>NC_134543.1:660833-1311666 GCF_050624435.1 Tenrec ecaudatus
GGACGCTCACATGCCCAGGCAGCTGTGCTGAGTCAGGGACAGCCCCCGCCCCCCCCCCAGGCCTGGCTCGCGCCCCTGGAGCTGTGCGTGTGTCTGTGGGGTGGGGGAAAACGGCGGCGCAGTCCCCCACTGCCTAGACGGCTTTTCTGGGGGTTCCCGGTGTTGCACTAGAGGCGGTAACCTCAATGACAGCGTCCAGGAGCGCGCCCCAGCGGCCGAGAGGCCGCTGCTCCGGGGGACCCTTCCCTAGGAGAGGACGGGGAAGAGTCAGGTCGGCTTGGGAGTCTGGGCCCTCCGCACCGAGGGAGCGGAGCCTGACAGTACACCCTGCGGGGTGCGCTTTCTGCACCCATTGCAAGGCAGCTGGGGCCCGGGCCAGGACGCACCCGGGCTAGCTGGACTGGGCAGGAGGGGTCCCCTGTGAGGGCGCAGGCTCCTCGCGAGGCCCTGCCAGCTTCGGACGCACAGGGCGCTGCTGGCCCGGAGTCTGCGCGGGCGGCCGTGAAGGCTGAGCGCGTCTAATCCGGGTGGGCGGGTAGGACGGCAGGCGAGGGATTCCGGAACGAGAAGCCAGGGGCTGCCACCCGTATTTTTAGCTCCGGAAAGAACCCAGAATTTTCCACTGCCTGGAAATCCCAGCACTGCGGGAGGCAGCTGCGGGGGTCCAGGGCAGTCCCGCCCTCCAGTGTGGGCGGAGCTGGAGCTGAGCCCGTACTTCTTTGAAATTCTGCGTGCCCGACGCCCCTTGCCTGTCTTTCCTTCCTGAGACCACCACCTTCCTAATGCCTAGACCCTCTAATAACAGTCCTCATGTGGTGACCCGCCAACCATAAAATTGTTTCGTTGCTACTTCATAACTGTAATTTCGCTATTATTATGAATTGGGCGACCCCTGTGAAGGGGTCTTTGGATCTCCAAAGGGGTCGTGACCCACAGGTTGAGAACCGCTTAAGAGGACAGGAGCCGTAGCCGTTGGGAGCCCCTTGGGTGGGGCAGGCCGGCCTTCTGCTAAAGGCTAGGTGCCTGGGTGGCAGGTGAGCGGAACGTGCCCCCTCCATCCCCCCACCCCTTGTACAAGTCACAGCCCAGCGAGTGAGTTCCAGCCCCGCTGGATGGGCGAGGGGAGCGGGGAAGAGGGATCTCACAGCACTTGCATCTGGGATGAATAGTCAGATTCAGAAAAACAGAAAGCTTGAAATGACTAATGCCTGCGCCATCTCATGGAGGGCCCAGGGGCTCCGCCCCTGCCTAGGACCTCCCTCCCCACGTTGGGAGGCCGCAGGGAGGGGCAGGGGGTGGGGAACTGCTGGCCCACTCCGCTCACTGTGTCCCCTGGGCCACCATCCCCAGGCCCTGTCCTCCAGGGTCAAGAAGAGAAGATGATGGAAATAAATACCGTGGAAGCTACAAGGAGAAAGGGCAGACAGGAAATGCTCGTTGGAGCTTCTTGGAGCCAGGAAATAGGTGGGGGTGGGCCCAGAATCCCTTCTGCAGGGCTGGGTCCACTGTGGGGTGTTCAGAGGGGGCTGGCAGGAAGGGCGGTGCCCACCCAACAAGTCTGGCTTTCGCTTCCACCGGCGGAAGGCCTGTATGCCACCAGGGACCCAGCTTCCCCAGCTTCCTGGAGGACACATGTTCCCCAAGGGCCTGACCACTGCTGACATACTGGGGGTCTGGCTCAGCACTGGGTCCCTGGCCTTACCCCACCTGCCCTGGCACGTGCTCCTCCTTCCACCTCCCCATAATCTTCCCCGGCTGAGACAGGTAGTCTGACGGCCAGGGCAGGTGGTTTAGAGACAACCTGGAGCTAGAGGGGAACAACAGGACAGGGACCAGGGATCAGCACAGGGCTCCAGGCTACGGTGGACAGTGCAGGGTGAGGAGCCAGCTGTGTGAAGACCCCTGCCCATTACAGTCCCCTCTGGCCACTCCCCTCCTGGAGGCCCCCATCCCATGTACCCCATGCTGTCCCCAGGATTAGCCTCTCCCTGCAGTTGGTAAAGTGCAGCCCCTCCCGGCTGTAGCCCCTCCTGGTCCATCTAGACTGGGCCGTCCATCTGGACAATCAGACCAGGGTCAGGTTGTCAGGCACCCCACCTCCTTCCATGCCAGGCCCCAGTGGTCCTTCCCCCACTGTGTCCCATTCCTGGTCCCCGGAGAACAAAGGCAGATTGAGTGGGAGGTGGGGCACTGCCTGCTGATCCTGGCAGTGCCAGGGGCCGCTGCCTGTCCTGGGGGCAGCCACAGAACCCTGGGCCTGCTCTGGTCCTAATGGGAACGGCAGCTCAGTGCCCGCACCCACCCAGCCCATGAACATCTGTAAGGTGCTATGCCCAGCACACCCCTGTATCCCCCCTCCCCCGCTCCCCTCCTCAGCTCCATTGAAACCAGCACTGGACAGTCCAGGCCTGCTCAACAGGGCCAGCTAGATCTGCAGCGTCAGCCAGACTGATAGGTGGCGTTCCTCGCTGGGAAGCTGAGGGTGTCAGGCCCTGCCGTTGACCCCTGGGAGAACCAGACCCCACTGGGGACTACACGACCCACCAACTGGCAGGGTTGGTGACCCACCTCCTCCAGCCCCTACCTGGCATGCAGGTCACCCTGCTGCCACCCTTCACCTGCGCTTCACTGACCACCCCCTCTGTCACCTCCTGAAAGGGACTGCCTGCTAGCTCAGCCCCACCTCCTCTCCCCTGCCCACCCCAGCAAGCAGGGTGGAGCCTGGGCTTACCTGGCAGGGGGCCCTAGGTGGTAGAGGGAGCCCACAGCCAGTAGGTCAAATCTGCCACCCAAGGGACTCAGGTCTGTGTGGGTGTGCATGTGTGTGTGCATGTGTGTTAGGACATCTGGGCGTGCCTGTGCGTGTGTGCATGCTCCAGCGTGCTCCCTGCTGCCCAGGAAGGCTGAGGAGGAGGCAGAGACAGGTGGGGGGAGGCAGGCCCTGTGTGCACCCCCCCTACCCCCAGGCCGGGGGAGAGCAGATGTCGGCCCCGTGCTGTGCGCAGGCGGCAGTGCCGAGCTGTTCTTGCAATAAGAACGGGGCTACGGGGACAGAATGACAGTGGAGCAGGCTGCCACCAAGGCCACATCCTGGGGACTGCACAGATCAAGGCTGAGACCAGGGGACCCTCATCAAGAGGGAGACTGAGGTTGACAGGAGTGAGGACAGAGCGGACCAGCCCCCAGCCTCTAACACCTAATCTGTCTCCTGCCCCGCTCACCCCAGTCCCACTGGACACAGAGCTGCCCTGCAGTCCTGGTATTCCATCTCATTTGTGCCCCCCCCCCCATCAGCTGTACAGTGTCTGTGTGAGCAGGTTGTCGTAAGGGGCTGGGCAGGGCCCAGTGAAGCCAGACGGGGACTGAGAAAGTGGGGCCAGTGGCCCACCTGCAAAGTGGGGAGTAGAGAGCTTGCCTAAGTCTGGCTCCTAGGTGTCCGTCCAGCCATTGAGATCTGAACCCTATGTGCCAATGAGCCTACACCTCTTGGTCTAGAGCCTAGGAAAGCAAGTCTGTGGGCAGCCTGGCCACAATAAAATTGATCTGCCCCAGCCTGGCACCTTCACCACTAGGCTGGCCTGGTAGAGGCTCCTGCCACCCCCTCCTCCCACCAGGCACTAGAGATGTCTCTCTGGCTGAACCCCAAGTCAGACAGCACAGTGTGTGCAATCCCCACACTGACTAGCCAATGACCCATGCCCCACAGGGCTCTCAGTGGCTGATTCTCTGGCCAAAGATCACCAGGCCTTCTTCTGAATGCCTCTGGGCAGATTCAAGCACGCAGCCTTCCAGTCAGCGGCTGAGCACCACCCAAGGAAAGATGATGCTGGCTGTCTGAGCTGACCATCTGTGCCTCAGTACCCTTCTCTGTATGATGGATACAGGTGCTACTCTTTCAGAGGAGGGTCCCCAGCTGCCCCTCCCCCTTCCTTGTTAGCTCTGGTTATACAAGGAAGATGTGCGCCCCCTCTGCAGGCCACTAGGAGGTCACTCTGCCCACTGGTACAGGCAGGTAGGGTGGTGGAGGGGCCACCCACCTGGGCCAGGACTCCGCTGGGGATTCCTGGGGGGTGTTTGGAGTGGTCAGAGCCCTCCTCTTGGGGATGGGGCCAGGCCTTCCCTTCTGGGGCTCACCTGCTCTGCTGCTGCCCACTCCCACCCACCCCTGCAGCCCTGGAAACTGCTCCTTAGGGGAGGAGGGGCAGGGGCGTCTATTTTAAGCAGGACTCTCAGGTCCCGGAACACGGGGTGCATGCAATTAGCTCCGACAGCCCGTCACCCATCAGCACCTCCACAAAGATGGGGCCTCACCTGACTTTAACTCCTTGCAGTTCGGAGGCCCTGTGTGTGGGAGTGATTCCCTCCGCTGAGAGTCACCTCACCCCTTTCTCTATCCAGACGCCCCTGTTCAGGTCAGGGCTCCTGGGAGGGGTGGTCAGCTCCTGCCTGGCTGGGGGATGAGCTCTATTCTAGCTTGATGCTGGTGCTGACCTGGTGGAGGTAGGGGTGGTGTGAGACCTCAGATTGGGGACCAAATGCTGGTAGCAGTATAATGGATTACCACAAGGCCAGCAGTTCAAATCTACCAGTGGCTGCCTACGAGAAAGATGAGGCTGTCTGCACCTGTAAAGAATTACAGCCTCAGAAACCCAGAGGGACAGGCAGGTCTGGGTCGAACCAACCCAACAGCAGTGGAAGGAGGTGGGGGCTGCAATGCTTGCTCCCTAAAAGTCTCCACTTAGAGTGATTCCCCCCACCCTCTGCCCAAAGGACTTGAGGCATGTTGCTCAGACCCTTGCACCCAGGAATGGGTGGGGTACAGCCACTGCTGCTTCCACTACCAAGTCACTGTCCCTACCTTTCAGAGTGCAGATGGGGAAACTGAGTCAGGGGAGCTGCCTGGGCCTCACAGCCAGGGAGACTGGCTGGACTGGCTGTCAGGAACTCCAGTTCCGAGTGGGTCCCAGGCATCTATGCCACTGTGAACCCTATTTTGTCTTCTGGGCTGGCCTGTCCCGAGGCCAGGCAGAGCATTCATGCAGGGCTGAGAGCCTAGGGGCAGCCTCGGATTTGGGTGGACTCGTAGCTGGGCGCCCCAAGACCCACAGTCTGTCACTCCTCAGGTCACCCCCAGAAAGGAGTCCACTGATGGGATTGGCTCCCGTCCACCAGCGGGGAGGGGACTCCCTGCCAGGGGCAGAGCCAGTGTCACCCCTCCACCCCCCAACTCCGGCGCTCACCTGCGCGGCAAGGCCATCGAACCCAGCGAAACTGAAGTTTATTTCCCAACTGCGGCTGATTCATGCCCCGGACGCAGGAGTCGCCCGCTAAAGCCGCCCCTCCACCCAGGGCCCGCGGGCCCGCGGGGAACGCAGCCGGAGGGTTGCAGGCAGCATGGAGCCTGCGGGGGAGCCGGGGTCCCCGCCCTCGCCACCCAGACTCCTCTCCAGCCCTGTCCGCGCCCACCGGCTCGGACTCAGTTTCCCCCGGGGCTCCCGGCGGGCCCCGAGGCGGACTTACCGGGCAGGGCGGCGGCCCGAGAGCGGGGCGCGGGCGGCGCGGGGCGTGGGCGGCGCGGGGCGCGGGGCGTGGGGCGCGGGCCGGCGGGGCTGGGCAGCCGGCGCTCGGCGGGCTGGGGCTCGGCTCGGGCTCCGCGGCGGCGGCGGCGGCGGCGGGCGGGGCGACGGGCGGGGCGGGGGGCGGCGCCTCTCCCTCTAAGCGGCCACGTGGGGAGCGGGCGGCCCCGGGGCGGGGTCTCAGGAGGGTGTTGTTGGGGTGCCGCCGCTAGTAGCCTGAGTGGGGATTTCCCACTTTCTTAGCCACCGCCTGGGAAGCCTCTGGATGCCCCACTGCGCCCCAGACCTCCCGCCCCCAACGCCGCCTCCAGGGTCCTCCTAAGGAGCGCTGGTGGCTCAGTGATTAAAGCCCTTTGATGCAAACCAGAAGTTCCCACACGGAAAAGGAGCAGGCTGGAGATCCACAGCGTCCACTCTGCAGGGTGGCGGGGTGGCCTCAACTCTTCTGTGGGTTGGACCTCTAGTCTGTTTTTCCCATGGGGCCTCTCCATCTGTCTTCTGGATGAACGGGTCCCTAACAACTGATTCAGCCATGCCTCTTCCTCTCAGCAGTCTCCCCACTTAGATGGACTCAGCGGCCTCTGGCAGGGGGCTTGGGGAGGCAGGCGCATCAGAGGGAAGGGTGTGTGTGGTGGTGTCTGTGATGTCCACTGAATGTGCCCGCCTATCTGAGACCTGCTTCTGGCTCATGGGGAGTATCATGGGGACTCTTAGCACTCGGAAATGTGAACCTGGATCCCCTGGGCTGGCAGCTGACTGCTCCTGCCCCTCCCCAACCCCAACCTCAACTTGGGATTCATGAGGACCTTGCCTGGTGTCTGGAAGGTGCAGTGGTGCCTGGGCATGCTTGCTGACCAGATGGACTATGAGATTCCAGAGGAAGGTGGTGGTGCCCTCTTCCAATCTTCTGACCTGGAGAGCCAGGTCCTGCCCCCCACACGTAGGCTACTCAGGTGTGAGGACAGGTGGCAAGAGGCTGGGAGGAGGGGCCTAGAGCGCTGGGCCCTGCTCCTGCCCTGCCCTGTCTTGTTCCCCTGCATCCCAAGGGGCAGACACCCCAGCTGGCAGGTACCCTGGTGGGTGTGTTTGTGTCAGTAGGAAAAACAATGGAGAAGTCTCCGGGGTCAAAGGGTGTGTGTGTGTGTGTACATCCCTGTGTGAAGGTGTCTATGTGAGTGAGTTTAAGTGATATTGTACTGTGGACACAGCCTCGGGTCTCAGAGTCCCCTTCCCCCCGCCCCAGCCATACCCTCTGCCCAGCCCAGCTGATCACCTGGCCTTCTGAGACATGAGGGCCCCTCCCTTCAATACTGTCAGCCTCCACCCCCACCCCATCCACTCCCACTCGAATTTGTTTTTTTTTCCTGTCCCGGAGGTTGAGGGGGGCTGACCCAGCCTCAGACATTTGGGGAGCCCCCTGATCCGACCAGAACTGGTGTCCACGGGACCACAGATCCAGCTACAAAGACAATGGAGGATATGCAGGCACCTCGCACATAACTGCTCCACACACCTCTCTTTGACACACGCGGGCCACACCACCCCTGCCGCCTGGGGTCTGCCAGAGTTCCCGGTGGGCTCTGCTGGTTGTGGGGAGGGGTCCGGATTCTGTGGAGGATCAGCTGCTGAGAGTTGCACCTAGGCATGTGTGCTTCCACAAACAGGCAATGCCCAGAGCCAGGTGAGGAGCCAGGAGCTCGGTTGGCACAGCCTGCAGTGCAGGGCGCATCCACTGTCAGCCACCCGGACTCCGCCACCCCCCACCGGCCTGGAATGCTGTTGCAGCCCACAGAACATGCTCACTGTCTCCGTTTGAAACATGCTTTCAGCATCAAGTGGGAAGCACATGGCTGGGGCTGGGGATTACAGAATTTGGGAAGGGGGCCATGTGATGGGTGCAGGGAAGGTTACACTGTCCCCCTCATAAGGTCAGCGATTCACCAATAATCCATCTATTATCTGTCCATCTATCCATCTGTCATTCACCCATCATACATCACCTACCTATTATCCATCCACCCACTACCCATTCACCTATCCACATACCCATCCATCCACCCACCCACCCTTCACAATCTATCTGCCCATCCAGACACCCACCCACCTATTCACCAATTTATCCATCTACCCATCCACCCACCTACCCAGTTATCCACACACCTATCCACTGACTGTCCCACCTGTTCACAAATCTACACATCCACCCATTCACTCATCCACATACCCATCCACCCACTCACTTATTCACCAATCTGTCCATCCACACCATCCACTTACCTCTCTGCATGCCCATCCACCCACCTACCCACCCATCTATCCACCCACCTACCCACCCATCTATCCAACCGTCTGCCCATCCACCTACCCATATACCTATTCATCAGGCTACCTATTAATCTACTTGTCCATCCACCCACCCACCCCTCCCCACTCCCATTCACCTATCCACCCACCCACCCATCTATTTATTCATCTGCCCATCCATCCATCCACCCACCCCACTATTCACCCCCCACTTATCCACCCACCCCCACTTTCCCATCCAGCTACTTCCTTCACTATGCCTGCCTGCCTGCGTGTGTGTGTGTGTGTGTGTGTGTGTGTGTGTGTGTCATAGACATACAGGCAGGAGCCAGCTATGGCCCCAGCCAGCCGTCACAACCACAGTGGGAGCTACTCCACAGCATGGCAGTGCCCACTGGAGTTCTGATAACTTGTTAATGGGTGAGAGTCCCTGAGGAGGTGGCAGGGGGTGGGGAGCGATGGGGTATGAATGGGCACCCATCCTGAGTGGAGAGGCAGGGTGGGTCCCCACAGCTGGTAAGCTGCCGTCTATGGCACAAAACAGAGTCTCCGTCTGCCTGGAGCCACGGAGGCACGAGGAGGATCTGAGAGAGGGCAAGAGGATGGAGGATGTGTGACCGACTGCCTCCAAGATCATGCAACATTCCCTGGAAGGATCCTCATCAGCTCCTGGTTTTCTGGGACCACGAGCTTGAAGGAACCCCTGACACCATTGCCCCAAGGTCATCTTCCACCCACGAACCAAAGACGGTCCGGGTCTGCATGAGCCAGTGGGGCTGCCCCAACAGGCTGCTCTTGGACGGTCTGGAGGCAGCGGGGACAGCTGACTGGGAACCTGAGAGGCAGTGAGTTTATGCTGATGGGGGGTAGGGGGATGACAGCTCAGGGAGTCACCAATGGCACAGCCAACGCCATGTGGCTGTGCTTGTGAAACTGCAGTATCAGTGTATGTTTTGTGTGTATATTGTCAACAACAAAACCACACACTCACATACATAAACATACTAACATACGTACACTCATACGTGCACGTACTCACATATAAACATACACTCACATACATATACAGTTACTCACGCACACACACACAGGCATACATTCCCATACACACACTCATGCGCATACACACACACAGCGGTATGACGTCCCTAGGGGTGCAGCCGGCTGACATGCCCCCAGCAAAGGCATGGGGGGTTGCGCTCACCCAGAGATGCCTTATAGGAAAGGCTGCTGATTGACTTCTGAAAATCCGGCCCCAGAGCCCCGCACACAGCTGACCCGGACACCCACGGCTCACTCTGAGTGAGAGGGCTCAAGGGCAAGTGGCGTGGGATGGATAGACATGAGCACTTGTTCTGTGCAGTCAGACTGACCGTGCTCACAGTGGCCCTTGGGACAGAGCGGGGTCTCTTGGTCATGGTCTTCATGGGAGCGGTGGCTGGGCCTCTTCCTCACAGAACGGCTGGTGGGTGCTGACCCTGGACCCACAGTTCACTGTGTTTGGACATCAGAGCAGGCCTGCATCGGGTTTTGGAGACAGCGTGTCTATACTGACTAGAGAGCCTCCTCCTCCTTTAGAGACACAGGTGGGTTTGAACTGCTGACCTTGGACAGAGTAGTCTAATGCCTAGACCATAGACATAAATAGAAAGTGTTCTCTCTTTGTCTGTCTGTATGCTGTGGTAGTTATATAATCATTTGTCAATTTGAGAGGATTAAGAGTGAAGGGGTGGAGTCTAGCCTGTCAATCAGGTCATAGCCAATGAGGCCTCTGTGTGGGCATGACCTTCTGCGGATTCTGGGAACTCCTGTATTCTTCCTTGGAGGTGGGAGACACTCTCTCAGCTCATTCCCTGTGAGACATTGCAGTTGACAAGCCACATGGAGACAGGCAGAGCCTCGGAGCTGAAGGAACCACGTGGAGACAACTACCAGTGCTGAGATGCCTCTACTGCCACTGGATCCTCAAGACTTCCCACCCACTGGCCTGTGATCTTCCTGAATTTGGCGTCATTCATGTGTTTTGTGAATCTGAAGAGGACTTTATAGATTAGTATTGGACATATGGGCTAATATTGGATTTGTGGATTTGATCTTGATTGGGCTGGGATGTTATCTCAATATTCAATTGCTCGTGTATATAAAGCTCTTCCTTGTACACATATGAGTGTCTATGAATTTGTTGCTATAGACAACCCGGACTGACACAATCGCTGATATAAAAAAAATGCTAGACCCTTTCAGTGTGTGAGTGAGTGACTGTTCGCAACCCCCCTGGACCAATCTGTGGGACATTTCCAGCTCCCATCCCTATCTCTGGGGAAACCCCCGCAGGGGAGTGACCTCTGCGGGTTTCTCTGCCTTTCTTACCACCCCCTACCCCCCCCACCCCCATGTTTTAGGAGACTCCTGTGGATGCTATCACCAGATGGTCACTGTCCTCTGCCCTGGGGCTGCCACAAGCAGGGCGGCCCTCCCTTGTGCACCTGGCTCAGTCCTGTCCAGAGCTGGCTCTGGGGTCTGCCCTGCCCCCAACATTACAGAGGCTGTGGGTGGCACACAGAGCAGGAGCACAGCTCCTCACTGGCTGATGCCCACCTCCATTCCAGACACTCCTCTCTGAGGATGAGGGACCTCAGCCGCCCTGCCGCAGACTCAGCCTCTGCGTGTGGTCCCCTGGGCCCTCACATTGCTAAGCTTGTACTGAGATCTGGCTCAGTGACCCCTGCTGCCCAGGGAGCCCCTCTGACTTAAACCTGGGGCTGGGGGTACACGCCAAAGGGAGCCCGGTTGTGGCAGTGAAGTGATCTCCTGTCAACTTGAGTGAAGGGGTCGAGTCTAGTCTGTCAATCAGATCATAGCCAGTGAGGTCTCTGTGGCCTTCTCCTGAGGATTCTGGGAACTCCTGTCTTCCTCCCTGGAGGCGGGACACACACTGTCTCTGCTTCATCTTCCTGTTGACAAGCCACATGGAGCTACGCTGATGGCAGCCAGAGCCCTGGAACTGGAGGAGCCACGTGGAGACCCACGCCAGCGCTGAGATGCTTCCACCACCACTGGATTCACCACTGACCTGTGATCTTCCAGCATTTAGTTGCGTGAATCTGAAGAGGAGTTAATCGAATGATATCGGACATATGGGCTAATATTGGACTTATGGACTTGATCTGGACTGGGTTGGGAAGTTTTCTCAATATACAATTGCTTTTTGATATAAAGTTCTCTCACACATACTGAGGGACTTTATGAGAATGTAATGCAGCTAAATCACCCATGCTCATAACTATAGGTCTGGAAAGCCGACTCTGGTGGGGGAAGACTCTCACGGTGATGAGATATAAATAAATCTTAAAATACATTCTCATGACTGGACAGTCCCTCCAATAGCCCCCCATAAAGGAGCTGTCATAAAGGAGCTACCATATAAGATGAATCATGTCTGTGTCTGGCTACTTCACAGTGCCGAAAGGTTATCTGTAGATAAAAGCAATCAGGTTCTGTAGCCAACCCACCACAAATGTAGCAGCCCCCAAGGACGGTTCAGGGGGTTTGAGGTCAACTAGCACTAGGTCAAGACGCTGACTCACCTCATTGCTGGTTTATTATGCTATCCACTTTGAAATCACCTATTGACTATGTCATATGTTAGCTGTATGATGTGCATGCCTTAGGAATGATCTATAAGTCCCATCATATAGACCCCTGGAAAACACATTCTCTCTCATCTTGACATAGAACAAGGAGCCCCTGTGCCCTGCTGTCTGTCCGTCTGTCTCTTTAATATTTTCCATAATTGCAAAGTCACTCCTGAGGACCTGTTCTAGTGTTGGGGATCCCCTTACCCCAACAGTGTCTCTGGATTTGTTTCTCTAGTCAATCCAGACTAACACACCCTTATACGCCCACTGCTGGGCTGGGGCACATGCTCTGGGCTCCACACCAAAGGGAACCCATTACACTCCCTGTCACTCCTCCGCCATGGCAGCCAGGACCAGACCGAGTCAGCACCCTCCCAGGATCTTGACCAGGACAGAGGGGCCCCTGAGCCCCCTTCCACTGGGGGTCCTCCTGTGGTCACTCTGTGGCCAGTCTGTGAACAGTGCCCTTCCCTAGGGCAGCTCTGTAGGGGCCTGGTACAGGGGCTGGGCCCATGGGAATGGGTGACAGAATGGGCCCCAGGTCCTAGGTCTGGGGGAGTATATGCATGGTGTGTGTACGTATGTAGATGTATAGTGTGCACATACATGTATATGTGTGGTGTACATGCACATGTGTATGTGTGGGAGTGCATATAAGATGTGTGTGTATGCATGAACACACATGTATGTGAGTGCGTGCTCCCAGGAGCTGGCTTCAGGGCCCCAGCACCTCAAGGAAGGGGAGAAGGACATGAGTCTGAGCTCCTATGTGGCTGACTCTGGCCAGCCCGAGTCCCACTGACCAGGGACTGACAGCGTCTGCCTGGCTGTCTGGGTCACCACTCCAGGCAGCAAAGAGCTGCTTCCCCATCTGTAGCTGCTGACCCAGCCTGAGTCACTGCTGTTACTCAAGTGTCCTTCCCAGCTGTGGTCTGTGACTCCCACAAAATGACTGGGTGGGCGGTGCAAAAGAAAGGGCTTGTGGGACACCAACGAGATGGGACGGGCCTGTGCTGTCAGCACAATGGTTCTACTTGAACCTATTCTTGTCTGCAAAAGTGGGCACAGCAACTGTGAGGATGGTGGGGGGGGGTGGCAGTGGGGGCGCTGTGGGTCTGAATCCACTCAGGACACCTGGCAGCAACAGCTACAAGCTCTGAGTTCCATAAATGTGTGGGTCGGACTATGCAAATAAGGCACTTGCGGCCTACCAAAGGGATTGGACAGCTGACGAATAAGGCAAATAAGGTGCATGAACCATTCTATGGGTGAGACTATGCAAATATGGTGCTTGTGGAATCGTTGCAGGGATTGGTTGGTTTTGCTAGCCTGCTAGGCTTACAAAGATCCAACCTCAGGAGGAACGCTCAGTACTAGAAGAGGAGTCAAGAGGGGCTTGTGTCTTTGGACCTGGAATCCCTGTGCTGAGAACCTCCTAGGCCCAGGGCAGAGAGAGCTGTGACTGTCCATGGGGAGGCAGCAGTGGACCCAGAGATGGCATGATAAGCATGGTGGGCTCCCCCCCCCCGTGGAGGGAGGTGGCCACAGTGGGTGTGTTGACCCACGAAGTGAGAGAGCTGGGTGCCTCTGGGCACTGTAAGAGCTTTGCAACACCTTCCAGAGCAGAGCAGAGCGGAGGCCAGACAAAGGGCAGAGGGCCAAGGGTGGAGGAGCTGTTCTGATGGGAGAACTGTGGCCCAGGTTGGTCCTGGCCCTTCCCTCATGGTCACTGAGGGGCTAAGGTTCTGGTGTGGTCACTGTCATGGAGGATGGAACACAGCTGAGAAGCAGCCTGCATGCCAGGCGGTGGGTGGGCGGCTGGAGGGTGGAGGTGGGTCTAGCCAGCTGGGAATCTGCCTTGCTGGAGCTGGTCTTGACTCTTCCCCTGAAGTTCCAGGCTGCCTGACGCTGCGAGGCCCTTCGACAACTGCCCATTGTCCAGCAGGGGTGAAGCTGTGGCCACGTGGGGCCAGAGGCTCTGGGTGGGATCCAGGAGCCTGACCACCGCCCCGCACCATCCTGTCCAGACAAATATTGGGCCACAGTCCAAATTCCAGAGCTGTGAGTGGACCTGCTAGGGAAGGGCCTGCTAAAGGCCCATGCCAGCCCTGGGACAGTGGGCAGTGCACTTTTGTGGCTCAGTCATGAAGCCGTGTCTGGCATGGGGTCAGTGGTGTGTGAAGGTGGAAGGGCAGGGTTAGAGTCCAGGGGAGTTGGGGTGAGGGACTATCTATCTATCTATCTATCTATCTATCTATCTATCTATCTATTAGATATAGATATAGTCGTAGGACACAAGATAGAGTCCAATCTCAAATATAACGTGAAGAGCACATTGATTAAGTCTGAAAGAGACAAAGACACAGATATTTCATCCAGATGAGGGAGGTCATAGTTCGCAGTCAGGGCACCAGTGAAGCCAGCAGGAGCAAAGGAACTGGCACACAGTCCTGGTGGGGGGCAGATCGAGGCAGTGCAGCCACAGGTGAGACTACAGGGGACCATGGCCAGGATTGGGGCACAAGTGTGAGGGAAGAGCTTATGCAATGGCCCAGGGCCTTCAGACAAAGGCAATTGACAGGGCAGGACTCATGACCAGGGACGCCACCCCCCTTCCCCCAGTACTGTCCGTCAAGGACACGTCCAAGCAAGCACTGAGGGAGACTGTCCTCCCTCCCTGGGGTGGGTGAAGAGGGGTCGGGGGGTGTCCACTTTCCAACCCACTCTGCCTGGGGGAAAGCTGTCTACACCTTAGTTCATGATCAGAAGGAATCGCCAGAGGCTTGATCTCTGTGGGGGGTCTGCACATGGATCCTGGCCTGTCATCACCACCCTCTTGCCTTCTGCACACGGTGCGTAGAATTTCAGCTCCCACAGCTGTCTCCTACCCTTCAGCCTCCATCCCCCCATCCTCCTCCTCCAGGCCCAGCTGGCCCCAGCTTCTCACTGGCCTCCTCTCTCTGCAAGCCTCTCCTTCCCCTGTTCGTCCTGAACTCCTCCCAACACACCTTCTGGACCCCCACTCCCACCCTGCACACCTCCTCCCCACCCCCACCCTGCTCCTGTGCTGATGCCACACACAAGGGAGCCGACTCCGCAGAGTCCCTGAGGACATGCACCAGGGCCCCCATGAGCAAGCCAGGCTGGAGGAGGCTCTGGCAGGGGTCTCCCAGGTGGTGGGGCTTCAGGGAGCCTGGGAGTGGTGTGGGGGAGGCGCCCAAGGCAGCTGGGAGCTGAGTCACACTCCCACACAGGCTGTTTCCTCCTGAGGAGGAAGGAGATGTGGGGAGGGGCCCTTCCTCAGTTAGATAGGCAGGCAGCTCTCCCTTCAACCCCAGAAGGGCCCTGACAAACTAGGAGTGGGTATCAGAGCTGGGGTGTCCCCCACACCACCATCAGCTGGGCACCCGCTGCCCAGAGCTGTGCCTGTGGCCACACCAGGGACACCCAGAGAAGGCTTCACTCCCAGAGGTTCCTTCTGGAGGTTCCCTTTAGGGGGGTGGTCCCTTCTGTGCCCCCTCATACTGCAGGGAGCTCAACACAGCACAGCCCCATCTCCGTTGCCCCCACCATCCTCTGTGTTGTGTGTGGCTCACTTGTCCCCAAGGGTCCCAAAGCATCGCCTCTGAGACCCTTATACCTGAACCACCACCTGCTGGCCAGGCCTGGCAGCCCTGCATGCTGGGGCTGTATCTCCCACTGGGGCGTGATCATGCTCCCCAGAAGCCAGGGCAGGGGTCACCAGACACCCCGACTCTCCAGGGCCGGCTCCTGCCCTTCAACTCCCAGCTTCCAACCCCTCCCCTGGGCAGATGTGGGGGCTGGGGGACAGCCAGCCTCTTGGAATGAGGACAGTGTCCCCCTTCTGTTACAGGCAGAGGAGGAGCGTTGGTGGCACTGCGTGTTAAGCATTGGGAGTACTGATGAGAAGGTGGGTTGGTTGAGCGACCCTCCGTGGGAGGAAGAGGAATTGCTCTGTCTTGCAGGGCCGCGTGGTGTTGGGGATCCACTCGGTTGCAGTGGGTCTGGTTTTGGGCTTTTATTATAGGCAGATGGGATGCTGGGGTCTATAGCACCCCTTTTTCAAACACCAGCAGGGTCACCCAGGTGACCAGGTTTCAGTAGAGCCTCCAGACAAAGAACAGACCAGAAGAGGACATGGCTGTTTCCTCCTGAGCGAAGAGCCCCTGAAAACCTTGTGCACAGGGGCTGACCCGGCAGATACCGGAGGATGGCCATCTGGTCGGAAGGCCTCAAAACACCACTGGGGAAAGTGGGCCTTAATGATGTGGAGGCAGCAGAGGGCAGGCCCTTCACCTCCTGGAGGGACAGGACTCTCCGTGGGAACAAACCACTACACACCTCCATTAATCATCAGGACGGGGACAGACAAGAGATAGAAATACAGGGAAACCTGCACTGACAATCCCCTCAGGACCAATAAGGAGAGTAGCGATACCAGGAGGGTAAAGGGAAGGTGGGTATGAAGGGGGAACTGATCACATGATCTGTATATAATCCCTTCCCTGGGGGATGGACAGCAGAAAAGTGGGTAAAGGGAGACACCGGTCAGTATAAGATGTGAAAAAAAAAATTGATAAATTATCAAGGGTTCCTTAGAGAGGGAGAGAGTGGGGGAAATGAGGAGCTGATACCAAGGGCTCAAGTAGAAAGAAAATGTTTTGAGAATGATGATGGCAACAAATGTACAAATGTGCTCGACATAAGAGCTATATGAGCCCCAATAAATTGATTAAAAGGAGATGGAAGGTAGGAAGTATGAGTGCCGGGCAGCTGGAAGACGTTGACAGTGAATGGACAGCATAAAGGTGGATGCCTCAGGCATTGTGGGCAGAGCTGGACTGGGATTGACTGCTCTGAATCAGATAGTCCCCTCACTGGCCTTGCCGGAAGTCAAATTAAAGAAGGTCACCTTCATTGTCAAAAGGGGCCCTGTGAGATCTGTCTTGAAGTATGTACGGTGCTGCGTGTGACAGGATAATGCCACCCCGCCTACAAGGAGGTCTGTTTGGCACAACTATTGTGCACCTTCTCCCACAACCTCGGAGACAACAATGAGGACGTGGAAGCATGCCACCTAGTTCTTTGGTCTGATACGGTGCATCGATGGTCATGGGGGTTGGCTGCGAAGGCTGGAAACAGGAGGAAGGAGGATAGTAGGGAATATGGCCTTGGTGACAGAAACAAAGTTGGGGATTGTATGGCAGACGTTCACAAGACCCACTGGTCTTCATCACAAAGACCCTTTTTCAACAGCTTAAATGGCGACTGTGGACGCTGACCTGACACTCATCAGGTCAGTGCTCACTCACCACGACCCCTCTGGGTGTCTGAGACTTTCACTGCTCATGAGAGTGGCAGTTACATAGTCTGGTGTCAACCTGAGACTATTAAGAGTGAAGGGGTGGAGTCTAGCCTGTCAATCAGGTCACAGCTTGATGACCTCATTTTGGAGGTGTGAAGGAAATGACTAGCTCACTGGAGGTCAGCTACATGCTCTGCTTGTCTCTCTGTGAGATGTCCCTGTTGACAAGACACATGGAGCTACGCTGATGGAGCCAGAGCCCTGGAGCTGGAGGAGCCACGTGGAGACCCATGCCAGCACTGAGCTGCTTCCATAAGACTTTTACCCACTGGCCTGTGATCTTCCTGATTTTGGTATCATTGCATGTGCTGTGTGAGTCTGAAGAGGAATTTGCAGACTGGTACTGGACATAGGGGCTAATATCGGACTTATGTACTTGACCTGAACTGGGATGTTTTCTTAATTTTAAATTACTCTTTATATAAAGGTCTTTCCTGTACACATAGGAGTGTCTGTGAATTTGTTTCCCTAGTCCACCCGGACTGACACAAAGCCCAACCGAAGACCACTCCACCACCAGGGCGCCCAGACAGAACATCCAGGACTCAAGTTGACTACAGCTGTGGGAAGAGATGATGGACAAGCTCAGGTTGAAGCTGAAAATATTAATGCAAGTCCACCCGCTTGACAGAGACCTGATGAGCTGAGGGAGAACCCAAGAACGGTCCTCACGAAGAAGGAAGCAGAGGTCCGTTACAGAGACCGGAAAGACAGACCAGACCAAAGTGGACGTTAGACGAGACTGAAGCTCGCACTTGAACCCAGAGAAGTGAACGCAAGTGGCAAAGGCAGCCCGGTGAATGAGCTGAGCAGGACGTTGCAAAGGGCTGCTCGGGAGGTCAGCCTGGACAAGGAGGCGTCCGGAGTTACGGGCGCTGGGGGAAGGGCACTCTCAGCACCGCTGGGCTGCACGAGGGCCTTTGGAGGGTCACTCTGGGCACTGTGGCGAGACTAAGCCATGCCGCGGCGTTTCCCGCTGCTCGCGGAGGTCGCGCATTGAATAACGACCACCGGAGAAGGACCGGTGCTTTTGGATGATGGCGTCGGCCCGGAATACGGAAAGAACCACGGCTCCAGAGGAAATGAACAAACTGTCCGGGATGAAGTGCCGCTGAGAGGATCCTCAGAGGCAAGGAGGGTGAGACCGGCCTCACACCCTTAGGGCATGCTGTTGGGAGAGACCGGCCCCTGCAGAAGGACAGCATGCCTGCTAAAGCAGGAGATGGACAGACAGAGGGCTGCAACTGTGGCTGAAACATCGCAGACGGTGAGGCTGGGCACCAGCTGTCCCCGGGGCCTGTGGTTAGAAGCCAAGGCAGGAAGACCAGTGCCGGAGAGGGAGGGGCAAGGAGAGAAGCGGAGCGGACCCAAGTGTTGTATGGAGGCCGCAGCCAAGGAGTGTGGCCGGCTTCTGCCTGGAGGGCTGAGGAAAGGGACCCGAGGGGCATGGCTTTTTCCGGGCCTCCAGAAGGAACCAGCCCACTGACATGCTTGACACATCTGACCTGAACCCTGTAAGGCGATTGCCTATGGGGGCGGGGGGGGGGCAGGACCAAAAGCCACAGCAGATAAGACAGGGTAACTGGTGAGGCCAGATGCTCTGGGTTCAAAGAAAGCAGCCAGGAGTCCACAAGCAATTCTTGGAGCGTCCAGACCCCATGTGCTAATCGCCATAATTGCCCTACATGCCTCCCCACCCCTTTCGAAACCTGAGCCCCCAGCTGCTGAGCACAACTTCCCTGATCTGTTGGCCTGGGTCACGGAACCGCCTAATAAAGCAGTTTCTGTCTCGGCTCTCCCTTGTCCTGTCAGTTATGCCTGTCTGTCTTCCTGTGCCTCAGTTTCACTTTACAGCGATAATCTGCTGTCCCGAGGACACTGAGGTTGTTGGGAGTTGTTCCAGCAGCCACAGCGGAGACAGATACAGCACTGAGGCTGGGCAGACAAGTCCTGGCCTCCCCATCCTGGGTGCCAGCGTCTGGTGCTGCAGTCGATTCCCAGGCTCCAGGTACAGAGTCTGCTAAGGTCTGTGTTGATCGTCTCGGGCAGTGGTTCTCAACCTCCCTAAGGCTGCAACCCTTTCATACAGCTCCTCATGTCATGGGGACCCCAACCAGAAAATATTTTTGTTGCGACTTCATAACTGTAATTTTGCTACTGTTATGAATAGTCATGTAAATATCTGATATGCAGGATGTATTTTCATTGTTACGAATTGAATGTAATTAAACAGAATTAAAGCATAGTGATTAATCACAAAATAATATGTAATTATGCATTGTGAAATATTTATGTGTTTTCTGATGATCTTAGGTGACCCCTGTGAAAGGGTCATTCGACCCCCAAAGGGGTCTCGACCCACAGGTTGAGAACCGCGGATCTAGCGCCTGGGGCAGGTGTAGTTCCTTTCCAGGGAGGCAGCTTTGTGCCAGGTGCCACACCGCTCATCCAACTTGCAAAATGCCCCTTCCGTCCAAACGCCCCACATGCCCCCAAGAGCTAGTTTGAACATGCTCAGTGTGCTGACATTGAGCGGAGTGATTCCAGGGCGCTCCCATGCACAGGTCTGGTGACACCACTGTCTTCCCTGTAGACAGGGTGGGTGTGAGAGTAACCAGCCTCTAGCAATCGTGGGGGGTCTGTAAGCGCAACTGTGTTGCGATAATATGTAAAGATCATAATTAAGTCATAGAGAATAGGAGGGGCAGATAGAAGAGAAGATAAAATACAGGAGTCAGACACATTTTATGGTAGCATGCTCACCTCCGGACCGCCAGGATCTCAGCAGCCAGGTCTGCACAAAGAGATGGAATATATTTCTAAACAAGGCTTATATATACTTAGGGGCTTGCAAGCCCCCCTGATTACAGGTAACCACACATGTCACAGGAAGGGGTTGCACCATAGGCAATACAAGCAATTGAAGGGGGACGAATTAGGGGTGTACAAGCAATAGGAAGAGGAGGGATTAGGGGTACACAGTTGACAAGATGGGCGGATCCTAGATTCAAGATGGCGGTCTAACCTTGGTCATCCTTGAGCTGGCTTGCCTAATTCTGAGCTCTCTTTCAGGAAAGCAATCCCCTCTCCTTAGCAGGGAGAGTCCCACCTAGTGTGGGACAGACAGTAGAGTCTGATTGCTCTAGATGGCTGATGCCTGCGGGGAGAAGACCTCCAAGCAGCTGACGTCACAATGCCCTAGCAAGTGAGCTAGCAACTTGACAGCCTGGGCAGAAACCTGTCTGTACCCACACGCGGGGGTTCCCTGCGCTGGCCGGATCCACCAACAGGTTCTCATTTGCCCTTGCCTGTCTCATTCTCCGGGAGGCACAGCTTTCCTTCAGATCACTCAGTCATTCCAGGCCTTTCGTTCTTATCAGCCATCTAGGCCTAGCAGGGAGGCAACAAGCCCACCAGCCTGTGTGGTCACAGATGTCAATGGGATGAGGTATCAGATGGTCAAAACAAACAATTCTGTCTACGTGAAGGAGAGGGTCTGAGTGGAGACCCAAAGCCCATCTGTAGACAACTGGACATCCCCTCACAGAAGGGCCTCAGGGAAGGGACGAGCCAGCCAGGGTGCAGCATAGCACCGATGAAACACACAATATTCCTCTGGTTCTTTATTGCTTCCTCTGACCCCCCACTATCATGACCCCAGTTCCACCTTAGAAATTCAGTTAGACCAGAGCATGTATATTGGTACAGATAGGAGCTCTTGACACACAGAATCCAGGTCAGATAAAGCTCTCAGCAATAATCATGGGAATAGTTATATCGTGAGGGTGGGAGAGGCAGGGAAGAAGAGAGAGAGAATGGAGGAACCAATAGCAATGATGGATGTATAAACCCTCAAGGGGAACGAACAACAGAAGCGTGGGTGAAGGGATACAGTGGATGGTGTAAGATATGAAAAAGTAATAAAATATATAATTTATTAAGAGTTCATGAAGGTGTTTGGGCTGGGTCCGAACTAGGCAGCCCTGTTTGGACTAAGCTGAAGCAGGTCTGGGGCCTGCATGTACTCAGCAGCAGGCGCCAAATAAGGTGACTGCCAGATAAGATAACCAGTGAAACCAGATGTTCTAGGTTGGAAGAAAGCTGCAAGGAGTCCACAAGCAATCCTCCGAGTGTCCAGACCTCACGTGCTAATTGCCATACATTCCTCCCCACCCCTTGAAAACCCTCGCCCCAGCTGCTGAGCACCACTTCCCTGACCTGTTGGCCTGGGTCACGGAACCTCGTCCTGGAGCTCCCCCCAATAAAGTTATTTCTGTTTCTGCTCTCCCTTGTCCTGCCAGTTCTGTCTGTCTGTCTGTCTCCCTGTACCTCCGTTTCACCTTTGCAGAAGGTGGGAGGGTGGAGGAGGGAGGGAAAAGGAGGAGCTAATGATAAGGACTCCAGTAGAAAGGGAACGTTTTGTGAAGGATGGTGGCAGCATATGTGCAAGTGTGCTCGATACAATTGATGTGTGGATTGTTATACTACCTGTGAGGACCCCAATACAATGAAGGAAAGAAGACGTCAAACCTCCTCCCTGGTCTTCACGCAGCCTGCCACTTTGTCCAAGAACTTCCCCAGTGCGATGACCTCTGGACATGGTCAGCTGGGGTCAGCAGGAAGCCGCCAGGGTGAGCAGAGGGCATAGTGTTTTTGAGTCCTGGTCACTCTCGGGTGCCAATGGCGCCAGGCTTTGGTGGGCACAGACACACGACTGCCGTCATCCATATTTCCAAAACCACTTGGGCCAGAACGATGTGTCCCACCCCGAACTCTGGGAACGCTTGCTGCGATTCGGCCAGCACCCCAGGATCCAGCGCTGGTCTGAGAGCAGCCTGATGGTTAACTGGCAGCACATGGCTGCCTGCTGTTCTTGTGCAGGTTGGTGAGGACAGAATTCTTGACCCCCGATGGGAGGGAAGACTGCACACAGCAGGCAGAGTGCGTGCATGGCAGTGGACGAGCCCACTCACACCAGAAGGCCACACTCTTCAAAGGCCGTCTTCACGTGGCGCTGCGGAGGGTACCCGTTTCCCCATTTTTGTAGACTCTGCTGTGATAATGAGGTTGATTGTGCCAACCTGGCTGCCCGGAATACGTGGGGTTAAACAGGTCACCATTTGAGTGGAGGGCTAAGTGATAAAGTGCTCTGTCCCCAGCTCTCTTGCTCTCTGGTGATCTGCTGCTGGAGCTAATTCTCTGCCTATGCCTGTGAGCTACACTCCCCGTGGACCAAGCCAACCCATGGATCTTGTCGTGAGAGCTTGAGGCTCTTCAAGACCTGCTTCACCATGCTGCTGGAGCGTACATCTCTTGAACTTGAGGCTGGTGGATCCTGTCGCCTTGCATTGCTTGAGTTTGATATCCCATCTGCGCCTGCTTCACTAAACTCCCACGCTACTGGCTGTTGTTGACCCACTGTGCTGTTTGCTGCCTGCTGGCAGACTCTGCCTGCCTTACCTGAGGGAAGACTCCACTGTCTGCTTCTTGAACTTGGACTCGGCAGCCCATTGGAGTTGAAGGACTTCCAGTATATTAACTATTCCATGAAAGTTAATTGAGCCGTAGTCTGTCCTGCTGTGTGGACTAATTAACTGTTATATTCCTTCTTGCTGTTTAAATCTATCTATCTATCTATCTATCTATCTATCTATCTATCTATCTATCTATCTATCTATGATCATACAGGTCCTGGTTTTGTTTCTCTAGAGAACCCTGCCTAATGCACTGGTCACACCGGGTTTGGACCCCCTCCTGCTGCAAGACCTCATGCGAGCATAGCTGCAGACCTCTGCAAGGGAGGTGTGGGGGCCAGCATCAATGCTGTGGGGCCAGCCCTGCAGCATGACTGGGGCGTCCTGCTATGGCACTTCCCAGCCCGAAGGGGAACTTCCCTGTGTCCTGGGTGTGAGTGTGGCACTTGTGTGAGTGTGCATTTCATGAGGGTGAAAGAGTCTCTGTGTGCCTGTGTCTGCTGCTGACTTCTATCTGAGGACTCTCCTATCCGTTGGAGGTGGCTCTGCACAGGGAGGACTTTCCGTACCTCCTGCCAGGAGCACTTTGTCCTCAGCAGGCCACTCCCTGGGGAGTTGTCAGGGTCTGGAATGTGCCTGTGGCTCCAGCTCTCTGGATAGCTGAGGCATCCTGTTTGGACGTCCGGAAGCAGGTGTAGAAAGAGAGGGTGCCCAACAACAACGGGAGGGGGGGGATGGGGGATGGGGAGGGTTTTCGAAACCGAGGAAGGCCCCTCCACGACATAGACTGACACAGTGGGCTGAAAGAAGCAATGGTGAGGCTGGTGCAGGCCTGGGCTATGTTCCTCTTATTGTACATCAGGGCCCTGTCTGCAGGAGCCTGCTACGCAGGGCACCCAGCATCATCATCAGCAATAACATCGGTGGGGGGGGGGGTGGCTGACAGACAGGTTTGCTCATGCCCAGCATAGACATCCTCCTCAGCCCAGTCACAGCGCATTCTGGCCGAGATAGTGGGGAGGCAGCTGTTTTCTTACTGATAGGAAGCCTGGGGGGGCAGCTTTGTGTGGACAACTGGGCATGGAGGGGCGTGACCAAAGGAATGTGCCCTGTTTCATAGCTTCCTGTGATGTTAACATGCAGTGCCAGCCTGCGGACGCCGAGGCTGCACCGGGGAAGGACGTGGACAGACTCAGACACCAGAGGCACAGTTCTTCCTGGTCCTGTGGAGTCATCGTGAGTCAGAGAGGTCTTGCTGCCAGTTACAGGCTGGAAAACCCACGAGGCCATCCTGCCTTGTCCTACCTGTGCGTCCCTCGGGGGCAGTGGATTTGAAAATGAGGGGCAGAAAGTGGGCAAGACAGATGCAGCCCTTTCGAAGGCAAAATGTGCAGGACCCAGAAGAACAAGCTGCCCCGCCCCCCTCATCCAACTCTCACAGGGTCCGTTGTATGCACGACACAACTTCGCCAACTCGACACTTCTTACAGGCTGTTAAGTGCCGCTGCCTTTAGCGTGTTCTTCCACCGGCACCCCAGCCCCTCGCCAAACTCTGTCACCTGCCACTAAAGTTCAATGACCCCAAGCAGCGACCCCTCCCTCTGTCCCTGGTGGCCACTTGTAAAATTTGGTCTCTAGACACACGTGCCTCTTCTAGACTTTTCTCCCAAGAGGAGTCGTGCAATACGGTCCCTTTCTGAGGTCTGACTGTGTGTCTGAAGCACACGGTCAGATGCTGTTGCTGTGGCCTGCCTTCCATCGGGTCAGCACCGACTCACAATGACTGATGGACAACAGAGCGGAGCACCGTCCGTCCTCCGCCGTCCTCACAATTGCTCTTCTGGTCCAGCCCATCCTTGTCCGTCCATCTCCTCGAGGGCCTTCCTCTTTGTCGCTGCCCCTCCACTCCACCAAGCAGGACGTCCTTCTCCAGGGCCTGGCCTCTCCTGACGACATGTCCAAGGCAGGTGAGATGAAGACACCTCACCGCAGCCTCAGGAGGCCTCTGTCTGTACTTCTTTCAGCAGCCCGCGATACGGTCGATATTCCCTGCCAGCACTTTCATTCAAATGCACCAGTTCTTCTTGGGCCCTCCTGACCCAATGCCCGATGGCAATGGCAAGTACCACCACCTGAGCCACACCTGCCTGAGTCTCAGAACACATCAAGGAGGGCTTGGCAGTGCCTCGGCTGGTCTCCTGACTGCTGCTTCCCAGAGCACGGGTTGTGGGTCCAGGCAAGACGACATCTCTGACAACCTCCATCTTTTCACCGTGCATTGTGATTGGTCCAGTTGGGATGATTTTGGTTTTCTTTGCATTGACTTGCAATCCATACCGACGTCTACAATCCTTTATCTTTATCAGCAAAGTTGCTTGCTTGTGTCTCATTCACTATGCGAAGGTGTTGGACAGTGTGGGCCCCAATAATCTGTGGATAACCTTGAGAAGAATGGGAATTCCCAACATTCCATTGTGCTCCGGAGGAGCTGGTGGGTGGATCAAGAGGCAGCTGTGCAAACAGAAGAAGGGAGTGCTGCCGGTGTAAAATCAGGAGAGGTGGGGGTCAGAGTTCAATCCTCTCCCGGTGCTTGTTCAGTCTGCTGGGCAGAGGATGAGGAATGTGCGTCAGGGTTGGCGGGAGGCTCATTGACAACCTGCGATACGCAGACGACACACCCTGCTCGCCGACAGAGAGGTGGACTTTCAGCGCTTGCTGAGGACAATCATGGCCTCAGCCTTCAGCAGGGATTGCAGGTGGACGCAGATGGTGGGGGACCTGCATCGGGAAGTGGACAGTGAAAACCCAGGTGTAAGGACAGATGCCGTCCTGAGGCCACTGGGAGAGCAGTCCTCAGACCCAGTGACTGTTAGGAGGGGCTCAGACACCCTAGTGAACAGATGGACGGACCCCGTTGCTCTCTGCACTGTGGCCGGGAGGGGGTGGGCAGGTGCAGCGACAAGCCCATGGGGCTGCCCTGGCCACCTCCATGTCCATCCGTCAGAGGCCACGTTTCCTCCAGTGCTGATGTCACCTCGGGGTCACTCAGCCCCGGAAGGAACAGAAGGCCCTGCTCCTGGGGGTGTGATCAGTCCTGCAGCGGGGGTGGGGCAGGCCCCATCTGGGACCCAAAGCAACCAGGCCTTTCTTCCCAGTGGTCTGAGGAGGTGGTGAGTTCTTAGCCCGTGGGCCTGGGTGGCAGCTGTTCCTGCCTGGTGGGCAGTGGCAGACAGGGGAAGGCATGTGGCGCTCAGTTTGAGGGTCGAACACAGTCCAGGCAAGGCCACCTGGCTGTTGGTCCCTGGTCCCACTGGCTGGGCTCCGGCAGGCACAGGCCAGAGTGGGTGGGTAGGTAGCATGCACTCTCCCTGCCTCATGGGGCACCCGGACCCCCCTCCCGGGCCTCTTTCCCTCGACTTTGCCCCCGGACACTGCATGGTGCTCACTCTGGCCAGCTGGGAGAGGAGGAGCTGGGTCCTGTGGGAGGGGCTTTCTTGCCCCCATTCCTGAAACACAACCTGCCTGTCACTGACTCACAGGGTCCCTCTGAGACTGTAACTCTTCATGGGAGCAGACAGCTTCCTCTGTCCCCGCAGGGCGGCTGGTGGCTTTGGCTCCCAGTCCGTGGGCAAGCCTCGGGGCTCCCAGCAGGTCACAGAGAGCCAAGCCTGCTACTTCTCCCGTCAAAAGGAGGCGCAGGTGAGGGTGTGGGGGCGGACAGACGAGTGCCTGGGGGACGCTGCGGTGGAAGCCCTCGGGGGCCAAAAGGCAGATCAGGGATCTGGACCCACCAGTTGCTGTGTAGAGACGGGCAGCCTAGGGACCCGCGGGAAGCTCTGCCTACCCTCCAGGGTCTCTGGGTCTGAACCTCCTTGATGGCCGTGCGGGACATAAAATGAGGTGGCCGCTGTGGGAATCATCCCGGTGGGTCCTGAGACGGTCAACCACAGAGCGACCATTGCTGCTGTGAGGTGTCGTCCAGCAGGCTCCGACCCATAGTGACCCCGTTCAACCGCGGGAAACCCCGCTGGCCCTGTGCCACGCTCACAAGGGAGCCACTGGTGCAGCTGCTGTGGCGCTGTGACCGTCCGTCTCCAGGAGGACCTTCCGCTTTTTAACAGGACCTTCTCCTTTGCCAAGCGCAGGCCAACTGCGGTTCACCAGGCACGTGCTTATTCTGCAAGTGAGCAGAAAGGCCTGCAGGGACGGAAGCAGAGACCTGCCCCACGCTCCTTGTCCCGAGTCGACTAGCCCACGGGTGGAACGCCCAGCGTCCGGTGGCAAGCGGTCAGTGCACACAACGTGCTATAGTGCTCGCATGGGTGTGGCTCAGCAGTCATCCAGGAGCTGACGTGCCGATGATGCTCCGGTCTGCAAGCCCTTGGAGATGTCACACTGGCAGGAGCAAGTCAAGCCCAAACCGCTGTACCGCCCGCCAGGCGCCATTCCCACTCCGGTCTGCTCGTGAGCTCTCTGTTTGGTGGCCTGGGCCCACCTGCGTGCCACTGGGTGGGCTCGCGTCACCAGCCTCTCTGCTGATAAGACAGAGACCCAGAGACATACACTGTGTGATCCCACTTACAGCAAGTGTCTGCAAACTCCACGCCACCCTCCCTGCCGTTGAGTCGATGCCGCCTCACAGTGACCCACTAGGGCAGGGTGGAACTGCCCGGAGGTCCCGAGACGGGCACTCCTGAACTATCCAGACTAGATCCATAGACAGAGATGGAAAGTAGTTAGCTGTTGGTTTCTGGGGGCTGGGGTTGGGGCGTGGGGGATGAGGAACTCTTGCTTAAGGACACTCAGAAGTCTGCTGGAGGTGGCAAAGACTTGGCCAATGACAGTTTCCCAGAGCCATTTAAGTCACTGAGATGACCCCAGAAACATAGTCAGCACTGGAAAATTCACGTGATGTGTGATTTGGCACATTAAGAAATTAAAGTGAGACATTAGATGCCTTTTGTGAAGGCACATTTGATCTTCATTCATTCAAGCAAACGGCCTTCTTAAACCCGAGTGTTAGCTACTCCCTCCCAGAGCTTCCTGGATTGACGGAGCTCCGAAGGAAGCAGGGGTGGGGGCGGGGGGCTGGTCAGAGACAGCAGTAAAGGTGTTGGTGTTGGGCTGGGGTGGCTGTGTGAGACTGTCAGCAGGGTCCCCTGTCCCTTCTGACCATGCCCTGCCTGGGTCAGGGAGGGTATGACCTCATTCCCTGGACCAGGTCTCCCTGGGTGGCTCTGAACAGGCCGGGGGCGGGGGTGGGGGGTGGGGTGGGCGTAACACACAAATGGTGAGATTGCTGACAGCAGCAAATGGGGGGACACTTCTGGGGGACCCCTGGCTTTCAGAGTCAGTGGGATCTCAGGGCTGCCTCTGGTGGCAGGTCTACCCTGGCCTGCAGGGTGGGTCTTGCTCCACAGGGGCCAGTTTGGCTGCCTCTGTTGGAGGAAGTGAGGATCCTGCTAGAAGCCAGCAACCATGCCCACCCTCCACCCCAGTCCCCACTGCCCCTTGTCCTCTGACTTCAGCTTAGGAATCCACCAGAAAAATCAACTTTGGGGAAACACACAGGGGCGGGCTTCAACTTAAGGAACTAGGACAAAACAAAACAATGGTGGGGACCCCTGGAAGTTGAGGTCATCTAGAACCAGGTGACCTGGGTGGGGGATGGGCAGCTGGAGGCTAGTGAAGGTGGAGGTGGCTTCCCAGGGATTGTCCCAGGCCAGCTCATAGGGGTCAGGGGCCTCTACAGGACTGGGCTGGAATGCGCTCAGACAGGTCTCTGGAGCTGCCCCCAGCCCCCAGGCAGGATGGCCAGGAGGAAGCCTGTCGAAGAGAAAGGTGAGGCCGCCCAGAGGCCTGGGTGAGAAAGCATTGATCCCCAGAGGCCTCTGAGGCCCTGCAGGTACAGCCCTGGAGTGCAGTACCCTGGGGCTTAGACCTTCTCAGACCAGAATAACTGGACCCTGACCAGTATGGCCGTAGGTAAGGAAAGCGGGGCCGCTAAAGGCCACCACCTTCTGCAGCAGGTAAGACCCCAGTGTAGGGCTTGCATCTTAGTGTTGTTGAATTGCCTGAGCAGATGGAATAAGTATTTAAAAAGAGTATTTAACAAAGAAGGAAAGAAACATTCATTTTGACAGGATAATAAGCATATGGAGATAAAGGAAGACTATCAATGAGGAGCAAAGGAAACATCATTAAAAATTTATGGGAATATTAGTTCTGAAAAAGCAGGATCGCTGAAGTGGGGCATGTAAGAGGGAGCTCATGATGGCTTGGCTCAGCTGAAGGGCTTGTGGCAAGTGGTCAGGGCAGATGACCTCCCTCAGGGGCAGCAGGAAAGCTGGGGAAAAGACCCAGGAAGCCAGGACATGGTGAGGACAAGGGGGGGATTGTGTGTGGGGAATCCCCCAGGGGGAGGGAAAGGGGGAATGGGGCAGAGGAAACTGGGGTGGGGGGTGGCATGAACAGGCAGACCCACTTTGGCTTTTGTTTTCCGAAAGCTGAGATGGGGCTCCTGGACAAGGAGGGACCATCTGTACTGCATGCACTCTGGTCCAGAATGCGGAAGATGAAGTACAATCGCAAAACCTCCCAAGGAGAAAGATGTGTGTGTGTGTGGGGGGGTCGGATTGTCTGCTGGAAGTCTGTTCTGGAAAGAGCCACATGGAAAATGTTTGGGTGGAGGACTGACCCAGGGTGCGACAGTGCAGGAGGAGACGGGAAATGGGCAGAGGCAGGCCTGCCGCTGGCAGCCAGTAGCGTGTGAGGTTCAGGGAAAAGGAGAGTGGATTCAGCAAAACTCAGATGCAAGCCCTTACCTCGACTCCACCGTTCACAAACTCCAAGGGGCACATCAGCTTGGGCCGGAAGAGCTCTTTATTTTCCCTGATGGTAGCCTGGACCACGGAGGCCCGGTGGGCGATGAGGCTGCTGTGAGTCAGAATTGACCTAACAAATCATTACAGGCCCGGCAGGCACAATTGTACGGTGATACTAGGGAAAGGTCACAGTAAAGGCATAGAGAATGAGAGAGAGAGGAGAGAAAGCAAAATGAAGGAGTCAGACACGTTTCATGGTAGCATGCTCACCTCAGTCCCGCTTGGTGGTCCATGTGGGGACGTGGAAGGTGGGTGTTTGGACTGAGCTGAAGCAGGTCAGGGCCCTGCTTCCCTGCACATCCCTGGAGGTCCGCAGCTGCCCTCCTGGAATGAGGAGACAGAAACACAATGCCTGGAATGCCTGACTCCCTGATAACTGGTCAGCCTGCCTGCAGGAGCCAATAAACTACACCCAGGATCATAAACCTTGCTATTGTTACCGCAGCACGGACCCCCCCCCTGCTTTTCTTAAAAACCCCTGTACCCCAGACAAAGCACGAGATTTCCCTGGGCTACTTGCTAGACCACGGGGCTTCACCCCGGAGCTCTCTCTCGCTCTCTCTCTCTCTCCTTGCTACAATAAAGCTGGCTCTGACTTCACCTACTTTATCCCGTGCCTCAGTTTACCTCTCAGTGGAATGGCAAAGGAGAGGATAGGGCTGGAGAGGGGGACCGGGGACTAGAGGAGAAGGGACTGGAGAAAGATTTATTTCTCACTAAAGCTTATATATCTTTGCGGGGCATGTAAGCCCCCTGATTACAGGTAAAGACATACATCACCGGAAGGGGTTGTCCTATAGGTAATAATGAGAGGGGAGCTCTAAGGGTATACAGGAAATAGGAAGGGCAGGGATTAGGGGTACACATGCGACAAGAGGGCAGATCCTAGATTCAGGAGGCAGTCTAAAGTCAGGAAACAATCCCTTTCCTATCAGTAGGGTGTGAGTCCCACCTACAGAGGACCAGACGGTAGTGAGATTGCTCTGGATGGCGGATGCCTTCAGGGGGAATAGCTTGACAATCATTTACCATTAGTTGCAGGCAGAGTCCTAGGACTGACATATATTTGGGGGAGACCAGCTGGGGAACAGTCTTTCTGTGTCTCACATGACTTGATGGCAGAGAGAAAGGAGGCTGTCCTGTCTCAGACACCTGTCGGGGAAGTTCCGCCCTGCCCGTGGGCGTCCCTGTGAGGTGGACTGTCTGGCCAGTAGTGAGTTGTTGAGTGAGTCTCCAAAGTCGGCTGCTGTTCGGTGCAGCTGAGCCAGTTCTGACTCACAGAGACGTGGATGAGCCAGACAACACGTCCCCTGCGGCTGCGTCCAGCTCCGCGTGGTTCTGATGTTTGAGCCTGTTGCTAGTGTTGCTGTGCCCATCCATCTCCTGGACGGTCTTCCTCTTTTTCGCTGACCCTCTGCCAAGAGCACTGCTGCTTTCCAGGAACTGGTCCCTCGTGCTAACGTCAAGGTCTCGCCCTACTGCTTCCGAGGCGCACGCTGGATGTCAGAGTGACAGATTTGTTTGTTCTTCCGGCAGTCCATGGGCACGCGGTATCCTCTGCCAGCATGTCTTTAAAAGCCACCTCTTGAGCCTTCCTTGTACCTGGTCCAGCCATGGCACATATGAGATGATGGAAAATACCGGGACTTGGGTCAGATAGCCCTCAGGGTCCCCAAGGTGACATCTCTGCTTTTTAACACTTCACAGAGGTCGTCCGGGGGCAGTTAATGTGCCCTTTGACTGTGATCCAAGTAAAATGAGATCTCTGCTCATTTCAATCCCCCGACCCTGTTTATCATGATGTGGCTTATTGGGCCAATTGTGAAAACTTGAAGCTACTGAGGCGGGTCCACAGGGCAGCTTGTAGTCCTTGATGTTCACCTGCAAGCACTTTGGTCTTCTTTCCTTCCAACAAGCAAGCTTGTGTCATCTGCAGGTTGCTAATGAGCCTGCTTCAATCCCGGTGCCGGTTCTTCTTCACATAGGCCAGTGCTCAGCTTATGTGCTGGCATGGTGAAGGCCTAGGGCCTTTGCTCACGTCTCCTCCGATGCACAAGCAGGCAGCATTCCCGTGTGCTGCTGGAAGGGCTGCCTCTTCGTCGTCTGTGTGCAGGTTTTCACGAGCACCATGGCGTCTGCTGCAACCCGCACGGTCAGCTGCCTTGGCACAAGTCGGCGTCTCCCTGGCACTCCCATCTGCCATCCCCAGTGAGCTATAGCCCTTGTTCCGGGTCCTCTTCTGAATAAGCTCGGCCTCCTGGCAGCTCCCTGTGGATGTACTGCTGTAACCATTTTGAGTGATCTTTCGCAAACGCTTACTTGAGTTCGACCTTAAAGGCATTGTTGGCTAGTCCCGTGTTCTGAAGGGTCGACCTCCTTTGGCATGGGCACACAGATGGATCTTTCCCAGTCAGTTGGCCCGGCCCTCCTTTTGAGATGAGCGAGGCCTCCCAGTGCTTCATCCGCTTGCGGAAATGTTGCAACTGGCTTTCTGTCACGTCTTGGGGCCTTGTTTCTGGCTGTTGCCTTCAGCATAGCTTGAACGTCTTCCTTCAGCACCTTGGGTTCTTAGTCTTGCGTGTCCCCCATCATTTCTGGCCAGTGGCTCTGTTTGGTCTGCCTTCTTTGGATGCTTTCTGCATTGTTCATTGCGTTTGTCGGTAGAACCCCTCCTTATCGCAATTTGAGGATTGCAGGTTTTCTCCGACTCTTTCAGCCTAAGACGTTCTGAGATGCTCTTCCCTTTTGGTTTTCTGAGAGCAGGGCTTTCGCATGTCATGCGATGCTTTCCTTTGCCCCCATCCCCCAACGCCCCCCCCCCCCCCCCAGCCAGCCTGTGAACTCTCCCGTCTTCTATCCACTGCAGCGCCCCCGCGTGAGAGAGCAGGCTTTGTCTGTCCTTCCTATGCACTTCATGATCCTTGATTTCCTCATGGGCTATGTCTCTGACCTTGTCCTTCAGCAACTCTGGTCTTCAGTCATTTGTGCTTGACACATCTAATCGAGTCTTGAAATGGTCTCTAAATTCAGGTGGGATTGACTCAAGATTGTACATTGGCTCATGTGGACTCCTGGTAATTTTCTTTAGCGTCAACCCAAACTTGCCCACGAGCAACTGATGGTCTGCTCTGCCTTGGGCTGCTGGCCTTGTTCCGACTGCGGACAGCGAGGTCTCCAGCATCGCTGATTTCTACAAACGTGCCCCCTTGATTCCTGGGTTCTCCATTTGAGGAGGTACCCATGCACAGCTGCTCCTTGTGTTGTTAGAAAGAGACATTTGCAACGGATGAGCCATTATCTTGCAAAAACGCTGTCGTGTGATCGCCAGCATTGTGTGTGTCCCAAGGGTCACATTTCCCAATGATCGGCCATCCTTCTTTGTTCCCAGCTCTCACACTCTATAGGCCAGTGACTGTCAGTGCATCTTGATGGCCGGCTTCATGAAGTTCAGACTGTTGTCGTCAGCGTCAGGTGACATCGAGGGTTAGGTCAAAACCACAGTTTATCTCCAAACTTTCTATCACCTGTGACCGAAGCTCAGCCACTGCCCCCTAAGGAGGGACCCCTTGTGGTGGTTGCATCATCTGGTGTCAATTGGGACTTGAGAGGATTAAGAGTGAAGGGGTGGAGTCTAGTCTGTCAATCGGGTCATAGCCAATGAGGCCTCTGTGTGGGCATGGCCTTCTCCTGAGAATTCTGGGAACTCCTGTGTTTCCTCCTTGGAGGCCGGAGACAGTTTCTCTCTACACTCTCTGAGAGCCTCTCTACTGACAAGACCCTTGGAACTACACTAGTGCCCTGAGCTGAAGGAACCATGTGAGACCGCTGCCACCACTGAGATATGTAGAAGACTTTGCACCCACTGGCCTGTGTCTTCCTGCATCCAGCGTCATTGCATGTTTCATGAGTCTGAAGAGGACTTTATAGATTGGTATCAGGCATATGGGCTAGTATCATACTTGTGGACTTTATCTGGATGGGGCTGGGATGCTTTCTCAATATTCAATTGCTCTTGTATATAAACCTATCTTTTTATATGTATATGAATGTGTCCATGAATTTGTTTCTCTAGTCTGCCCAGACTGATGCTCCCCTCTCCCTTCCATTCCTGGGGACCCCTTTGGTCTCTATACACATTGTGCCTCTTCCAGAATTGCCCCCCCCCCATGCCCAACCCGCTGACGTGGCTGTGCAGTGCTTCTGCTTCATGCCCATTTGCTTCCTGCCCTCACCACCTCTCATGTGGCAGCTGCAGTGCTTGCCTAGGGGCAGCGAGATGCTGGACATCCAGGATTCTTTTGGGTTTCCAGTATTTTCGGATGATTTTGCAATGTGGATTGTGTGTTTGCGGCTCTGCCTGAGGTCCGATCGTGGGTCCGATGCAGGCAGTTGGTGTAGGTTCTAACCCACGGTGACCCGACGGACAGCAGAAGGAAGCACCACCCACCCTGCACCCTGCACGGCTGTTCTTATGTTTGGCTGCAGCCACAGGGTCAGTCCCTCTTGTCAAGGGCCTTCCTCCCCGTTGCTTCTACTTTACCGAGCGTGACGTCCTTCTCCAGGGACGTCCTTCTGCTGACAAGATGGCTGAAGAACTGAGACCAAATCTCACCATCCTGGCTTCGAAGGAGCATCTGGCTGGCCTTCCTCCAAGACAGATGGGTTGGTTCTTTTGGCGGTCCGCGGCACTTTCAATGCCATCGGTTCTTCTCAGCTCTTCCACATCCAGTGCCCAGTTTTCCCGGGCACACAAGGTGGTCGAAAGCGCCGTGGCTTGGTTCGGGTGCACCTCAGATCTTGATTGTCGGTGCTTTAGACAGGTCTTGAGCAGCTCTGCCTGGGACACGTACATTACTTTGGACAGAAGAGCTTACGAGATTGGTTCAGGCCTTCCAACCAAGGCTGCCAGGACTCGATGGAAAGAGCCTGCCTCATGGCTACGGGAGCCCCGCTGCCCATCTAGGACACACCCATTCAAGCCCCTCAGAGACTGCCCTCCCTGGGATGGCTGGAGAGGATGGAGCCACCCACTTTCCCAGGCACAAGGCTATCTCTCCAACCAAAGCTTACGGCCATGGAGTTGGTGGCCATGCATGACCTTATAGGACAGGGTAGAACTGCTCCTGTGGGGCACAGAGCAGCCAGCCTCACCTTCCCGAGGAGCAGCAGGCTGGTGGTTTTGAATGACTGGCCTTGCAGTTAGCAGCCCAGGCATCAAGGCTCTCTAACCCCTTGGTTAATGACCAGAAGGAGCTCAACGGAAGCTGCATCGATGTGGGGACTCTGCAAGTGGGCTTTGGGCCACCACTGGGGCGCACAGCCTTCCGCACACGGGTGCTTAGAATTTCAGCTCTAACACCGTTCAGAACATGTTCCACTCCCCCCACTAAGGTTCTCACTGGCCTTTTTTCTTTTTTTAAACGAAGCAGATAAGCAAGTGTTGCTTCTCGGTCTGCTTACTCTGGAAGCTCCCCTGAAACCCATCCACTATGGGTGACCCTGTTGGTATTTGAAACGCCAGCATGGCGGCCACTCTGCCATCCGACAAGGGGCAGGCAGCCGCTCCTCAGTGGGCCTGGGTGCGGTGCCGGGGAGATGGGACAGCTGCTGAAGCCCGAGGTGGGTCCCCACTGGTCCTCCCTCAGCCACTGCCGTGTCAGGGGGCCCTCTGTCCTCACATCATCCCTGCGCTGTGGGGAGAACTGCCTCTGTGTTGTCTGTTGACACCGCGCCATACTGAGACCACAAGGCTGACGTACCCTTAGAGTTTAAAACAAAAATTTTACTGAAGGAGAACTGCATTTGCTGAAAAGGGGCTGCACAGAGCTGTGGCGGGGGTGGGGATGGGAGTGGGGGTGGGGGCTGGGGCTGGCTTTCAGAGAAAGCAGTGGGTGGGCTTTTCATTGGACAAGCAAACAAAGGTAACAGGTTTCAAGGGAAAGTACCGGGAAGTGAGGGGAATCTACAAGCAGTGGTCAGACTTTGAACCGTCTAACCTCCCTCCTAGCCTGCCATCACCTGAGGCGTCACATCTTGACACAGCCGCCTGACAAAGATGATCGTTCTCAATTCTCGGTGGGTGCTGGGTATTGTGGGTGATTGTAGTTCAAGTCTAATGGGCGTTGTGGCAGTGACATCACTCCGATTAACTTGAGCAAAGGGGTAGAGTCTAGTCTGTCAATCAGGCCATAGCCAATGAGGCCTCTGTGTGGGCATGGCCTTCTCCTGAGGATTCTGGGAACTCCTGTCTTCTGCCCTGGAGGTGGGATACACTTTCTCCCTGGGAGACATTCCTGTTGACAAGCCACATGGAGCTACACTGATGGATCCAGAGCCCTGGAGCTGGAGGAGCCATGTGGAGACCCACGCTAACGCTGAGATGCTTGTGGACCCACTGGATCCACAAGACTTTCCACCCACTGGCCTGTGATCTTCCTGTGTTCAGCATCATTGCATGTGTTGCGTGAGTCTAAAGAGGAATTTACAGGTTGGTATTGGACATATGGGCTAATATCAGACTTAAGGACTTGATCTGGGCTGGGCTGGGATGTTTTCTCAATATTCAATTACTCTCTATAAAGCTCTTTCTTATCCATGTGAGTGCCTATATACTTGTTTTTCTAGTCACCTGGACTGACAGAGGGGTCCTGGGAACAGGAAAGATAACCGCTAGGTCTGGGGAACCTAGGTCGGGTCAGCGCTACCTGGGAGCGTGGGATGCAGACACTGCCCCTTTGGCTCAGAGGATGGAGAGCGAGGAGGGGAGAGGCAGTTGCTTCGTCAACACCGGAATCTGTTTTTGTGGGTGAGACCCTGACTCTGTGATGCACACACTCAGCATGTTCACAGCTGAGGCCTGCCTTCCCATGTGCACACATGTGTGCCAGCACAAGTAGAACAGGTGCTATGAAAACTCACAAGTGGAAACTACACGAGAGTGCGGAGGAAGCACAACCGCTCGACAGACAGACAGACACATTTGCGTGCCTGGACTCTAATGTTATTTACAGTGTCATGTTTCATTAACAGACCAGTTCAACTGCTGGTCCTTCTGCAGGTTCAGGCGTCTTCCCGGAGGCCGGCTGTATTACCACCGGAGCAAGCCTCCCACAGAAGGCTCTTTCCCTGCCCACTCAGGGCAATGGAGCAGGGGCCGAGCTTGCTTCAGAAGCAGCGAGCTCCCTTAGACAAGCACCCTGCAAGGGGAGGTGTGAGAAGGTTTGATGGGTGGAGGAGCATCTTGTAGGTAGGGAAGGTGGGGGGTGGGGGCCACCTGCTGAGCACAAAGGGAAAGAGGAGGTGTTACAGGGAGTTTAGGGGGAGGGACATGTTTATTCAAGGATGAGGTGGAGAATTACGCCTACAGGGTGGGGTATGGTCACTGGACCTTCATGAAACTCACGCTCACCGGTGGGTCAGAGTCATGACTCCTGCGGAGGAGCTGGTGGCTCCAAACCGCCGACCCCGAGGTCAGCAGGCCGGCATGTGACCGTGCAGCATGGAGCGGACATGCAGAAGCAGTCTTTGGCAAAAGTTTCGGGGTGGGGGCATCGCTTCCTCTGGGATGCTGTGCTCCTGATCCTAGCTCTTTGCCTGGCGTGCTTTGCTCTTGGATTCAACTGAGAGCATAGGTGTCTGGTCGGCTCCGCACCCGTGACCAGCGCGCCTGCCACCAGCTCAGTCTGCGGGGCCAGGGTGGGGTGAGAAAGCCCGTGAGCCCACTGCTGTGCAGTGGGGAACGCAGGGAAATGGAAATGACGTGGACTTTGGTTGTGCTCCGGGAGCTCAAAGCTACCTGGGCAGCAGGTGTGGCCTGGGAACATGCCTCCAAATCACAGACCAGGACGCATTTGGACGGAAGGGCCACCAGCCCGCTCCTAACTGGTTGCAGTGTGAACAGACCAACAAGCAACCTCTGGGGACGCCTCGTCACCCCAGCAGGCACACCGAGGCCCAAGGTGGGCCCGACCCAGGCCATGCTGTCCCCATGGGCTCCTGTGCAGGTGGCAGTTGGACACTGGACAAGGAGGCCAGAGGAGAGCCGGGGCCTCTGACCTGTGGTGCTGGAGGACATTATCACACACACACGGACTGCCAAAGGGACAAAGCACTCTGGGTCGGAAGATGTGCGACCAGCACGTTCCTTCGAGGCGAAGATGGGGAGACTTCATTTCAGGAACTTTGGACGTGTGGTCAGGAGAGACCAGACCCCGGAGAAGGACACCCCACTTGGCCGAAAGGCAGGGCAGCGAAAAGAGGAAGCCTTCGACCAGATGGGTGAACACAGCGACTGCCTCCATGGTTCGAATGTGAGGGTGCGCGTGAGAGGGCCTGGGGCGGCCTGAGGGAACCTGGAGACAATGACCAGCGCCACCAGAAGACCGTCGCTAGCCACAGCCAGCGTGCAAGGTCGAAGCAGTGAGGAAAAGGCTTTGGCAGGAAAAGGTCGATTGCCCGAAGGACATTGTGGCTGGGAAAGGTGAGCATGAGAGGGTGGCAGACACCAGGACCACCGCTCAGTCCTGGCGCTGAGCTGCGAGAAGGCGCAGGGCCAGCTTACTAGACAGCCGCGGGCAAGCAGCTTGACCTTCAAGGAAGAAGACAGTCAACAAATACCCACCCTCTGGGCGGATGTCTACAACGGACTCTGACGTGCAATGGCTGAAGGTGGATCCACCCTGCTGTCCACCAGCAGGGAGGGGTCAGCAGCCTGTGGTCGGCTCGACCGTCTCCGAGTGTTCCTGAACCAGAGAGGAATGAAGCCCTGCTACCTGCCACAGGATGTTGGCTGGAGTGAGTCAGACACAGAGGACAAATATTGTCCAATGCCACCAACAGAGATGATCTCAGACAGGAAAAGCTCCAGAGAGGCCGCAGTAGGTGTGTGCAGGGGCTGGGGAGAGCGGGCGGAGCGCTTTTGATGAATGTGTCGGAGTTTCTGGGGAAATGAAGAGGTGTCAGAAGGGGTAAGGGGTGAATGATGCAGAACTTGGTGATTGTAAACACTGCCATGAAGGTCGGCTTACACACACACACACACACACACACACACACACACACACACACACTGGTGAGTGTAAACACTGCCACCGAAGGTCGACTTACACGCACACACACGCACACACACTGGTGAGTGTAAACACTGCCACCGAAGGTTGGCTTACACACACACACGCACACACACACACACACACACACTGGTGAGTGTAAACACTGCCACCGAAAGTCCGCTTACACACACACACACACACTGGTGAGTGTAAACACTGCCACCGAAGGTCGGCGCACACACACACGCACACACCCCCGAATGGTCAGTTTTAACACAGCGTGTGCACACACACACGCCAAGGGACGGAAGCAGATCTGGAGAAGGAAGCGGTCTGGACCCCCACACCCGAGGGCAGGCTCTTGGGACCACTGTACAATTGCACCCGCTGTGCTGTGCGCTGGGAAAGTTTCCGTCTTGAAGCGGTGAGAACGTGTTCGAGGAGGCCTCGGGCAGGAGCCGGGGCTCTAGAGGAGAACATGGCTCTCCAAATGGCTCCGACTGACCGTCCTCCGTCCCTGGAGCCGCGGCTGCCCGTGGCTGCTGTGAGTGAGGCGGGCAGTGACGGGGCTGACCTCATGGGCTCTGGAAAGGGGCGCACCGACCCCAGCCCATCAAACAGAGTCTTACATTTGTACTTTTCAATGGCGTCTCTTTCACCTTTTTAGAAGTAAACGGGAGCTCCTTCTAACTCCCCAGCCTGGGTAGTAGCAGGTGTTATCCTCACCTGAGGGGGGTAACTGCCCCTCCTGGCCCTGTCTATTGTTGGGCGAAAGGGTGAGTCCGGGCCCTCACTTCCAGGGCCCCCACTTCCAGGGCCCCACCACGCTCTACCTGGCCAGGGAGTGCTATCGTTACTGATATTTTAGTGCTCACGAAGGCATTTCCCATTCCATTTCTTCTTGGTGATGAAGTAGACCAGTGATTCAAAAGTTCATAGAAAAATTCTACGAGCTTTCCACTCAATTTCCCCCGAGCTTTTGAAAGGCTCTGTAGCTGTGACAGACGCTTCCCCTCTGAGTACGGCGTCGGCCACCGCACCGGGCGACATCACCACTCTATCTGTTTTAGAAATGTCCGCCACTCGCCACAGAAAGTCCGCATCCCTTCAGCAACATGCCTATCTCCCCCTGCCCTACTCCATGGCCCCCCTTCTCCGTTAATGGATTGGATGGTGTCTCCCCCAAAGGGGTGTGAACCCTGACCCCAATACTTGTGCTTCAGCAGCAAGATGAGGCTGACTTCTGGATCACAGAGCTGGGGAGCCTGCATCCACCCTGAGCTGTGCTGGTCCGCATGGTGGTGTGGGATCCGCCTGGGGCAGGGACGTCTTTGCTATGCTAATGCGGCGGCAGCAGCAGGCGAGGGAGATGCCTCTGGAACAGGAAAGATGGATGGGGGAGGCAGATGTTACCCCACCGTGGGGGACAGCTGGGGAGGACCAGCAGGCTTCCCTGGTTTCCAAGGGCCATTCCCTAAACTGTGAGAAAATGCCTTTCTGTGTGTGAAGGCCACCCCCTTGTGGTATTCCTGCCACAGTGGCACACAGACGCAGATGTCTCTGTGTCTTCACCAGGAGGCCCGGTAGGGGCCAGGCAGTGCCTGTCCTCTCCTGTCTGACTTTCACCTCTGCATGTCCATCCCGAGGTCCAGCCACGTAGTCGAGAGTGTCCTCAGGTCTGACTTATCGTCACCTCCCGGGCTCAGCCTGAGGGAGTCCAGCCTCTGACGTGCCTCTTGGTCTCCCTTAATTTGACACACTCGGCCACGGTCCCTCGCCTCGAGAGAGGCGCCTGCCACTGATTGTGGGAGCCTGGTGGTCCCTGCGGTTCGACCCATGGAAACCCCAAGATGGGCGGCCCCCGCCCAGAGGAGGAAGCAGATCCCCCACCCTCCACCCTGTGTTAGACTGGTTATCTAAAGAAGTCCAGAGACACTCCTCTGTGTCTAAGAAAGAGTTTTAGATCAAGAAGTATTTCTTTATTTTTAATTTCAAGAAGTATTTATATACCAAGAAGGCATCCCATTTATATCATTGTGAGTGAGGGGGAGTGCAGAGTGGAGACCCAAAGTCCATCTGTAGACAGCTGGACATCCCCTTAAAGAAGGGTCTTGGGGAGGAGACAAGCCCGTCAGGGTGCAGTGTAGCAATGTTGAAACATACAACTTTCCTCTAGTTCTTTAATGCTTATCCCGGCCCCCCACCCCATCATGATCCCAGTTCTGCCTCACAAACCTGGCTAAACCAGAGCATGTGCACTGGTGCAGATAGGAACTGGAAACACAGGGAATCCAGGACAGATAAACCCCACCCCTCAGGACCAATATTGAGAGTAGTGATACCAGGAGGGTAAGGGGAAGGTGGGGGCGGGGGGAGAAAGGGGGAATTGATCACAATGATCTACAGATAACCCCCTCCCAGGGGACAGATGACAGAAAAGTGGGTGAAGGGAGATCCCAGTTAGTGTAAGACAGCGGTTTTCAACCTGTGTGTCACAACCCCTTTGGGAGTCAAACCACCCTTTCACAGGGGTCAGCTGATTCATAGCAGGAGCAAAATGACAGTTATGAAGTAGCAACGAAAATAATTTTATGGTTGGAGGGTCACCACAACATGAGGAACTGTATTAAAGGGTCGCGGCATTAGGAAGGTTGAGAACCACTGGTGTAAGACATGAAAACAAAATTTATAAATTATCAAGGGTTCGTGAGGGAGGAAGGGGAAAAATGGAGAAGCTGATACCAAGGGCTCAAGTAGAAAAAAATGTTTTGAAGAGGATGATGGCAACAAATGCACAAATGTGCTTGACACAACGGATGATGTATGAATGTGATAAGAGTTGTACGAGCCCCCAATAAAATAATTAAAATTAAAGAAGAAGAAGAAGGATTCCTGGGGGATAGGTGGAGGAATTGTGGATAAAGTAGAGCTGATATTAAGGAATTCAAGAAGGAAGAAAATGTCTTGAAACTGATTCTGGTACCACATTGATTGATGTGATTCAACTATGGAAAGACATGATATCTGTATCAACTCCCAACACAATGGGCTTGAAAACAAAAACCAAAGGAGGCGTCTCAGCCCAGTCCTACTCGAGTCCAGTACTAGTCCCTCGACCCTCCTCAGTCTCACGGAGCTACGCGCAGTGATGCAGCCTGAAGAGATCACAGGCTGTTGGGTGCAGAGTCGCTGGATCCAAGGTGGTGGGTACATGGCACCTTCACCCAGGCGTGAGGCTAACCGCCTGTCCAGCTTGGACAGCGCTGAGCGGGGTGATCGAGGGTCCAATAGAACCTACTGGGCTCGGGACCTTACTTTTGAGTACGATGTCCTGAGAGACTGGACCACGTAGGACTTGGCTCTGTCCTTGGCCTGGACAGACTGGCAGAGAGACGCAGTTAAACACCCGGTGCATACTCAGCCGGCCTGGACTCTGGGTTAGGCGCCAACCCCCTGGCCCACACCATGGTTTGATTGGATGCTTCCAGGCTCCGGGACTGGTGCTGGCAGAAGTTTACCAGGAAGCTCCCAGACCAGACCCTAGGGGCCCCCAGGGTCATGACCCTCAGCCCTGTGTCTTCTGTGGGATCTTCCTGTGGGAGGCCCCCCAAGCTCAGACCAGGCTCTGATCCCCTGCCTCCTCCCCCCAGGGTTCCAGGCAAAGTCCCAGAGAAGGCTTTGCTTGGCCCATTCTGGGCGAATCACTGGACCCAGCAGGCAGATGCCCTGATTGGCTGGTCCTGGGTCATGTGTTAATCTCTGGATTCCAGTGTCTAGCCCAGTGACACCAACCAGCCTTTGCCCTCTGGTTTGACCATGGATAGTCTCATGGATAGCTGGGGTGCTCAGCCCTGGACAGGGGTGAGGTGGGGTTGGGGGTGTCTCCGCAGGATGGGTGGGGTGTCTGGAGTGAGGGTGCAAGGCTGGACCCTGACGGTTATAAGACTTGGGGTGTTCAGGTGAGAGTCCCCGGGTAGTAGAGGTCTCTGGAGGTGAGCCTTATTCTCCCAGGTGAGTTGGGTGTGTTGCTGGGTATTGGTGTGAACGGGGGGTATGAACCATGGTGTGAATTGTATTCTGTGGTGTGGATTGTGGGTGTCCACAGGGGAGCACAGGAGGTGTCATGGGGGCAGGAACAGGAGTGGGGGCTAGGGAGTGGCACCCCCCATGGCAAGGCATCTCCTGGCCCACTGGCATGTTGGGTGGGGGTAGCGTGGTTGGTGGTCGTCTCGAGGTCTTAACAGGAAGCCATTCAGCAAGCTGTTGGTCAGACCCGGTCTGTGTGCCCACCCAGGTGTCCTTCACTGGATGCCTGTCTGCTAGACGGGGGAGTGGCCTCCTCTTGGGAGTTTTTGGGCTTTGCAGTTCCCCATCCAGGAGGTCCGATCTCCTGTCCTGATATTCTCTGTTCCCACTATCCAGGCCGCGTGGGACATGTTGGGCAGAGTACCGGGAAGACTGTCACAGCAGGGTGGTCTCTGAGGTGGTCTCTGAGGAGGTCCAGCTCAGAACTTTCTGCAAGGTTGTGTCTTCCCGGCATGGTGGAGGCAGGGGAAAGAGAGGCAGGTGGGGGCTGGGGAGTGGGCACAATGGTCCTGCTCACCCAGGGCCTGCTCCTGCCCCTGTGAGTCCACTCAGGGTTGGGTCTTGGGGGGAGGGTGCCAGAGCAGTGAGGGTCAGAGCGAGGGGCTCTGCCCATGGGGCATTCACTACAGGGGTCTGCATCCTCTGGGTGGACAGAGGAACCAGGCACAGCGGTCTCAGGAAGTCCAGAGCTGGGTGGGGGCTCAGATGGGGGATCACGGGCTCTGGAGCTGAGGGACTGGCAGGGCCATGCTGGAAGGGACCCCCAGGTGGCCCTGGGCACAGTGAGGGGCACATTATGCTGAACGTGTAAACTGGCTGTGTGCCCGGTCCCTGTCCTAGTTCAGGTGTGTTGGCCGCTTTTCCCACCACTGGTAAATCAACTCTGACCAGACACCCACCCCAGGGACCTGTTTGGTCATCTCAGACCCTGCCTTGACCCTGATCCCAGCCTCCCCTGCCCTCCACTGCTCTGGGGTTGCTGACCGCGGGGCCCAGGCCATGCCCAGCGCGGCCGCACGAGGGCGCGAGAGCTCCACCGAGGGCCGCGGCCCTGGGCCAGTGTGGACCGGGGTGAGCTGAGCGTCACGCTTGCGGGCGCAATGCGCTGTATGGACGGGGTGCGCTAAGAATGCGGGGTGAGCGAGCAGCGGGGACAGGGTGTTCCACAGGGACGGGCAGCCCCCCACCCCCCACCCCACCAGCGCGTACACCCCTCCCGGCCCCCTCCCCCTCGCAGCGCAGCTTCCAGCCCCTCCCGTGCTCCGGGCTCTAACCTGGTTGGGGTGGGGGACACGCTGCTGCCTGCAGACCCGAGGGTTTCCTGGGGGAGGGCTCAGCCAGGGAGATGGGAAGGGGGGGGCGGCGTGGGAGTCCTCTCCCCCTGGGGTCACCCCTCCCCCTCCAGGTGAGGCTCTTTCCTGAGGCCCCCCGCCCCCGCCTTGAGGCCCTGAGGGGACGGACCCCAACCCTCGGAGGGTGGGTGTGTGTGGAGGGGCGAGGTGAATAATAGATGATGGGTAAACAGCTTTCCGGGAGGGAGCTAGCGAGCGTCCTTGTTAATATTTATTAACCCCCCAGTCAGTCCCTCATAAATATTAATTCTCAATTAAACATTTATGTGAAGAAGATTGCTTCTGCCCCCCTCAAAGAACCCGTTTGAAGTGTTCAGCTGGGGGTGGGGCGGCAGGCAGTGAGTGTCCCTCTGTGGGCTGTAGCCTCGGCACTGTCGGCTGCCTGTGCTGAGCCCACGGTCTCAGAGTGGCCTCCTGGAGCAGGTTTCCCCGCTCCCCCGCCCCCACCCCCGCCCCATCGGGCCTGGCGAGTGCCTGTCCCTGGGCACTTTGGGGTGCTGCTTTACCCCCCCAGTGTGAACACCCTTCAGTGGTTGGGCTCCTGTACAAAGCAGGAGGCTTGTACAGACTAGGGGGGCATTATACAAACTGGGGGATAGTACAAAGTGGGAGATGGTATAACGGGGATATTGTACACAGTGGGGGCTCTGCACCCTTTCTGTGGCTCCTGCTCCTCCCTCCGTGGCTCTCTCTGATTCCTGGGTCGCCCTTGGGTTCCTTCTCTCCTCTGTGGACCCCAAGTGGTCCCCGCCCTGCCCCAGCCACGAGCCATTCTCTCCTCTCCAGGAGCCAACGAGTTATTTGAGCAGTGGTGGTGGTGTGTGTGCATTCAGGCAGCAGAGGGTGTGTGTGTGTTCATACGCACGCGCACGCGCATGCACTGCAGTCAGCTGCACCTGTGGACACGGGCCCCATGGTCACACGGAGACCCACCCAGTGATCCTAGAGGACAGAGTAGAACTGCTCCTTAGGGTTCAGGACTGTAAATCTTTGCAGGAGTGGACAACCTCATCTTCATCCTGCGGGGCAGCTGGTGGGCCTGAACTGCCTACCTTGCGATTAGTAGGCCAACATGTAACCCACAGCACCACCAGGGTTCCTGCCTGCCGGTGTAAGAGCTCACTGTCATCGTGTCCACTCCGCCAGCTCACAGTGTCCCTGAGGACAGAGTAGAACTGCCCTGTGGGCTTCCAGGACCGTGGCATATAACCCTGAGAGAGAGAGAGAGAGAGAGAGAGAGAGAGAGAGAGAGAGAGAGAGAGAGAGAGAGAGAGAGAGAGAGAGAGAGAGAGAGAGAGGAGCGGTGGGTGGGAGAGAGAAAGGCATCTTCTTGCTGGAGTCTTCTGAGGGGGTCAGTGAGGCCCTGCCAGCGCCTTACCCCCGGTACCCACCTTGCGTGGTCTGTGCTGCACGCGGCCCCCTCCCCCCGCCCCCGACTTGTGTGCCTCCCCTGTGCACAGTAGCAGTGAGAAAACCCATGACCCGAGGTAGGAGAGCAGCTGGGCTGGGGGTCTTGGAGTCTGGGTCTGCGGTTCACCCTGCCCCAGCGGGCCCTGGGGACTGCTTACAGCCGTGATTTGTCACCTGGCAATGGATGGTCCCCCATTACAGGCATTTAATCAGGGCCGTCCCCACGAGCTGCCTGGCAGCTGTCAGAGAAGATGGAAGGGCCACGGACACTCTGCCGAGTCCAGCTCAGCACCACTGATGGACCGTGGTGGCTGCGTGGGATGACCACTGGCTGGAACCGAGCCCAGGCCTCCTGCTTGGAAGGCAAGGCTGCTGCTACCCAGCCACCCGGCTCTGGTGCTTAATGAGCCATGGCCATAGGGTCCACCGGCCCTGGTGGTTCCCATGGACCCTGGGTGTCCGGTTGCTGTGGCCCCTGGTGTCCTCATGAGTCAGAGGGGCGCTGCCTGGCCCAGGGCTGTCGATGGCAGGGGCCTTTCTGAGGCAGCTTGCTGCTGGGCCTGTCGGGCTCGGACCACCCACACCTGGCCTAGTCTCGGGTGCTCGTGTCTGCCCTCTCAGGCTGCCCGGTGTGGGTGCGCACAGGGTTCGCTCTGCACCTCAGCTGTCACCCCTTAGGTGGCACACCGCCGACACCCCACCCTTCATTATTCATCTGCGTCTTGGTTCAGAGATCAGCCCTTTGTGGAGATGGCAGGTCACCATACTCTCCTCATTTCGTGGTTCACTGCTGGGGTTAGGCACTAGGCTCAGAGCGTGAACTAGGCATCCAACATTACCTTCTTCCACGCACCAAGCCACTTTCCTTGAAGCCACGTGGTCAGCAGAGCAGCTTTTTCTGGCGGGGGGTGCCGGGGGGCAGCCACTGGCTGTGTGTCATGGTTTACATATAGGCTAATGAACGTTCAGTCAAATTTAGAACTCAGTTTCTCAGTTGGACCGACCACATTTCTAGGGCTCGGTGTTCACACGCAACAGAGAAATCAGTTCTAAAAATTAATAGGGATTGGACAGATGTGGACAACACAATTAAGCTGCTTAATCAAGTGGACACAAGTGGGCAACAGTCGACTGGAGAGGGACCTTCATCTTCAGCTCCAATGTGACGCTCACACACACTGGCTGCAGTGCCGGCACGGGCGGACGCGGAGACCCAGAGCTGAGCCTCCTTCCTTGACCAACTGCCAGAAAACCAGAAACCAAAGCCGAAGCCCAGACTTTTGCATTTGACAATAGAAGACACTTCCTGATGTTAATTCTCAGAGGCAATCATGATGGGAATTAGAACATGCTTGTTGATGCTGCCCGGGGCCATCCGGTTGGTTCCCACAGACGGCCGGACAAGACACAGCCCCATCCCGGGCCGTCCTCACAACGGTTGCTACGCTCAAGGCCATCGATGCAGACCGGCATCAGTCCCTCCCCTTGAGGGCCTTCCTCTGCTTTCCCGAGCAGGATATCTTCCTGCAGGGACTGGCCTCTCCTGACAACATGTCCAAAGCCCATGAGAGGTCCTCTCACTGTCCTTGCCCACAAGGAGCCCTCTGGCTGGACTTCGTCCACGACGGATGGGTTTGTCCTTTGGCAGTTTGTGGTACTTTCGATCATCTTTCTCCGGCATCACAGTTCAAGCACATCACTTCTGCTTAGGCCCCTTCTCCGACTCCCGACTTCCCTGCACGTGGGGCAGTGCAGACACATGGCACTTCTCCAGGGTTCTCTGTCTCTTGAGTTGGCTTCTTAACTCATGGGTTGATTCTGTGACAGCAGATGGACTTTCAGGCTATGCATCGGTCTTCAGACGCTGCTGTGGCTGCACCTCATTCACTTAGGTTGCTTCCTCGTATTTCTCAAGGAGCCTTGGTGGCGCAGTGAGTTAAACTTCAGGCTGCTAATGGAAAGATCGGCAGTTCAAATCCACCAGCCACTCTGCAGGAAAAAGATTTCTGCTCTCATAGAGATATAAAGTCTCAGCTGCTAATGAGCAGCTCCCTCTGACCTGTGTGAGTGGGCTTGGCTCGATGGCGGGGGTAATCTCTGTGGGAGCAGAGCACCAGGCCTTTTGTCTCTGGGACACCGGTGGGTCCACCCCACCTCTCCCCTAGTAAGCCTTTTGTTGTCCTAACTTTGTCTCCTGCCTGCTTCCCCAGATCAGAGCTGCTAGACGGCACTCGTTTGTATCCACCCAATGTGGCTTGTCCTGAGGGTGATGAGCCAAAGTCTGATGTCATTCCTGTCACCCCTGTGTCCCGTGTCCTCACTCTGCTCAGCGGGAGGCTGTGGTTTCCATGGCATGTTTCACCTGTCTTATAAGTGGTGTCCTTTAGTATTAAGCGGTCCTTTCTTGGCACGTGGGATGCTGTTTGACTCCGGTGCTGGTTTGTCCTACGTCAGCATACCTACCTGTGCTAGGCTGGGTTGACTAGAGGAACAAATCCAGTGATGCTCAGATATGTGTATTAAAGAAGTCATGGTATATCAGGAAAACATCCCAGCCCAGCCCAGCTCAGGTCCATAAGTCTCTTTGCAGAATCACTCAGCTACATGTGACGATGCGGAATGCAGGAAGATCACAGGCTGGTGGGTGAGAAGTCTTGTGGATCCAATGGCAGTGGAAGCATCCCAGGACTCACGCAGGTCTCAGTGTGGCTCCAGAAGCTTTCCAAGTGACTCAATGGGAAGGTGAAGGTAGAGCGAGAGAGAGGCGGACTCCAGCAAGCCATTTCCCTGTCACCCTCCAATCGGTCTGTGACCTGCTTGACAGGGTTACCCCTTTCCTAAGGACCTTGATGCCACCATGCTTAAGTACTCGGGTCCCAGTTGAAAACTCGTCAGACTCCCTCCATGTAGAAGGTCTCTATGAGTCAGACCCACATCGATGGCCACTGTCCACAGCGGCCCTTTCCCTGGTCCCTTCTGCCACCTGTGTGCAGCTGTTAGGGATTTCAGTTTGAGCCTCAACCTCACTCTATCTCTGCAAGTGTCATCTGAGAATTACTGTGTGTGTGTGTGTGTGTTGGGGTGGTGGGGAAGGACTGTCAGCCGTTAGCAGTGGCTTTGTTTTTGTTGTCCAGGGCTGTCCAGTCAGTTCTGACTCAGAGTGACCCACGCACATTGAACGAAAGAAGCACTGCCCGGTCCACGCACATTGAACGAAAGAAGCACTGCCCGGTCCTGCGCCATCTTCACCATTGTGCTGAGCCTGAGCCCATTGTTGCAGCCACAGTGTCCAGCCCTCTCCTGCAGGGTCTTTGCCTCCTTATCACCTAGGTGACGGTGTGAGACTGGCTTGACAAGGGAAACAAATCCAGAGACCCTCATCTATGTGTGAGAAAGATCTTTCTATCAAGGAGTAATTATATATCAGGAGAACATCCCAGCCCAGACCAGATCAAGTCCATAAGTCCAATATTAGCCCATAAGTCTGATACTCGTTCACAAATTTTTATTCACACTTACACAGCACATGCAATGATGCCAAACACAGGAAGATCAGTGGTCTCTGGATGCAAAGTCTTGTGGATCCAGCGGCAGTGGCAGCATCTCCAGAGCTCTTGAAGGTCTCAGCGTGGCTCCACGTGGCTTGTCAATAAGGGGAGAGGAGGGAGGGGCAATCTCCTGTGAGTCATTTATCTTGGTCACTCTCCTATCAAGCTGCGACCTGACGGACAGGCTAAACTCCACCCACATGTTCCCACAGAAGCAATGCTGGTACAAAAAACCCTGTCCATCACAGCGACAATCCCCGAGCTTCTTCCTGTTGATTCATCCTCCTGGTTGAAAGAGTCCGTTGTGTCGATTTTGTTGCAGGACACAGCCTGACCCAGTCCTTGCCAGCGTGGCCTCTTACACCCCAAGTTCCCCCAGACATATTGTGGATAACGTTCATCTTCTCGTAGATTCTGAATCTAGGGTCCCTGGTTCAAATACCCCGGGTTTTTGCACGTTTGGAGCTGTTTCTGAGACTTGGTGGGCCTCTTGCTCGATATTGAGGTGTCTTGAGTGTGTGCTCTAACATGAGCGTGGGACTTGTGCACTAGACACCCATGACTTACCCTCACAAGCACCGTCAAAGGAGGGTCGATAATAAAGGAAACATCCGAGGCGAGGGTGACCCCACAGGAGGCTCCAGAACTGGGCAGACCAACCCCACACAAGGAAAGTAGTCCCTCAGCCTTTCATGGACGAGCCAGGAAGCCACCGCTTTCCCTGCTTGGATCCTACAATTTCCGGTAGAAGGGATTTTTTAGAAGCTTTGCGCCAGGTGTTGGGGACTGATTGTGTTCCCCCAAATGTGAGTCAGGGTCCTAACCTCTGTACCCGTGGAAAGGGGCTGTGGCTGATCTGTCAGGCAAGTGCTGGACTGCTGACCACAAGGCTGGTGGTTCTAACCCGCCAGCTGCTTTGCAGGAGAACAATGAGGCTATCCGCCACGCTGCAGTCCACTCCATTCAGACTTACCCTGACCCAGTCTAAGGCTGTGACAGGAGCAGAGGGCGTCATCTTATGCCTCAGGGCTGGTTTTCCCCAACTCCACCTGAGCCTGTGCTGTACCTTCCCAGCGCTTTCTACTTCCACCACGTTCCTTCTGGCTCTCCTCCCCTCCGAGCTTTCGGAAGAGGAAGCGTGCAAAGAAGGAAGGAGTGAGAAGAGCTGGTTGAGGCCAGAAAAGAGGTGGAAGAAAGACATCGTGGTGTGCAAAACCACCAACCTCGATAGAGAGAGGCGCGGGAGACTGCCAGCCAAACAGCAATCCCCGGCTTTTCTCACTTCTTCCTTCGCTGCTCCCTTCCTCTTCTTAGCTTTTGGATTAAAAACGCATTTCATGTCTCCAAACGCTCGGTGAGTGCACTGAGCTCCGTTTAAGGAGCTGCCCCCACCCTCCCTGTTACTTGTCCTTCCTCTTTTGAGCCTTCCCTCTGTCCTGCCCCCGGCACAGAAAGGGAGTTTTATCAGCCTCAGTCTGCCGATGCTCACACTCTGATAGCTGACGTGATTTTGAATAAGTGCACTTAATTTTCTTCCTTGTGGTTTTGGGGTTGTTTGCAAGATGGCTGGTTCAGCGGTGCCCCTTCTACAGCAGGGCAGAGTCGGTGTCTCTTTCATGGCCTTTAACGTCTCTTTAGGTGACAAGGGTGGGAGGGACTGTAGACCCTCCAGTGTGTTCTGGTTCCTTCTTGCTGCCCAGGCCCTAGGACCCGCCCCTCACCCACTGACTTGCCTCTGTCGCAGCACTTGGTGAAGAGCGGGCGCAGGCCTGCTCCCCATGCCCCTCACCCACTGACTTGCCTCTGTCAGCAGCACTTGGTGAAGAGCGGGCGCAGGCCTGCTCCCCATGCCACTCTCCCCCAGAGATGCCACTTCACACGGTGAGTGCTGTCAGTCTCAGCTCCGCTGTCTGAGCTCCCATTGATGTGCACACGCATTCAGATTTTCACACTTAAGGACCATGCTCGCTTTTTGATGAGTTTCCAGCACCACACACCTGCCACTAGCCCTCTCTCCGGTCCCTGCTTCTCAGACCGACCACACTTGATCACTGAAAACATGGGGAGCAGCGTGCGCGCACTGGGCTCTGTTCCCTCCAGCTTGCTCTTCTTTCTGCTTGTTTTTTTGGTTCTGACATTGGGGCATCCCTGCCCCCTGGTTGGACAGAGGGGCTTGGTGCTTGGTCTTGGCTTTACTCCTTCTTTCTCAAGCTGATTTTAGGGGGGGCGGGGCGGGGGCGGGGAGGGCACAGAGGAATGCAGACCCAATCAGGGAGCCTTTCTAGGACTGTTTCATGTCCAGTTCTTATGTGAGCGGCCTGCCGACTTTCTTTGCTTAAAGGTTTCTCTGAGCGCCCTCCTGTTGGCTGACTGACACTTCCCTTGCTGGTTTTCAGGAAGTCTCTGAGTAGCAGGAAGTCAGGACCCGATTTGCAGGTTCAGTTCCTGCAGGTGTCCAGATTGTCATTGACTTGTTGACAGGGCCAAGGTACCAGCAGCCTGGACTGTGGGCTGGGAGAGCAGGCATCTGCATGTGCAAAGGGCTGGAAATAGGCAGGGCTCAGGCTCTTTTCCTGCGGGGCTGTGAATGGAGGGCAGGGGAGGAGGCTATAGGGGCAGGGAGGGAAGCAAGTGAGTGTGACTGTGGGGGCTCCTGCTGCCTGTACCCGCCAGCTCCCAGAGATGAAAGGTGTGTGTGTGTGTGTGTGTGTGTGTGTGTGTGCGTGACAAATGTGCATGTGTAGTGTGTGCAGCTTTGCAGAGTGTGAGGCAATTTGCATAAATATTGTTTGCAAAAAGCAATTAGCAGCTCATTTACATGCAGGGAAGTAGCAATTTGCACGTTCTCAGGAACCATTTCTTTGCCCATGCACACGTTCGAGGACTTGCAATTGGTCTTCTGATAGAGAGGCACCAGTAGGCCAGTACTTTATTTTTGGTTCCTCTCTTGGGTTCTTGAGCTAAAAAAAAAAAACCCTTTTTCTTTTAATAAAGGCAGTTCTCCAAACTCACCGCCCTCAGCCCTTCAGTCTCAGCCTGGAGAGCCAGATGTTCTCGAGTTGGGGAGCGCTCTCGCACCCCTTCTGTTGGCTTAGAGTTCTGAGGAGCATTGGGTGGGGGGGTCTCTGCGCCCTGGAGGGGGGAGCATCCTGTAAACCCGGTGAGGCATACCCATGGCACACAGAAGGCTGGCAACATCCTCACAGCACGGGGGAGGCCGGGTGGCTTCTTCACACCTCTCAGACTTCACACACCCTTGTCTCCCTGGGCTGAACACACGCCCTGTGCTCACGACTTTCATACAAGCCCCACGGCCTCGCTCCATGCATGTGCCAACAGTGCCCCTGGCTTCTTGGCAACCAGTGCCGTGTTTGAGGGAGGTGTCCCTGCGAGGCGGGGATGGCATCTGAATCCTCAGCCTGGGGCAGATGGCTGACAACAGACTGGAAGCCACCAGTGTTTCTTGAATGGAAAGTAAATGAATGAAACATCCAGGGGACAGCAGACTCACTGCTGCTGTCTCCCGTTTGCAGGAATGCGTTGGACTCTCTCTTGTGCATGGCTCATGTGAGATGCTGACAGGATGTTTACACTTGGAGCCAGGAGGCTCCTTACGAGACAGCCTCTGTGTCTTGACCCAGTGTCTGCAGCCCACACTAGGCTGGCGTGACTCACGGCTCTCTGGAGTTTCATTGCCAGCCTCCTCTCAGCATAGGTGCACGTCTCTCCATGTGATTGTTTAAAGAGCCTTTGTTTGACCGTGGAATTCACCTGTCTACCACCCACCCATCCTGGGACCAGAATCTTTGCTTGATAGTTGAACTGATTTATCTAGCATTCACCCGTCTATCCACCCATTCACGCACCCATCACCGCACATACACCCATCCGTGCTCAGATCTGTGTGCATGTATCCACTCCATCTGTCCACCCCATGTATCCTGCGTTTCCTCCCACCATCTGTCCACCCTGCAGATGGTGACTCAGGAAGTTGAAGAGGATGAAGCTGAGAACTCTCCTAGAGATGGGCAGTGGGGGAGCCATGGCAGGGGTGGGAGGGGTGCAGAGCAGACTCACCAGAGGTAGCAGGGCTCTCAGGGGACTCGCCTTGCCTGAAGCTGTTGACAAGTCGGGGGATGCACACAGTTTCTGGTTCAAGATGGCCATCTGAGTGTCGGTGGAGGCACCCTTTGTAGACTACACCCATGGGACTACATTGTGGGCCTCAGAAACTGTGTGGAACCCCTAAAGAGCCCACAGCAACAGAACTAAAAGTCTGGGACCGAGCACTGAGTCCACACCCAACAATGTGATTTGGATATCCCAGGATTCCTCTCAGCTCCATAATGTAAACCAGCAAAGAACTTAATGACTCACTTCAGGCAATTCCCATGAGCCCCTTCGTCTGGGCAAACACTCTATTCCTTGGGGGCAACAGTGCTCTCTCAGAATGGTCCCTTCCTCACTCGGTGAAGACCTTGCTGCCCAGATTCTCCTCAAGACCCTCACACCTTGCTGAGTCCACTTGTCTCAACCACGACATCCTGAACCAGTTCCCATCCTTTCTCCAAGGCACCCTGGTGGAGTTGTGGTTGTGCATAGGGCTGCAATCTGCAAGGACAGTGGTTAGAAACCAGCAGGCAGAAAGGGAGAAAGACGAGTCTTTCTGAACTTGTCAAGAGGTACAGTCTCAGGAACATACAGGGGCAGTTGCACCCTGTCCTGTAGGGTCATAGCGAGTCAGCATTGACTGGATGGCTGCGAGTTTGGTTTGGAGTTTGAACCAGTTCTTTGTGGTGAGAAAGCCCAAACCAACCAACCAACCAGCAAACCAGCCAACCAGCCAACCAACCAACCAGCCATCCAGCCAGCCAACCAGACAGTCAACCAACCAACCAACCAACCAACCAATCAACCAACCAGCAAACCAGCAAACCAACCAACCAACCAACCAACCAACCAACCAACCAACCAACCAACCAACCAACCAACCAGCCAGCCAACCAACCAACCAACCAACCAACCAACCAGCCAGCCAGCCAGCCAGCCAGCCAGCCAGCCAACCAACCAACCAACCAACCAACCAACCAACCAGCCAACCAACCAACCAAACTCGCTGCCACAGAGTTACCGCTGCCTCCCAGTGACACGGCAGCACAGGGTAGACCTGCCCCCTGGGCTTCCGAGGCTGCAACTCTTTATGGGAGCAGAAAGCCTGCATTGAGAGGGTCCCCTGAAAACCACTTGATCTTCCCCATCACTCTCGGAGTCACTACTGCCACTTCGTAAGCACTGTCCTCCATTCTGGCCGCTGGGTTCTCAGGTCAACAGTAGGGACCAAAGGGACAGCACTTTGGGGATGATGGGGAGTGGGAGTCCTGGAAGCTGACAGAGGAGCCTGGGTGTCGGTGTGGCTGCAGAGAGAGAGAGCACCTCCCACTGGAGGGGAGGACTGGGAGTCAGCAAATAGCTGATCAGTTGTGTCCTGGAGGGGAACAGTGGAGACAACACATTCCCATCAACCCCCCTCCTCCTTGAATCAGCCGAGAAGGCGCTGGGAGATCCCCTCAGCCACGGGGTCTTGGCTCAGTGGTTACTGACAGGAAGGTGCAGCAGCCAGGCCCTGAAGTGGCCATTGCTCACTGGCCACCAGACTCAGCAAGGTGCAGCACAACCCATCCTGATCATCCCGTGGCTGGCTGGGGTTGGAACCACCGTGACCTGCCAGGTTCTCATGGTTTTGGAGGTAGATCAGCAGACCTTTCTTCATGGGCTTCTTGCTCTGGAATCAGCTCAGCACCAGCCTGTGCCAGCCTCCACTGACCAGTGCCTGGTGGCCACTCCAGAGGAGCACTGACTGGGCCCACATGTGGATCTCTAGCATGGAAGGAGAGCATCCTACCAGGAACCCACCAATGTCCTCTTCTGCTCAGAATGCCCCACACCAAAGAGCTGCTCCACCCCCACATGTGGATGACTCTCACTGAGCGCAGTCTCGGCCAAAGCTTGAGCCTCCCCCTTAGGGGATGAGGCCAGCAGAGGCCAACACACAGTCACAACCCCGGCTTCCGGGAAAGTCCTTGTCACGGAAGCGAGATGGGAAACTCAGCAAGAGGAGGGACCAGATGAAGCAGGCAGGAGAGCCACACGGGGTCTTGGAAGGTAGGGCAGAACTCAGAGCACAACCAGGTGGCCTGCTTGGATGGTCGGGTGCCCGTGGTGGCTGGAAGACCGTGCCGAGGAACCCTACTGGAAAGTAGCCGAGCCAAAGCCCTGTGAAGGCCAGATGTAGGAGCTCCGACCTCCGACCTCTGTGTAACCGCATCCTGGGACAAGGCAGCTAGTGATGGGGATTTTCCAGAATGAGGAGACACAGAGCCTCCATTTCTTGACACACTGCAGCTTCAAAAAGACACCGAGCACCCTGAAGGCTGACGGAGAGGCGGCGGAGAGCGTCCTGGTAGCGTCAGAGGACCTGTGACTATGTTGACACCTGTCTTCATCGGCCACTTTGGAAGGAAGAAGACACAGGCTTCCAGGCTGCGGGGCCAGACCCTGGAGTGAGTTCCCGAACGTGTGTGAAAGCAAGCGAAGACACCCCTCTCCCACGGCCCACCGACTCTGGGGGCCGCTGGCTAGCCGGCGCCGAGGAAGAAGCAGAGCAGCCGGCTGCTGGTGGCTGTGGGCCTGGCTGTCCCTCACCGGCACCCTGCGACATGCTCTACATGCGTGATCCACAGGGTCTGCTCGTCGCCTGTTCCAGCTGAGAACACGTGGGACCTGAAGGATAACCGAGTGTCGGGTTCGAGTAGGTATGCATTGTGGGGGAAAAAGTTGCTTGTTGTTGCGAGGTGCTGCTGAGTCCGTTCCAAGTCATAGCCGCCCTGCCCACGTGAAGCAGGACAAAACGCAGCCCGGCCCTGCGCCATCCTCAAGACCATGCCCATCCTCAAGACCATGCCATGGGCCGAGGCACCTCATGGAAGGCCCTTTCCTTTTTGCCGCCCCTCCAGACGGGGTTCTGGATGGGAAGTGTGAGGCAGATGTGGGCAGTGGAGACACGTGAATCACGAAGGCGTTGTCCTCTTTGGAAAATGTCTAGATCATGACTCCTTCTAGGCACCATTGGAAAACAAGCTCAGAGATAGCTACACATCTTCTAAATCTACAAGGAATCACGAGGAGATTGGGGATAGAATTGAAATACTTCCAGTGCAGTAAAGAAAATGAAACATTGAGTAGAATAGATATTTTCTCTGAAATAAGGTGACGATTGTGAAAAACAAACAGATAAAATACAAGATTTTATTTTACCAGAACCGTCATCAATGTGTTACACACACATGCGAAGAGACCGTCTCAAGTTGAATTGAAGCCAGTAACAAATTCTCGCTACACTAGTGTTTACAGAAGGCATACTTGAACTAAAAAGACTCCAAACGTTGAAAAACAAAGGGCTAGGAAAAATCTGTCAGAAAAGCCCAGCAGTCTTAGAAAAATTGACATCATAGAAAATAAAATCCAAAGCAAAATATTCCACAGGGACCAGAAGGATGTTTCATGTTGATAAGGAACAACTCACTTGGCATAAGTGACAGCCATCTCCTGAGCTGCTGTTCATGTCAGGGGCTGCCTCGTCCTGGTGGGACAGCGGTGATCCCCGGGCTGCTAGCCACAAGATCGGCAGTTCAAAGCCACCAGCCGCTTCTTGGGAGGAAAGGTGAGGCTTCCTATTGTTGCAAAGAGCCTCAGAAACCCACAGGGGCAGTTCCACTCTGTCCTCCAGGGTCACTGTGAGTCAGAATGGATCAAGTTGGTTCTGACCCATCAGGACCCCAGGCCCAGCAGAACCTGATACTGCCTTCCCTACAACACCTGCACCACCGCTGTCCTGTTTGAGCCCGTACTGCAGCCAGCATGTCATGACATCTCACTGGGGTCTTTTCTCTGACCTACTTTTCCAAGCATGAGGTCCTTTGCCAGGGGCAGGGCTCTCCCAAGAACAGGCCCACAGGCAGGGGTGAAGTTTCCCACCCTCGCTTCTCAGGAGCTTCCTGGCTGTACTTCCTCCAGGACAGAGGCACCAAACTGCACAATGAGAGATATGTCACGCAGACAGCACTGCACAAACACACAGCAATGTGGGACAGCCCTAGAAGCCCACCTACCAGACTGGAGACCCAGAATGAAATCTTGATCTACACGCATACAAATGTGTTCTCAGCAAACGGAACATATTCCCAGCACAGAAAGAGCATTACAAACAAGCCTACATGTGTATTAGGTGAAAACAAAATTAGTTTTCCTTTTGCTACGTGCAGTTTAGCAGTTCGAAACCCCCAGTTGCTCCATGGACAAAGCTGAGGTTTCCACTCCCATAAGGAAGCACAGTCTTGAAAACCCACTGGGGAGGTTGACCTTCCCCTATCAGATTGCTGTGGGTCTGAGTAGACTCAGATGATGGGGAGCGAGTGAGTGCAATCCATGACTCGCAGGGCAAAACAACGAGCGATTAAAAGCAACAATGAGAAAAAAGCATGTAGCTGGAAACATGCTCCTAATATTTTAGCAGGGGTCAACCATCTCTAGGTCAGCGACTCTGGGAACATCTCCTGAGAAGACCTCGGGGACGTGGCCAAGACATCATCCAGAGGAGAATGCACAGACCTCGATCCATTTATGAAAACGGAAAGTTCGTGATTCCATGTGGAGAATCGAGGCAGAGAGCAGCCATCTGTGCTCACGGGGGAGCGGGGAGGGGCGGGGGAGTCGTGGGGCTGTCTTGTGGAGCAGGTGGGCTTCCTCTTGTGGCCCGGAGTCCTCTGTTTGCTCTGGCTTGCTCCTTTCAGTGGGGCGGAGTTGAGTTGTCCTTCTCAGATACGTTTCCACCTGACACAGGCTCTGACCCTTGTGGCTTTTCCTATCCTGTGTCCGCCATAAGCTGCCGTGGCATCACAGAAGAAGGACCGGCCCAGGGATCGTGCCCTTCGCAGCCCAGCCCGTGGAGAGGGGACCCTTTGGGACCTCAACAGCTTCTAGTCAGGTCTGTAGTGAATGCTCTTGGTAGGTTTAGGCAGAGGCTTGAGGTCATTCCCATGCAGATGACCACATTCCCCAAGATGCCCTCTGGTGGTGCTCCCCCGACAGGTCAGACAGGAGCAGATGCCCACTGGGCACAGGGTCCTGCTGCTCTGGCCCCGCTGGTAGCCTCTCTCTGGGGAATCACTAGACTTACATTCTGGCTCTCTCATCAGCCACCTGAGCCTGGTGAAGGTGGGACCGCTGGCCTGTAAATGCATCTTTCTGCCTCTTGCTGAGGGCTACATTCCAAACAGACTCACTAACGAGGCCACAAAGACCGCCCACCAGGAGAGGGCATGGGAGCCAGCCTGCTGGTCTCTTCCAGATTCCCGATGACGATTCTTAAAAAAACGTAAACTCTTCATTGTGAGTTTGGTGAAGGTTTGCAGAGCGGATCCGTTTCCCACTCAACAGCTCATGCACAGTTGTTTCAGGTGTTGGTTGTAATCCCATGTGTCAGTCCGGGTTGACTAGAGAAACAAACCCAGAGACACTCATGTGTGTGTAAGAGAGAACTTTATATCAAAGGGCAGTTGTCTGCTGAGAATACCTCCCAGCCCAGTCCATAATACATCCCACATTAGCCCATATGTCTGATAATCGTCCATAAATTCCTCTTTGACTAACACAGCACATGCAAGGATACCAAGTGCAGGAGGATCACTGGCCGGGGGTGGAAAGATCCATGGATCCAATGGTGGTGGAGGCATCGCCAGGGCTCAGGCTACCATCAGCGTGGCTCCATGTGGCTTGTCAACAGGAATGTGAAGCAGAGAGTGTGTCCCGCCTCCAGGGTGGAAGAGAGGAAATCTCCCAGAATCCTCATGAGAAGGCCAAGCCCACAAGGAGGCATCATCAGGCTGTGACTGACTGACAAGCCAGACTCCACCCCTATAACCTACTGATCAAGTTGACACGAAATGATGTACCCACAACACCCCACAATGCCCCTTCGCTTAGCCACCTCCCACGTTTCCTATTTCGGCTTCCTCTTCTTTTCTAACTCCTCTGAACTTGCTTTGTTCCTGGTCAAATGGTCCATCATTGTCAAGAGCAAGGACCCCCAGTGTCATCGTCCCTCTTGTAGACCTGTCCAGTGTGTGGATGTGTCATAGCTTGTTTATCCGTTGTGTGTGTTGTGTGTATGCAGCATAGCTTGTTTATCTGTTACTCCATTGATGGGCATTTGGGTTGTCTCTGTTTCTTTGTTGTTGTGAACAGTGCCGTGAGGAATGTCGGTGCGCATCTATCTATTACCCTCATGGCTCTGTTTCTCTGGGATACTTGCCAAACAGAGGAATTGTTGGATAATACGGGATTTCTTTTTCTTAAATACTTTTATTGGGGGCACTTACATCTCTTATCACGATCCATACATTCATCCTGTGTGTCGAGCACATTTGCACACATGCCGCCATCATAATGTTCAGAGCATTCTCTTCCCACTTTAGACCCTGATATCCGCTCCCCATTTCTTTCCCCGCCCTCCCTCACAAACTACTTGATAAGTTATGGATTATTATTTCTATAATATGGGACATCTGTTTTGCTACGTAAGAAAGTGCCATACCGTTTCCCACAGGGGCTGGCCCGCTTCCCAGTCCCACCAGCAGTGGATGAGCATCCAAGAGCAGTCTCTTCATATCCTTGCAGGCAGTTGTGTTCTGTGTCTCTGCACCACCACGACCCCCCACTTTTTGCAGCTCAGTATATATCCCCAGTCTTTGATTTTTAGTCAGTGTTGCCTTCGTGCCGAGGCGTGTCTCTTGTAAAGGGCATGCTGCTGGGTCCTGCTGTGTTGAATTCCTTTCCAGTCAGTGTCAGTATCCACACATAGGGATTTGTTGCGGTCACTTTGCTGTGTCCTCCGTGTGTCTTTCCTTCCTTCCTTCTGGTTTTGGTGCTGTGGTTTTCTTGGTTCCATTTAATTTTCTGCGCAGACTTACTTGTCTGTACTCTCTTCTAGCTTTCTGCACTCCCTTCAGTGCTGTTGAGTGGGTCCCGGCTCAGTGACCCGATGTCCAACAGAAGGACACACCGTCCTGTCCTGCGCCGCCTGCCCCACCGCTGTGGTGTTTGGACCCATTGCTGCAGCCGCTGTGTCCATCCATCCTGTGGGAAGTCTTCCTCTTTTCTAGTTTTAGTGCTTGCTAAGTCCTTATAACAGCCCTCCTGTTTATTTCAACGAGAATGGTCTTGCTTCCTTCCCATTTGGAAGTTTGGCACTGGCACCATTGATTTCCTCGTCACCCCTGCACACCGATGCCTCTGGCTCCCCATGTTCAGTCTTGTAGGTTTGCTGCTCTTTGGCGATGTCTGTGACTGAGTGGACTTCTGGGTGGTGTTACACGTGCATCTCAGGTTAGTGCCTGCCACGGTGGGTTTTCCAAAGTACTAATACAGTTAGTATGTCTTGTAAGATTAGCTTGATTCTTACAAATTCCTTTAATGGCTGTTTGTCTGGAAATGTCCTGATTTTCCCTTAACATTTGACGGGTAATTTTCCTTGATGTGTGGTTCTTGGTTGGCAACTCTCTTCTTTCAAAGTTTCTATACGTCATCCACTGCCTTCGTCCCTGTATGGTTTCCACCAAGACACCAGAGCTTAGTCTCATTGGTTGTCCTTCATAAGTAACTTTATTTTTCTTGAGCTGCTTTTAGGATTTTTTTTCTTGTCTTTGGTTTTGAAAAGTTTCATTAGGAAATGACAGGGTGATTTACTTTTGAGGTCTATCCTGCTTAGGGTTTGTTTAGCTTTGTGAATGAACCGCTTCTTGTCTCAATAGTAAGAGAGTTTTTCTCCAGTAGCTTTTTGGCAATTTTCTCTGTACTTTTCTTGGGTCTCATTCTGTTCTGGAATTTTGATCACTCACATATTGTTCCTTCTGCTGTGTCTTATGTAACCCTAATTCTCTCTCTTACATTCACTATTTGTTCTTTTCCCCTGATTGTTTCTGTTGCAGATTGATGAGTACTGACAGATTAATTTCCAAGCTTACTAATTTGATCCTCCATTGATTCAATTCTATTATTTTGTCCTTTCAATGAATTATCTATTCTGAAATTTCAGTATGACTCTCCTGGATTTCTATCTACTATCTTTGTATGGTTTCCAAATTTTCATATGCTTCTGTCAGTTTGCTCTTGTACTTTATGTTTTCTGGAATTGTTCTGCAGTGTTTCCTATGCTTTCTGTGAGTTTTCCTGCAGCTTCTTGATCTTTATCGCAAAACATATCTTCTTTTGGATTCCTTATCAGGCATCATCACCAGTGACATTTCTTCTTCAGGGAGGTTCTCTGGCTCCGTATCATTTGTTTGAGTCAGTCTGTTCTGTTGCCTCTGAGACACTGTGGTGATATTGTATTTGTGTGTAATGGGTGATTGTATGTTGGTGTAAACACTCATCATCTGTCTCTTGGTGGGTGTGACAAAGAATGGAAGTTGAGGGTGGGTTGGGCTAGTGTTGGCTGCTATCTACTGTAAATAGAGAAGTGGGCGCTTGGCTTTGGCCGGTGGAGGGGCTGCATGAGGCAAGACTGTGGCTGGCCCATGTTGGTACAGTTGCTGGTTGGCACAAAGTACAAATAAAGCAAACATACAGACAAAACAAAACAGCACAAAAAGCCAGCAAAAGCCACAAAGAGCAAAAAAAGAATATATCAAAGGGAAAAATGAACACATCAAGAAAAACAATTGAATAACAAAGGAAGAAAAAATAAAAACAAATAGAGAGAAAAAGGAAAGAAAGCACCATAATAATCCCAATGGCAAGGCAGGAAACAGAGAGAGCCAAGAGGAAGAAACGGGAGGGAAGCAGGAGAACAGACTAAAGGGAGTCTGAGCGCGGACAACCAAGGGGAGGAGAAGAGCAGGAGAGTTGGGAACAAAGACAGGAGAAAGCACCTCTTCTTCAGTGCTGCCGACGGCATCATGGCTGCCCTCAGGCCCCTGGTGAAGCCTGAAATGGTCAAGAAGAGGACCAAGAAGTTCGTTCATCCGGCACCAGTCCAACCGCAGTGTCAAGAGGAACTGCACTGGCACAAGCCTGGAGCATCGGCAGCAGGGTGAGGACAAGATTCAGCGGCCAGATCTCACTGCCCAACATTAGTGGCGGAGCAGCAAGGACACCACGCATCTGCTGCCCAGAGGCTTCCGCAGGCTCCTGGTCCACAACGTCAAGGAGCCGGAAGTGCTCCTGATGTGCAGCAAGTCTTACTGTGCAGAGATCGCCCACCACGTTTCCTCCAAGAATCGCAAAGCTTTTGTAGAAAGAGCAGCCCAGCTGGCCATCAGCGTCACCAACCAATCCCAACTCCAGGCTGCGCAGCGAAGAAAATGAGTAGATGGCCCATTCGCGAGTTTTATTTGTGCTAAATAAGACTATACATGAAAAAGAAGAAGAAGAAAGGAGAAAACCCAGGCGGTGGGTGGTGGGCAAGTCCCAGAGAGCAATCTACAAAGATGGACACCTGGTGTGGGTTGGCACTGCCCCCAGGCAAACAGGTGATGGGAGCAGGGTACCCAGGGCAAGGTGGAGTTCCTGCTGACCTAGGTGTCTGGGTGCCTGGTGTGGGAGGAGTCTGTGCCATCTCACCAGGCGACCATGGTAAGGATGCTGTTCTTGGAAGGGACTCTTTGGGGCCCAGAGGGCAGGTGGGGCAGAGCAGCCAGTTATAGAAAGGTTGCTAGGGGCTGGTCACCCATCTGGTACTACACCATCTGCTGGGGCAACGAGGTGTTTTATGCCTCCAGACATGGCAGTGGAGAAGGTGGCGTGCACTGGGCGCCTGAATTGCGAGGGCATGTGCCCGACCACAGTCTGAGCAGGGGCTCTGCAGTGGAAGGTGTGACTGGACACTGGGTGCGTGAGAATGGGGGCTGGCCGTGCTCTGGTCGCCAGGAAGGCATGGGAAGCAAGAGGAAGAGCCACCGTGCTCGTGCTTATGCTGCTCTGGCCGGGGGAGCCGATGACGAAGCCACAGTCCTGATCCGACACAGCTTGCAAAAGCAAAGTGGCTGTGCCCTGGCTGATCAGCTGACAGTTTACTTGTCTGACTGTTCAGAGTGTCCGTGTTCTGGCAGGTTGATTGTCAGCTTACTGGTCTGACTTCAGAGTGGCCGTGTACTGGCAGGTTGATTGTCAGCTTACCGGTCTGACTGTTCAGAGGGGCCGTGTTCTGGCAGGTTGATTGTCAGCTTACTGGTCTGACTTCAGAGTGGCCGTGTACTGGCAGGTTGATTGCCAGCTTACTGGTCTGACTGTTCAGAGTGGCCGTGTTCTGGCAGGTTGGCTGGAAGCTTCCCAGGTCTGTCGTCTGTCTTGCTCCTTTTGCTCACCTTTCCAGCCAACGTCCAACCCACTCCTTTCTGCTGAAGCTCAGCTTCCAGGATTGTCATCTGTACCTGTATGGTTTTGTCTCTTGTGTCTTTGCTGTAGAGGGTCTGGGTAGCATGTCTGCCAACTCCACCATCTTGGTGGAAGCCCCTCTATTAATCATTTGTCACTCCCTACCTCTCCACGCAGAGATCCTCCCACCCACCTACTCATACATTTATCAACCCTTCTAACACCTCCTGCTTAGGCAATCCACTCTTCATTCATCATCCTCCCAGCCTGCCAGCTGTCCTCCCACCCACCTGCCCATGTATGCATCTATTCATCTGCGCATCCACCCATCCATCCGTCCACTTATCCATCCATCCATCCATCCATCCATCCATCCATCCATCCATCCATCCACTTATCCATCCATCCATCCATCCATCCATCCATCCATCCATCCATCCATCCATCCTTTCACTCATCTAGCCACCCTCTCACTGATTTGTTAGACCATTCTCCTCCACCGATGCATCCATTCATTTATTCAACCACTTGTCTCTCAGTCAGTCAGCCTCCCAGCACCCCCTCCCCAGTGCCCCCCAGGCTGCATCCATCAGCTCTCTCCCTGACTAGTTTGGCTTGCTTTTCCGGAATAACACAGTCATTTCTCCCGCTGCCTAGGGAGAGGAGTCTGTCATGGGGATTCAGTGAGTGAGATGATAGATGGACCGTGTGGTCCTCAGTGATCTTTCAAAGGGAAAGCAGTCTTCCTGACACCACCCTTTCTTACCCCCCAACCCCGGAGCTGCGCATAGCATCTTTGATCCTAAGGGTGTGCTCATGCTCCACTCACCCCTTTCCCTCTGCAGTCATGGCCCAGCTTTGCAGCCTTCTCCAGTGTGGCCCGCTCCTCAGGCCCACAGCCCCATGGGCACCGTCCTTGCTCATACCACAGACACGCGTGGAACCCTCTGTGCGGCCCAGGAAGGAGGCCGCTGGTACCACGCCAAGGCTTTTTGGCAGGGCCTCTTCCTGTTCTGCACCTAGTCAAAGCTAGCGGTCCTCCGTGCCCCTCGGGGTACCCAGGGTCACCACAATTTCAAGTCCCAGCCTGGTGTGCTGCTTCCCTCCCCCTCCGCACCCTGCTGCTCTCTCCCTGTCACGCCCCCTCACCCTCAAGGCAGCGGTGGTGGTTCTGGTAGATGGTGAAGGGGTGATGGTGGGGGTGGTAGGGTGGTTGTGAGGGTGCTGATGGCTAGTGTGATGGTTGTGGGGTGGCAGTGGGGGGTGGGGGTAGTAGCGGTAGTAGGAATGGTTGTAGTGTAGTGTGTGCGTGTCCTCAGCACCAAACGGAAAACAAAATTAGGCAAACTCACCGGCACCAAGTGGATTCCAACTCATAGTGACTCTCTAGCTCACCAGCTCAGCTCACTGCCACTGTGCCCATGCCGATTCATAGCCCCCCACGGCACAGGGTAGAACTAACTGTGAGTTTCCAGGTCTGTAAGTAGAAAGCCGTCTTTCTCCCGCGGGGCTTTGAACTGCTGACCTTGTGGATGCAGGCCAACTTGTAACCACTATGCCCCCAGGACTCCTTCTAAGACAGAAAGCCTCATTCTTCTCCCTCGGAATGGCTGGTAGTTTAGAACTGCTGACCTTGACCACTACACCACCACTGGCATTCCTTGGTCCCCATCACATCCCCCTTTAACCCATCAGCTTGGCCTCTATAAAGAGCAGACAGTCTGGAGATGACAGGGAACCCAGCAAACGCAACGAAGTAGGATGAACTGCAGACCCTGCACCAGACGTGTGTCTCTGCTGCAGCTGCAGAGCCTGTCGCCAGGTGCGTGGCATGCAGCCACCGGTCTTGGTTACCATGTGAGCCTGTTTGAGCTCAGGTGGGTAGGAAACCTGCTCTGTGGTTTTGCTTAGGGCTCTGCTCGTGCTCCTGTCTTCTGTCAGAATGCGGCCAAAGGGATGGGAGCTATCTGGACACCTTGGAGAGTAGCTCCTACCTCCCTGTATTGATGACGTGCTCATCTGCTGGAGCAGCGAGACGTGGCGAGGTCCATGGAGTGGGCAGAAGACTGGCAGAGACTCAGCACCCACCCCAGGGCCACCCTTTAGGGTTTTTGGACGAAGGCAGGCTACATCTCGAGACTGGCAATGTGAGAGTCTGGAGGCCTGGCCTCCTGCCTCCCGTCTGGGACACCATCTTCAAAGGAGGTTCTAAGGGAGCCAGTGGAGGCCTTTGCTACACTTGATTCACCCCCGCCCAGCTTCTCCCTCTGCTTCTGAAGGTCCTGTGCTTCACGCCTGGGCACCCCGAGGGGCACGGAGGATCACCGGCTTTGACTAGTGCAGAACAGGAAGAGGCCTTGCCAAAAGCCTCGGCGTGGTACTAGCAGCCCTCCTTCCTGGGCCACACAGAGGGCTCCATGTGTGTCCGTGGTATGAGCAAATACAATCCAACCACCTCATACCATATTGGTATGAGTCCTGTGGTTAGGGGGACACACACAGCTGCTACCTGAAGTGCTGGAGGGCTGAGCCCGCTAGTCCCTCCTCAGGAGAAGGGCGTGGTCACAGCCTTGCAAACCTGTCAGAAATGTCTGCCCTTTCCCATAGAGTGGAGAGGAGTCAGCGTAGAGTGGACAGTGTGCGGAATGACACTCTATCGAGTGACAGCAAGCTCCGCAGGATACTCCCTCTGCAGACCCGCATGGTTCTGGAGCCAGGCCAGGCGGTTTGCTTCAGGGAACTGGGTTTATAAGATGTGCTTAGGAAACAGCTCTGGGCATGCTGTTTGGGCCCCAGTAGGCACAGAGGACCTACCCCTGGGGCATCACATGGTTAGAGGGGTCAGGATGGTCTGGTACTTTCAGGTCAACTAACCCATCTGCCAGGAGAGACTGGCGTAGGAGACGGACATCGGGCTTGGTGAAGAGGAAGGGCAGTGAGAGGAGGAAGGCCCTTGAGGAGATGGGCTGCTAATGTGACTGCGAGCATGGGTTTGAGCTCAGGAACGACTGTAAGGCAGGGGCAGGAACAGGGGTGTCTGACGGTGTACACAGGAACAATTGATTGCTATAAACCGGAGCCGGCTTGATGGCAGCTCATGAGCCAGAGTCGATTGAGCCGCAGGGTTTAAACCAGGCTTATCTTTGTAGGATGATACCTGCTTGTTCCTGTTCCCAAATTTCCTTATTATAGGGGAGCATGTTGCAGTCTCCAGCTCTTAATTGGAACCCTTGTGAATGAAACACCTCATTCCCTTCCCAATCTACTCTAATTAGGTCTTAACCTTAATGCTGGCGTTCACACACCCGCCCCGCCGCCCCCCCCCCCACGCAACTCCTCCCACAACTGTCCCTTGCCACCTCCCTCCCACGTGTCCTGGTGACTTCTGTTCAGGTCAGAGCCCCACAGGAGCCACCCCAGAGCAGCTCACATCACTGAAGCCACCTGATCAATGAGTGGGCGGGATTCGCACCCTGCCCCAGTCTGGGGGCAGCATGTTCCCAGCGGCAGCCCCTCCCTCTGAATGGAGAAGACTGATGGCAGGGCAGACTCCTCAAGGGAGGGGCCTCATGACTGGCCCTCCATGACATCACCAAGCAGTGTCAGAGGGGAACCAGTGCAGGAGGCCTGGTGGTGTGGCAGCTGAGCGCTCTGCTGGGACCTGAAAGGCCCGCTGTTCTGGGAGGAAAGATGTGGCCGCCTGCCCCTGTGAGAGGTGCAGCCGCCTCAGGAAGGCTGTGGGCAGTTCTGCTCTGTCCCCTGGGGTCGGTGCCAGTTGGGTTGATGGCCAGGGGTTTGATTGACGTGCGCGTTGTGTTTGTTTTTGACTTTGGAATGGGCATCAAGGATGCCCCGCCTCAGTAAGGGAGCGGGAGTGAGATTTCCCCCTGTGGTGGCCTTCACGTGTCGGCTGAGAAAAACCCTGAAAGGACAGGGGCTGCTCCTCTTTGGAGACCGTGTCCACACAGGCTCCTTTGAGAACCAGGGGCAAGGGCAGATTCCCACATCCTGAGTCTAGATGGTATAACTGGGGTTTTCTGCTGAAATTCCACCTGTGTGTGCCCCACGACCAGGCAACTCCTCGGCATGGATTTCTCTACCAAGAAACATGCACAAAATGCAAGGAAACAGAAAACCATCAATAGTGGGAGGATGCAGGGAGACTGCCACGCTCCTACACTGCGGGGGCGCCTGTAGGATTGTGCAAGCACTCTGGAAATCCATATGGGGCTTCCTTAAACACACGCAAATACGATCCAACCATCTTTCTACTGGGCATACCACACGAGCAGGCATGCGCACACTTATGCTTACACCTACAGAGTGCACACACGGGACCCCAAGCCCAAGCAACTCCGCCACGCTCACACAGGCAGTGTTCTGCTTCAATCAAAGCCCCGACAACTCTCCTGAGCGCCACCGGACACGGGCAAAACCAGAGAGCAAGGTGCTTGGCCAACTCAGGCAATCTTACCAGGATGCACATTTACTATCACCGCCACCGCTGTCAGGAAAAGAAACTTGGTTCATACACGGGAAGACAAGGCTTTGATGATGACGAGGGGGTGGGGCGGCCACCGGGAGAGGAGAGGGATGGGATGTTGAGGGGAGGGAGAGGGATGGTGGGCAGAGAAAGAGCACTGCATTTATGGAGGGCTTAATGGGATATTCTGTTGAATTTCATTTCTCAAGATGGGCTGTGTAAATAGACACAGCGTGCTTCTTTAAAAACAAACAAACAGATCTCTCCAGATTCCTTATACCCCACACCTACATAGTGATCTGAGTGACTTCCACAAAAAAAAAGGAAAGAAAAATGGGAATAGACGTGGAGTCTTCAGCGACAGACTGGTTCATTTCCAACAAACAAACAAGCCAGAGACTTGCGTGCACATGGGGACACCAGTGTTCACTTAGCAGCATTGGGCACAGCAGATCTGGGGGCCTTGAGCCCTCATGAGGAGAGGGTGCTGAGAAAACACGGGGTCTCCATCACTGCAGAGCCGAGCACAGTTATCGGACGGGCACAGTCGTCCCGGACAGGGGCGTGTCCCCGGAATATTCTGGGGAGCAGAGTCAGTCAGCAGAGCAGCGTGGGACACTTTTGTTGTTGGGGTGGGTGTGTGCTTCCCCGCAAGGTTGACCCTCACTGTGCCCCTGTGGGTGCTGGGGGTGGGCTGGGAGAAGGAAAGTCCAGCAGAGATGGCTGAGGCGGCACGTCTTTTGTTACAGACACCACAGTCGAACAAAAGGATACAGCGGTTGCACTGGTGGTGTGATGGGAGGGAGGATGTGTGTGTGTGGGGGGGGTAACGAGGAGGAGATATATTACTCTGGAAATAAAACAGCTAAAACTTTCATTTTGTGTGGGCTTGCAACAAAATGGGGCTGTGACTAAACCATCTGGCTGTTAGCTGCAGGCCAGGCGCCAGGATGGGTCACCCTGGGAGTTGGACTCAGCCAGCCCCCTCTTCAAAGGAACTGGGAAGGGTATTAATTCTATTAATTAATGCATCTGTGGATTCCACCTCGGCAAAGCGTGTCTTAATGAGGTGTCAGGGCATCCATTATTTATCTTGTAAATATCGACTTCAGGGTCCTGCTGCATCAGACATTGCAGGCTGGAGAGCAGGGGCAGCAGCCCCCCCCCCGCAGCCCCCCCTCTCCCTCTCCATCCCCCCATGGGCTGCCCCTCTGTCTTCCCCCTCCCTTCTTTACCCTCCAGCACCCTAGCAGTGGCCTTCCAGCGCAGGTGGAGCAGCCCTCCCTGAGGTTTTCCTGGACACATTCCTTCCAGCGGCCGGCCATTCTGCGGACCACAACGGGCAGTACAGAGACTCGAACAGGGGACGTAGCAAAGCACTCAGTGCTGTCCATGAAGGAGACTGAGCTCACTGACAGCTGCCACCGCACGTGTATCGGAGGACGCTTTCCAGACTCAGACCCACTAGGAGAAAAGGCCGGCTCTCTCCTGGAATTCCGCTACTGTCAAACTCAAGGATTCCAGTGGTCCCATGGGTCTCCAACGCACCACATTCCGGGCAGCGTTGGGGGTCACCATGAGTCCACCAAGATGCCAGCGACAACCAAGTTAATGGCACAAAATCAGATCTCCATAACCCACTTAGCTTATGGTTGAGCTGCATTACCAGCGGGGTGCACCACACCCACCCCGCCGCTCCCGCCCCCATCCTGGAGTTAGTTGTCTGGGGTTCTGGCCGCAGGCGCGGCCACTCTCATACCTGTGCGCGCGCGTTCCCGGGTCCCAGTGCGCGAGGATCCGGCGCTGTCGCCACTGCGCAGCCTCCGTGCGCCCGGCCCGGCCCGCAAGCGCGGAGACCCAGCGGCCTCGGCTCGTGCCCGACAGGGCCTGCGCGTAAGAAGACCCCGGGCCTGGACTCCCTCCCTTCTCGGCTTGCGTTGGAGACAGCAGCCCAGGCTTCCGCTCCACCCCGCCCACCCCGCCCGGCCTTGCCTGCGTTGGCGACCCCGCGGCCCAGGCCCCCGCCGGTCCTGCCCTGGGCGCACTGAGATCCTGAGGCTGCGTCTCCAGCCCGGTCCTGCCTGAGCGCACTGAGACCCCAAGGCCCCAGGGACCGACTGGCCGGGCCTGCGCACAGAGCCCCGCGGCCCCGGCTGCCCTGGGTGACTGAGACCCCAAGGTCCCAGCTCCCGCCTGACTGGCCCCGGTGCACTGAGGTCCGGAGGCCACAGCCTCCGGACTCCCGCGGCCCCGGCTTCCGCCCGGCGCAGCCATGGCGCTCCGCAGCATCCTCCTGGCGCAGTGCGCCTGCTACTTGCTGGCTTTCCTCTTCAGCGCAGTGGCGCTGGTGCCGCTGGCCGAGAATGGGCACGGCTTCGGCGGCCGATGCCTGCTCTTCACCGAGGGCATGTGGCTGAGCGCCAACCTGACGGTGCAGGAGCGCGAGCGCTTCACAGTGCACGAGTGGGGCCCGCCGGCCGCCTGTCGTTTCAGCCTGCTCGCCGGCCTCCTGTCGCTGCTGCTGGCCGCCGCGCACGCCTGGCGCGCACTCTTCTTCCTCTGCAAGGGCCACGAGGAGTAAGTAGGCCCGGCGTCCACCGCCCCTCGCTTCTGGTCCCCACGCACAGCCGTAGCCAGCGAAGCGACCCTCTGCCCCTCCAGGATCAGCTTGCTTGTCGTCTTGCCGACCTGGGCTGCGCCTTCAGGACCCGGGACAGCTCCCTACGAGGGCTAGCCCAGGAGGGAACAGGCCGGGTGACTGAGGCTGGCTGGGGAGGGGGCTGGCATAGTGAAGGCCCTGAAGCCCGCCCCTCACCCACTCTGGGGCTAAGATCGTGCCTGGGTGTGCGCAAAACATGGCTGTAGGTTTAGGGCTTCATGCCAGCCCACCTCCCAGCCTCCGTTTTGTTTCCTGTTAGCACCAGGGCGCCAGGAGGGGCCAAGGGTCACTGGGGACCCGTCCACTCATCTGGCTCAGATCCCTGCAGAGGTCCGGTAGACCTAGTGTCCAGGTCTGCCCTCACCCACACCCTAATCCGAGCCCCGGGCTCTCCCACCCTGCCCCTGGCAGCCTTGAGAGGCTCTTCACTCCTTGTGGGAGGGGGTGAGGGAATGAGGGGCCCTCCCCAACACCCTGATCTGACCTATGAGGACTGGGACAGGAAGGGGCTGCAGGGAGAAGGGCGGGGTCTGGTGAGGGGTGTGAGTAACTGAGGCAGCTGCACCTCAGACCAAGGCCTGGGACCTAGAAACTCCGCCCGCCCAGCTCTGGACCTCACAGTCTAGGTGTGGGCTGGCCAGGCTCTGGGGCTCCAGGGAGGGTCTTCCCATACACCCCCACTTCCTGGAGGACTGCCAGTTCTTGGCTTGTCACCTCATCTCTGGCTCCCTCCTCACATGCTGCCTTCTCTGAGTCTCTGCACCTTCTCCACCAGACACTGGGGTTCACCCAAACCAAATACCATGCCCACTGCCCCTGAGCAGATCGACCCATGGAAGCCCCTAGGTTTCAGGCTTCTGAGACCATATCTCCTTGAGGGGCAGACAGCTTCATTTGCCTCCCTCTCACCCAGTGTGAACCAGCGACATGTGGGCTAGCAGTCCAACGCCTGGCCCAGTGATCCCCAGGCTCCTGACCACTGGACCTTGGGTCACTCACCCGCAGTGGAGGCCTGGGTGGTGGAAGGGCTCTCTCACACAGCTGCCGCAAAGGCTGCAGGTTCGAGCCCCATGAGCCCAGGAGAAAGGTCTGCAGAGCTTCCGTGAGAACCTGGGCACAGCCTGGCCCTCGGGGCCACAGTGGGGCCACTGTATAGTCATTGTGTGTCTGGCCACTGTGGGGTCACAGTGGAGTCGCTGTGCATCTGGCCCACAAGGGGTTGACTCAGGGCCACTGGTGCCCCCGGCCAAGAGCCTGAGAAAGGACAAGGGCAGCAAGGGAGGGAGGGACACCATGTGGACTGCCCTCAGATGAGCTTGCAGTAAGGTCAATGGACATCTCCTCCCAAAGTCAATGCCGTCCACTGCCTGTCCCGTGGGCAGGCAGTCCACCTACAGTGGTGTGGGAGAAAGGCCTGGCAGCCGACTTCTGAGGAACCAGCTGTTGGCAGGCTGTGTGGGGATGTGGCTGGGCCATCAGTCCGCACACAACTCCAGCCTCCTGGGCCCCCCATCCCCACTCCACTAGAGGAGGTGGCATATCAGAATTGCATCTGGGGCTCTCTGGGGCGGGGGATGGGTGGCCGGGAGCATACTTGGAGCTGGGCCTGGGACTCTGGGTCCAGGGGCATCCTCTGAGCCAGCCCTCCCTCTCCGCCCTAGTCCTTTGCCTGCACCCCAGTGGGACCCATCTGTGGGATTGAGAGTTGCATTAGATGCTGGGGCTTGTTCATGGTTGGGGGCACAGGCACCTCACGGTGGACCCTCATGGCCTTGTCTTGAAGCTGCATACACAGACCCTGTTCTTGTGGCTGTGGACCTGGCAGGGGGAGGTCTTGTGGCCTCTGTGTAGGCCCCTTGTCCTCCCTCCAATGACCTTTGTCCAGCCATGGTCACTGCAGTCAAGGCTGGGTTTGGGGATACCAGTGTCAGCTGCTGGCCAGCATGGCACAGTTCTGCTGTCTGTTCTCCTTGCCACCGACCGTGGGGTCTGGCCAGTGGTCAGCCAGCTGCCACGACCCGTCGAAGGCTCATCTCTGGCCCAATATCCTTCCGGAGCATGGAGGTCCAGTTGGATGGCTGGGCTGGGGTGTTTGGGATGTTCCAGGGCATTGCTACAGCAGGGTGTGTCTACCTTTACCTCCAGGAGGGCCCTGGGTTGACAGAGGGCTGGCTGGTCTCCCTCACTGTCTTGGCCTTGATGTCTTGCAGATTTCCCACCTGACCAAGGTCAGCTGGCCAGCCTTCCTGTGCAGGCAGGAGCTGGGCCCCAGGGAGCCAGGGTCTGCAGTTCAGTGACTGGCAGGCCACCAGCTCTGCTGCTGGTCAGATGTGCAGGCCGGGTGACAAGTGCTGGTGGGTGGAGGAAACCCACGCAAGCCCTGGGGTCGGGACAGGTGCTCAGAGTAAGCTCCTGGGGGGATGAGGGCTCCTGAGTCCATGTTGGGCCCCGCCTCAGCTCACCAAGACCACTGTATCCAGCAGACCCTGGTATGGGAGGTCTGAGAGGCAGCAAGGAGGGGAGGGTGGGGCAGCTGGCTGCTGCCAGTGATCTGCTACTTGGCTCCGACCCTTGGTGATCCTGGTCCTTCGTCTCTCTGGGCACTGTGTGCCAGTCCTCCCTGTGTGTGTGTGTGTGTGTGTGTGTGGGGTCTCCCTCAATTTCACTGACAGCTGCCCAACATGGGTCCCTCTAGGCAGTGTGTCCAACGTAAGTGGGCAGAGTCTTGCAACTTCTGTGACCACAGGTTCCACGGGCTCCTTTTCAGAGGTGGATCTGTGAGTCTATCTTCCTAGTCTGAGTCTGGAGCCTCCATTGCAGCCTGCCCTCTGTGGGTGACCCTGCTATGTGTGAAGTGCAGAAGGCACAGCTTCTAGCACTCCTGCCCACGTGAGCCTGAAGGCTGCCCACAGGGCAGCGACACATGCTTGGGGCTGTCACCCATGGGCTCCCCTGGGACACCTCACTCAGGGTCCCTCCCACATGGCTTCCTCAGCACTGGGAGGGGCCCTACCCTGTGGTCTGTTTGAAGGCTCTCTAGGGACACCCCAGCTGTGACTTAGGTGTCCCCACAGGACTGTCTGCCCCCCATACAGGGCTGTCTGCCCCCCCATACAGAGCTTTGTGACCCCATACAGAGCATGTCATTGTAGAAAGGTCCCTGAGAGCATGTGTCCTGGAGTATAACTTTAACAGGTTACAGGTTGGGGGAAGCCTCCAGCACCCCACTCTGGTTGCTGGGGAGATGGTTAGGACCCCTGGATTCTGGTTGCTGTTTCAGCCAAGTTGTGGGTCAGGGTGCTGGCCCATTGGTGCTTACACGGGGTGGTGGCAGGCTGGCCCCACTTTAACACCCCCCCACCTGCCACCCACACAGCCTCTGCTCACATGCCTGGAGTCTGTTTCTGGCACTGTGGAGACAGCTGTCTGAGGCTGAGAGGCAGCCAGATGGGTTAACCCTGTGTGTGCCAGGCTCAGCTGTGCTGGCAGGTGACTCCCCAGGAGGGGCCCAAGCTGCTAGGCACTAGGGGAGACCAGGAAGGAAGGGAGATGGTGACTGGGGTGTTCTGGTGGTCACCCGGCTTGGGCCTGTCCAGCCAGGATCTCTTTGTGGTTCACCAATGGGGTGGAGCTCTGAGGTCAGGCCCTCTTAGCGGGGTGTCAGTGGGGGTGCAGCTGCACATCAGGGGTTCTTGTGTCAGAGAGGGGCTGTTAACCTCCCTGGAGGCAGGAAGGGGAGGGAGCAGGCGATAGTCTGAGGCCCCTGAGCTCTTGGTGGGCTTCGGTCCCTGGGGGCAGGGCTGAGAGGGGAGGGAGAAGGACTGTTATAGTCCCTGGTGTAGCTACAGCCTCCAGTCAGGGCCCCTGGCGGAGAGGCTCAGGGTTTGGACCTGGGTCCCAGCAGGGAACAGATGTGCCCCTTGAGGGGAGTGACTCAGGAGGGCTGACCTACAGAGGCACTCCCAGAGGAGGGGAGGGGAGAGGAGGGAGGGTCCTGGGGAAAAGAGCACCCTGAGAGAGGGGGGGGAGGGGCTTGGTTGGGGATGTGTGGGCCTGAGGCCCCTCCAGGAGGGGACACAGGAATAAGTACCCACCTTCATCCTCCTCTTCCTCCCTCCCTCCACAAGGACCCCCACTGGCCAAACCTAATGGGGAGCCAGGGGTCAGGGCTCATCACCAGGGTACATAGGGACACTCAGGCCAGACAGGGCATAGGTGGGGGAGTGGCTCTGAAGGCCAGGTGGAAGACTCAGTGAGTGAGTGAGTGAACAAATGGGTGAGTTATGAATGAATGAAAGGATGAGTCAGTGGATAAGCGAGTGAATGAGTGAATGAATGGATGAGTCAGTGGATAAGTGGGTGAATGAATGAATGAATAGATGAGTCAGTGGATAAGCGAGTGAATGAGTGAATGAATGGATGAGTCAGTGGATAAGCGAGTGAATGAATGAATGAATGGATGAGTCAGTGGATAAGCGAGTGAATGAATGGATGAATGGATAGGTGGGTTATGAATAAATGAAAGCATGGATGAGTGTATAAGTGAATAAATGGATGGATGGGTAGGCTGACAGTGTGTGGACTCCCATCTGGCCAGTCAGTAGCCCCCATACCAGTGACTGGTGACTTGGTGGCTATCCTGGCTGGGACCCCACTGGAGATCTTGTTGATTAAAGCCCCCCAGGAAGGGGTCTACTTGGTCACTGTGTGGATCCAGTGTCCCTACGGGACCTGCTGGTGGTGGCTCGGGTTGCCTGGTCGATGTGGTCAGTGGCCTGTAGGGCTCTCCTGGGGGGACTGCTATCTGCTTCTGCCCCACTGACAGCCTAGCCCCACATGTAACCCAGGTTCAGCTAATTTTGGGCTCCAGCCCCCCTATTTGTCTCAGGCAGCCCTGGAGGCTCTCAGTGTCCCCTGTCTGTCCCTGGCCCGGGGGCTCTGAGTGGCCTTTGCTCTGTGTCTGCCCGGCAGCTCCTTCTTCTGTGCCTTCCTGCACCTGCTGGTCAGTGCCCTGGTGGTCTTCCTCGTCTTCATCGCCAGCACCATCGTGAGCGTGGGCTTCACCATGTGGTGTGACACCATCACCGAGAAGGGCACCCTGCCCCGCAGGTACGCTGCCCCCCAGCCCCTGCTGCATCCCTCTGCGCCCAGCCCAGCCTGGCCAGCCTTGTTGCGGCACCCCCGCCCCCACCCTGCTGCCCGTCCCCACTGCAAACACCGCAGCTCTGCAGCCGGGCGGCCATGAGTGTGGGGCTGGGGGCACGAACCGTGGCCTCAGAAGATGACGCCAGAGGTCCCTGCCTGCCCTGTCCCTTACTTCCTGCCATCAGAGGGCTGCTCCTGGGCCAGCTGCTGTCCGACAGGCCTTGTGGTCACTGCCCACTCCCTTGTTGCCCTTCCAGCTGTGAAGAACTGCAAGACGTCGACTTGGAGCTGAACGTTGACAACTCTGCCTTCTACGACCAGTTTGCCACTGCCCAGGTGGGGATGAGGGAGGGGTGGGTGGGAGGATGGTCCCCAGTCCATAGTATACCCCCAGCAGCTGTCCATGCCCCTGACCACCAGATGCCCTGGCCTAGCTTGTCCCAAGGATACCGTCCTCAGTTCACAAGTCACATGCGAGTGCGAGTCTGGTGGGACAGGAGGCTGCCTCTACCTGAGTGGACTCAGCAGGGAGGAGGCCCCTGACGAGCGAGCGAGCAAGCGGAGAGTTTCAGAGGATGCTCCTGCCTCACGGGGCACTCGGGACCCAGTCCCTCCCCCGTGACTCCTGATCAAGGGGGAGTTGTGCAGGCCAGTGCTGACCTCTGTGTCTCTGCCCATCTAGTTTGGACTCTGGGCAGCGTGGGCAGCCTGGCTGGCCATCATGGTGCTAGCTTTCCTGAAGGCTTACCACAATTACCGCCAGGAGGACCTGCTGGACAGCCTAGTCCATGAGAAGGAGCTGCTGTTGGCCCGGCCTGGCCTCCGAGCTGCCTGCCGGCAGGACAAGAGTGCAGTCATCTAGGGCCGCCTGCTGTCGGCCCCACCCTGGGAGCTGAGCACCACCCCCCACCTTGCAGCTTCTCGCATGCCCCTCCCTCAACCCTCTGAGAACTTGTGCCCCACCCCTACCCCACCTGCAGGAGCAGCCAGCAGGCATGAGAGAGATCTGGGTTGTGGTGAGCAAGTCCGTTGTGGGACCTGAGCGAGGACTCAGGTGGAGTAGAGGTGTCCTGCAGGTGTGGGTCTGAGGACACACACGTGTCTCACAGTTCACACGCCTGTCTCAGAGGGCACACCTGCTCTACAGGTGCCGGCACCCTGGCCTTGCTCCTGTGTGGTTCGCACCCCTTGCTCAAGTGTGAAGCTGCCTGGCAGCTGGTCAATTACATGCACTGTCCCAGGGCAGCACCTGTGTCCCCTAATCAGCCCCCACCGTGATGACCAGATGTTCCCTGTCACTCGTTCCTGAATCTGCACACAGGACTCACCCCAAGTGTGGGAGAAATGGCCTCCTCCCTGGGGGGCAGATTCCCTCAGCACTGCTCTAGGACCCCTCCCCAGGGGTATGAGCTGGTCAGGTACAGCACATTGGTGTCCCCTGGGTCGGGGGTGGCTGCATGAACATCTTGGAGATGGCCAAGCTGCCCTGCCCTGGGCAAGGGGCCTGGCCAAGGGAGACCCTGGAGAGCTTGTGTCTGAGGGTGGGCTCTGCCTGTGGTGGGGGTGGGAGGGAGCGAGGTGCCTCTATGGGGGTAGGTTTGTGCATGCGTGTGTGGGTGACCGCTCACGTGTGTGAATATGTATGTGATAGAGTGTGTACGTGAGTACATGCAGTATGTGCACATGGATATGAACGTGTGTGCATGAGTGTACATATGTAGAATGTGCACCTGTAGTGTGTACATGCACATTTGCATACACACATGCATGAGGGTATGAATGTGAGTACATGCGTGTACTTGTGAGTGTATGTATGTACATTTATATATGCACGTTTGTACATGTGGACACAAGCATGCATGTGTGCACAGGTGTGGATTCATGCACACGTGTGCATTTGGGTGTAGTAGTGTGTAAGCATATTGGTGTGCATGCATTGGTGAGTATGCATGCATGTCAGCATGCATCACTGGCCCCCAGCTGTTCATGCCTGCCCGTGGGGGTGTGTGTGCCTGCAGATGGCAGGCCTTGCTCTGGAGGGTGAGAGCCGAGAGGTCCCTGGACACACACACACACACACACACTTTCTCCTCTCCCCCCACTACAAAGCTCACTCCTGAGGCTGCTAGCTCCAGCCTGTGGCCCCTCCCCATCACCACCACCAGCGGCTCAGCAGGGAAACAATCCTCAGGGGCCAGGCCTGGCCATCCTGGGGGGTCAGTGCCTAGGCAGAGTTAGGATGGCATTGGGGTTGGAGGCCTGGCAGCAGGGCTGCCAGCATCTCAGAGCCCAGGCGTGAGGCCTGTAGAGGAGAAGGCTGTGGGCTGACCTGGGTCCCCATGCCCCTCGCAGAAGAACCCTCTGCAGTCCCAGAGCTCCTCTCCTGGTCACCGCCAACAGCAGCTTCCTCCTTGGGGCCCCTGGGTGGGCTGGGCAGGTCCACCCGTGCAGCTGTCCCTCGTGGCCAGGCAGTGCCAGTGCCATGTTGTTTACGTAGGTGGCTAAGATTTTGCCTTAGACGCCAGGGCTCGGGGCTTCCAAGAGTGGGCAGCCCTAGGCTTCGGCCCGGGGTGGGTGCGGATTCAGAGGGGCTGCTGACACATTCCCCTTCGGCCCTGTGCTTCCTCCCGCAGACCTGCCCCTTCCTCTGCCCACTCCCCTTCAATGTATCTGTTTCTCAAAATAAAAATGCCGGCTCTGGTCTGGACTCCCTCGATCCTCATCTCTGCTCTCTGCTGACCCCTTGCATCCCCCCCCACCCCTGCTTTGCCCTACTGCTGCTGGAGTTCTGGACTCGGCCTCCCTGTGGGCAGCCTCCCAAGGCTAGGGAGTGGGCAGATCCCCCATGACCCCAGGATACAGATTCAGGGCCTCCTCTTCCTCTCCCTGCTGCATCTAGTCCTCATGCACCGAGCCCCACCCCCATGCACCCCTAAAATACCTACTGGAATCCCACTTCCTATACCTGGGGGTCACCTGTTGGGCTGCCAACTAGAGGGTCTATGGTTCAAGCCCACCAGCAGATCCTGGGCAGATAGAGGAGGCTGTGCCTCTGTGTGGTGGACTGCTGGACACCCTGAGGGGTCTCAGGGCCCCGGGGCAGGGGGCTGCGTGTTTTGATGCCTGCTGCTGGGATGCTGTCTGGGAAGAGAGGTCTGTGCCTTGGGTGAGCGCCTTGGCAGGGTATGTCTTGGACAGAGACCCTGAGCTGGAGAAGGGCAGGGTGGGCCTGTCTAAGAGCAGCATGGACCAGAGAGCTGGGACGCCCGGGGAGGAAGCTGGGGCAGGAACCTGACCAGAGAGCGCCCACCCCTGCCACACCCTGTGTTTCACTTTCCCTAAGTGGGAGAGAAGGATTGTCTGTCCAGCAGTCCCCCACACCCCCAGAGCTGTTTCTGCCGCAGCAGCACTTGTCCAGGGACCTGGTCCAGGAGGTGGCCCGTGGGGACAGTTGTCTCCAGAAGGAACCATGAGCCTCTGGAGACAGCTAGGCTGAACTGTGACCACCCGTTTCGGCGCCTCTCCGTCCTGTCCACTGCTTGGCCGGCTAGTGTGGAAGGCTGTGACCCTAGTGAGGATGCTATGCTGACCCCTGCCATGACCAGGGGCACAGATCCTGGACACAAACCCTCTCCTCTGGGGATCCCTGACTTCCAAAGCTCTAGAAGTACCTGAAGCCCCCCTCCACCCCCGCCCAGGCCTGAGGGGTCAGGAAGACCCGGCAGAAGTTCCTTCTGCTGCAGGGACTTCAGACTGACTGGCCACAGCTTAAATAGGCAGTTGGTCTTCCCACAGAGGGGATTTGGGGCTGTGCCCAAGGATGGGCTGTTGGTGGTCAGAGGGTGGACTCTCAGTGGTCAGAGGGTGGACTCTCAGTGGTCAGAGGGTGGACTCTCAGTAGTCAGAGGGTGGACTCTCAGTGGTCAGAGGATGGACTTTCAGTGGTCAGAGGGTGGACTCTCAATGGTCAGAGTGGATTCTCAGTAGTCAGAGGGTGGACTCTCAGTGGTCAGAGGGTGGACTCTCAGTGGTCAGAGGGTGGACTCTCAGTGGTCAGAGTGGATTCTCAGTAGTCAGAGGGTGGACTCTCAGTGGTCAGAGGGTGGACTCTCAGTGGTCAGAGTGGATTCTCAGTAGTCAGAGGGTGGACTCTCAGTGGTCAGAGGGTGGACTCTCAGTGGTCAGAGGGTGGACTCTCAGTGGTCAGAGTGGATTCTCAGTAGTCAGAGGGTGGACTCTCAGTGGTGAGAGGGTGGGCTCTCAGTGATCAGAGGGTGGGGTCTCAGTGGTCAGAGAGTGGATTCTCGGTAGTGTGACGGTGGGGTCTCAGTGGTGAGAGGGTGGGGCCTCAGTGGCTCTTGAGTTGCTAGCCAGCCTGGAGCCCAGAGCCCCCAGCAGCTCTGCCTAGGCAGGCTCTGTGTAGGGACCAGGTCTCGCTCCTGGAACTGGGGTCCTGGGCTGGTTGGTGGGGTCTCCCTTTCTATCTTTTAAATATTCCATGTATTTTATTTCAGAAGCTAATTAATTTTGTAGCAGAAAACTGGACATTTCTTCCACTGATTATTAATATGCACTGCTACCTTTTAAAACATGGACTTAACTTCATTGCATTGCATAAATATTTATAGTTCTTTTTAAAAAATCATATTGGGGCTCTTACAACTCTTATCACAATCCATCCATCCATCCATTGTGTCAAGCACATTAGACATTTGTTATCATCATCATTCTCAAAATATTTTTCTTCTTTTTTAATCATTTTATAGAGCTCATACAACTCTTATCACAATGCATACATACATCAGTTGTGTAAAGCACATCCGTACATCTTTGCCCTCATCATTCTCAAAGCATTTGCTCTCCACTCAAGCCCCTGGCATCAGCTCCTCATTCTTCCCCTCCCTCTCCTCCCTCATGAGCCCTTGATAATTTGTAAATCATTATTTTGTCATATCTTGCCCTGTCTGATGTCTCCCTTCACCCACTTTTCTGTTGTCCATCCTCTAGGGAGGAGGTCACATGCAGATCATTGTAATCGGTTCCCCCTTTCCAACCCCCTCCCTCCACCCTCCCAGTATAGCCACTCTCAGCACTGGTCCTGGAGGGATCATCTGCACTGGATTCCCTGTGTTTCCAGTTCCTATCTGTACCAGTGTACATCCTCTGGTCTAGCCAGATTTGTAAGGTAGAATTGGGATCATGATAGTGTGGGGAGGAGGAAGCATTTAGGAACTAGAGGAAAGTTGTGTTTTATCGTTGCTACCCTGCAACCTGACTGGCTCGTCTCCTCCCCACAACCCTTCAGTAAGGGGGTGTCCCGTTGCCTAGAGATGGGCTTTGGGTCTCCACTCTGCACTCCCCCTCTCATTCACTATGATAAGATTTTTTGTTCTGATGATGCCTGATACCTGATCCCTTTTACACCTCGTGATCACACAGGCTGGTGTGTTTCTTCCATGTGGGCTTTATTGCTTCTGAGCTAGATGGCCGCTTGTTTTCCTTCAAGCCTTTAAGATCCCAGATGCTATATCTTTTGATAGTCGGGCACCATCAGCTTGCTTTCTTTACCACACTTGCTTATTCACCAGCTTTGTCAGCGATTGTGTCAGGAAGGTGAGCATCATAGAATGCCAATTTAATAGAAAAAAGTGTTCTTGCATTTAGGGAGTACTTGAGTGGAGGCCTAATGTCCTTCTGCTACCTTAATACTAAACCTATAAATATATGCACATAGACCTATTTCCCCATCCGCATATATAAATATATTTGCATATGTACAAGCCTTTATTTAGACCTCTATAAATGCCCTTTGTCTCCTAGCTCTTTCCTCCATTTCCTTTGACTTTCCTCTTGTCCCACTATCACGCTCAGTATGCATTTGGGTTTCAGTAATTCCTCTTGGTTACATTACTCTTGATCATGCCCTACCAGGCCTCCTACACCCTCCTCACCACTTATTTGGATCATTTGTTGTCCCTTGCCCCTGAGTTTGTTAACATCACTACTTAAAACATTTTCTTTCTACTTGAGTCCTTGGTATCAGCTCCTCATTTTTTCCCTCCTCCCCTACTCTCCCTCCCTCACAAACCCTTGATAATGTATACATTATTATTTTTTTATGTCTTACACTATCCAATGTCTCCCATCACCTACTTTTTTGTTGTCTGCCCCAGGAAAAGGGAGTAGATATAGATCATTGTGAGTGGTCCCCCTTTGTCCTCCACCGTCCCCTTCCCCTCCTGGTACTGCTAATCTCATTACTGGTCCTGAGGGATTTATGAGGTCTCCCTTTCCCTGGCTGTCTACAGATCCAGACAGGGGGTCTCCCATGTGGTGACAGGCCAGGGGACACCGAGTGTTCCACTTGGGGTGAGGGGCTTTAGTAGTGGGTCTTGTCCCCCCAGATCTCTCAGAGCTGCTGATGGGATGGGGGAGAGGGCACCTCCCCCTGTGGTGTCCTGGCCACAGGACATGATGCCCCCTGAGTCCCCCCTATGGTGTCCTGGCCACAGGACATGAGCACCCCCTGAGTCCGGGAGTTCATGTCATTAAGGCCCTCGCAGGCCCTGAGTATGTGGGTCCCTCTGTCTCACCATCCCTCAGTCCGTCCGTCAGAGCTGCAGGAGGCGTTGCCAGAAGGTGGAGGCCGCGTGCTGCAGGCGCAGGACGAGGACCACAGCCCGGGCCCGGAGGTCCTGCAGGGCCAGTGCCATAGGCTTGGTGTGGCCGCAGCACAGGCCCAGGGCCATGGCGAGCAGGACACACAGGACCAGCCACAGGAGCAGGGAGCCGCCACGTTGGGGGGTGGGCCGCATGGACTGGGCTGAGCCTGGACATGGAGGGGCAGGGAAGACAGGGTCATGAACAAATGGCAGGCTGTCCCCTCCACCAGGGAGGGACACTGCCCACCTCATTTCACCCCAGCTGGCCCCCAGCCTCCACACAGTGCTGCACAGGCAGGTCCCTGTGTGTGACCCTGGGGACCAGGCCCTGGGGAAGGGGGGCTCAGAACTTACCCCTGGTGGTGGTAGGGCGGTCCCTGCAGGGGACATCTGGGGTGAGAGCAGAGAAGGGGATCAGAGAGCGCCAGTTTGGGGGTACAGACAACTGCCCCCCCCATCCCTAGTCCCCACCACAGGCAACCTTGGTCTTGATCTATCTGATGGACACCTGCCATCCTGGGTGAAGGGGCAGAGCCTTGTCAGGGTCCATCTGGGCCGTGGGCCTGGAGGGTGGCCAGTGGCCAGCTGGGTAGGACACAGAGTGGCCTGGATGCTACTGGCTGAGGCAACAGGGCTGGTACTTAGAACCCACTCACCCTGCCCTGCCCCTTGGGCGGATCCCTGTGGGCTCCAGGCTGCTGGGGCTTTTAGGAAGTGCGCTGTGTATGTGGACGGGGCGGGGCTGGGCCCCAGACAAGGGGAGTATGAGGCCCCCTGGTTCACCCAGGGCCCCCCTACCCCACCCCTCTCCCGAGCCCAGGCCCTGCTCAGCCACCTCAGCTGCCCCTCCCCCTCGGGCGCCCCTCACAGTGGACGGCAGCCTCCAGGGGTTCTCGGAACCTCACACGCCTCCTCCCCCTCCGGGACCCCTCGGCACCGCTGCTGGCCTCTGGCTGGCTGCATCTCAGGATGGAGGGTGGGAGTGCCCCGCGACTTTCCTGGGGTGGGTGGAGGAAGACACAGGTGGGTGAGCCCCTCACAGATCAGGCCTCCTAGTCGGGTTGAATCTGCCCCCCAGGACACCTCTGCAGGTGGCTTTGGGAACCTCAGCCCTCAGCTGCCTGGAGCTCCCTGGGCCTGCTGGTGGGAAGTTGGCCGTGTGAGCCCACTGGCTGCTGCGGGAGAGAGGGCTGGCAGCCTGCCGACAGAGGCCGCGGGCAGGGCCTGCTCAGGCCTGCCAGGATGGCGTGGACAGCACCAGTTGGGCAGTGAGGCTACACCATGCAGGAGTGGGCTAGCCTTAGTTCTTTCTTGGTGATGCAGTGGCGCACTGTGTGTGTGTGTGTGCGTGTGTGTGTGTGTGTTGGGGGTGGGGCACCACGAGAATGTATGGGCTTGGTGGGACCCTGGGCACCAGCACTGGCCTGGATCACCCTCTCAGAGCCTTCCTGTCTCTCCAGAGTGCCGTGGGGACCAGATGAGGGGCAACCTCTCCTGCAGACCCACCCCAGCCCCACCTCCCCCACAGGAGGGGGCCCCAGGGACTGTGGATGATGTGAGGTCAGACCTGAGGGATAGTGACAGGCTGGCAAGGTGTATGTGGGGAGGGGAGCAAAAATTCTGGGCCTAATGGGACTGAACTCCCGAGCTGTGGACACCCTAACTCTGGGCTGGAGAGCAGGACCCTGCTCAGAATCCAGTGTCCTGCCTGCTGTGAGGTCACGTCAGCTGGGGGGGGGGGGGGTGCCCAGTGCCCAGTCCCTCCTGATGGTCTTATAAAAATAGCAGGGCTCATGTTTACACAAAGGCACACACCATGCACATACATGCACACTACACATACACACATATATATCACATACCATGCATCCCCCACATATGCACGCAGATGTACACCATATACCACACACACATATACACCTGCACACACAGCACACATATGCACATTTACACACACAGCACACCCACACACATTCACACAGTGCATACATGCTCACCCCCACACACCTTCACCCCCCACCCCCCCCAAACACAGTGCACACATGCTCACCCCAGCACACCTGCACATTCACATATACACAGCACACACATGCTCACGTGCACACACTCACATGAATGCACAGGAACACACGCATACAAAGTGCACACATGCTCACACATGCACGTGCACACACGGTTACATGCATGCACACGCGCACACCCTCACATACATACACACTGCACACACGTTCACACGTGTACTTATTCAGGCACACACCCACGCACACACACACTGGAGAGGACAGATTCCACGTGAGGACCTGGGTACAAGTGTGAGGATGCCAAGGGAGGTGAGGGTGGATGGGGAGGCCCTGAAAAACCAGGCAGCCAAGGGGTGTTTCTGTCTCTACAGCCCAGGGGCTTCAGTCACTCAGCCTGGCCCGGCAGCCTTACCTGCTCAGGCCTGGGCCCTGGCATGCTGGTGCTGGTCTTGCTGTCTCTCTTGGCCTGGCGCCGCATCTCTGGTGGGCAGTTGGACCTCAGGGGGTGCACCGAGGTCCTCATTTCCTGGCACATGGTCCTGAGAGGAGGGGGAGCTGGTTGATCCATCACGCAGCTGCCGTGTGTGCCTCCGCGACCCCCACAGATGTGACAGGTGGCCACGCGTGGTCCTCTGCCCACTGCCTGATGGGCCTCCTATGGTCTCTGCTGCAGCCACTCCCTCATTCGGTGCTGCGCGGGGGGGGGGGGCTGTGTGGGTGAGGGCCTGCGCGGGGTCTGGGCACTCCTCCAGGCCTGCAAGGAGCGGGTGCTCCCCACGGGCCCGCTGGGAGGTAAAGGGATTCCACTCCCCTGGTAGGGATAAACCCGGCAAACAACAGCCCCGCTCCCCAAGTCTGCTTGCCACGGAGAGAGCCCAGGTATGCCCAAGGGGGCAGGCGCCTCTGGTCACAGGATCAGGGGTCTTATTGCCAACAGGGGCGGAGCAGACGCTGGCAGCCAGGGGCGGGGTGGGGGGTAGTGAGGGATGGTGTGGGCAGCCCCCGCCCTCCCCTGCCCACAGGACCCCCAGAGAACAGGGCCAGCCAGAGGTGCAGAGGCTGACTGCTAGCAGCAGGCGGTGGTAGGAGTCCACACAGGGGCAGCTCAGAAGAAAGACCTGTCAGTCTGATGGCCACAGTGCAACCCTGACAGCCCTGTGGGGCCGGCTACCACAGCCCTGGGACCCAGGGGTGAGACCTGCAGACTCGGGGACACCCTTTGTTGGCCTCTGTGTGTCAGGACTGCCAGGATGCCACACATGGTGCTGTGCCATCTTGAGACATTCTGCGGCTCAGTGTCCACCCTGGCCAGGACAGGAAGCTTGTGGGAGGTGGCCTCAGAGGAGCAGGGACTGGCAGAAGGTGGGGTGCCACTGGGGCCATGGAGAGGTCATGGTACCCCTCTGTGCGGCCCATTCCAGCCCATGTCTCAGCCCATGTCCAACTGTGTGGCCTTGGGTGGGGCTCTCAACCTTTCTGTGCCTCAGTTCACCCCTGTAAATTGGGAAGGCATTTGGGGAGGGCTGAGACCCTTCAACTCCCACCCCCCGTGACTATGCATGACTTGGCCATCCTGGAGGTCTGGCCAGAGTGGACAGTGGTGGGTGTCCCCCACTGTCTCCTGTCCCCAGTGGCCCCAGACCCAGCCCTGACCAGGCCCTGCCCTAAGGCTCTCAGGCTCCATGCTGAGGTCCTGTCCCCAGATAAGAAGCTGTCTCTGGAGGCCTTGACCTCAGTGACCCTGTGGGAGGGGGGTAGGTGGGAGGGGAGTGCTGAAGTGTCAGCAGTCTGCTGTGTGGGCAGGGCCTTGGGGCCCTGAAACTCGAGGTGGCTCGTGACAAGGCTGATAACAGACGGAAAATAGCTGTGGGGCGGGCCTGTGAGTGTCAGCACCTGGGGGATGGGGCACGGGGCCCCTGGACACAGCCCCTCTGTCCTGGGCTTCCAGCCCCTCTGTCCTGGGGTTCCAGCCCCTCTGTCCTGGGGTTCCAGCCTCTCTGTCCTGGGGTTTCAGCCCCTCTGCCTAGGGTTCCAGCCCCTCTGTCCTGGGGTTCCAGCCCCTCTGTCCTGGGGTTTCAGCCCCTCTGCCTAGGGTTCCAGCCCCTCTGTCCTGGGGTTCTAGCCCCTCTGTCCTGGACACAGCCCCTCTGCCCATCATGACCATCCTGTCTTCACTGGTAGGCCAGAGCGAGCAGCTGTGTCCTCAGGGTAGTGGTGTCCATGGGTCGGGGACACCTCCTTCAGTCCCAGTTGGTCCCACTCACCAGGCAGCGTCCCTGATGGCCAGCCAGATCATTCTGCTGCAGTCTCCTGGATGCCCCACTGAGGAGCGCTCCTCCCCCAACTGCCCCATGCACGGGTGCACACTCACAGACACACATACCCCAGTCACACACTCATTCACACATACTCATATACACATACACACATGTACACACTCATATATACCATACACATTCTCATGCATATATACATGTGTGTATACACTCACAAATGGGCACATTCACACACACATCATCACACACTCACTTATACACACATGTACACAGTCATACACTCATAGAAACACTTGCACACTTGTACATACACTGAAACACATGCACACACTCATACCTGCTCACCTATACAAGCAACACACACTCATATACCCAGATGCACTGTTGCACACATGCACACACCTACACATATATACACCCACAGTAACACTTATATACACTCATGCACACATTTATATACACACATATACACGTACACACATGGGTGCACACACACATGCATCTACTTAAAACTATACATGAACAAGTCACACATGAACACATACTCATGTACATTCACACACACAGAGACACACCCATGTCCACGTGCACATATGCACACTCATGTAGTACACACATTCACAAACACAACTACACTCTTCATGTACAAGTAGACACACATGCACGTTCAGGCATGTACATGCCCACAGGCAGACACCCTCACACACACTCACACATTTATACACGTGACCATACTCATTCACTGATATACACTAGTGCATGCTCATGCACATCCCGGTCCCAGTGACCCACCTGGGCACCTGCCCTGCTGCAGCTCTGGTGTGGGCTCCCTGAAGGTCTGGGGCCCCACAGGGGCTGATGGTCAGAGCCAGGCCGGTCTCTCAGCCCAGGAACTGGAGCTGGGTGAGGACCCAGGTGACTGAGTTTCGATTACAGCTGGGAGGGGCGCGGCCCTTCTGTCGTCTCAGGGTCCATGCAGGATAGCCGCAGGCTTGGGAGGCTAGGGGAGCTCAGCTGAGGGTGCAGCCTGGCCCTCTGTGTGGACATCGCCTCTGTCTCCCCCTGGCCCCCATGGGGCGTCCCAGTGTTGCTGCTCCAGGGCTGCCAGCGCTGCTTGGCAGCTCCGAGGCAGATAACAGTGTTCCCAAATTAGGCTTGAGGACTCTGGGGAGGCCCTGCGGGTGGGCAGTCCTGACAGGGGTGAGAAGGAACTGGAGCTGGCTGTAGGCCCTGGGGGCCCCTTCCTAGCTGGGCTTGGCAGCATCTGCTGGGAGTGGGGCTCTGCCTAGACTGGGGGCAGCCTGGCAGGTGGAAGACATGTGTCCCTAGCCAAGGGCCCCCACACAGTGAGTGCCTGTGGGTGCTTCCTAACCTACAGGGGTGATCTGTGTGCAGCTTTCTGGTGTCTGACCAAGGGCCAGGCCAGGGGATGTCCACGTGGTGGATTGGAACAGTGACCTGAGTGAGGGGACACCCACCTGCCTGCCCATGGGTTGGGCGCCCCAGAGGGCAGAACCACAGGCAGGGTGACCTCCTGGCACATGGGGGCAAAGGCCTAGGGACCACATGGCCGAGAGTCTGAGGACTAACTCAGCTGCTGGCTGCAGAGATCCCTGACTTGTCCTTACTGTGGGCCGATTCTGACTGGTGGTCAGGATCTGTGCATTTTCCTAGTAAGCCCCCTGAATTGTGGGTGCTGTCGGTGAGTTCTGGGGCCATTGCCATGAGTGAGGGAGCCCGCCAAGATGGGGGGTTGTGTGGGAGGGACGGTTGATGTCAGGGCAGGTAGAGAATGCTGGAATGTGGAGGTCTGTCCTTGACTCGTGGTAATGGGGCAGCCAGAGGTCAGACATGGCCCCTCCACTTATCATAGGAGGTGACAGCTGGAGGGTCTGCTGGCTGATGAAGTGTGAATGTGAAGCAGTCAGGGTGGGCTCAAATGTGACAGTTATGAACCACGTGTGAACATTAATGTGATGCATCCAAGTGACCAGGTCACTTCCCGCCACTGTGTGATCTGATGTCATCCTCCTCAAGCCATGATGCATGTAACTACATTCCATGTTCTCTGTTGGAAATCTTAGCCCTTGCATGTTAATGAAGGGGTGTTTCTGGGGATGTGGGTTTCCTACTGGGCTAACTGCAAGGTCAGCATTTCAATCCCTGCAGCTGCATTAGAGAAAGACAGGCTTTCTCTTCCTGTAGAGACTGAGGGCCTCAGAAACCCACAGGGCAGGCCCACCCTGTCCTGCATGGTCTCTGGGGCTCACCGTCCACTGGAGGACAGGGGTTTGGTGTATGTTAATGAGGCAGTGTTTGGGTGTTTGTATGTAAATGAGTCAATGTCTGGGTGGGTGTGTATGTTAATAAGGCAGAGTCTGTGTGTGTATGCTAATGAGGCAGTGTCTGTGTGTGTATGTTAATGAGGCCATGTCTGGGTGGGTGTGTATGTTAATGAGGCAGTGTCTGCGTTGGTGTGTATATTAATGAGGCAGTGTCTGGGTGGGTGTATGTTAATGAGGCAGTGTCTGGGTGGGTGCGTATGTTAGTGAGGCAGTGTCTGTGTGTGTATGTTAATGAGGCAGAGTCTGCGTAGGTGTATGTTAATGAGGCAGTGTCTGGGTGGGTGTATGTTAGTGAGGCAGTGTCTGGGTGGGCATGTATGTTAATGAGGCAGTGTCTGGGTGGGTGTGGATGTTAATGAGGCAGTGTCTGGGTGGGTGAGTATGTTAGTAAGGCAGGTTCTGGGTGGGCATGTATGTTAATGAGGCCGTGTCTGGGTGGGCGTGGATGTTAATGAGGCACCCCACAAGAGCTGCTCCTTTACTGGGCTCTCTGTCTCACTGCACAACACACCACAAACTCCTTCTATGAAGCAAATATCACCCTGGTACCCAAACCAGGCAGAAATGTCACTGGGTATAAAACTATTGACCTTTATCCCTATGATCATGGGTGAAGAAAACTCAACAACATTCTAGCTAACAGAATTCAACAAAACATTTAAAAGTACGTGCTGATCGACTTTGATTTGTGCTAGCTATGAAAGGATGATTCAGTATTAGAAAACAATCAATGTAATCTGCTATAGAAATACAACAAGAAAGGAATTGTATGATGATATCGATTGATGCAGAAAAGGTGCTTGATAGATTCACCATCCATTCTTGATAAAAGCACTCGCTAAAATAGCAATAGATGGGAATTCCTCAACAGAGGGAAGATCGTGCATGCAACGCCGAGGCTCACAGCTAGCTAGACATTCTCCTGCGAGCGTGGACCAACAGGACTTCACTGTAGCTCCACTCTTGCTTCATAGAGCCCTAAGAGTCTTAGCCCTCCAGAGCTATTAGACACCAGAAAGAAACCAAAATAGCCTAACTGGCCAAGAAGAAGCAAAACTTGATTTGCAGGCAATATTATCTTATATATAGAAACCTCCCCAAATTCAATAAAAATATGATGAAACGAATTGATAAAGTTGGCAACGTAGCAGGCTCTACGATCAACACACAAGAATCAATAGGATTAAGGGTGAGAATTCTGAAAAGGAAATTTTAAATATACCATTTATAATAACCATCCTCAAGATGAAATACTTAGGAATAGGCCTAACCACAGAGATAAAAGGCTTGTACTGGAAAAAAAATAAAAAAGAAGGTACAAAGCCCTACTCCCAGAAACTAAGAGACTCACAGAAATGGAAGTGTCCCATGTTCATGGTTCAGAAGACTTAATCTTGTGAAAATGTCAATCCTACTCGCAAAGCAAGCTCACTGCCATCTGGTCCATGCCGACTCATAGCGACCCTATAGGACAGGGTAGAACTGCCCTGTGAGTTTCTGAGACCGTAGCTCTATGGGAGTAGAAAGCCCTGTCTTTGTCCTGGGGAGTGGCTGGTGCTTTCAAACTGCTGACCTTGTGGATCATAGCCCAATGCGTAACCACTGTGTCGCCAAGCCATCTATGAATATAATGCCATTCTGATTGAGATCCCAGCATCCTTCCTCAAGGAGATGGAAAACCAAATCCCTGACTTTGCGTGGGGAGTAAAGCAAAGTACTAACTGAGCACAGAGCAGGAGGCCTCTCGCTCCTGGCTTCAGAACGGACCACACAGCCGCGGGGGTCAAACGAGCCTGCCATTGCCATCGACACGAAGCCAGAGGAGAAACAGTGCACCTTCAGCAAACGGGCTTTCTACAAAGGGCCATCTCTTCAACAAACCGCACCGGGAAAACTGTACCTCCACTTCCACAAAGAATGGCGGGACCATACCTCACACCACATGCAAGAATGAACTTGTGGGGTGCAAAGGGCCGTGGGGTGACTGAAGGGTAGGATAAGGGACCATCAGGCAAGGCACGCAGGGCTCACCTCTTCCGATGGCAGGGTCAAGAGGAAGGGAGGGGAACATATTCTCTCACAGGCTTATGTCATCGTGGCATGCAAGCTACGGCCTGCACGTCAAACAACAGGAAGGGGGTGTGCCAGGAGCACACACCTAACAAGATGGCGGGTCCTCGAGTTGAGAGGGTGGCCGAACCGTGGGCGTCCCTGAGCTCTTCTCCAGGGGAGCAATCTATGATCCTTGTGAGAAGGGGTGAGGGGCGTGCTGGGGGTGGGTGGTCTGATGGTTTTTGAGGGCCGACAGTGGGCAGGCAGAGAGCTTCAAGCAGTTCCTTTCAAGTGTATAGCAGCAACCATGTGCTTGCAAGCAGCACCTTAAAACTGGCATCATTATGGGGGGCAACTTTAGTTATGAGAATGTGAATGGGATTCATCGTTGACCGACGAGGATGAAGACCTTCCTCCACCAGAATCTGCCTCCAGACTCCTTCAATATGAGCACAGAGAATTTGTCGGCAGACACTGTTCTGGTTCTCAGTTTCCCGCATGAGCTCAAGGCGGATCAGAGATCTAAATGGAAACCCTACAACCATAGAGGCCACTCATAGACAAGCAAGGCCCAACTTAAGCACCGGAATGCAGGGCATAAACGCACCTCCTCAAATAGACCTCCTAAAATAGCACCAAAGGCTTCATCCAAAGGGGGAAAGAGGCCCCACAGACTGGGACAAGTTTTCTGTCATTGACACATCAAATAAGGCTTGTTTCAAAAACCTACAGAAAACTGCAACACCCAAAGGGGAAAAAGAGGAATGATCCTATTATAAATGGGCAGAAGACTTGAATAAACAAGCCACCAATGATGGCATTCAGGCGGCCAACCGACGTGTGAAGAAATGCTCATGATCACTGCCATTCTGGACCATGACGAGATACACACCCCCTCACAGGGGCATGCACAGCAACATGCAAAGACAAATGGTTACAAACGCTGGGGAGGGTGTGGGGAGAGCGGGACCCTCATGCACTGTGGTGGAACTGCTGTAAACATGAACAACCATTGTGGCAGTGGCACACTGTCCCTCAATCAGGTGGGACAAGTACCATGTGACCCAGCCATCTCTCTATGCAGTAGGTACCCCGAAGCAGTGGTTCTCAATCTTCCTAGTGAAGCGACCCTTTCAGTCAGTTCCTCATGTTGTGGGGAGCACCCCCCCATGTGTTAGTCTGGGTAGACTAGAGAAACAAATTCATAAGCATGCATATGTATAAGGAAAAGGAATTGAACATTGAGGAAACATCCCAGCCCAGTCCAGATCAAGTCCATAAATCTGATATTAACCCATATGTCCGATGCCAATCTGTTAGGCCTCTTCAGACTCACGAAACACACGCAATGACTCCGAACGCAGGAAGGTCACAGGCCAGTGGGTGGAAGTCTTATCGATCCAGTGGTGTTGTAAGCATCTCAGCGCTGGTAGGGGTCTCCACTGCATCAAGGTAGGTCCATGTGACTTCTCCTCAGGGATGTCTTTCAGGGAGGGAGTCAGCCTTGTCAGTAGTGTCTCTCTGGGAGTGAGCAGAAAGAGAGACTCCCACCTCCAAGGAGGAAAGAGTTCCCAGAATCCTCTGGAGAAGGTCATGCCACACAGAAACCTCATTGGCTATACAGTGATTGACAGGCTAGCCTCTACCCCTTCACTCTTAATCCTCTCAGGTCCCCAATTGATACCAGATTATGTAACTACCACAGCATCAAAGAAGCAAATGTTGGTGGTTATGGAGAAGCTGGGATGGGAAAGGGGGGAAGGGAATGAGGGGGAGAAAAAACAATAAAAATTTATCTTAAAATAGGGTTGTGGATAGTAACATACATAGACAGGAAGTAAACAGAGAACAACATAGAGAGGTGTAGATTTCTCTAAATGTGGGTACACACACACACACACACACACACACACACACACACACTCCAGGCACTTGCAGTTTGGAGGTCTGGTGCTGGTGCTGTCGGTTGGACCGGCTTCTTCTGGTGTCTCTAGGGGACGACCTGTTTCTTCCCCTTTCCCGTTTTGAACTCTGTTCCCTGGGTCCCTCATCCATCCTCTACTGGTCACACCCGTCCAGCCGACCGCCCACTGCTGAAAGCCCTGCGGGCAGCACTGGTTGCCTCCCTAGGTGGCCAGTTGATTAGCACATTACTGTCATCTGCAGCCTCCACCCCCTTGACTGGTCTGCAACACCCGCCAAGGTTCTGGGGATCTGGAGGAGGGAGGTCGGCTCCTGCCCTGGGGTCTGAGGCTTGTGACTAAGAGCTGGCTGTCCATACAGAGCAAGGTCAAGTGGCGGTGGGAGGAGTCTCCCCTTCCTCAGCTCCTGGCCCCCTTCACATGGCAGGGGGACCTGCCTGCCACTTCCTGGCAGTCCTCACACATTCACCGCTGGAGTGGCCCTGAGGGGTGGTGGATCCCTGTGCGTCACTCGTGGCTGGTGGCTCTGCCCAAGGTGGATGTAGGGGTGCTCACACTGAGGCCCATTCTCCGATATCACTCCCCGTCCAGGCTGTGTGCCCACGTGGGCTCAGGGGGACACAGGTCACATGGCCTAGGGGCCATGCTGAGCTGGCTGGCATCAGCGTGCCCAGGGGCGGACAGAGATCTCCAGAACCTACACCTCCAGCGACCCCGGCAGGCCTCCCACTGGTCCTGCTCCATCTGTGGGGCACGAAGGCAGAGGAGGTTCAGGTGAGACTGCCCCGGGGAGCCACCTGACCTCACAGGCATGCGTATATACGCGCTCTCACCAGCGTGTGCACCCAGCTCAGCCTCCCCGAGGCCCCAGGAGTGCCCTAAGGTGACTTCCCTTCCCCACTTCTCCTCCTGGCAGGCCTGACTCCTGACACCACCACCCTCACCACTACTTTGCCCCTCCTCGACCCGCAGGCCACTTTGCCAGGGAAAGTGCGTCAGCGGGCGTCTGTGCACTCATGTATGTGCGTGTCTGTGAGCTGCGGAATGGGCGGGGCATGGGCTGGGCACAGCACAGGTGTGGGCACGGCACAGGTGAAGAGCTTCTGCACCCGGGGCGAGCTTCTGCACCCAACTCAAGACTCTTGTCCTCAGGTGGAACGATGGGTGCGCCTCGGCAACACTGCCCCCTCCCCAGAGAGCTTGGGGCGTCTGACCCCTCCCCCACTCCCCCAGGTCCTCAGCTGTGTACCTGCGGTGTCCTGTGCCTGCGGTGTCCTGGGGGTCCCTCCCAAGCCACCCTGCAGCCTGCCCTGAGCGTGGGGCTGGGGTGCAGGGACCCCAGTAAGTTCCTCTCATCACTCTGACCCCTCCTGGGGTCCTGCCCATCTGCGTGCTGGCTTCGTGGAGTCACCTCCCCCACCTGCTGTCACTCCTGTCCCCTCTCCTGTCGCTGGCCCAGCGATGGTGTCACCCTGCCCACACGACCTGGGGGCCACTCCTTGTCTGTGGCTTTGCAGGCAGGACAGCCCTGGGACCCCCTGGCACCATGCCCATGGGGCATGTTTGGAGGGGCTGTGTCCAAGGCGGCAGGTGGCCGGCCTCAGCCTTGGGAACAGAGGGGGCTTCACAGGTGGGGCCCAGAAGCCAATGGCAGGGGATGGTAGGTGATGGGGTATCTGGGTTTGCCTTGGGCAGGGACAGGCTGCTGCCGGTGACCATGAAGCATGGCAGGTCACAACTCCTGGGGGAGGAGCAGGGGGGTGAAATATCCACGTCATTAAGGTAAATTTGCTCCAAAAGGTGTTGATTTGGCTCTCAATTGCTCTCTGTCCTTCCGGGCTTATTTGAGCTCCTGGCCCCGGCCCTGTTCTATTCTGGGCCCCTGAGGCAGCACTGGCTGGGGGTGCGGGGAGCCTCCCGGGGCTGCCTGAGGGATGGTGCAGGGGGTCACAGACAGCTGCTTGTCACCCCAACATGGGCTGACTGTGTCCACCCAGCGTGTATGGGCCAAGCAATGCTCTGCAGTCCCGGGAGATGGGGCGCTCAGCCAGGAGACCCTCACTCACAACAAAACCCAGATATGCCTGCTTCCTCTCTGCTGGGCCTGAAGGGTGGGGTGGCGGGGGGGCTCCAGGGAGTCAAAGTGGCAGGAGCCCCCTTCCCCCCACCCCCATCACAGGTAAGTGTGTGTGTGAGTTTGGTGGTGGTTGGGGCGGGGGGCGAGACTGCACCAGCTCTCCGCACACATGGAGGGTTGGCTGGACCAGCTCAGGAGCTGACAGGGGCATGAGGGGAGGGGACCGCCTGGGAGTCACCTCTGTGACTCTCGTCCATTCTGTGTGCCTGTGGGGACAGTGGGAGGTGTCTGCCTCGTGGGGGCACCCCACCCCAGGGCTTCCTTGCAGCTTGTGACACAAACAGGCATGTGGGGTGCCGGGCTCAGCAGGTCTGCTCCCAGGCGAGTCTGACTCTGGCCTGCGCGTCTGCTCTTCCAGATGATCCTCGGGGCTCTCTGTGCTGTCCGCCTGGACCTCGGTGCGCGAGGTGCTGCAAGGCCCACCATGGAGCTCCCTAGGGGATGCTGGGCTGGGCTCTGTTGGATGAGGCAGCCCCTCAGGGCACCCAGGCAGGGTCAAGGTGACCCTTGTTTCTGTTTCCTTGTGGCAGGTTGGCTCAGGGCCAGGCGACCCCCCTACTTCTCACAGTTGTTGCAAAGGCTTTGTCTGGGGCGGCGGCCCACAGCCCAGGCGCGAGTCCTCTGGGAACCCCTTAAGGCAGAGGCCTCCTTCACCCTGTCATCCAGACACCACCACCACCACCCCACCCCCGGCAGAGCTGCTCATCCTGGGGCTGGGGGCGGCAGCCACACCCTCCACTGGCGGTTCCCTTACTGCTGGGCCCGGGGCGCTGGGGTGGCCCACGTCCGGGGGGTGGGCCATTGATGAGCGCTCAGGAGTGGGGATTGAATGGCCGTCCAAGGGCGTGCAGCTTCCACCTCCCGGCTGTGCAGGCACCTTTGAGCGCCGAGGGCATGTGGGGCTGCAGAAATCCTGGCGGCCTGCGTCTCAGGTGGCCAAGGGCAGGAGCAGGGGGGCGAGGGAGGGGGCTCAGCACCAGGGGGTGGGAAGCCGATCTCCAGGCCTTGCTTCCGAGGGTTGTCATGGTGCGTCCTCACTCCAGACTTGCCATGGTGCTAGCTGTTCGCACGGCTGCTGGGGGTGGGGGGAGAATGGGGGTTCCCAGGTCCCCCTGCTGTGGCCCCCATGTGTCTCACTGCAGACTCTGCCTTCCGCTTGCCTCCCTGCTGGGTGCTCCACCTTCTCCTCCAGCACCTACCCAGGTCCCCATTGCACCCACCTGCATCTCCCCCAAGGTCCTGGCTGGGGGCCACTTTCTGGAGAGACTGAATTCTGGGGGCTGCATGGAGGCTTCCTGGGGAAGGGGCACTGAGACCCCTGCCCGCAGCTCTATCTCTCCCAGGTTCCTGGGGAAGGTGGGGAGGTGGGGATCATCCCCACCCCCACTCTGTACATCTGGTACTAGGGCTTGGTGGCCAGTTGGGCAGGGTGGTTTCTAGGGGGCTCTTTCCAGGAGCAGCAGGTGAGGGGGGAGCCTGGATGTTGTCTGAACTTCTGGGAAGGGATTCTGCAGGCTGACCTGGGGCCCCCACCTTCTGCCTGATCTAGCCTGTGCCTTCTGGGACCCTACCCTGCAGAGCCCCCCACCCCAGGGGACAAAGTTTAGAGGCTGATGGTGAGGGAGTAGTTACCCTGTCCACTGACCACGAGGCCCAAGCCCATCTGCAGCCTGGGAGCTGAGGCTACGACGGGGCACCTCTGATCTCCAGACAGTGACCCTGACCCCAAAGTGGGGAGGGAGACCTCACAGGGTCATGGGGCCAGAAGGGTGTACAGCCTCCAGACCTTGAGACCTGGGGGGCCCTGGCCTGAGACCCAGCCCCCTGTGCTTGGCCTAGCTCTGCCCTGTAGACTCGGGGCGACGAGGAGGATGGCAGTGTCTGGGGGCTGCAGAAGCAGGCATGCCTGAGCATCTCTGAGTAGATGCTGTAAACACCACTTTATCCCCCTGACGGGTGGGCAGCTGCGAGGCGTGTAATACCCCCTCATAAAGGACCCCGTGGCATTGCCAGCAGCGCCGAGGGCCAGCGGATGAGGCCCCATGTGAGGTGCTGCTGATGAGAATTTTTATAAGTCTTTTTTAATAAGAGTTGCAACAGCTCCTGCGAGACAATCAGGCAGCTTGGGTGGGAGGCGGGTGACCCAGGGCCCGGATGGGTGGTGGGTGGGAGGCCCTGCAGCTCAGCCCCTCCAGATTGTGACCTTCAATGTCTGCTCCCTCTGATGACCAGTGAGTGACCATGTGGGGCGGGGCTGGGATCCCTGGTCAGCAGCCTGGCCCAAGAGAGGGGGTCCCAGCCCAAACAGGAGGGAACTGCACATGGCTGGAGGTCCACTAGATGGCGGCAGAGGACAGGCCAGGACGTTTGGGATGGCTGGCTGGAGGGCAGAGATGTTGAAGCTGGGGTAGGTGGGCCTGGGCCTGGTGAGGGGGCTCTGAGATGTCATCCAGGGGCCCAGCACACTCAGAATCCCAAGAGGAACCCAGAGACAGCTGTCCGGGGGAGGCTGTCCTGCCCACATCTACCCACACCCTCCCTGCTGCCCACACCTGCCCTTGCTGCCCATGTCTGCCCACACTTCCTATGCCTGCCCATGCTGCCCCTGTCTAACACATATGCCCGAGGCCCAGTGCAGGTTGGAGTCTGATGGGCTGTTCCTTGGCTGAGGACACACCCAGGTTCAGCACACAAGAGTCTGGGCTGAGGCTAAGCATGCTGTGTGCCTGGCACTGAGCCCTGGTCTGGGTGGTTCCATTGTGTAGTGGCCTGACTGAGCTGTTTCTGCAGTGCCCGATCCCCTTACTGTGGTGCCCCAGCTGCCTGGCCTGCCCACCCTGAAGTCCTCAGAGGTCATTGCCTGAGACCTGGCAAGGATTCTGTCCTAGCCCCACCCCCGGTGGTGGGGGTGCTGGTGCCTCTGGCCAGCTGGAGTGCACAGAGACAGGTGGGGGTTCCTTGAGGCTGAGCTTAGATCCCAGTACCCTCACTGAGCCTGGATCCTAGCTCCCACACTGAACCTGGATCTCACCCACATGGAGTCTTGCCTGGCTCCAGATAGGGCTCTGAAATGCTGGCTGACTGCCTGTGCAGAGACACGGCACCCAAACCTTCACCTGCTACAGGGTGGGGTGGTCTGGAGAAAGTCCAGGGAAGGGACCCTGCCCCTTGTCCCTCCAGGGCGTGGTGCTGGCACGGTAGGGCCTGTGTGGAGCTCAGGTGACAGTTTCTCAGGGGCTTGCACCCCCTCCAGCCCTTGACGCCCATCTCTCCTCTGAGGGCCCAAATCCCATCCGGCCTTCCTGCCCTAGCCTGGAGGCTAGTCTCAGGGATAAGGTTTCAGGGAGAGAGACTAGGGCCTGTGGGGGACCCACAGGGCCTCCCGGTGGCAGCCTGATGGTGTGATGTCCTGGCTGTGGTGGGTGAGGACCCGCAGCCCCTCTAATTGCATAAGCCTCCTGAGATGACAGTGCCCCCACGTCCAACTGGTCTCAATTCCCTGCTCCCATTTACAGCCGTGGGGCAGGGAGGGGGGGTGACTCTGAAGAATTACCTGCCACTGGTGCTTATTTAAATCCCGGTGATTTATGAGTGGGGACAGTTTTAAGGCCACAGCGAGCAGGTAGTCAGCCAGACTGCTGAACAGACAGTTTCCAAAGTGAAGGTGAAGGCATGCAGACACGGCACTGCCCCCAGCCCACCCACGCTCCACAGGGCAGAGACCCTACCCTCCCCAGGGCTGACAAGGCCCTGCAGACAGCGAGGTCCTTGCACAGGTCTGGGCACCCGGGCTCTGCCAGGGCCCCCCTGGCCCTGAGCTGCTGTGAGCGACTGGGCACTGGCGGGGGAGGGCACCTATTGGCTTGTTCCAAGCTCCATTTCAGAGTTGGTGCTGGTGTCTGAGGTGGGGGGGTGGGGGGGCAGGAGCACCCTGATGTCACAGATTCTGGCCAGGTGGGGTGGGATGGGACGCAGACCCGATCTCCAGGCAGGCTGATGTTTGAGTGGCCCTCTGGTGTCAGCCCGCATGCCAGGGGCTGGGGAGTGAGGAGGGGGTCATGGGACCGATGGCCCCTGGGCTAGATTAGGACTCATCTTGCCTGCGCCCCAGGCTCTGGGAGCTCTGGGAGCCCTGGGAGGGTGGTCCTCTCTGCGTCTCAGCTGGGCCCCGAGGGGGAGCATGAGGTGATGTCATTGTCAGGGCTCCTGGTGCTTCCCCTGTACATGCATGTGGGCTGTGTACACGTGTGGGTTTGCATGTGCATGACTATGAGTTTGTGCACACATGTGCCTTATACGTGGGTGTCAGTTTGTATACACGTGCGGGTTTGTGTGCACACGATGTTATGTGCACATGTAGGTGTGCACGCTTGTGTGGCTGTGAATGGAAGGGGCTTGTACATGTATGGCTGTATATGCCTGAATGTGCACAACTGTTGGCGCACGCGCTGTGTGCACAGTGTGTGTCTGAGGAGGCGGGGCTTGCCTGTCCCGCCTGCAGGTGCCCCGCACAGCCTCACTGGGAAGAGGCTGTGGGGGCAGTGGGTTGACAGTGGCTGCCATGTCCTTTCCGGCCCCAGATGTGGACTTCATTGGGCGGAGCCTTTGTGAGAGGGGTTTCAAAGCTGATCTCTAGCCTCCTTCAAAGCCAAGGGCCAGCTGTGCTTGGCAGATTGGGGCCTTGGGGAGGGGCTGGCTGGCCACTCGGCAAACACTCAGCTAGTCTATGACCCCACAGCCCGAGTGCTGGCAGTACTGTCCACTCCGAGGATGCAGACCTGCCCACATGGCTGATGCTGCTGGACTTCCTGGGTGGGGCCTGGCCCAGGTGCTGGTGGCTCCCTGGGCTGTGGAGAGTGGTCTGTGGACACTGGGCTCCTGGGCAGGGCAAGGAGGGAAGGGAGCAGAGAGGTGCTTGGACCACCCCACCTGGGCCCTCTATGGGGCTCTGGACCACCCCGTGTGGCCTCTGTCCGGAGCCTGGACTATCCTGAGTGGGGCCCCTGTGGGGAGGCCTGGTGAGCAGTGAGCAGGCAAGGATGTCCAGTGTTTCCTAGGGGCCCCGCAGGGCTCTGCCCAAGGGGGAAGCTGCCCTGGCACCCCAGCTGCCCACAGTGTCCAGCTGCAGCCAAGGAAGGTCATGGGAGGCCTCCTGGGGGCAGGGCCCTGATATCTAGGGAGGTGAGGAGGTAGCAGAGGTCTGGATCTCAGCCAGGAACACCCCCCCTCATTGCAGGGGAAATGGGTGCCTCTGGGGGCCCTTGGGGGTGTGGGCAGGCTGGGCCCAGGCAGGGCAGGGCCTGAGGTGCCCAGTTGCAGGGGACCCAGCAGGGCCCATCTCCGGATGAGGCTGTGGGGCACCAGGGCCAAGGCACCCCCAGTGAATATTTAAAAACAGGAACAAAAGCGCATGCATAATTAACCAGGGAGCTGAGGAGCGGAATAATTTGTCTTCTTAAAGGGGCTCTGTAATTTGTTCAGCTGTTTTTAAATCTGCAGTGGAGCTGCGGGAGCCGCTCTGATTTCTAAATTAATTTGTGTGATTTAGAAAGTGGGAGTCTCGCCTGCCTCTCAGCTTGGAGGTGTTGTTGGGGCCAGCGCACCCCCTCACACCCCTCCCCAATCCCATGGGCTTGAGGCTTGTGCTGTTGGGTATTGATGGAGGGATGCATGGACAAGAGGATGCATGCATGGATGGGAAGTGGATGGAGGCAGGGAGGGGGTTGATGGCCAGTAGGTGAGTGAATGGGTAAATGGAGGGATGGGTGGGGTGAACTGATAGATGGGTAAATGCATGAATGGATGGCTAGGTGGCTAGATGGGTGAGTGGGTGGGTGGATGGGTAGGTGAGCTGAAAGATAGGTGGATGGATGAATGGATGGATAGATGGATAGGTGAGTGGGTGGGTAGGTGGATGGGTGGGTAGATGAACTGATGGGTAGGTGGATGGATGAATGGATGGATAGATGGATAGGTGAGTGGGTGGATGGATGAGTAGGTGGGTAGGTGAACTGATGGATAGGTGGATGGATGAATGGGTGGATGGATAGATACATGTGGATGGCTGGCTACATGGATGGGTAGGTGAACTGATGGATAGGTAGATGGACAGATGGATACCGGGTAGATGGATGGGTGGGTGGGAGAGGGAGCACACAGAAGGGGGGGCGTGAGTGGGGCCTGGCCCGAGAGGTGCAGTCATGGAGCTCATGGGGATGGTTTCAGCCCTGGCCTTACCTCCCAGGTGGGCTGGTTTGAGAGCAGGTTCCCCATGAGTGAGAGTCTTGGTGGGCTTGGCTTTGCGCTGCCCCTGGCAGCCCAGCCTGCTGGTGTGATGTGTCCTGTCAGGTCTCAGGCCCTGGCCACATTCTGAGGTCACCAGCCTGCCTGTGGCTTAGGGACCCTGAAACAAGGGCGAGCGTGGAGGAGGGGAATCACTGGGATGGGGTGTCTTGGGGGAGCCTGGTGGTTTCTAGCCTGGATTCTGGTCAAACATCCTTGGGCTTGTGGGGGTGCCGATTGAGGGCCAGCTCTGCTCAGAGGCCCCACTCCCATAAATGTGACCCCCTGCTGGGGCTGGTTCAGTCTTGAGTCACCAGTGTCTCCCTGGGGCACAGGGTCAGAGGAAGGTGGCCTGGGTCAGGCCTCAGACAAGGGCAGTGTCCATGTGGAGGAGACAGGGCCTTATTATCGGCTGGTCAGCGAGCTCAGCTCTGTGGGATGGTGTTCAGCTCATGCCCCCCAAGACTGCTCTTGTCATGTGGACTGCTGATGCCCTGTTTGGGGTGCCATGACCCCTCTCACCCACCACTGTCCGCTTCCGTGAAGCCTTGGGGGTACCTGGTCCCCATTTTCAGCCACATCTGTCCTTGGTACCGGGGCTGAACATCTCTGGCATGTCCCCATGGGTGGGGCCCTAAGGGGTTTGAAGGTGCCCCAGGGACCAGCATTCCTTTCCCACACCTGCGTCCGCCTTTCCAGGGCTCAGAGGATGCTCTGTGGGAACCTGGCTCCCACAGGGGGTGAGCTGGGCTCTCCCAGCCTTGTAAGCCTCTGGACAAGATTTCCTGGCACTGCAGCCATGATCACTGATTCTGGAAGGTTCCGGCAGAATGGGAAGAACTCTCCCCTCCACCAGGAGAGGCTGCTCTGAGCTGGATCCTTCTTGATAGCACTTTCCTAGTTGTGTGGGGGGTGGGAGCCCAGCCTCTGCCCTGCCTGCTGGCCCACTGCCTCTGCTCTAGGGGAAAAGGGCTTCTCCAAGCCAAGTGCCCCCACAGGGCAGGAATCTGGGGAGCTGAGAACAGCTGTGCCCCCGCCCCCGCCCCCGCCAGTTCATCGTATGTCTGTCTGTCCACCTGTCGTCCTGTGGTGGCCTTCATGCCACCGAGATGCCAGGGGATCTGCTGCAGGCATCTCACACATGGGGTCACCGTGGTGGCCGGGTCAGGAAAAAAGACCAGCCGGGAGGCTCTGTGGCTGCGTCAGAGTGCTGGGGGTGATCCCGCTGCACAGGGAGCTCCACATACGAAGAGGCCGCTTCCCTGGACACAAGGTGACCCCCGCCCCCACCCCCGGCCATGCAGGTGATGGGGACGGCTGCAGACACGGGTTCCTGGGCTGAAGGCTTCCACTACACAGCCCCGCCCACCCTTTCCCCTGGAGGGTTCCTGCCCTCCTGAGGGAGACTCAGGGCGGCAGGCCCACTGCCAGTGCCACCAGGTTCCCCACCCAGGGGTACTGTCAGCACTCCGGCAGCCCCTCCCCTGGCACCCACTTAGCTTCCCCTGGCACGGGGGTCTTCACAGGGATCATGGCCCCACAGAGTGGGGCCTCTGGGTGGGCTCAAGATGACAGCCATGGGGTCTGGAGGGTGGGCTCACATGCCCCTGCTCAGGGGTGGTGGGGATTTGAGCCCCGGGTCATGTCCCAGGACCAGGGTGGGCAGTGGCCACTTGTGGCCTGGATGTCGCCCCTCCCTGGGCTCCCAGAGTCCCAGAGCCTCTACCTCCTCACCTCTCAGCCCCACCCTTGTGCCCAGGCCCGGCCAGTGGCTCCCCAGAGCTGGACCCTCACCCTGGCTGCCCCAGCCAACACCCCCTCCCTCCCCCCTCTTCACAACCCCCCGCCCCCCCGCCTCCACCGAGTCTTTGTTCGGCCGGCGCAGCCCCGGGCTCACTCTGCACGGCTCAGTGAATCCTAAGACCCTCTTTCCATTAACAATAAATGCCCCATTTTATCTGCCGCAGCGACCGCTCTGAGTGTTTCTCTCCGCGTGTGTACGGAGACCATAAAATCATAATGCAGCGATTAATCCCCTGTATCTGCTTGTACCTAATTTCTATTAAAAATATCCTGTACTTCGCCGCAGGTGAGTGAATTAAGGCCAGGGTCTCTGGGGGCCTCGCCTGGGTGGGGAGCTGGGTAGAGCCAGCTAGCCGGGAGAGACAGCCTGCTGGGATGGGGACCAGCCAGTGAAGAAGCTGGCACCCCCTGGGACAGATCACTTGAGGAACAGCCCTCTCTCACCTGCCCCCAGGAGCATGGGTTTAGCTGGCTGCCTCTCCCCGTCCACGGTCAGCCTGATCTGTGGAGGTGTGGCAGCTCCCGTGTGAACTGAGCCGGGGCTGGAGAGCACAGGCGAGAGCTTGGAGCTGACCAGAGTCCCTGAGCCCACTGAGGCTGGTCGATGCCCCTCAGCTCATGCACCCCACATTGGCCCTCAGTCCCTGCTGTGGACGGCGCTGCCCCACCCCGACTGCCCGGTGCCCTAGCTCTGATGTCACTGGGGGCTTGTGGCCCCCCAGGTGTGATACCATCTTCTTCCTCCTGGGGGCAGACCTGTCTGGTGAGGCCTCCCTATACTGCAGCCTTCCCAGGCCAGGCCCAGGGTTGGGGGGCATCCAGAGGGCCTGGGGTCCCAGGGTGAGGCCCCAGGGTGGGGGGGTCAGGCAGGGATCCTGGGGTCCAGGGTGAGGTCCTGGAGGACCATTGTTGGGGTGCCACTCCCCTCTTTCCTGACTTACTGCTGGGGGCTCTTCCTCAGTGAGCCCAGTGTGTCCACCCCCCTCCAGGTCATCTGCTGGGGTGGAGGCATCTGCTTCTCCACTCTGTTTGGGCAGCGGTGATGTTAGGGGCTAAACCCTGTCCCTCCTGGCTGTGTCTCCGGGCCGTTCGTTCAGCAGCCCGCACGAGCCGTCTCCCTTTCACAGCCCTTCTGATGGCCCGTGGTGGATGTGTGACACACAGGAGGGTGCCGGGCCTCAGGGGCAGATGCCCTGGAGAGGTATAATGCCACCACTTTTGAGGGGAAGGGGCCCCTCCCCTTGCCTTCTGGTCACACCTTGAGCACCAGAGTTTGACCTCCCCAATATGACAGTGGTTGACTTTCATTCATTTATAAAACAGCCAACTAAGCCATTCAATGCTGCCGGTTCCACCTGGTGGTGCCGTGTGATCAGAGTTGTGAGTCAAAGTCGTGGCCAGCGCCATGGTCAGAGTGACCCGCCCTCCGTAGGGTCCCCGTGTTGGACTTTCTGGAAGGTGGTTGCCAGATGTCTCCTTCAAAGAAGCCTCGAGTGAATGTGGCCCCTCAGCTGGCCAGTGTGGCTCAGCACGCAGTTTGGGGCCAACTGGACATGGACCAGCCAGGTGCTGCCAAGGGACCCACCGGGGCTCCCGGGCACCAGTCAGCCTTGGCAGGAACAGGCTGCAGCTAGAGGGCTGGTCTGTCAGTGAGGGGGCCTCCGGAAGTCACGCCGTCTGCCTAGGATGCCACTGTGGGCAGGGTGGGTCAGAGGCTGGTGGTGGGGCCTCCAGGGGTGGGCTCCGTGGGGTCTTCCTGGCTCATCAGCCAGCCTTCCCCATGCAGGTGGGGCAGCTCAGAAGACCACGGCGTGCGTGGGTCAGGTGCACCCCTGGCTGTCCGACCCGTGCAGAGCTCTGCGCAGCAGACGGACTGGACGCTCGGACTACTGCTTCCATGAGCACTGAGGACGGACCCAGCGAGACAACTCCTTAACAGCTCCCAGCCTTTCTCTGCTTATTCTGAGGATACTTATTGGTCCTTGCTACGGCGAGGTCAGTGGCTCAAAACCACTGGCCTCTCCGAAGGACAGAGGTGAGATTCTACTCCTGTAAAGAGGCATAGTCTCAGGAGCCAGCAGGGCAGCTCTAGCCCTGCAGGGTCGCCGTGAGTCAGCGTGGACTTGGGGCCAGTGAGTTCTGTTTGATTTTGTCTGCTGGCCCAGCTGTGAGGGGTTCTGTGTTGATTGAGGCTCGTTCTGGAGCCCTGGTGGGGCAGTGGACTAAGAGGTTGGCTGGTAACTGAGAGGGTGGGACTGATCCTCCAGCCACTGTTTGCCTCTGCAAAGATTTACAATCCTCAGAAGCACTTGGGACTTCTCTGTGCCATGGGGCCCCGAGTCAGGACCCCCTCCCCGGCGGGGCTCAGTGGGCATGTTGGGGTGTAGTGCGCCTCCATCAGTAGGTGCTTCAAGTCCTCTTGGCTTTCAGCAAACACAGCTGTGTCATCTGCAAATCACCGGTTGTCAACGAGCCTTTGCCCAATCGCGATGCCTCATTCCTCGTATAATCCAGTTTCTCAGATTAACTGCTCAGCATACAGATGAGCAAGTGTGGCGAGAGGATGCCCCCGGTGAACACCTTTCCTGATTCTAAACCAGGCAGCATCGCCCGGTCCCGTCCGTAGGGCTGCCTCTTGGTCCATGCCCAGGATCCGCACGAGCACAGCCACGCGTGCTGCAGCCCCTTTCTGCGCCACGGCCCGTCTCTGCTTAGGAGCCACGCAGGGGAGAGCCCTACAGCCAGTTGAGCCTGAGCAAGCATCTCTGGTGTGCCAGCCCAAAGCCACAGGAAGGCAGCAGCCAGCGGTGGTCGCCCTCATTCCACGCTGCAGAAGTAGTGTGGGGGCCACATCTGGCCTCCCCCAGCGACACGAGGGAGAAGGGGGATCCAACACTACGCCAGCCCAAGGCTGGTTCCCACAAGGCAGAGATGAGCCAGACCACCACCCTCCAATTTCCTTTACCCCATCCTGACACCAACACCCCGCTCCCTGCAGAACACGATGCTTTCTCTGCTGGGTTGATAACCAGGGGCAACTGACACACAGAATTCATCCTGAGTGCTCAGCAGGAAAGCTAATAGGCTACCCGTCAGGGTCGGAAAATGTTAAGGGTACAGTTCTTTTGTCTGCAGCACCCCTTCACCACGGCGGCGGCCACGTCTCTCTCTGGTCCTCAGCCTCTCTGTCCCGTGGTCCCATGGGCTCTGACCTTCAGGTCACCGGTTACCAAGTAGGTGTCACGAAGCTCCTTTAGCACTGAGAAATGCTCCCAGCATCCCCCACTCTGCGAGCCAGCCTCTTGCCCAGAGGTACTCAGCGACCTGTCCTGTCTCAGGCCCCCCTCTGCATGCAGGCAGGGCCCGCAGGGCGCCCTGTGCTAGAGCTCTTCTTCCGGGAGTCTCTGCCCCTGCTTCGGAGATGATCCTATACACCTGGTGGCACGGCAGCGCCGACCAATCAGGCGGAGTTGGCCCTCTACACCTGATTTGCATGCTCATGGTGAGCTTTGTCTCCTGTACATGGGGCACGCTATCAGGACAGGGCACGTTACCAGGACATCATGCTGGGTAAAGTAGAGGGGCAGTGGAAAAGAGGCGAGATGGGTTGACACGGTGGCTGCAGCCGTGGGCTCAAACCTAAGGACAGTTCTGAGGGTGACTCAGGACCGGGTGCGTTTTGTTCTGTCTGCGGGGCACACGGCCATGCTGGTCCACCTCAGCACACCAACACCTAGGCTACCAATCTTTATGCGTTCCATTTCATTTTTGATGGCTATCAGTTTTCCTAGATTCACACTCGGTATATCCTTCCACGTTCCAGTGAGTAATGGAGCAGCAGTTGTTTGCTCTCATTTTGAATCCTACCTGGCTGGCAAGCAAGGCAGAGAACGCTTTGCCCAGACTTCGTCACGAAGGTCATTTCTTCCTGGGGAGGCGAGTCTTCACCTGCTGTATTTCCAGCGCTGTCTCTGTGAGGGTTTGCTTCCCTGCGGCTGTGGGTGAAGCTGTGGGCTGTTAACCAGAAGGATGGCGGTTCAACCCGCCCGGCTGTTCTACCAGAGCAAGATGAGGCAGTCAGCTCCCTCGAAGGCCTGGGAGTATGGCGGTCAGCTCTTCTCTGCCCTGCAGGGTTGTGATGAATGGCCATCCACTTGTTGCAGTGGGGTGCAGCGTGGCCCGGCCAGAATGGACATTTCCACCCAGGTCCAGTGATGCTGGACCCCATGGCTTCGCCAGCCTGCACTTTTGGAGATCCTGGAGGGATTCTGAGCCGCCTTCTGCAGGGCGGGGGATTGGGGCAGACGGGTGGGTGCTGGGAGCTGATCCCTACAGGGAGGGTAGGTACGGGGAGGGGGGAGGGCTTGGTACAGGAGGGAGGGTATGTAAATGGAGGACAGTATCAGGGGAGGGCGGGCACTGGGGATGCAGGTGGATACAAGGGTGTCGGCAGAGTTGAGGAGGGATGGACATCAGGGCCTTGGACCAGCAGACCCATGTGGGCCCCACCACCCTGTGCCTCTCTTGGCCAAGAGCCCGGTGTGTGCCCGGAGCCCTATTGTGACCTGTCTGTCCTAGCCTGACCCGAGCTCTGAGCCCTCGCCCTACACAGCCTGAGTTGGTACAGGACTTGTTGAGACTTCAGCTGCCAGGGATGGAATTTTAACCCGCCTGCTCCTGGCAGCTGATGCCACAGCCCTACTGTGCCCTGTTTCTTCCCCCAACCCCCCCACCAGTGGCAGCCAGGAAGGGTGGGTTCCAGCTGGGCTGGGCCTCAGGGGCTGCTCCCTACTGGGCTGGGAGCCGAGTGAGTCAGAATAAATTAGCATGCTAACGAGCCGGAAGCCATCTGGAGGGAGGAGCTTGCATCCAAGCCCACTCATTCTCAGGAGCCTCTCGCCCACCCCTCCACCCTGATGGCTCGAGGGGAAGGCGGGGTTGGACTGTGCGTGTGTGTGCACGCTCATGTGCACATTCCTGTGTGTCCATGTGCCTGTGTGCGCACCTGCCTGTCAGTGTGCATATGCGGATGCATGAGTGCACGCACATACGTGCGTATACACGTGTGTGTTCATGTGCAGATCTGTGGGCTTGAGCGTCCTGCATGTCTCTGTGTGTGCATGCGTGGCGCTGCCCCAGGCAGTCTACAAGTGTGGCTGGGTGTCCCAAACCACACTCATTCCCCTGACAGACAGCTGGAGACATAAGGCTGTCTGTCCCCTGACGGGCAGGGGGCCTCATCTCTCCTCTCCCATAGGCAGCCGAGAGCCTCCATGCTGCCCGAGACCCAGGGCAGTTAGCCGGCCACTGCTTTCCCTGCAGCGCCACCAGAGTCCCTGGAACATGCACTGGAGGGAAGGTCCTGCGGGCTCTTCAGGAGTGAGGACACCTGTGTAGGAAAGACGTGCGTCCATACGACCGCCCCTCCCTCAGCCTTCCCTGATGCCGCGCACCAGAAGCAGGGAGAACACCCACCAGCGGGCGGGGAGGCACCTGCGCCTTAGCCACTCAGTAAACAAACTCACTGCCAGCCGTCCGTCCGTGCTGACTCAGAGTGGTCCTCGGGTGATGGCTGAAAACCGGGGAACTAAACCCATTCATCTCGTGACGGCTGCTCACCGCCTGGGCCGGCTTCTCTGGCAAAGCTCCTGAAACTGCCTCACGGCCTCACGTGGGGTGTCGTCTCTGAACGCAGGGTCGCAGAGCTTTCGGCAGCATGGGGTTTCTGAGCTCAAGACGACCACCGATGAATTCAAGACCCCAAGTTAATGACGGGCGTTTCCGGGCGTGCCCGCCTGCGTTGTCAGTCAGTTTCTCGAGTGAAAACGGGTCCAGCGTGAGCTGTTTAAGAAGCAAAGTGAGTGAAGTGCACACAGGCACGCAGACAGAGACACGCACGCAGCAGAGACACGCACGCACGCAGAGACACGCACGCACGCAGAGACACGCACGCACGCAGAGACACGCACGCACGCAGACACGCACGCACGCAGAGACACGCACGCACGCAGAGACACGCACGCACGCAGAGACACGCACGCAGAGACACGCACGCAGCAGACACGCACGCATGCAGAGACACGCACGCAGACAGAGACACGCACGCAGCAGAGACACGCACGCAGCATAGACACGCACACACGCAGAGATAGGCACGCAGACAGAGACACGCACGCACGCAGAGACACGCACGCAGCAGAGACACGCACGCAGCAGAGACACGCACGCAGCAGAGACACGCACGCACACAGAGACACGCACGCACGCAGAGACACGCACGCACGCAGAGACACGCACGCACGCAGAGACACGCACGCAGCAGACACGCACGCACGCAGAGACACGCACACACGCACGCACGCAGAGACACGCACGCAGAGACACGCACGCAGCAGACACGCACGCATGCAGAGACACGCACGCAGACAGAGACACGCACGCAGCAGAGACACGCACGCAGCACAGACACGCACACACGCAGAGATAGGCACGCAGACAGAGACACGCACGCACGCAGAGACACGCACGCAGCAGAGACACGCACGCAGCAGAGACACGCACGCACACAGAGACACGCACGCACGCAGAGACACGCACGCACGCAGAGACACGCACGCACGCAGAGACACGCACGCACGCAGAGACACGCACGCAGCAGACACGCACGCACGCAGAGACACGCACGCACGCAGAGACACGCACGCACACAGAGACACGCACGCAGCAGACACGCACGCACGCAGAGACACGCACGCACGCAGAGACACGCACGCACGCAGAGACACGCACACACGCAGAGACACGCACGCAGCAGACACGCACGCATGCAGAGACACGCACGCAGCAGACATGCACGCATGCAGAGACACGCACGCAGACAGAGACACGCACGCAGCAGAGACACGCACACACGCAGAGATAGGCACGCAGACAGACACGCACGCACGCAGAGACACGCACGCAGCAGAGACACGCACGCAGCAGAGACACGCACGCACACAGAGACACGCACGCAGCAGAGACATGCACACAGAGACACGCACGCACACAGAGACACGCACGCAGCAGAGACACGCACGCAGAGACATGCACACAGACAGAGACATGCACACACAGAGACATGCACACAGAGACAGGCACAGCAGAGATAGGCTCCTATGGTTGTGGAACTAGGCAAGCTACATGCCGGGGCATGTTCCAAGTTTGTGGTCAGGTGTCAGGCTGAAGGCTCCACCTGACTCGCTTAGCTGCAGTACAGGTGAATCCAAGGTTGTCAGCAAGGATCCAAGATGGACAGGCCGTTGGCTCAAATTTCACAGAACGGGAGGTCAATGAGCCAGATGCAGGACCCACACTCAGCAAAAAACATCCACTTATATGGGGAGCAGCCCACTTCCCGAGACAGCTCCTTTTCCATGCCATCAGGGCTATGACCGGAGGCAGGGTGCTGCGTTCCTCTGGTCTCCTTACTGATGGACTGCTTGCAGCAGCTCCCGCGATGGAGGGGATGGTGTTGAGCCGCTCACACCACGGGACAACTCAGTGTGCCCCTTGGGAGCCCTGCCACAGCCACGTGAACACACGGCTCATACCAGCCCAGACCCCAGAGCAGCTCACCCCCTCATTGAGCAGAGTCACACAGGGGCCATCAGGCACAGCCCCAGGCGAGCTGCTGTCTAGGACCCCAAGGCCTGACACTCCATATGACACACGAAACCCTGCACGGGTTCCCATGTGGGTCACGTGGAAGTGCTCCTCAAGCACTATCTGTGGGTGGATTTGAACCTCCCAGTTCCCAGTCAGTAGATGTGCACCCACCCCTGGCACCCTGCCCCCATCCCCTCTCCCCACCCCACCCCCCACAAGCTTTACTGGACTGTGTGCAGCTGAGCTTTGGGAGGTGTGTTAGTCCAAGTAGACTAGAGAAATAAATTCATAGATATTCATATGTGTATAAGAAAGTGATTTATATAAAGAGCAATTGGATATTGAGAAAACATCCCAGCCCAGTCCAGATCAAGTCCGATATTAGTCCATATGTCCGATACCAGTCTATAAACTCCTCTTCAGGCTCACACAACACAGGCAATGACACTGAATGCAGGAAGATCACAGGCTAGTGGGTGGAGAGTCTTGTGGGTCCAGTGGTGGTGGAAGCATCTCTGTGCTGGCAGATGTCTCCATGTGGCTCCTCCAGCTCCAGGGCTCTGGCTCCATCAGTGTAGCTCCATGGGTCTTGTGAGCAGGAAGATGAAGCAGGGAGAGCGTGCCCTGCCTCCTGGGAGGAAGGCAGGAGCTCCCAGAATCCTCAGGAGAAGACCATGCCCGGACAGAGGCGTGATTGGCTATGACCTGAGTGACAGGCTAGACTCCACCCCTACAACCCATTTGACAAGGTTGACATGAAATTATGTAACTACCACAGGAGGTAACGGGGTGAACCACTAGGTAGTCACACCGTGGGGGAGAGGCCAGTCAAACAGGAGGACACACTGGTGAACCGCTGGCCTGAGGCTCTGGGACACAGGCGTGCAGCTGTGGCCAGTGGAGTAAGGGAGCAGAGCCATGCTCGTGGGTGCGAGTTGGGGGCACATGGGACAGGCTGCAAGGGATGGGCTTCTTGGCTCGCTGGGGTCCTGGTGTCACGGGTGTGTCCAGATGCCCAGGTGGGGCCCCTTGTACCGTTAATGCAGCCAAGCACATCCGCCCAGACACATACCCCACCCACCAACACTCGGCGCAGAAGCAGGCCCCCAAACCCCGAGGAACGGGGAACAGCCGAGCGAACAGCTCGAGAGAGCAGAGCCAGCACAGGGGGAGAACAAGGAGAGGAGCGTAAACAACAGACGCGTCAACAAACGTGTTTGGACAACACACACCCTGAGTCAAGGAAACAATCCGCACACACTGCTGCACCGGGAAGGAGGCAGCCCCGAGGGCCAGGGAGCGGAGCTCGACAGCCCCAGCCGCCACGCCACGGGACGGACAAGGGGCGGGGAGGAAGCTTGGCTTACTGCTGCGAGAGGATTTGAGGGTCACAGAACCCACTCGTTCCCAGGGAACCACAACGGCTGGGATCGAAGAGGAGCGTGTGTTCAAAGACGGGGTCTGGAACCCCCAGCTTGTCTGGAGAAACAGCCTCTGCTGAAAGCACTGTTGCAACTGCCTTCTGGCTCCAGGTCACCCCCTGCCTTTGCAGCATGTGCGTTTGTGTGCGTGCGTGGAGGGGGGGTATGGCTCTCAGCTGCTAACCTGAAGGCCACTAGCTCACACCCACCCAGGGGTCCCCTGGGAACAAGCCCGTCATCTGCTTCAGTGAGAATTGTTGCTGTGGGGGTGCCAGGGAGCCCGCTCTGACCCAGGGCGCCCGTGGACAATGCCACACCGCCCACCCTGCCCACCCTGCCAGCTGTTACATTCGGGCCCATCGTTGCAGCCACTGGAGGGTCCATCTTTCCCCCTGACCTTCCACTTCAGCGAGGCACTGGTCTCTCCTGACACCATGCCCTGAGTACCTAAACCACAGCCCCACCCGCCCCAAGCCTAAGGAGCATCCCGCCCGTACCTCTTCCAGGACCGACTTGCTTGTGGTTGTCAGGTGCCATCGAGTCACTTCAGACCCACAGCGACCCGTGCCAGCAGAACAGAACCCGGCCCGTCCTCACCGCTGTTCCTCTGAGCCCTTGGTTGGAGCCGCCGTGTGGGCCCATCTCGCTGCAGGCCTCCCCCTCCCTCGCTGCCCCTCCACTCCGCGAACGTCTCCTCGCTGCGTCTGACGTCCCACGCTAATGTCAGCCTTCTTTGCCGGCAGCACCATTCAAACGCATCGGTGCTTCCGCGCTCTTCCTGAGGCAGCATGCAACTCCCACGCGAGGGGGATGTGATCGGACATCCCGTGGCTTGGGTGAGGCCCGCTTCAGTCCTCCGGAGACGTTCTATCCGGGATTTTAAAGCGGCCGTGCAGCAGCAGATCTCCCCGCGCAACGCCCCCCTTGGTTTCTGGACCACCGCTCCGCTGACGCTGATTGTGGGTCCACGGGAGAAGAAATCCGGGGCCACCTCCGTCTTTCCTGCATTCATCAGGACGCTGGCTTTGGTCCAGTGGTGAGGATTTGGGTCTTCTTGACATTGGGCCGTCATCCACACTGAAGGCTGCAGTCCTGGACGTCCACCAGCACGTGCCGCGAGTCCTCCTCACCGTCAGCCAGCAAGGCGGTGCCGTCTGCACATCTCCCCTCACGGCGCCTTCCTCCAGCCCGACGCCGCTGCCATCCTCCCCCAGTCGCGCTCCTTGAACAAGCAGGGTGTGGTAGTTACATAGTTTCCTGTCAACTCGAAGGGCAGGGGTGGACTCTCGCCTGTCCATCAGGTCACAGCATGATGGTGCCTCCTTGTGGGTGTGGCCTGCTCAGGAGGAGGGTCCTGGGAACCTCCATTTCTCTTTCTCTCTGCGTCACCTTCATGCCGGTGAGCTACACCGAGACCTGTCCTGGAGATGCTTCCACCACCATTGGACCCACAAGACTTTTCACCCGCTGACCTGTGAGCCCTGCATTCTGCATCATTGCATGTGGCCCGTGAGTCTGAGGAGGACTGATGGGCTAGGACTGCATTTATGGACTTGATCTGGACTGGGTTGGGATGTTTTCCTGATATACAACTACGAGAGAAACAAGTCCAGGGCGACTCATATGTGTAAAAGAAGGAGCTTTATATACAAAAGCAATTGAATATTGAGAAAACAGACCAGCCCAGTCCAGATCAAGTCCATAAATCTGATATTGGCCCATATATCCTATACCAATCTATAAATTCTTCTTCAGACTAACGAAACACATGCAAAGACACCAAATGTAGGAAGATTTGTGCTGCCATCTCAGTGCTGGCAGGGGTCTCCATGTGGCTCCTTTAGCTACAGGGCTCTAGCGTAGCTCCATGTGTCTTGTCAGCAAGCATGTCTTGCAGGGAGAGTCTGTGTCCCACATCCAGCAAACTGCTTATCTCCTTAGAGCCTCCAGGTGAGGTCATCAAGCTGTGACCTGATTGACGGCCTGGGCTCCACCCCCTCACCCTTAAGTCTCAAATTGACAACAGATGATGTACGTACCACACGTGCTCTCTTACACACATGAGTGTGCTTGTTTCTCTGGTCAACCCAGCCTAATGCACAGGGTATGAGTACGGTGACACACACCTTTCCTGATTGCGAACCAGGCAGCATTTCCCTCGATCTGGTTAACAGGCTCCTCTTGGTCCATGTACAGGTTTTCTCTGAGCACAATGGAGGGTTTGGAATCTCACTCTTCTCAATGCTCTCCATAGTTTGTCACGACCCCTATAACCGGATGCCGTGGCGTTGTCAACGCAACACACACAACCATCTTTCCGGTGCTCTCTGCTTCCAGCCAAGGTCCATGTGACATCAACAACGATCTCCTTTGTTCCACATCCTCTTCTGGATCTGGCCTGAACCTCTGGCAGCTCCCTGACGATATATTGAGTTATCTTCAGTAAAATTCCATTTGCATGTGCTGTTAACGCTCCTGTTTGATCATTTCCCCATCGTGTCGGGTCATTTTCCCTTGGACTGGGTACACATATGTATCTTTTCCAGTCAGTTGGCCAGAAAACTGTTTTCCAAATTTCTTGGTGTAGCATAGTCTTCCCAGTTTCATCAGCTTGCTGGAACATTTGAATTGGCATTCTATCCATTCCTGTCCTCCCCGACCCCTTTGTTCCCTTTCAGGACGGCTTAGACTAGGCCCTTCACCACCATTAGTTCTTGATCACATACTACTTCTTGAAGTGGCTGGATGTCAACTTTTTATTTTTGGGGGTAAAGTGTTCAGATTAGGTGGGAGCTCTCTACATGAGCTTTACAACTTTCTATCTGTCAACCAAGCTGTCCTATTAACTAGAGTTGTTATAGGCTGTACTGTGTCTCCCTCAAATTATATATTGGAATCTTAGCCCCTGTACTTGTGGATATAACTGTGTTTGTCACATTAAGCAGACCATACCATAGTAGGGTGGACCCCCATCTAACCAATTTTGGTCATGACAGGACCAGACACAAGGACACGCGGGAGGACAGACCCCATGTGAAGCTCATCTGCTTGTCCAGGAACTCAGGAACGCCCAGCCTGCTTACGAGGAAGGAACCCACCCAGCCGAGGCTTAAGTTAGGACAGCGAGCCTCCAGAAATGCGAGAGAACAGAGTTCTGGTCTCCGAAGCCACACGCACAAACATCTCTGTTACAGCAACACCAGGCGACTAAGCTCAAAGCATCTTAGCACCTGTCTCAGCCCACGGGGGATGCTTCCCAGAAGGAGAGCCAAACTCACGAAGTTATTGTGTTCGAAATGTGACGACATTGTACAACTCAAGTCAGTCAGGATCAAGGATCGCAGCGTCAGTATGGACGACAACTGAATATAAAGAAGACCCATATCCTCCCAACAGGACCAGTAGATAACGTCCTGATAAGTGGAGGACAAGTTGAAGTTGTCAAGGGTGTTGTCTTGCTTAGCTGCTCAGGGAAGCAGCAGTTAAGTGATCCTAAGCTGCGTTGCCTTGGGTGGATGTGCGGCCTAAGACCTCGTTATTGAAAAGCCTAAGACCTCGTTACTGTGAGGACTAAAGCAGGCCTGACCCAAGCCAAGGTTTTCCCTTTTCTTTTTGCCAAGGTATTTCCATCACTTAATGCGCACGTGAAAGTTGAACACTGAGCAGAGGAGTCTGGAAGTGACACAGTAGACCCTCAAAGAAGGGCTGGGTAAGATGTGGAGAGAATTTTAGATTCGTGGGATCATAATTTATAAGAAAATCATTCAATGACAAGTGTTTCAATTTAGCAACATGAAGCCGAAGGAAATACTGAAGCATTTCTTCATCAAATGAGACACTCGCACCCCTCCCCCCAAATCCACCACATTGCTGTCCAGCTGCTTTGAATGCAGAGCAGGGGGAACTGCCTGCGGGGGCGGGGGGCTCTGAGACCAGCCTCGGTGAGACCAGAACGCTTCACCCTTCTCCCCAGGAGCAGGTGGTGGTCTCGGGTCGCTGGCCTTGTGGTACCACCAGGGCTCTGTTTGACCCAGAAAACCCAGCTAATGATTGTGGGGAACATTAAGGGAGAAGAGCCTTTGTGTGTTGAGGTTGGAACTAAACTCCCCAAAGACCCTGACACCCCAACTTGGTTAATTTAATCTTTCACACCATCAAAGCTGGTAACTTGTAAGTTCTGTTGTTTATACCATTCCTCCTGCTTGATTTTACAGCCAAGCGGTTCCCAGCTCACCGCCAGCCTTTAGCCGTGTCTCTGCGCTCTCACATCACCTCTCTTTATTCAGCTCTCTGTCTGATGGTTTCCTCACCCGGAGCTGCTGGAGAGTGCTCGCCTGCTGGCTGACCAGACATTGGCCAGCCGTCATCGTCTTCCTAAACTCTCCAGACTTACAGAGAGGTGCCAAAGCACCATGCGCCAGCCACCCAGGCCCACCACCCCTTAACACGGTGCCCTACTGGCTAGACCTCTTACACTCTATCTTCTGATCCCCCTAAAAATGAGACAAAGACTCACTGCCACCAAGCCAATCCGACTCTCATGACCCTAGAGGACAGAGAACTGCCCACCCAGGGTTTCTAAGACCGTAGCTCTTTATGGGAGTAGAGAGTATCATCTTTCTTCTGAGGAGAAGCTGGTGCTTTTGATCTGATGACCTTTGGCTTAGCAGCCCAATTCATCACCCACTGTGCCGCCAGATCCCCCTTTTACACACACACACACACACACACACACACACACACACACACACACACCTAAGTTTTTCTGAGCCGGGAGGGTAAGTTACACACATTTGGGCATAACCTTCTGGAACGCCTAGGGCTAGTGGTATTCTCTTGCACGTCCTCAGCTGGGCCACCTGATCTACCACCTGTGAACTGGACTGTCTGTGAGAACACGTCTCTGCGTGGAGTCGCGTGTAGTACAGCTGAGAGCTGAAGCGTCTGTGCTTCTCTGGGGTAGTGGTGATCCAGACCCAGCATCCCGCACAGCCTGCTTCTGGGTGTGCTGTGTCTGTTTATTGATTGGATATGACATTTACTCATTTATCGGATATGGACATTTTGAGTCCTATGAGTTTATCCTCAGAGCTTTATAGCTACTGCCTTCTGATATGTAAGCTAAACCCTGAAATGTAGTGACTTCTGAGTAATGTCTTGCTCTTACACAAAATATAGTTCTTACCCCCCTGCCCAAGACATGTTCTTTCAAAATTAAGGCCAGGTGTGTTAGTCTGGGTAGACTGGAGAAACAAAATTCATAAACACTCATGTTTTATAAGAGAGAGTTTTATATAAAGGGTAAGTATACATTAAGCATCCCAACCCAATCCAGTCTAATCCCATAAGTCCAACATTAGCCCATATGTCCAAGATTGATTACTAAGTCCACCTCAAACTCACAAAACACATGCAATGACACTGACTGCAGGAGGAAAGTCGAATTAATGAGTGTGTAAACATCTCAGCGCTGGCAGGGGTCTCCACATGGCTGCTCCAGCACCCACGGCTGCATAGGGGTACTTCCATGTAGTTTCTCCTCAGGGACGTCTCTCAGGAAGTGAGTCTTGACAGCTGAGGCAGAGAACTAGCCAAGGCAGCCACAACTGGCCCGACCATCAGAGAGCAAGAGACAGAAAGGTGAGGCTCTAAATGAGGTCATCAAGCCGCGACCTGATTGACAGGTAAACTCCACCCCTTTACTCGTAAGTCTCAAATTGACAATAGCTTACGTAACTACCACACCAGGTAGCATTTCTCCTCTTATGTCCTTGAGTATTATTATGATCTTTTCGGACTGATGTGTTTTGTGCGCATCTTCAGCTGCCTCAATTATGCGTATATTGGACCTTCTGTGTCTGACTTCTGTGCCCATTATCTTATTTAAAATTTCATTTCATTTCTGATTCCCTCAAACCATCCATGTTGCCCTTTAAGTTGCTCTCAGGTGTTTTTCATCATTTCTTGAAGTGAGGCCGCTTGGAGGCAGCTCGACTCCCCAAGGTGATACTTTGACTCCACCTTTTTGCTGCGCTCCCGTGGCTCACACTGTGTGACCTTGTAATCTTGTCTTTGAAGCCATGCACTTCCTCTCTGGGTTCCTGTACCCCCTTGGGGAGATCAGATTGTCTTGAAGCCCTGGGAACATAGCTGCGTGGACGTCCTGTGTTTCTCTGGGCAGGTCCTCTTGTGATCAAATACTCTGACCCGTTGGCATAGGACCCTTTTATCTGAACCCTCTGCAGTAAGTGCGCGTCGGTGTGGGCTGCTTCCTTTCTATGATAACTCGTCTTTCAGCAGAGTCCATTTCCTACTGGCGTGCCACACGGACAGCACAAAAGTCCTTCTTGAAAAGGTCCACCGCAGGATGGCCTTGCATGTCAGCTTGTCCCCTTCAACTCTCCCCGTTTCTTCCACTCGTTCAGCCTCCAGCATGGCCCGGTGGATAAATTCAGGTGACTCATAGATCATTTTGGGTGACACACTTGTCAGCGATTATTAATGTCTCAAATGCCTCCCAGAAGTGCTTCTTTAGACAATGACAAGCAAATCTGAGGACAGTCCTATCTCCCATGTGGTGTTAGGGTTCTTTAGATAAGCAGAAATAGTGAAGGCTTGATGGGGGCATCCTTGCGGCTGGAAATTATGGCTCATGGGATGATGCACGGTCCAGACTCTGGAGATCAGGCAAGAGGCTGGAGATTGCTTCTGTTTTGGTAAAATGCCGATCAAGATGCTGGAGGCAGGGTGCAATCCAGGGAGATCCCTTTTTGCTCCTGGTTGGGACCTGGGTTAGTCCAGGTTGATTAGAGAAACAAATCCAGAGACACTCATGTGTGTCAGAGAGAACTTTATATCAAAGAGCAACAGTATACTAAGAAAACATCCAGCCCAGTCCAGATCAAGTCCATAAGTCAAATATCAGCCTATATGTCTGATACCAATGTATAAATTCGTCTTCAGACTCATGCATCACATGCAATGACACTGAATGCAGGAAGATCACAGGCTAGTGGGTGGAAAGTCTTGTGGATCCAGTGGTGGTGGAAGCACCTCAGAACTGGCGTGGGTCTCCACGTGGCTCCTCCAGCTCTAGGGCTCTTGCTCTCAAGGTAGCAGAGACTACCAGCTCCCTATGAGCCCAGCCTAGGGCCTGGCTTGGACTTGCAGACCCTGGGGTTAGTTGAGTGGGAGAATGAAGGATGCTGTCCCACTAGCAGGTCTGAGGTCAGCTGATCTGTACAAATAAGACAGGAGAGCCCTGGAGTTAACAGGGAGACCACACAGCATCCCCCCAAGAGAAGTTTCACTCTGCATGCATGGCCTGTGACCCAGGCCTTCTTTGAGATGGACCAGGCTCTCATGAGGAGGTGGGCGGGTCCTGAACCATCAGGGGCAGAAGGGCAGAGGCTGGGCACAAGGGCGGGAACTGGCACGCAGGCAGCATTGACTGAGCAACGCTCTCTTGGCCAAAGGTTTCCTGGAGCCCTGTGGCCCCACAGCCCGGCAGCATCCTCTCTCTCAGGCTGCCTCTCAGGTCAGACTGGACCACCGGCTCTCCCTCCCTTGTTTTCAGTGCCCCCACCCCACCCATTTTGTGCTCTTTGCCCCAGAGGTCCTCAGAGAGTGATGCTGGTCCCCAGCTGACCAGGCCAAGGGACAAGCTGGCGAGACCTCCACTTCCCGCTGGGTGCTGGGTGCAGGAGCCACTGGCTCTGCAGGCAGGACAAGCTGGTGGCACCCCTACCCCACCTGTCACACCTCTGTGGTCCCAGAGCTGCAGCTGGGGTGCCCGGCACCCAGCTAGCCCAGGAAGCACGAGGAGAAGAGGGAGTCTGCACATAGGGAAGGCCACAGGGGCCCCTCACAGGAGCTCCGGGCACCAATGCACCCTGGGACCCCCTCCGTACCGCACAGGGGCTTGATTCGGGGCACTGACCTCTCCTGGTGGGTTTGGCCCACGACTCCCACTGTCTGCTAGCCCTGCCCTGGTCAGGCCATTCACCTGACTTGTGGGGGTGATCCTGGGGGTCACATGGCTACTGCAGAAACTAGGCACCTAGGTGTGTCCTAGGCTGGGGTGTGGCTGGGGATTGGGCAGGTCCTGAACCCCTTGGGCCTCCGGGGGGTCATTTACATGTGTGTGTGGCATCCCTGTCTCATTTAGAGGTGGCGGGCACTCCCCAAGCCTCACTAAAATATGACAGACCCCCAAAAGTTTCACTCAGAGATAGTGGGACCCCGAGCCTCATTTAGAAATGGGGGCCCCCTTCCTGGGGAACAGGAGAGTGGCCTGCTGAGAGATTGCAGGCAGACAGTGGGTCGGGAGCAGTGAGCTGCACCTGCCTGATGGTGTCTGACTCACACAGTGACCCCGGGGGACAGACTACAGGTGCTGACAGGAGCCCCTCCCACAGGGAACTCCTCCCACAGGCCATGCCCCCAGCTCAGGAGTCTCTCTGCCCCGCCCCCTTCTTGCTTTGATATGAGAGGAGTAAACTGAGGCTAAGGGCTCCTCGGTGCTGTGGGTGCAGGCGCATGATTGCCACATGGCTGTGTCCCTGCAGTCCCGAGAAGGACAGCACCAGCTGCCCTGGGCACACCCGGTGGTCAGGGAGTCCGGAGTCAGTGAGGTGACCTCACAGGACCATCAGTGTGGTCGTGACCAGTCTCGGGACAAGGAGAGGCCCTGAGACACTGCAGGGTCCAGACCCAGGCCTGGCCATAGATGAGGCATGGCCAGTGCCCCCAGCTGCCCTCCGCAGGTCCCAGAGGACCCCCGAGGCTGGTGGGCCCTCCTTGCTAACCTAGTAACCCCCAGTCTCCCCAGGGCCAGAGCCATGAGAGGGCCGTGCACACAGTGGGGCTGTAATGGCCCAGCCCATGCAAATGGGGACTGTGATGTCAGGAGACTACATCCCAGGTGGAAGGGACTGGCCACTGAAGGTGGACGAGAGGGCCCCAGTCACCAGATCCTCTCCTGCCCATTGTAGATTCCCACACACCTGAGCTCACCTGGGTGCTTGTGCCAGGCTGGAGGCTTCAGGGAGCAGGCCAGCCAGTGGCCCACTCCCAGCGGGAGGCTGGACTGGTGGGGGGCCTTTCCCCCTCCTCTGGACATTGGGTCTTGACAAGTCCAGGCAGGGAGATGGGGTGAGGGTGTAACTCCTCTGTGACCAGAGAGGAAAGAACCATGGCCTGTCCTCCCTGAGGGTCACTTGGAAAGGGCAGGAGGCTGGCCATTGTGCTGCCTTGCAAGGCATGGTGGAGGGCTGGAGGCAGGCAGTGGGGACTTCAGAACAGAGCCCTGAGAGGCCAACTTTATCTGAGCCAGGGTCGGAGCCATAATGGGGCCCCCACAGCCTTGGAAAAGACCAACCAGACCAACGGGCATGAAGGCCAGGCTTCTGGCAGGACGGGGATGTTTCTGCTTTCAGAATGCCCTGCTGGTCTTCCTGTCTTCTGATGCCTTCAGGGGTTGCTGCTCCCCCATTTTCTCCAGCCTATGGGGCTGCAGGGACTCCCCAAACTTTATTGCAGGCCCAAAGCCGACAAGGAAGCCCAGTAAATACAACTATTCAAATTTATGTACCAACCACGAATGCTAGTAGTGAAGAAATTGAAGAATTCTGCCAATGTCTTCCTAGGTAAGTTCAGGTTAAAGCTGAGGAAAATGAAAGGACATCCATCAGAGCCAAAATATGACCTTGAGTCTGCGCCACCTCACCTTCAAGAACATCCAAAGAGCAGATTTGACACGTTGAACACTAAGGCCCCAAGCCTTGCTGAGCTTCGGGAGAACGTCAAGAACATCACTCGCGAGGAAAGCAGGAGGGCACGACAAAGACAGACATGAGCGGAAAGATCCAAATGGATGACGCCAAAGAGCCGGCTAGACCGCGTCAAAGGGCAGCTCGGGAAGACAAAGCAAAGCATGGTAATGAGAGGTGCCGAGACCTGGGGTTAGGAAACCCAAGAGGAAGAACACGCCGGTGTCTCTCAAACGGAGAGAGACGGCCAAAGGATCCAGGCCTCGAGCTGCAGTTTTGAAAGGAAATGGGTAAAAGACGGAATGCCACAGGAAGCAGCCAAAGAAGAGGGAAAGAATGCACAGAGTCACTGCACCAAAAGGAACTAGCCGGCACCCACCATCTGGGGAGATGGCGCCTGAGCAAGAGCCAACGGTGCCGAAGGAAGGAGTTCAAGCTGCACTGAGGGCCTGAGCTAAGAGCTAGGCTCCAGGAATTGACGGCAGGCCCACTGACGTGTTTCAACAAGCTGATGAAGCAGGAAGCCCTCCCTCATCTGTGCCAGGAAATCTGGGAGACAACTGGCTGGAGGAGACCCACATCTAGACTCACCCCAAAGAAAGATGGCCAGCAGAATGCCCAAATTGTAGAACAAGCTCAGATGCTGTCAACGCAGGTAAAATTCTGCTGAAGATCTTCCAACAACGGTTGCAGCAGCACACTGGCAGGTGATAAATGGAGATGAGATTGAAGTTGTCAAGAATTTCACTTTGCTCGGATGAATGCTCATGGAAACAGCAGTGAAGAATCGGGGTGGGGCAATTGTACCGGGCAAGTCTTCCGCTCTTTAAAATGCTGAAGAAAAGGGTCTTAGCTTTGAAGATTATGATGAGGCTGACCCAAGTCTCATACGCACGTGAAAATTCGGCAGCGAATAAAGAAGACTCCAGAAGATGCATGTGAGCAAGAGCGTCGGTAAGACTGCTGACAGCACCACCAGCTCTAAGCGGAACAAACGAATCTGCCGTAGAAGAGCAGCCAGATGAGACCTCAGGAGAGTCGGGCCCCTGGAGAAGGGCATGTCTCCGCTGGTCTTTGGTGGTTCAGTGCTGCACGTTGGATTCTGGGACCTGGGGCAGCCTCAGCCCCGCAGACGTCAGGGGGCGTGTCCTTCATGGGCCCCCGAGGTCTGCAAGCAGAGAGCTGGTCAGGCACACGTGTATACCTGGCCTCAGTGAGAACTGCCTCTTGGAGTTTTTAAGACTTTAACTCTTCACGGGAGTAGAAAGCACCGTCTTTCCCACCTGGAGTGGCTGGGGGTTCGGATTTCTGCTCCTGCTCTTCACAGCCCAATGCTTAACTGCTCTGCTGTGGTACAGTCACCGTGTTCGCCTGCACCCCAACACCGACCACGCCTCGGACAAGCCCACAGAGCGATGCTGGTGGAGCAGACCCGCCCACTGCCGTCCAGCAGGTTCTGACTAGCAAGGGCCCGGGAGGACAGAGGGCAGCAGAATGTTGCTCCGTAGGGTCTGTGAGACTAAACCTTTGCAGGAGTAGATGCGGCCTGAGCTTTCTCTCTCAGAGCAGCTGGAGGGTTTGAACCACCAACCTCGGGTTAGCAGCCCAGTGGCTGACCCACGATGCCACTAGGATTAGACATATAGAAACATCTGTGAGGATGGGCCAGGGCTCCCAGTGCCCCCTCCCCAATTTCTCCTATCATTGGCATCTTGCACGATAGTGGCATGTTTGCTTTCATCTCTCTCTCTCTCTCTCTCTCTCTCTCTCTCTCTCTCTCCCCCTCTCACTGCCATCGAGTCGATGCCGACTCAGAGAGAGCCTACAGGACAGGGCAGAACTGCCCTGTGGGGCCCAAGACGGTCACTCTTCACAGGAGTAGAAAGACCCATATTCCTCCTGAGCAGCAGCCTGTGGTTTCCAACGTCCGACCCTTCCAATCACAGCCCAATGCAGAGTCACGACGCCACTGGGCTCCAACTTGCTATCCTCAACGCACCCACGTTAGCGAGGCCCATTCTTTACCATTCAGTGGGAAGACGACCCAAATCCTCACAACGGAACCCACCGGCAACATCGTGATCAACAGAGAAAACAAGGATTTCGCCTTGCTTGGATCCACACTCAATGTTCATGGAAGCAGCAGGCAAGAGATCGAATGACCTGTTCACGGGGCGAATCTGCTGCCCAAGGTCCTTCTCAAGAGTTGAAGAGCTACGCTGCCACTCTGAGGAGCGAGGTGCGCCCGACCCAACCCATGCTGTCCTCAGCCAGCTCACATGCGCGGGAAGGTGGACACCCAACAAGAACACCGGCAGAAGATCGACGCGTCTGGGGTGCGGCGCTGGGGAAGAAGATTGACGAACCACGGGCTGGCAGAAGGACAAACCAATCTGTCTTGGGAGACAGCCAGAACGCTCCTCATGTCCTTTGGACACGTTATTCAGGAGAAGCTGGTCCTGGCGGGGGACACCATGCTTGGGGAAGCCGAGGGTCACTGAGGAAGAGGACGGTCATCGGGCATGTGAACTGTCACAGTGGCAGCAGCAGCGAGTGCAAACAGCTGTGGGACGGCACAGGGCGGGGCGGGGTTTTGCTCTGTGGATCACGGGTGGCTGTGGGTCAGAACTGACTAGACGCAGCAGCAACAGCAGCAGCAGCAGTGTCCTTTATTAGGGTTCCCGTAGTTTCTGCCTCCTGTTCTTCCTCGGGTCCAGGGCCTCACGTGACCGCTACTCACCCTGCCTCCTTAGGCTCCTGCTGTAACAGCGTCCCCGACTCCCCCGGGCTCGGGCACCTCGGCCGCATGGAGGAGTGCAGGCAAGGTGCCTCACACAGTGCTCCTGGGTTAGGGTGAGCCGTCCATCCGTCCGTCCATCCAAGGCACTTGTGGTGGCCAGGATGAACTTGTGTGTGGTGTTGGGAGCAGCCAGGACGTCATCCCATTAAGGAAGCGTACTGCGATTGACCACCTATCATGATTGAGGTGGTCACCTGGCTGAGGTCCAGGTGGGGCTTCCCCACGGGGACATCACTCCCTCTCCCACTGTGTCCTCAGCACAGCATCCTCAATGCCGCGGGCGTGCGTGTGTGTGTGTGCGTGTGTGTGAGTGTGGTGTGCTGAGCTCCTCCAGGACTGTCCGCTGACGCCCCTTGGAGCTCTTCCACATGGGAGCAGATACGGCGATGATGTCCTTCCGGCTGGCTTCATTTACGTATTTATGGGCACTGCGGACTTAGGACTCATGTGTCGGACTTGAGGTTCTAATCCACCGTGACTTGCTTTGTTGCTCCAACTGTCTTCCCTTGGCCGTGGGGTGCTCTGTCAAGGAGGCTCCTGGATATGTCTCACTGTGTCTGCATGCTCCTGTGCAGGTGTGTGCGTGCGTGTGTGTGTGTCTCTGTGTGAGCACGCCTGTTTGTGCATGTGTGTCTGTGAACATGTGTGCGCCTGTGAACATGTGTGCATGTATGTGTTTGTGTGTGTGTGGGTGTCTGTGAACATGTATGCATGTGTGTGAGTGTGTGTGTCTCTCGGTGTGCACCTGAGAGCATCTCCTCAGCTCCTGGCTCTACAAGATGTTCTTGTTGATTTCCAGCAACATCAGGGACTGCCTCTTGGTCCATGTTCAGATTCCGCATGAGCCATGGGAGGTTCTGGAATTCCCATGCTCAGGGCTACCCATCGTTTGCTGTGATCCACACCGTGGGCTGTCTCCCTCGCCACCGTCAATACTACACACGTCCACGTCTTCCTGGTGTTCCCTCCTTCCAGGCTCGATCCGCCTGGCACCACCAGCACTATCCGGCCTCATGGCACCTCCGCGCCTCCGTTGGGCTTGAGTTTCGGCCTGCATATCTTTGCCGATGGTCCATGCACCGCAGCTATTTCTGTGAAGGGTCATCAGCAAACTTACTCGTGTGTCACATTCAGGACATGGCTCACCAACATCCATGTTCTCTGGACACCTGTGGGCTCACCGACAAGGTCCTGCTGAGCAGAGCTGGTCCAGCCTCTCTGTCCATGACCCAGGGGCACCTGGTCCCTGACAGTCCTCCTTGGCTGCGGTCTGTGGTCCACAGTCTCTAGCAGCACAAGCTTCCAGGCCCCTTTGCTGGCAGCCAGCAGGGGTGTGTCCGCTGAACCTCACAGGCTGTCCATGCGCCGTCCTCCAATCTCTTATCCGAAGCCAGCGTCTCTGGTCACGTACTGGGCACAGTGTGAATTAGGGACCTCCTGCTGCCTCTGAATATTTGGCAAGGAAATTCTGATGTGGCGCAGGCCCTGGTTGGCACCTTGTGTTCCAGTTGGCATGCCCAGCCATGGGCGATGTGTCCACTAATGAGGTGCTTGGGCAGTTTGCCACAGGCTCTCAGCACCCCACTTCCACTGGCAGGAATCCCCAGGCTGCACAGGAGCCTAGAGGCCGGACAAACCAGCCCTCAGACCCCTTCTTGGTGGCTGTATCCCCTGGCACCCTTCCTGTAGTCGCCACACCCAGTCAGGGGACAGGACTGAAGAGATGATGGGGGCAGGGGAAGTGGACGGCGAAAGCCCTTGGCTGGAACTGAGGACGCCCTTTGGGTAGAGAGAGGATGCTCAACCAGGAGCCGCAGCTCTGCCTCCAAGCAGCAGCACGGCTGGCCAATCATGCCCCTCACCATCCCAGCATCTCACCGAGGGCCCCTCCCTATCGATGACCTTCCTGTCACCACCCTGATGACCCCGGGTACACCTTCATCTTCTACCGTCGACGGAGCCGTCCTGAGCCCTCCCTACTCAGGATCCACAATCCAGAGGCCTGAGGGTCCCTCTGCCTGCTGCTGCCCCCTCCAGCCCAGCCCCGTTCCTCTTCCTGCTCCACCCCCTACCCAGGGAGCCCCTGACCTGGTCACCACAGAGGCTGTCACCATGGCCAAGGCCCCCAAGACCGTCTCAGGCTCATGGTCTCCCTGGGGTGCCACCTTCCCACTGCCTTCTCAGTGCACCCCCCAGGGCACCATCCCCAAGCTCCCAAGCGGAGCCCTTCCTTCTGTAGCTCCCTGAGGGTGCCCACATGCAAGCGAGACTGGACCCGACCTGAGTCCTCCCTCCCTGTCCTCCTCCTCATTTTCCTCCTCCCCTCCTCCCACCATCTTCATCCCGTCCCTCACCCCCACACCTGAATCCAGTCACCTGTGACTTCCTGATGATCTTGCTCCCTACACGTGCATTTGACTGCGTGGATCGTAACACACTGTGGGTACCCTTGAGAAGGCTGGGAATTCCACAGCCCGTGACTGTGTTCACGCGGCACTTGTGCACGGTCAGGAGGTGGTCGTGCAAACAGGACCAGGTCACACTGCAGCGTGGTGAGAAATCAGGAGAGGCGTGCGTCCGACTGTGTCCTGTCAGCAGGCTTGTTCAATCTGCACTCTGAGCAAACCGCCAGAGCAGCTGGAGTCTGTGAAGAAGACTGCAGCCTCAGGATGGAAGAGGGCTTATTACCAACCTGCGGTTTGCAGAGGACACGGCCTTGCTTGCTGAATGTGAGGAGGACTGAGGCACTTGCTGATGAAGATCAAGGATTGTAGCCTTCAGTGTGGATCACAACACAATGTACAGAAGACCCAAATCCTCACCGCTGGACCAAAAGGTCACATCATGCTAAACAGAGCAAAGGTGGACGTTGTAAGGAGTCTGCCTTACCTGGATCCACAGTTGATGCTCATGGAGGCCGCGGCCAGGCACTAAAAGGGCGTGCTGCTGGAGGAGAGTCTGCTGCCCAGACCTCTTACCACACCAGACAGCAAGAGCCTCACAGGAGGACGGGGACATGCCCCTGAGGCAGCCATGGGGTTTTCGATGGCCTCGTGGTCATGCGGGAGCTGGACACTGAATAAGGAAGACCGAAGAGTCATCGGTGTACTGGAAGGATGGTGTTGGCGGAGAAGGATGAAAGTGCACAGACAAAGGAATCTGTCTCGGAAGAAGTGCAGCCAGAGTGTTCCTTCAAGGTCATGATGGTGAGCCTCCGTCTCACGGGCGTTGGCGCTTATGCCCCTGGAGAAGGATGCCCCGCTCGGCGCAGTAGAAGGGCAGTGGAGAAGAGGAAGGCCCTCCATGAGACAGATGGACACACGGTGGCTGCACACCTGGCCTCGAACATGAGAGCAATGGTCAGGATCACTCTGTTGTCCCTGGGGCCGCTGAGTTAGAGCCGACATGATGAAGCCTCACAAGGACTCACTCACACCGTGAGTGCTCGATTCTCACGCCCATGGGAGATACCATCCCTTGCCTGAACTGTGGCAGTAATCTCATCTCTCCCCACCCCCACCCCCGCCTGGCCCATGGAGGTGTGGACCGTGGCGGGTAAGACTGATGGCATGGGCCGTGTCCGCGTGGACCGTGGGCCGGCCTGGAACCATGCTTTCTCTCTGGTCCCCTGCTGTCTTGTCTGTAAGAGGTTCAAGGGAGCGTGTTGAAACTCACACTTGGTGATGTCTCTGCTGCTTAAACCCTCCTGGGGCATAGTCCCCCCTGCCCCCCCCCCCCCGCCCTGCTGCATGACTCCTGGCCCCTGTCCTCTCTGGGTCCAACCCACAGACCACCCTCCTGGGTCTGGAATTCTCGGGGCTCTGTCTGACCTCGGTCTCCCTGTTGCCTGCCCTGCGTCTACACTGCCCTGGTGCCTGATGGGCATATCATGGCCACTCGCAGGGTGTCTTGCCAGTCGTGCCACTGGGAGGGACGCCAGTAATGCCCAGGCCTGCACTCCACGTGTCCCCCCACCCCTTGGCACCAAGTGCATGCTGGCATCTGCTCTCGGCTCCCAACTTGTCATCCCGTTGGCCCAGTACGGAGTTGGCCCATCCCCATCCCAGAGACTCTGACATATTTTTGTTTAAAAAAAATCAATAAATTATGTGTGAAGCTGTTGCCAGTGATGGGGGCTGGTTAACCCCTTGTCTGCCATGAGGCTGGTGACGGGGAACTGGTTAACTGCTTGTCTGCCGTTAGGTTGGCACTCAAACTCATGCCATCGAGTTGATTCCAACCCACAGGGCTCTGCAGGGCACAGCAGACCTGCGCCTGTGGGTTTCCAGGGCCATGGACGTTTATGGGGAAGAGCGCCCATCTTTCCATGCAGACACCCTGAGGGTTCAAGCTGCAGGCCAACACCCAACTGGCCATGCCCCGGGGGGCTGGTTTTACCCCTCGTCTGCCACAGGGTTGGCACTGCTGGGCCTGCCTCCGGAGCACACAGCACCAGCAGTGGTCCCCCAGCCCCTCTGGCTGAGACTGCACAGTCCCGAGGGGACAGAGGAGCTGTTCCCTGGGGTGGGGGACCTAGGACCAGCTCACCGGACGGTGCCCCTTTGGGTCTGCAGTCCCAGCGCAGAGCTCGTGGCTCTCAGAGGTGCTGTGGGACAAGAACCCTGGCTGATGGCTCTCCTGACCCCTGTCTGGACCCACTGGGCAGCCCTCACCTTAGTCAGCTGCTCCCCCACCAGCATCCTCGCCGCTCAGTGACGCCCCTGGGATCCCCTCTGCCCCGGTTCCATTATCAGACTAGACCCTTAGACCCTCACCCCACCGTCCCAAGGACACTTCACAGCCAGGGCCTCATCCCTACTCCCCACCTTTGCTCAGGCACCCCCTGGACGGCAGCGCCCCCAGATCCCACTGGCCATTCCACAAAGCTCCTCTGCAGGAGCACCCTGCCCAAGGGGGCCTTCCAGAACTCTAGTTCCCTCTCTGAACCCCAACACCATCTGCACTGTGTGCTGTATCACGGGTAGGAGTGCCAGCATGCATGTGAGTGTACATGTGTGCACGTCTGTGTATGTGCGTGTCTGTGTGTGTGCTTGGGTGTTGGGTATGTGTTTATGCTGGGGGCATGAGTGTTTTGTGTGTGTGTGTATTTGGATGTTGGGTATGTATGTATATTGGGGGTGTGAGTGAGTGTTTGTGTGTGTGTGTGTGGATGTTGGGTATGTGTGCACATTGAGGGTGTGAGTGAGTGTATAGCACTGAGGGCTGGGGGACATGATGACACTTCCCTGACAGATACCTCCCCTCAAGTCTGGCACAGAGTCAGACAGTCAGTGCCCAGTTGGGGTGGATGGACAGACGGAGCATGTGCCCCCTTGCCCTTGCCCAATTAGCTCCCTGTGGGGACACAGCCGCCACCGTGCATGCTGCCCAGACTGCACAGTGTTGGCTCAGAAACTCACCAGAACTTTGGCTCCGGACCCCTTCCTAATGACGTCTCTCTCGCCGCTGCCTCAGTTGTGTACAGCCAGAGCATATGCCAGCTTCTGCCATGTGCCTCCATCCCAGGCTCCAGCGGCCCCATTCTCATCCTGGCTCCAGCCACAGGGCCCTAGCTCAGCTCCCGGCTGTGGGCAGCTCCAGGACCCAGCACTGACCAGGGCAGCCCTGAACAGCCGGTGTGCAGGGCCTCTGGGTCTGGGCACTGGGGCCTCCTGCCCAACATCACAGCGCCTGTCCTGTGCTGCAGCTTCTCGCTATCAGCAACTCCCAGCTCTCCTGGCTTCTGCACTGGGGACCCCTCCATCTTCCCCCAAAGCATCCCCATGGCCCCTCCAGGGCCCAGAGAGCTGCTGTGACCACACGACCCACTCTTGTTCTGGGTAGCCCCCTCCTGGTGAGAACCCACCTACCCTGTCGAGAGTGGGGACTGCTCTCAGGTGGGTGGGAGGAGCACAGGTTTTTTGGAGGCTGATGTCCTGGCCCTGCTCAGAGCCGAGGCTGCAATCCTCCACATGAGGGGGCAGTTGGTGAGGGTCCCTGCACAGCCTGATTCCTGGACAGCACGCTGCCAGCTTCCCACAGGAGACATCTCCTGGCATGTGTGCTGCGGTGTGTGTGCATCTGTGTGTGTGTCTGCTTTACTAAGGGTAAGTCTGGAGCATGCGCACACATACGTGCACATACGTGTAAGCACACACACAACACACATACACTTGAGTGTGCACACACACACCATTTTGGAAAAGTCTGGAAGGTTGGAGGGCCTCTGGGGAAGCCACAGGGAGGGTGGGGGACAGGCAAGGGGTTGGGGCCCCAGAGGCCCATCTAGTTGAAGGGCTGGCCCCTCTGAGATGGTGCTCAACACTCAAATACAGAGTCAGTTTCCAGGGGTGATTTGCATAGCTTAAACATAAAAGTGGGTAAAAACCGTGAGATCTTCATTTAACATGACGCCTCTGTGGTGGGCTTGGATCAGGAGAGGTCTTTAGTGGGCTTATGTCTGCCCTCATCTCCTGTCTTGCCACAGCAGGGGTGGGGTGGTGGGGTGGGGACAGCCTCTTCAGCTTCCTGAGGAGGACAGGGGGCAGCATGGGGCGTGCTTCTGCGCTGGATGGGGGCAGGGCTGGTGGGTAGGGGGCGGGGCCCAGGGGTAGGGGTCCTCGGGACCAGTGCTCCTGTGGGCAGAGAGGAGGGGCCAGGAGTGCGGTGGGTGGGGCCCGGGGTTCTGCCTGCAGGGGGTGGGACCCAGGGGTACGCAGTGGGGGCAGAGGGCACGGGGAGTGGGGCAGCCTCCCGCGGGACCCCCTCCCACTCCGGGCTCCTGGCACCGCTCAGTCGGCGGCGTCGCAAGCACACACGCTGCTTGGCCGCATTGCCGGGCGCAGGGAGCCAGCAGCCGCTTGGCAAGTCTCGCAGGACATACTGTGAGCCGCTTCCGTGGCCCGCAGCCCACCCCCCAGATGGGCGGCCCGCGGGGGCCAGGGTGGTGGAATGCAGGGGTCCCCCACCAGGCTCCTGGGGCCTGCTGAGGGCCCCCCAGTGGGGCGGGCAGCCCCTCTGATAAGCACCTTTCTCCGGAGACTGTAGAGTGGGCCCCCCCCCCATAGGAGCCCCTGGTTTGAATCGCTTGCAATTTGTCAAATTATGCAGAAGCCGAGGCAAGGAACGGAAGTCGTTGGATTCTATTATGTGGAAATTAGCCTGTTAGAGCAATTTCTCTCCATTTGTTTCCAGAAAATCGCCTGCGTGGGAAGGCCTCAGCTGGCTGTGGGCACTGGAGGGGGCTGCAGCCTGCACCGATGGTGGGGGCCCCCTCTTCAAAGCCAACCAGCAGGGAAGGGGTGGTTAGAGGCACTGGGGTGCACAAACCCTGGGCCACCTCAGCTGCTGTCTGAACAGTGGGGACTGGGGCCATCGTGAGAGGCTTGTGAGGAGAGGCCTGGAGGTCTCCCACTGGTTCGGGCTCTTGGGGAGGGGGAAGCTGGTGGGCTTGAGGGCGTCTCCCCCAAGCATGGGCCCTCAGTGGGCTGCAGAGAGGTCCAAGGACCCTATAGCCTGGCAGCTGAGCCCACCAGACCCCCCTCCTCCAACTCACCCCTTTCAGGCAAGTTCCCCCTTACTCCCCACCCACCTCCTGCTTCCTCTTCACTGGCCCACGACTCCTGGGCTCCTGGGCCTCAGACCCCTGACACGCTCACACATGCGCGTGCATACACTCTCACCTCCACTCACACTGACGAGTGAGGGCCCCTACTCCTCAGTTTCCTGAGAAAGGTGCTCATCTGGGGTGCTGCCTGCCCCACTGGGGGTCCCTCCACAGGCCCCAGGAGCCCAATGGGGGTTCCCCTGCATTCCACCACCCTGCCCCCCACAGGCCGTCCATCTGGGGGGTAGGCTGTGTATGCTCACTCACACTCATGCCCTCACACACTCAAGTGCTCACATATACATGCACTCGTCCATGAGCACATGCATACACCTACACAGGCACACTCACCCACTCACCTTCGCACATGCTCACACATGCATATTTACACACATGCACACATGCTCACACAGAGGCACTCACACATACACACACTTAAACACAAACTCCACACACATATTCATATTGACACATACACTCAGACATACATACACCCATGTACTCACACACAGATTCACACACTCATATGCATACATGCCTGCCCCCGCGTACACCCTCACTTATGCATATACACACACAGACATGCTCACACATTCACACATGCAGACCCTGACACTCACATTAACACGCTCTGCCTGCCTGGGGTGGTGGAGGGGCTGCAGAGGAAGGAGGGAAGGGGACCCTGGTCAGGATGCATCCAGGGCTCTGGGAAGACCACGTCCCAGGAAAAGGGCAGAGGTCAGGCGTTATCTGCATTTTATACTCTTCCCAGTGGGATAGCTCCTGGCCCCAGGGACCAACCCCTGGACACCTCTGGGGTTGCAGGCGGTCTTGGCAGGCCCTTGCCCTGTCCCTCTCCTCTCTCTCGGGGCCTCCTGTGGCTGGATGCTGGGTACTGTGTGCTCCCTGCTCCTGCCCGGGAGGCATGGACTTGGGGCTCAGTGTGTGTGGGTGTGTGTAGCAGTACCCAGATTCACACTCAGCTAGAGGCTCCAGGGCTCCAAGGGGAGACATAGAGGGGTGGCTGCACAGGGCAGGCGGGGGTGGGGGCAGCGGGGGTTGGGCTCAGCTGGGAGATGCAGGGCCCAGTCCCAAGATGGGCTCAGAGCCTCAGCCCTGAGTGGCAGTCATGCCCTCCCAAGGAGACTAGGGAGAGCCACCTGGGCCCCTGAGGCTGTAAGTCTTTGTGGGAGCAGATGGCCTCAGCTTTCTCCGGAGGAGTGGCTGGTGGGTTCAAGGCCTGGCCTTTCAGTCAGTTGGCCCTGAGCACGGCACCTCTGAACCCTGGGGGGTGTTTGCCCCAGTGCCTGCTCCCTGCAGCCTGTGGGGCTCAGCCCGGGCCCACAGGGCTCCTGATCTTCAGGTTCATGTCCATGTGGCTGGCTGATCTCCTGGTAGCACTGGGACTGTCCATTCCCATCAGAGGAGCTGCTGTGCCCCGGCTTATCCACCAGGCTGAGGGGTGGACTCCCGAGCAGCCCAGAGCCTACCACCTGAGCTCGAGTGGGGCCACTTCTCCATGTTTCCAGCGAGGTTTGTCAGTGTGGGGGCACGGGCAGGTCTGCCATGGCCCTGACAGAGGTTGGGTCCACTCGGACAGGCCTCTGGATGTCTTTGGGATGGAAGCCACCAGTCCAGCAGCCTGGGCCTGGCACGAAGACAAGGCCCCTGCTGATGGCACTCTCTCCCCCTATGTCCACCCAGAAGCCGTCCCCTGCTCTCCTGTTCAGAAGACAGCACCCTAGGCCCTGGCCGCTGGCCCCAACAGCACAGCAGGCTGCACGAGGCCTGACACGGGGTGAAGAGTCTGTGACTTCCTGGACTTGCAGAGTGCTGGTGCCATGGCAACTTGGCCTCGGTGCCACCGTGATGCTGTGAATCGGTGGCCCCAGCCAAACAGGGAGGAGGACAAGGCAGGCCTGCACAGAGCCATCGAGGGTCACTGTGGTGGCGCTAGTGGGTCACAAACGACCTCCACCACCTGCTCTCCCAGACAGCAGGCAGCTGTGGCCTCACCAGGACGCGGGCCTGAATGGACCAGGCAGGGCTGTGAGCTTGGCCTGACTGCAGGTGGGCCTGAAGCTGAAACAGAACCTCTGACATCCCTGTCGCAAAGTGCCCTCGGAGCGGAGCCTCAGTGCCAGCGCCTCAACAGGTCTAACATGGCCTGTAGGTGCCAAAACTCCCTTCCAGACGTGCGGGGTCCCTGTCACCTTGTGAGGTCTGGAACTGGAAGAGCAGTGCCCATCCTGGAGCACTCACCACCCGACCGAGAGCTAGTTGTTGGGACCTCGGGTGAGCGTGGCCTCTCCACTGCAGGCCTTCTCCTGCCGCCCAGCAGTGATTGGACGCGGGTTCCTGCTCAGCCTGTGCCAGCCCGGCAGCAATGGGGTGGAGAGGACCCAGCTGAGGCATTAAGACAGATAGCCCACTCTGGCCCCTTTCCATCCATGAGGGGGGGTGGTGGTCTGTCATCCTGAGCCAGCACTGCCACGCCCAGGTGAGCCTGTGACGCGCCCTTCCTCTGCTTCTCTGGGATGTGTCAGGCTTGCAGCCCTGTAGCACATAGAAAGCCGTCACAGTGAGGTTTGGGGCCAACACGGCTGGGCCAGGATTCTCAGTGGTTTGTCAATGGAGGCCTCCCCCAGCCTGTGACCTGACACAGTGTCAGTCAAGCAGCTATGGGGAAATCAGGGTCAGGGGTGTGTGCAACCCCTCACTCAGTGTGTCAGTCTAGGTAGTCTTGAGAAACAAATTCATGAACACTCACATGTGCATAAGAAACAGCTCTATATAGCTCTATCTACAAGAGTAATTGAACATTGAGAAAACACCCCAGCCTAGTCCAGATCAAATCCATAAGTCCAATATTAGCCCACATGCCCGATGCCAGTCTGTAAATCCCTCCAGACTCACGCAGCGCATGCAATGATGCTGAGTGCAGGAGATTACAGGACAGTGGGTGGGAAGCTTGTGGACGCAGTGACATTGTAAACATCTCAGCACTGGCAGGGGTCTCCACGTGGCCTCTCCAGTTCTGAGGTTCTGGCTGCATCAGCAAAGCTCCATCAGACTTGTCTCAGGAATGTCTCGCAGGGTGAGAGTCTGTGCCCCGCCTCCCGTGAGCTATTTATCTCCTTAATGCCTCCAAATGAGGTCATCAAGCTGTGACCTGATTGACACCAGGTGATGTAAGGACCATGTTCTGGTCACAGGGTGTGGCCTGCTTCGTGTCCATAAGCAGGCACGTGGAGCTTTCTCTCTCTCTTCTGCTTCTTCTTCCTGCTGGCCTGGATCCTGCGTCTGGGTCCTTGGGACTTGGGCCAGTGCTCTGCCATGTGGCCTTGTGGCAGTGGAGTCTCTTGACACTGCCCCCACTAGTCTATGGCTTTCCTGTTTCCTGGTTGTCCATGGTTTCCTGGTCCATCAGCCTGGGCAGCTGTCTGAGTTGGGAAGGGCTCCAGCTTGGCTTCTGACCCACGGACCTGGGCTGGATTGGCCCTGCCCCTCTGAGGTGGGGTGGGCTGCTCTCTTGGTACACATGGAAGACTGTGCAATTCGTGTGTGTGTGTGTGTGTAAGAGCTTAATATCAAGAGTAATTGTATATTAAGGAAATACCCCAGCCCAGTCCAGATCCACTGAAGTGGGTGGTAGGTGGATTACACAGCAACAACACGGTGGAAACAACTTCCTTCTTGTCCATGGTGCCACCATCTTGCTTCTCCAGGGAGCCCAGCCTAACGGAGGCAGTGGCCACACAGACCCACACAGCCTCCCTATGCCCCGGGCCCGCGTCACTCATACCACTTTGTGGCTCAGCAAACGGAGACCAACAGGTCTGCCTGGTTCCCAGAGCATCCCAGGCCGGAGCTGTCCACTTCCCACTGCTAGGGCAGAGGACAATGGGACCGCCTGCAAACTACCCTTGGAGCTAAGCCTCAGTGCCAATGCCGCAACAGGTCCAGCCTGGCCCACAGGTGCCGAAGCCCCTTTCCGGAATGATTCTGGATCCTGGTCAGAGGGACACCAGGGAATGCAGTGCCCACAGCACCAGACAGGCATCCCCAGACCTGCACAGAAGTGGAGACACGTGACCCCAGCCAGGAGAAAAGCCACCCACAGAGAAGGACCTGGGCATGGCACAGAGGACACGGCCTGCCTGCTTGGGGGTCAAGCGTGAGTTCAGCAGAGAGGTGCCCCCATGTCTGCATAGGGTCCCAGGGTCTTTGTGACTGAGTCCACTCCAGAGCAGACCACCAGACCCCTCTCTGGGGCACCTGTGGGTGGACTGGAACCGCTGACCTTTCTGGTTAGTAGCCCTGCAGTGGGCATAACCGTTTGACAACTCGGTGGTCAGTGAAGAGAGAGAGAAGATATAAGAATTCCAAAGGGACTTTCTAGCAATGGGCAGAGGCCAGTCAAATGCGAGAACTTCACCGTACACAGGGTGAGTCAAGGCAGATGAAGCAGAGGAAACATCACACCCACGCCCAGCCAGCAGGCGGCACGGAGGGGGGCACGCTGTCCCTGGGTGAGAGGGAGGCCAGCAGTGTCCTGTGGTCCTGTCCTGGCTGGGGCCCTAGCTTGGAGCCTTTCCTTCCCATGGCAGGCGGTGGGCAGCTGCGTGGGCCCCCTCGCCGGGCCTGCTCCGTCCGGGCTGACATCTGTGGTCTGGAAGTCGTAACGATGAATATAGATGAACTATTAGGGGTGCGGCGTGCCGAGCGCGAACAAAGAGACCGCTCTCCCCTGGAACGGCCGCAGCACAGCTCGCTCGCTCGCTCGCTCGCTCTCGTGGCTCCTCGGAGGAGAAATTGATTCATTGACCAAATTGGCCATTTGAAATTCAAGAGCCTGCGACTCTGGAGCGCAGCCCCTCCCCCAGATTTATGGGGCCACAGGGAGCCCGGCGCCTCTGGCTCCCTTTATTACGATGATCTACGGCCAGCTCGCTGAGCGCCTGGCTCGGGCCCACACCAGGCTGGAGGGCACCCTCGCCCTGCCTCTGAGAAGGGCCAGGGGCCAGGGGGGCCGCGGGCCTGGCCAGTGGAATCTTGGGGTGCCCAGGGTAGCCCGCTTGGGCTGGTCGCCTCCTGATGCACAGGTCGTGGTCAGCTCTCTCACCCCGTTCCTGGCCGCTGGCCTCCACAGTCACTCAGAGCAGCTCACACCGCAGGTCAGGGATGTGGGGCGAGGGTGGGGTGCACAGAAAACTGAACCCCAGGGGCTCACTGGGTGTTGCGGGTCCCTGGACCTTGGCCTCAGTGGAGGGGCCGGTGGGTCCAGGACTTGTTGGGCCATCGAGTGGGTTCTGACCAGAGCAGACCCTGTGCACATCAGAATAAAGTGTTGCCTGGTCCTGGCCGTCCTCCCAATTATTGCTGTGCCCGCGCCCCTTGTTATAGCCACGGTGCCCGTCCATCTCGCCAAGCCCCTCCACTTTACCGAGCATGATGTCCGTCTTCAGGGACTGGTCTCTCCTGACCACATGGCCAAAGGACTTGAGATGAAAGCTTGTCTCTAAGGGCCCCCTGGTCGCACTTCTCACAGGACAGGTTTGCTTGTTGCCCAACATTCCGTGGGGCTTTCTCTGTTCTCTGTCGGCACAGAGGCCTGGCAAGGGGAGCTGCGATGAGGGGATGGGGGTATGGCCTGGGGGAGAGTGAAGCCCTGGGCTTGGGCCTCAGAGTCGCCCCACGGTGGGGGTCAGACACTTGCTCTGCCTGAGGTCCCGAGGTGGCCACTGCAAGTCCATTCTCCATCAGTTCTGGAAGCCGGGGTGGGAGTCAGGGGCAGCGCTCCCAGAGGACTCAGGAGGGTCCTGCCTCCTCCCCTGCCTGATGGCTGCGCCGCTCCATGCTCTGTCTTCACGTGGACGCTCTCCCGGTCTCCGGAGGTGACACCGTGCTCTTGTCATAGGACACTGCTCCCTGGATGGTGGAAGTGGCAGGTCCTCCGCCACTGCTGCCTAATGGAACAGTCAGCGCAGCGCCCTCCTCACCCCCATCGCTGGGCTGCCCCGCCTCCTGGGCCACCGTCCCCTTTGTTATTGACCTTCCGTTTCCCCGGCATGATGCTCCTCTCCAGGGACTGGTTTCCCCCGACAACACATCCACAGCACGCGAGACGAAGACTCTCTCAGAAGGAGCTTCTGGCTGTCCTTCCAGGACAGACGCGCCTGCGCCCCTGCTCTCCACCAAGGCTGTCACCCAGACGCATCACTTCTTCTGTGGCTGTCCTGCTCGTGTCTAACTTCCACCCACAACAAAGCGCCTTGAGTCAGGCCAGCCTGGGTCCCCCAAGCAACATCTTGGCTTTAGCAAGGTCTATGCTGCAGGCTTGGCCCACGCACACATACCCTTTGCTCTTGACTGCTGCTTCCCTGGGCGCTGACTGTGGATCCGAGCAAAATGAAACCCTCCCTGCCTACCATCCCTTCTCCATCTATCAGCCGCTGCCCACTGTGACGCACGCACAAGGCTGCGGTCTGTGGTCTGTGGTCTCTAGCAGCACGAGCTTCCAGGCCCCTTTGCTGGCAGCCAGCAGGGGTGTGTCCGCTGAACCTCACAGGCTGTCCATGCGCCGTCCTCTTATCTCTTCTCTGAAGCCAGCTTCTCTGGTCACGTACTGGGCACAGTGTGAATTAGGATGGTGAGAGGACAACGCCGGCACATAGCTCTCCTGACTGTACACCACGCAGTATCATCCCCGTGTTCTGTCCCAGGCACTACCTCTTGGTCCACGTTCAGATTCCGCATGAGCCATGGGAGGTTCTGGAATTCCCATGCTCAGGGCTACCCATCGTTGCTGTGATCCACACCGGGGGCTGTCTGCCTCGCCACCGTCAATACTACACACGTCCATGTCTTCCTGGTGTTCCCTCCTTCCAGGCTCGATCCGTCTGGCGCCACCAGCACTATCCGGCCTCATGGCACCTCCGCGTCTCCGTTGGGCTTGAGTTTCGGCCTGCACATCTTTGCCGATGATCCATGCACCGCAGCTATTTCTGTGAAGGGTCGTCAGCAAACTTACTCATGTGTCACATTCAGGACATGGCTCACCAACATCCATGTTCTCTGGACGCCTGTGGGCTCACTGACAAGGTCCTGCTGCCACTGGTGGCCGGTGTTAGAAGCGTAATTCCGCATGTCTTCCCCTGGAAACTCTGCCCGTCACCATGGTGCTGCTGCCATGTTTAGGGCAGAGGTGGCACCAGCACTGCCACCTGCCACACCAGAGCCTCAATGGGGCGTCACACAGATGAGGCTGGGGGCTCATGGGTTAGCTCCCCCCCGCCACCCTCTCCTATGCCCTGGGACCCCACTGGAATGTGGTCCAACTTCCAAACGAGAGCCCATTCCCAGCTCCCGGGGATTAGGACTTGAGCATGTCTTCATACGAGGGGTTCACATTTCAACCCCCACCATGCACTGAACCCTGGGGCTCCTGGCTGGGCCAGGTCCTGCGGTGTCAACTTGCTGGCACCTTGGCACGCCACCCACCCACTTTCCAGAGGCAGCAGGATGCCTCTGGATATTTGGGAAGGAAATTGTGGTGTGGAGTGAGGGCTGCCTGTGTTGCTCCGAGGGGTGAGCCCTGCTTCCCAGGCCCATCTCTCCCAGCAGCAGAGGCTGCTGCTCTCTGCAGACCCCTGCCCTGGGCAGCAGGACCCCACTCCCAGGGGCTGAATGCTGCTTGACTCGACCTAGTGAAGGTGGGAGCCCCTCAGCCTAGACACCCCCTCAACACCCTGGTGAGAAAGTCTCTGTTGTAATTACTGGATCTGACTTTGTAATTTTAATTGTATAATAAGTGACACACTAAAATGCTGTCGTTAAATTTAAGCCTCTGCAATAACACCCCGTTATTGCATCTTGATGACTTTATAACTACGGTACTTTATTCCTGACCGTGCCTTTTCATGATTGCGTGCTGGGTTTTCACATCTAATTATCTTCCTGATGACCATTGGACCTGCCGAGTGTGGGGCCACCCACAGCACCATCACCGGGGAGCAGCCTCCAGGTCCTGGGGGGGAGGCAGGCTGGCACCCAGCGAGGGGCAGGCAGGGACCCCCGTGAGGTGGCCATGAGTGCTGGAGTGGGCAGCCTGTGGGTGGCTGAGCTGCCTCTGTCTGGCAGCAGCTGACCTGCACCTCTAATGAGTCGTCGAACACAAACTGCTGACCACCAGGGGCCCTCTGGGCAGAGACAGAACAGGAAGGAAGCCCCCATGAAGCTCGTCTCCAGGCAGCAAATCCTCGTCTTTTTCCCCAGAGCAGTTCAATGGGCTTGAACCACCGACCTTTCTGTTAGGAGCTCAGCACTTACTGATCCGTGCCACCAGGGATGCTTCAAGGCACAGAGAAGGGGCTCTACAGGGACCCCCCGCCAGCCTGTGGTCAGCAACTGGAGGGGATGTGTGGGCCACACAGCCACCTGCACCCCTCTGTGCCCTGGTCTCATGCTCCTGGCCACCAGACACAGAGCCTAGCCCCCTGCCACACAGGTGACACTGAAGGTGGATGTGACGAGAAGGATGCTGGCAGCTGCCTGCCATCTGGGCCATCACAGACCGCCCCCCCAGTGGCCAGTGTGAAGGACAGGCTGTGGCAGGAGGGCTCTGCCTGGAAGGGGGTTGGGATGAGAATCTGTCTGCTCCAGGGGATATGGAGCTATCCTGTCACTGTGATTTTTCTCAGCCTTGGAATCGGTCTTGCACCCACGGTGTCCCACAGGAGGTGGGGGACACAATCACCTGGAAGGGACCCATCATGCTTCGTGCCCTGCCCCCCTGATTGGCTGCCCAGCTGCCCGGCTGCAGCTCTGCGGGAGAAGGAGGGTCCTGGGCTCCCAGGACTCCACGGGGCTCCCCCCGACTGTGATTATAAAATGAGATACATCAGACATGGCTGCAGAAATGTCCTGGGCAGGCTGGTACCACACAGAGCCTGTGTGTATGTGTGCGCCTGCTCATGTGGTGTGGGTATTTGGGATGTGTGAGCGTGTGTGTGCACGTGTATCTGTATGTGTGTGCGCCTGCGCGTGTCTGTCTCTGAGTGTGGTGTGTGTGCATGTGTCCGTGGTCGTGTATACATCTGTGTGTGTGGTGTGTGTGCATGCAAGCATTTGCAAGCACGTGCATCTATGTGTGTGTGGGGGGGGTTCTTGCATGAGGAGGGGTCGTGCACCCCGCCCGGTAGGCAGAGCCGACTGCTCCTCAGGCCTCAGAGGTGAATCGTCACCCATGGGAGCCACGGCCGCCTCTTTCTTCTCCGGAGCAGCTGCTGGGCTCGAACTGCCGGCCTTGCTGTTCGCAGCAAGGGGTTGACATGGCCAGGCGCTCACAAGGGGCGGCACCCGGGACACCCACAGGCACCTCAGAAGAGAAGACTGGCTGACACCCAGGCCCGGGCCCTGAGCAGCATGGCTCCCCCTGATCCATCAATCCGGGCTTTGGTTTGTGTCTCCGGTGATGCCGTGGTTAAAGACGCTGCTGCTAGCGGAAGGGTCTGTGACTAGAGGCCCGGCCGGCCCAGGGAAGGAAGAGGCGACCAGAGCCAGTCCAGCGAGCACTTCTGCCCTCGTGTCTCTCCCAACACGAGTCCCTGATGAACCTTTTCCTCGCAGCAGAGTCATGGCCACCCCAATACAGCAGCGTGTGTGAGAGCTCCGTGGCTAGCCAGAAGGCGGGCGGTTCGCACCCAGCAGGCACCCGTGGGAGAAAGAGGAGGCGGTCTGCTCCTGTGAAGACGGGCAGCTTGGGGTGCTCATGGGGCTTCTCTGCTTGTCCTACGGGCTCGCTGAGTGGGAACTGACAATGGGGCCGTGCTGTGGCTTGTGAGGAGGTAAAGGGGGCTGGGTCGGTGGCTTAACCCACAGGCTGCTGGTTGCAGCTTCCTGGGAGTCCAGCCTGGACACCTGAGGGACAGCTGCACTCTTTCCCCATCACTCGGCACTGGTACCGGCTTGCTGGCAGGGTCAGCTGCTGAACTGACCGACAAGGTTGTGAGCTGGCCCTCTGTTCATCTCCTTTGGACAGGTGTCTGCCTGTTCCTCCCTGCCAAAGAGGATTTCTCCCTGTGGCTGTGTTGGTCCCAGCCCAAGGGAACCTGGGGCCCCCATCTTCTCCTGTGGGCCTGCTGTATCTGTCCATCCATGAGGCCACTCCGTATCAAACCCACAGCCGAGTATCCTGATGACTTGGCCACAGTGAGCATATGGACCCCCACCACACCCCAGACCCAAACCTGAGAGTTGGTTCTCACTAAGAGCAGCCCCCAGGACAGAGCAGAGCTGTCCACGGGGCTCTGTGAACCCACCCAAGATGAATGCAGAAGGTTCCAGACGTGAGCCCCAACGGTGGACCCTCTTTTGTCCAAGCCAGCAGGAAGAGGACCCTGTGAAGGCTGACTGCCAGCCTGACCCCAGAGAAGCCGCTGCCCCAACCCTGCATGGAGCCTGTGCCCAGCAGTGTGGCCCAAGTCCCCCTCGCCCCACGGTTTGTTGCATGGGTTGGGGAGAGGGCCTGCTGGCACGCTGGGTTAAGCGCCAGGCTGCAAAAGGTAAGGTGGGTGGTCCGAACCTACCGGCTGTTCTGAAGGGTTTGGAGGAAGCACAGCCTTAGAACTGAGGGTGGTGAGACGGCATCTCACGTCCTTGGGACACGTGGTCAGGAGAGCGCAGTCCCTGGAGAAGGCCATCATGCTCGGTAAAGTGGAGAGGAAGGCCCTCAAGGGGATGGATGAACACAGTGGCCGCTATGACGGAACATCGTGGGTCCTGCTTGCCTGTCCTGCGGGGTACACCAGGGCGAAATCGCTGGGACCTCCGGTCAGTCCATCTTCAACTTGTCAAGGACCCCCCGTGCCGTGGGCCACAGCAGCTGCCCCGTTTCCAGCTCCACGCCCACACCCTCACTGCTGTCCTGTCTCCTCAGCACTAGCGAGCCTGCCGGGAGCCGGTGCTGGCACAGAGGACCACTGACTTGGTAGTCAGCACAGCTCAGCAGCCCCAGAGCCTCTGCCCCCTCCCCCGGAGCCCCCCCCCCATCTCATGGGCCAGACTGGACTGGATGGCCAAGCCACGTGGTCTTTAGACCAGTGCTGGAGGCAAGCTGAACTCCTCTGTCTTCTTTGGAGAAACGCCTGCTCAGCCCCGTGCCCTCGCCTATTGGGTCACCTGTCTCTGTGGTTCAGGAGCTGTGAGTGAGCACGCTTCATATCTGGGCATACGATTTATAGGCCTGTTCAGGGTTCACACATGCTCCCTCCTCTCCGTGCCCCACCTCACTGCTGGCCTGGCTTCATGGGCAGCAGGAGGCGCTACCTTGAATGAGTGCTGTCCAGTTTCTAGATGCTGCTCTTCCTGCGTGGACTTTGGGTACAGTCGCCTAGCAGGCCTGGCCCAGCCCCCAGCCACAAGAGCACACACTAATACCCAAATCCAGCACGGCCAGAGGCCAAGGACAGCAGTGGAACCTGGATCTGGTGCAGGGTAGACACCTGCAGGAGGGCCTGGGGGCCTCCAGGTGAGGAGCCGTTCCCTGACTCAGGAGATTCACTGATTGTAGGACGATTTACTGAAGGTTTACCTGGTGCTAAAGGATGCCTCCATCAGACAGTCCTGCGAGGATGGCACATTAGACGGTCCCGTGGCACAAGGGCTCTCTGTGAGCAAGAGCCTGCCGGACAGCACCTAAGGACAACGATGTCATGGAATGATAGGATACAAAACTCCAACCAGACTCACTGCCACCAAGTTGGCACTGACTCACAGTGACAGAGACAGACAATGCTTTCTCCCAGATCCCACAGATGCACAGAGACAGAGAGACAGGGACATGGAGAGACAGTGATGACAGAGACAGTGCCTTCTCCCAGATCCCAGAGACAGACAGAGACATGGAGAGACAGTGCCTTCTCCCACAGGTACACAGAGAGACAGAGAAAGAGGTAGGGCAGCATCACACTGCCCCTGTGGGATTCTGACATGAACCCTATAGCCCCATCTTTCCCCTGGACCAGCTGCTGGTGATTTCAAACTGCTGACCCCGTGGTCCCCAGCCCAGAGCCTCACCACTGCACACCAGGCCCTGTGGCAAAATAAAGGTGGGTGGGCTATAATGGCTCAGTGGCGCAGTGGGTGAGGTGCTGGGCTAGGAGCTGCCGGCTCAGGGTTGAAACCCACCGGCGTCCCTGCAGGAGAAAGGAAGCCCTCTGCTCCCATAAGACCCCAGAGCCTCAGAAGCCCCCAGGGGCAGCCCACTGTCCCTCAGGGTCACCATGAGTAGGAAGTGACCCAGGGCAGGCTCTTTCCAGCACAAACTAGGCCTCAGTGCAGCCTAACGCTATGGCCCTTGAAGACCACTGTCTAAGGGTTGGCCGCTGCCAGACCCAGACGCCATCGGGAGGGACCGATGGCTATGAGGGTGCGGGGCCGGTGGGCCCGAGGGTCGGGGAAGATGAGGGTTCTCCATGAGATGACCAGCCACCGAGGCCACAGCAGGCTGCCGGGCGGGAGGTGGTACAGGATGGCCTGGCGCTTGGTTCTGCTGGGCATGGTGAGGGCACGTGAGGGCCACGACCACAGAGTTTAAGAGACAGAAAGAGGACGGGGACGGGGACAGGGGGGACTGGGGGCAATGGTGAGAAACAGCTCAGCCAGAGAGGTTGGATTTAGGTTAAAGGTCAGCAGTTTGAAACCAGCAGCCGCTCTGCTGGAGAAACAGGTAGCTTTCTGCTCCTGTGGAGAGTCAGCCTCAGAGACCCATGGGGCTGTTCTACCCTGTTCTGGAGGGTCCCTGTGAGTCGGCATGGACTCAAGGGCAATGAGTGAGTGGAACAATGTCATTAAGATCACCTGACCTGGCCTGGTAGGGCATGATCAAGGGTAAGGTAACTACGAGGTATAGCTGAAACCTAGGTGGGGACGGAGCATGATAGTGGGACAGGAGGAAAGTCAAGGGAAATAGAGGAAAGAGCTAGGAGGCAAAGGGCATTTATAGAGGTCTAGACAAAGACATGTACATATACAAATATATATATGAGGATGGGGAAATAGATCTATGTGCCTATATTTATAGGTTTAGTATTAAGGTGTCGGAAGGACCTTGGGCCTCCACTCAAGTACTCCCTCAATGCATGAATACTTTCTTCAATTAAATTGACATTATATGATGCTCACCCTCCTGACACAACTGCTGAAGCCAAAGCGGGTGAACAAGCAAATGTGGTGAAGAAAACTGATGGTGCTCGGCTATCAAAAGAGATAGCATCTGGGGTCTTAAAGGCTTGAAGATAAACAAGCGGCCATCTAGCTCAGAAGCAACAAAGCCCACATGGAAGAACACACCAACCTGTGTGATCATGTGGTTCCGAAGGGATCAGTTATCAGGCATCAAAGAACAAAAAATCATATCATTGGCTGCATACCTCCATGATACGATTGCTGAGGACAAATGGGTGCATAAGCAAATGTGGCGAAGAAAGCTGATGGTTCCCGGCTATCAAAAGATATAGCGTCTGGGGTCTTAAAGGCTTGAAGATAAACAAGTGGCCATCTAGCTCAGAAGCAACAAAGCCCACATGGAAGAAGCACACCAGCCTGTGCAATCGCGAGGTGTCGAAGGGATCAGGTATAAGGTATCATCAGATAAAAACAACAAAATCTTACCATAGTGAATGAAGGGGGAAATTCAGAGTGGAGACCCAAGGCCCATTTGTTGGCCACTGGAGATCCCCTTGCAGAGGGGTCTAGGGGAAGAGATGAGTCAGTCAGGGTGTGATATAGCACCGATGAAGAATACAGCTTTCCTCCAGTTCTTAAATGCTTCCTCCCCACCAACTCTCATGATCCGAATTCTACCTTGCAAGTCTGGATAGAGCAGAGGGTGTACACTGGTGCATATAGGAGCTGGAGGCACAGGGAATCAGGGCGGATAATACCTTCAGGACCAGGGGTGTGAGGGGCGATACTGGGAGGGTAGAGAGAGTGGGTTGTAAATGGGGAACTGATTACAAGGATCCACATGTGACCTCCTCCCTGGGGGATTGACAACAGAAAAGGGGGTGAAGGGAGACGTCGGACAGGGCAAGATATGACAAAATAATAATTTATAGATTATCAAGGGCTCATGAAGGAGGGGGAGCAGGGAGAAAGGGGGAAAAAAGAGGACCTGATGCAAAGGGCTTAAGTGGAGAGCAAATGCTTTGAAAATGATGAGGGCAAAGAATGTACAGATGTGCTTTACACAATTGATGTAGGTATGGATTGTGATAAGAGTTGTATGAGTCCCTAATAAAATGTTTTAAAAAAAAAAAAAAGATCAATTGACCCAAGCCATGGCATCTCAATCATCTCTTACGCGTGTGAAGCTGGTCAGTGAATAAGGAAGATGGCCGAAGATGACCGTGCTGCCAACATATTGGAATGTTGTGGGCTGTCAGAAGGGCAAACCATCTGTCTCGGAAGAAGTACGGCCAGATGCTCCTTCGAGACCAGGACGGCATGACTTTGTCTCACGCACTTTGGCATGTTGCCAGGGACACCCGTCCTGCTTGGTAAAGAGGAGGGCCCTCGAGGAGATGGACAGCACAGTGGCTGCAACAAAGGACTCGCTGTGAGGCTGGGCAAGACCAGGCAGTGTTTCTTTCTGTCGGACACGGGGTGGCTGAGGCGGGATCAGCTGGACCAACAACGACATCGACAGAGACGGAGGTACCCCTGTAAGGCCTGCAGAGGTGGCAGGAGGGGAGGGGGTCTGTGTGTGGGAAGCTGGGTACTGCCCCGTTGGGACCCCGTCCTTTAAGGGCCTCCGTCCTGAGAAGCAGTCTGGGCAGGGTCCCAGCCCCACTGGGCAGCAGCGCAGAGGGGGACGAAGGGGAGCCCCTGGGTCCTGGGGGTGGAACCCTCTCCTGCAGGGGCTGAGATTGCCCCAGCAGCAGATTCTGGGCTAGTGAGGAAAGGGCCGGGGATGATGTGCGTCCCACAGCCAGAGCCCTCCTTGGTCTGGGGCAGCAGAAAGAGGACACAGTGAGGGGTGGATGCCAGCTGACCCCTGAGTAGCTGCCGCCACCAGTCCTGCACTGAGCTTTTGTCCAGGCATGTCCCCCAAGTCCCCTGGCCCCCGTGACTCAAGAGCCCATCGGAGGAGATGAAGGTGGGAGGGTCTGGTTGCTATGCTACACCATCTAGGCGTGTCACTGCTGGGACTTGGGAGATGTTGAGCCTCACTGCCATCAGAGGACGAGGGCTGGGAGGGGAGCAGGGCCAGAGGCCGAGTGGATACAGGGGCAAGAGGCGGGCACCAGGCCACTCCCTGACATGGAGCTGTGTCCCTGGCTGGGGGGAAGGCGGCTCGTGAGCCAGGACGACCGGGGCTCTTGTCTTTACTCTGGCAGACAGGTCCACAGCACTGCCAGCCTGGAGCCCTAGGGGTGCAGGTGCTGGACTTCTTTTGAGTCCAGCGGGGGGACCTGGGAAGGAAGAGCTGGTGACCCACTTGGACAGAGTGGCCTCTGAGAGCAGCGGGTACTGCTCCATGACACGTGTGGGGGCGCTGGCAGGGGGCATCCACTCCGAGGCCACTGGGCTTTTGTCGGTCTCCTCTCTGGCAGCTGTGGGTCTAATGGCGCCAACCCAGCAGGTGTGAGAGTCTGGTGCTGGCCGACCCCCTTCGGCTGTGAGGAGAGGCCATGGCTGCAGTCTCAGCCCAGGCTGTGGGGACAAGAGGGGTCACTCGTTCTCCTCACCCGGAGTGCGCTAGGTGTACGCCCCGGGACAGGGCAGGGCGGGTTTGTCTCAGCCCTCGGGGACCCCGGCAGCAGCACTGTCAGTCAGGAGGCTCTCCTCATGCTCTCTCGGTCTCTGTTTGTCTCTGTCTGATGGTCTCTGAACTCTGGTAGGAAGTGGACACCTTTTCCAGCTTCTCTTTCTGGCTCATCGGTGATCCTCAATTCTGAGGTTCTGCCTTCTCTCAGCCCCAGCACACTGAACAGGTGTAGCCTGGCCCCTGCCCTCACGCCAGGCCCTGACTGGCATTAGCCGGCCACACAGCAGAGAGAGCTAAAGACTGGAAAGGAAGAGACAAAACTATCACTCTTGTAGAAAATACAAATTTTCTCTCTAAACAAAAAGATCAGGAAACCACAGGCACAAATAGAACTAATCAGGTTGGCGATGGAGTCACAAGTCAATCCCCACCTGCTGGGCCCGGGGAACCAACAGGGAGGGTCCGCAGTAAACCCCAGGTAACCGGGGCTGCAGCAGATGTGGAGAAGTCCGCCATTGCCTGGGGTACTGAAGGGGAGACCACCCTGGATCCGGCTCGCCTCTGAGACCACTGGAAACCGCTGCACCGGCTGCAGCATCACTGGGCCTGTGCCATGATGGGAGGGCCCTGTGAAGGGGCAGCCTGGAATGGAGGAGTTGGGAGGCCTTGCCACCTGCCTGCTCCTCCAATTGATCCCCACTTGGCCAACCCCCCATCCCGGCCTGTAGAGAGGAGCTGACCGCCCTCATGCCTGAGGACCTTGCAGGCTGCAGACCGCCAGGCCTTCCTTCAGAGGCACCCGGGGTTGGGTTCGAAGCCCCAACCTTCGGATTAGTCGTGGGAAGCGGGGCTCCACCAGTGTGGCAGTCGGCGCGGGGAGCCTACCTGATGCTGACGCAGCGCTTCGCGCACATCGGCCCCAGCGCATACCTTCTGGTCTGCGCAAGAGCGGGCTGCGAAATTACAGGAGGTCTTGCCCAACGCGGTGGCAGCTCCGCTGCTGTCCAGGTGGCACAGAGCATAGCTGCCCCATAAGGTGTCCGAGGCGGGCCTCTTTGCACTGGCAGCGAGGGGTCTTTCTCCCACGGAGCGGCTGGTGAGGTTGAACCGCCGACTTCTGGATGGCAGCGGAGCGCGCCGTCACAGTTCCAAGGCCCAGAGACCTTGTAGGGAAGGGTTGAGCTGCCCCTGGGGTGTCTGAGCCTGGAAGTCTTTACGGGAGTAGAAAGCCTTGTCTTTCTCCCACGAGGTGGCGGGTGTTTTGAGCTGCCGACCTTGCGGTTTGCAGCTCAACATGTACCCCACATTGCCATCAGGTCCCCTTAAAAAGGCCATGAGCTCACTCAGCGTAGCACTGCTTCTGGGGGGCTTCCATGACTGGAACTCTATGGTGGCTGCACGTCTCGTCCTTCTCGCTCAGAGTGGCTAGTGGGTTTGAACTGCTGGCCTTGAGGTTCGCAGCCCAACATGGAACTGACCACTCTCCCATCAGGGCGCCTCACACTGTATGCAGAGTTTAAAAACGGCTTCCAAGGCCACCGAGAGGGAGGGCGGCTGGAGGGGGCGGGCTGCTGGGGCTCAGCTGTCCCAGCTGCCCCACTTCTGAATCAGCCTGGGCTGGGGCACTGCTGTCCCCTGAGCCTGGCTGGTGGGTGTCCACTGTGACATGTGCTGACCACGGGGACGGAGCTCACAGGCTGAGGAGGATGGAGAAGGCAGCAGGGGAGTGGGGAGGAGAGAGGCTGGTGCAGCTGTCAGGATGTGAGAGATGGTGTGTGTGTGTGTGGGGGGGGGGTGGGATGCAGCCTCTCTGGACAGTGGTTCAAGGTGGACAAGGAGCAGGCCAGCCAGGGACCAGGAGGTCCCTGTGCCAGTGCCTGTGTCTGTCCTGAGAGACCCCAAAAACCTCAAGGGGTATTTTCAGAGTGTGCTGCTCAGGACAGGGGTGCTGGTGGGGGTCTTGAGGGCCGGCGAGCATGGAGGCCTTAGGGGGCTGGGTGTAGGACAGAGTGGATGCCAGGGCGGCGGGAGACCATGGCCACAGCAGCAAGGAGATGGGCCAAGTGATCTCATTAGGGACTTGGGAACCAGACCACCTTCCTGTTGGGGGTGCAGGTGGTCCAGCCCTGTTCACCAAGGCCTGGAGACAGCGTCTGCAAAATCAGCCCTGGGGAGCCGCGGAGCCCTGACTTGAGCCAGGCCCGTGGCCGGCCTGGATACCTACAAGTGCTGCCGAGCCAGGCTGAGCCCTGTTCACCGTGGTACAGAAGTAGGAAGGTAAGGTGTGGGGGGTTGGGGAGGGGGCGTTGACAGTTCACCTGAGGTTCCATCAGAGGCTGGCATCATGTCCTATTAGGGGACGGACGGGAAGGGGCTTAAAGGATCTTGTAATCCACCCCTCACCCCCCACCCCCCACCCCATGGTAAGATGTCCTGGAGAGTCTGGGCCATTCTCAACATAAGTAAAGCCCCAACCAAACCCACTGCCATCGTACCGATGCTGACTCAGCAGCCCTCTGTGGGTTTCTGACACTGGGACTGTGGATGAGAGTAGAAAGCCCCGTCTTTCTCCCGTGGAGCGGCTGGTGGTTTCAAACTGCCGACCATGCGGATTACAGCCCAGGGTGTAATCACTCCACCACCAGGGACCCTTGACATCATTAAAAGGCATGGGAAGACTTGCCTGCTTTCTGCGGGGTCTGGATCCTGCATCCTGCCTGTCGACTTCTGGCTCTTTGAATTTGAGCCAGCGGCCTGCCAGGTTGCCTGCTAACTGCGGGATTCATCAGTGGGCTGCCAGCCATGGAACCCTTTGCCTCTGAAGCCACGAGAGGGCTGTTTCCCTGCAGGCCTTGGGTTCAGCAGCCTCCAGCCTCGCGTCTGACCCATGGACTTGGGGCTCTCCTGGTCCTGCTTGTACGACTGTGTGTGCTATCTTCTTGGTACAACTTGTTCCTTACACGTACGGGTGTCAGCTTCACTGGGTTTGCTTCCCCAGAGAACCCAGCCCAAGACATGGCACACATGAAGGGTCCAGTAAGAGGGGTCTGCCAGGGGCTGAGCACGTCTGTCCCATCATGCACCCCATTAGTATTGCAGAATGGGCTTGGTGGATCTGTGCTGAGACCCCCTTCGTAACCTGATGGCCCCACACTCTGACTGGTGGGCCCGGCGATGGTTCGGTCTCCCTGGAGTTCGAGTTGGTCCAGAGGGAGTGTGGGTAACCCTGGAGAAGTCGGGGGCTCCCTCCCCCGTGTGTTACTTCAGGCTGGTGGATCTGAACATCCCACCATCGTAGCTGCCCCTTGACATGCTGTTTGTGAACACAGGCACCTTCGTACCCCACAGATGTTGGTCACCGCCTCCAAGTGGTCCCTCAAGCTCCCCAGGGCCCAGCCAGCTCCTGTCAGATCTCACCTGCCCTTTCTCAGCTCCAAGGTCCAGCTTTGCGCTTTGCCCTCCTGGAGGGCCTTCCTCTCTCTGCTCCAAGCAAAAGCCCTCACGTCCACTCCGGCGGGTGTAGTCTCGGCCCCCAGAACCCTCAGTGTTCCTGGGGTGTCTTCTATGTGCTGGGGAGGCCCCTGTGACCCAACCCTGAGTCCCGTGACTGTGGTGGTCTCCCAGCCCAGACCTGACTTCACGTGACCAGTTCTTCATTGAAGCACTGCCTACCACCAAGACCACTACTGGATGCACGAGGGTGCATGGGGTGGGGGCTGGGCATGACCCCAAGGTTGAGGCCCCAGCTTTCCCTGAGCACCCTACGTGACCTGCATCAGTGCGTATTAGAGAAAATCTATCAGCTCCGTTTTCTCTCATTTTCAGGTCCCATTAATGATACTGACCAGGCTCACCAAGGGCAAAGGGCAGGCGGTTCAATGCCCCCCTCACCCTTGACCGTGACTCCCTCTCTATGCCTCTGCCCCTCTGTGTCTACACAGCCCAGTGTGTGGATTACAGTTCAATTTCATTTCAATCCACTTCCAATTCAATCCAATTCAATTCGGATTTGACTCCACGGCTCTCCAATTCATTTTCAACTCGGTCTAACTCGATTCCATCCCGCGCCAGTTCAATTCCAATTTCAGTTTCCATTTTCCTTAATTTGCTGTCACCGAGTGGCTGCTGCACACAGCGCTGGCAGAAGGGCACGCTGGCAGACCAGGTGCTGCTCCCGGGTACCAGCTGCAAGTGCAGGTGGGAACAGGCGGTGGGACACGGGACAGGCGGCACCCAGGGCAGGTAGGACCTGGGCAGGCAGAACAGGAGGCACATGGGATCAGGTAATTTCCTTTGGGATATTTACAAAGGCTGTTGAATTTTATAGTAAGATGGGACACAGGGCAGGTGGGAACCAGGGCAGGTAGACATGATACAGGTGGGAACCAGGGCAGGTAGACATGATGCAGGTGGAAACCAAGGCAGGTAGACATGATGCAGGTGGGAACCAAGGCAGGTAGACATGATGCAGGTGGGAATCAGGGCAGGTAGACATGATACAGGTGGGAACCAGGGCAGGTAGACATGATGCAGGTGGGAACCAGGGCAGGTAGACATGATGCAGGTGGGAACCAGGGCAGGTAGACATGATGCAGGTGGGAACCAGGGCAGGTAGACATGATGCAGGTGGAAACCAAGGCAAGTAGACATGATGCAGGTGGAAACCAAGGCAAGTAGACATGATGCAGGTGGGAACCAGGGCAGGTAGACATGATGCAGGTGGGAACCAGGGCAGGTAGACATGATACAGGTGGGTACCAGGGCAGGTAGACATGATGCAGGTGGGAACCAGAGCAGGTAGACATGACACAGGTGAGAACCAGAGCAGGAAGACATGATAGAGGTGGGAGCCAGGGCAGGTAGACAAGGTACAGGTGGCTGTCAGTGCAGGTGGGCGGCCACTGAGGTGGCAGAGTAAGCCAGGCAGAAGCCCTGCTAGGAGATCCCTTGGTGAGCTGAGTTAGCATCCTGCTAACTGGACGCAGTGTCCAGCTCCACCAGGAGGTCACTTCTGAGACTCAAGTCCTCATCTCCTGACCTGCACAGCTGCCCAGAGCTGAGTGACAGCCCTTTGGGGTAGATTCGAGTCATCACTATTTATGAAGTGCACGCACATGTGGGAGCCAGCCTCCAGAGTGACTCTGATCACGCTCCTCGGAATGCAGGACTGACAACCCCCCGGAATCAATAACCTGCTAAGCTCCCCACTAAATCACGGCACCTTGTATTCTTGAGTAAACCCTTCGGTAATTTACAAAGGCTGTTGGATTTTATAGTAAGTGTTTTTCAAACCAAGCTGGATTCTAAACAATAATGACTTTTTAATGCGGCCCTGTGATTACATTGTCATAGTGAAATACAGGCTCTGCCTGCATCAGGGACGAGGCCGGCTGATCACGGCGGACGCACAGGGTGTACACAAGGCAATCTCCATAAATTACCCCCAATCCTGGCTGACGCCAACGGGGAACAAGCTCGCTGGCTGAGCTGTGGGGTCAACATGGTGCCTGCTGCCCCGCCCATGGAGCCAACCAGCAGGTGATGGACACTCAGCCTCACAATCCATCCACAGTCCAGGGCTGCCTGTAGGATGGTCCGCCCAGCCCAGCCCCACCCTTCTGGCCCTGCCCTGGGGACAGCACGCTGCAGTAGCAAAGGGCCCCCTTCCTGGACAATCCCCTCCCACCTTGCCGGACGCTGAATGGCCAGGATTGGCATCTGGGATTCAAGTGTGGACGGAGCTCACCATGTGGGCAGAGGGGCAGCCGGGCTGCTAGGGGCCCTCCTGGAACCCCCTTCAATGTGTCTCTGCCTCAGTCCAGAGTCTGGGGCCCAGGTGAGAGGTATGGGGGAGGCCTGGACTGGATGGCCCAGCCCAGCACCTCTGCATCTTAGCGGGACCTTAGTCTCCAGCCGTGATTAGGGGCTCCTCCTCTCTGGGTGCTTCCCCAGGTAAGACCCCAAGAGGCACCCCTCCTGCTCCCCTGCCTCCTGGGTGAGGGGACAGTTGAACTCCAGGACCCCTGGGTGCTGCCTGCAGACAGTCTGTGGACAGCTTCCACTGAGGCCAGGAGAACTTCCGGGTGGAGGTGTCGTCTGACCCTTGTTGTTGACTGATCAATGGTGGAGAGGTGAGGAGTGGGCGGGGGCAGTCAGCTCCCAGGAGGTGAGAGTTCACCTGAGACAGGTGTGCTGATGTGGCTGCCAGTGTGCAAACATCAAACATGAAGGTCTCATGCAGCTAACTGGACAGCTGGAGCCTCCATCCAGCCATCGGGACTGCAGAACAAAAGCCTGGCCCTGAGTCTGTGGGCCGGGCTCCCATTCTGCATGCCCCAGGGAGCTAGGCCCCATCAGGAAATTGAGGCACAGAACCCCATCCATCCCAGGCACCTGAACCTTTGCTGTTCTCAACCTGGCCTCGATGTTCCTACAAAGGACTTGGGTGGGTGGAGGACAGTGGCATCTGGCAAGTCCCAGCTTGGGCCAGGGGGTCTGGAAGCCCAGAAGACCTGGGGGCATGGCCCAGGCACTCTGAGGAGGAAAGGAGTCTGCTCGAGCTACGTGGTGCCTTGGCCATGCCCCTTCTTGGAAAAACTCAAAGGAAAAAGAAGCTTGGGGTGGGGGGAGCCAGCTGCTTCCATCTGGGGGCCACCGAGGCAGATTTAACTCCAGGACCCTGTCAGACACCAACAGATGACCTCTGACCAGTGCAACCCTCTCCCCCGCCCCCGAAGCGCTCTAACAAACTGCTCTTAATAAAGTCCAAGACATGCCAGGAAAACAGATGAGGTGCCCCCACCCCCCACAAACAATCTTCTCTCCCGGCCCTCAGCAGGAGGCATTCGCTGCCTGAGTCATGATCTAAATTATGCATTAAACCCAATTACTTTTCATTATTGCTTTCCAATTAGGGGCTGGATTGACCGGCTCAGCATGTGGCCATGGTGCCCACCCTGCCCACTCCCCGCTAAATGGAATATGGGGGCCCTGGCCTTGAGAACCACGGTGGGCATGATCACCCCAAGTCCACTTGTCCTGTCCTCACAGAAGCTTGGGTAGCCCCTGCCCAAACCCCAGCCCCTGCCCTGCCTGATGTTCACAGCTCTGGGTCAACTTTGGGGGCCCTGCAGACTCTGCCCCCTGACTCCCAGGTCCCACTCAGCCCCACCAGGAGGCCCGCCAGCACAGCCCGTCCCCCTGCAGCGAAGCCTTTCCCTAGAGAGGAGGCAGTCATAGCTCCGGTGCAAGTTTCTCCTTCCAGGTGTGATCCCTGATCAGACACCTTGGACAGGTTTCCTAGAGGGGCTTCAGAATGAGATGCACTAGGAAGAAAGGCCTGGTGACCCCTCTGCCACATTCAGCCAATGAAAACCCCAAGACCAGGGCAGGCTGGTGGGCAGCGTCTCCCTGTGCCGTGAGTGGCCTCAGGCCCGGACTGACTCGACGCCAGTGTCCTTGGGGGTCCGTGGCCCCTGAGGAGGAACGCTCGTTCTAAGGCCGTTTCTGCAGTACAAGCACAACTGCTGCGAGCGCTGGGAGCTGTGCCGACACATCCAAGTGCTGCAACCCGCTCTCAACATTGTCATCACGGGGTCCATGTCTGTCTGTCCCTCTCTCGCAATGTTTGCCACTTGACTGTCGGCAGTGCTCCAACCAGGACAATGCACCGCCAGCGAGTCGATTCCAACACAACGGTTCTAAGGACATAGGCATGGCCCCCGGGCTTCTGCGGCTCTGTTGCTGCCGGGGCCGGCAGCCTTGTCTTCCTCCCAAAGAGCAGCTGGTGGGTCTGAGCTGATGACCTCGGGGTCAGCAGTCCAGCAGCCCACTGCCCACAAGGGCTCCGTCTGCAGCTCCATTATCGTCCCCACCGATTCTGTGTGGTGGCTAGGAGCCCTCCCCCACCCCCATGACCAATCTGGGCCGGGATCGGCGTGGCTGCTGCACTTGTGTCTGCGGGCAATTGGGGGCAGGGGCAGCCTTGATGGCACTTGGAGTGGTCGGCAGGGGGCCTAGTTGGAAGGGGCCCTTGGGAAGGAGCAAGGGGCTGCTGAGTGGTCTCCAAGGAGGTGGCCGGGTGGTGTGGGTATCAGTGGAAGGTTCAGAGCCCCATGTGATATGGGCCGTGGCCAGGTCAGTGCCTCCTAGCCAGGCTTTCTAAAACCTCAGTCCTCCAGCTCAGTGTCACTCTGACCCCTGAGCCCCTGTAAGGCCATCTCTCCTCCGGAGACCAGGGGGTGGCCAGCAGGGTGGAGCGCTGAGGGGGGGAGCATCAGGGGGAAGGGGGAGGTGGGGGGAGAGGTTTGAGTATAGGAGAGGCCCTGCCCGGGTGCTCCCGGGCCCCTTGTCGATGGCAGGCAGCACCCTGCACATGGTACCTGCAGGCTGGGCTCAGCCCACTGCCTGAAGGCCCTGGTAGTTCCTTTTTGTGCGGGTGATGGATGGTTCCGAAGGTGAAGAGCGAAATTAATTTCACGCACTCTTCCAAGCGGCCGTTAAGAAGGCTTTTAATGAACGCAGTAAAACCCAACTAATTACGGCGAGGGGACTTTGCCCTAAATAAAGGGGACGCGAGCGGCCCCAGTTTATTAAAACCCATGCATCACATTTTATCCGGAGTAGGCTTCATCGTCGCACCCGAGATGATGCAGCTAATGTTGCCTCCACACAGTAAACACTTCGGGGGGAGGGGGGACTGATACTGAAGCTGTAATGCATTGTGTGAGATGGCTTTGCGGGTCGGGAGGGGAGAGGGGAGTAAACACAGACTTGGGGGCAGGGGGCGGGTGAGAAGCCATCCCTCCTTGGATCTGCTGTCCGCAGGCAGCTCCTGCTGGGACATGGCCGAGGCACCGGACCCGAGCTCTCTGCAGTGCTGACACCAGTGTCCCCTCGCATTGCAGGGGCCAGTATCCCAGAGACTGCCAGGCCTTTCTTCCAAGCCTCACGGGGTGGGCTCGAACCCCCAGTCTTTGGAGTCCACTGAGCAGATGAGCTGCATGCACGCCCGGGTTCTTCTAAAACCACCCGCGAGCTTACCTTTCCCAGGCTCACTGCGTCAAGTCTGCCCAGGTTCCAGACACACAGGAAGGGGGTGGGGGTGGGAGAGCTGACATGCCCCCAATGGTTGTGATGTCAGCCACACACTCACAAATGTGGACACACAGGCACGGTGAGTTACCAGGCACATGGGTGTACGCACACTGTGTGGTTACACACTTCTGGGTCAACCTGATGAAAGAACGAAGGGGTGGAGTCTAGCCTGTCAGCCAGGTCACAGCCTGAAGATAGCTCCCTATGGGTGTGGCTTAATCAGGAGGATTCTGGGAAGTCCCTCTCTTCCTCCCTGGACGCTGGAGGTAGGACACACTCTCTGATTCACACTGCTGTTGACAAGCCACATGGGGCCACGCTGATGGCCGCCAGAGCCCTGGAGATGCTTCCACCACCTCTGGATCCACAGGACTTCCCACCCACCAGTCTGTGATCTTCCTGCATTCAGCATCATTGCATGTGCTGCATGAGTCTAAAGGGGAATTTATGGAGCAGTATCAGAGATATGGGCTAATATCAGACTTATGGACTTAATCTGGACTGGGCTGGGATGTTTTCTCAATAGAAAATTGCTCTTTGATATAAGCTCTTTCTTATACACATATGAGTGTCACTGGATTTGTTTTTCTAGTCTACCCGGACTAACACACACACACACACACACACACACACAGACTCTGTGAGTCACATAGCCTCATGTGTATACCCACACAGAAACACACGTGTACCCACACAGACATGTACCTCTCACATGTCCACACACACACATGCCCCATCACACACTCATTAAAATCATGGGAGCAAACAGGAGCACAGGGACAGTGCAAACCCACGGCACCCAAGCTGGCAGAGCAGGCCCCTCCTTGCTCTCACGGTCCTAGCAGGATGGTCCCAGGCTGCCGGGTGTTGCTGAGTGTCCAGAGCACCCTCTGCATGCTCTGTGCACAGACGTGTACATACAGAACAGCAGTGCCCTCTGCATACTGCATTCACAGATGTGTACACACAGAACAGCACCCTCTTCAAGCTCCATGCAGACAGGTATACACCATACTGCATCCTCTTCATACTGTGCCTACACACATGTACACACAGAACTGCACACAGGGCAGTCATGATTCTGGTTTTACACAGATAGGCTCACATGCATTCCATGTACCTGAAAGCCACCTTTTCTGGTAGCGTGACAACCCACGAGCTTCCCAGGCAGGGACCCCCACTGGCTTCCTCCTGTGGGTCTGGCGGGCTTTATAAACAAGCTCCCTCTGCGAATGCAGAGTTCTGTTACTCCTTCCTCCACCCCCTATGAATCCATTTTCTTTCGCTCTGTGGCTGCAGAGAGCAGGCACGCCCACCACTGTTCAGTGTGCATGGGAGCAGAACTCTCTAGAACAGATACCCAAGAAGGCCAGCTGAGCTGAAGGGGAGGTGCTGGGCGGTTTGGGGTGGTTATTCCCAAATGATCCTTTGAAAGGCCTATCTCCCCTCTGCCTCACAGTCCCCATCTTTCTAGCCCAGGTATGATGGTCAGAGATGACCAATGGCTCACTTCCTTCCCGTTTGGGGTGACACGTCCCTGGTGTCGAAGCTGTCAATCACTGCTTGCATTTACATGTGTGTCTTTACGTGTGGTCCTCGAGCCCACTGTGTGACTGTGTGTGCCAGGACCGAGACACTAGAAGCAGGCTCACCAGGAGCTGGGCAGGTCTCAGTGGAGCTTATAGACCAGGAAGAAAGGCCTGGTGATCTCCTTTTAAAATTCAGCATTGAGACGTTTATGGATCACAGCAGAGCACTGTTCGATTCACTTGCTTTGAGATCAATCACTGGAGGAAGACATCACGTTGAGTGGAACAGAGGGCCAGCGAGGGTGAAGGATACCTCAGGGAGATGGGCTAGCGTGGCTCCTGTGGCGATGGGCGTGACCTGCCTAGTGATCACGATGAGGCAGGCCTGGACGTGCACGCAGCAGCTGCCCACATAGTGTCCCATCTACAAGGGCGGAGAATGGTTTTGGAACACGGACCGAAAGGATAGCAGCATTTTCACTAACTTTGGAAGTGCCTGTATCTCTCTTCTATCTACGCATCTCTCATATCATCTACATATCTCTCTTCTATCTACGCATCTCTCATATCATCTATATATTTCTCACCTATCTACGGATCGCTCATCTATTCATCTATCATCTACATATCTCTCATCTATCTATGCATCTCTCATCTATCTGTGCATCTCTCATCTAGGTGTCGATGTGTATTTCCAAACACCTATCCACTTGTCTTATGGCTTGGACACTTACTTTCTTGGCACCCAGTGAAAGCAGTGAATAGCAATGAGCACACACATCAGGAAAAAAGGGGAACCAAAGTCAACACCTGAGCCCAAGGTCTTCAGCAATCAGAACCAGAGATCAAAATTAACCCTCAGCCTCCTAGAGAAAATAAGTCATAAAGGTCAGAGGAGAGAGCAGGGAGTCCGAACACAGAAAGGCAATGGGAAAAATCAACAAGGCAAGAAGTTGGTCTTTGAAAGGCTTAGAGAAGTTGAGGAGCCACCGGCGAGCTGGACAAAGGAAAGGGGAGGAAGCACACACTGTGAAGCAGAAACGAAGCAGGAAGCCTCACAACAGAAGCTACCAAAATTAAAATGAAAGCAAAGAGAGTGACACACACTGCGAAGCCTGTGCTGCAACAAATTGAAAGCCCAGAAGAAACGGAAAGTTTTCTAGAAACACACTACCTATGTACATTAACACCGGCAGAAAAGAACACCTCCACAGACCTGTAACCACAGGAAGAAATATAACAAGTCCTTAAGAAAACTGCAACCCAAAGTCCGGGGCCAGTCAAGTTCACCGGGAATTCTGCCGAGCTTTCGGAGAAGAGCAGACATCATGAAACTGTAGAACTGTGCAACCACTGTGTTGTTGCTGCTCTGACCCGCAACGACCCCCTGCACGGGGGACGCACACTGCCCGGTCCTGCGCCGTCCTCACTACGGTCCCTGTGCCTGAGCCCGTTGATGCGGCCACGGCCCCTGCATCTTCCTGAGCACCTCCCCCTTTTCTACCGTCCCTCCGCACTGCCAAGCATGATGTCCTTCTCCAGAGACCGATCTCTCGTGACAACATGCCCAAAGCATGCAGGACAAAATCTTGCCATCTTTGGCGGTGCCTCGTCCAAGGCAGGTCTGCGTGTCCTTTTAGCAGTCCGTGGTCCTTTGAACGTTCTTCTCCAGCACCACCGTTCAAATGCCTGTGTCCTTCCGGCTTCCTGATTCAGTGTCCGACTCTCACGTGCTTATGAGGCAACAGAAGACGCCGTGGCTTGGGGCAGGTGCACCCTAGTCCTAAAGGAGCACCTTTGTCTGCAGTGTGCCTACTGCGAACACCGATCCCTTGACTGCTGCTCCCAAGAGCACCCTTGAGATCCAAGCAAGACGAAATGCTCGGCAATGTCAATCTCTTCTCAATGTCTTATGACATCACCATGGGTCCAGTGGGGCGGAGTTTGGTCTTGACATTGAGTCGTCAGCCATAGTGAAAGTGTCCATCCTCGATCCTCATCAGCAAGCGCCTCAAATCCTCCTCACTCTCACAAGCAAGGCTGTGTCCTCTGCATATGGCAGGGGGTTACTAAGCCCTCCTCCAATCCCAAGGCCCATTCTTCTTCCCACAATCCAGCTTCTCTGAGGGGCTGCTCTGCAGACGCGTTGAACAAGTATGGCGGAGGATTCAGCCCTGACGCCGCACACCCTTCCTGCCTTTAAACCAGGCAGCATCCCCCTGTTCTGTTTGCACAGCTGCCGCTTGCTCCACGGACAGGTTCTGCAGGAGCACACGGGGCGGCCTGGGGCTGCCGTCCTTCTCAAGGCTATGCACAGGGTGTATGATCTACCTAGTCAGCGAGACCCCAGGAAACCTCCCTGAGATTCTCTGCTTTCAGCCAAGAGCCATCTGACACCAGCAATGATATCTGTTCTTCCACGTCCTCGTCTGCTGCCGTCCTGAGTCTCTGGCTGCTCTCTGCCCACGCGCTGCTCCAACTGTTGTGGGATGATCTTCAGCAAAGTTTCGCTGTGTCTGACATCAATGACAGTGTTCTATAGTTTGAGCATTCTGTGTGGCCATGTCTTGGGGATGGGCGCAGATTCACATTTCAGGGAAATCACTATGATGCTTCCTTAGACAAATGCAAATGCACAGGCTTGTAATTCTGCAATCCCTCCGCTGGGAATCCACCCTGAAGAAACAAAGACCACCCACGAACAGACATGTACACTCTGGGTAGAGAGGAGCGAATGAGCAAAGCCTGGCACATTCACACAGTGGGATGTCATGATCAACTGGAACCAGGACACGTCTGTCAAACACCACCACACAGGGGCAGCCATGAAGAACACGTGCTCTGCAAAGCTAGTCCATTTCACACAGATAAATATTTAACGACACCATTATGATCAGAAAGAAATAAAGAAAAAGAAGAATGGTTTGCACATCACAGGATAGGACTTGGGACACAGTGGGGAGGCCAGGGATGGGGGTGGGGGGCAGGAGACAAAGAACAATACAGAGGGAGGGGGCAGGGTGGGGAGAAGGAGGGACACACTAGGGGCTGAAGGGACACTGTCGCTGATTTTATCTGGTAAGTGGGGCTGTGAGACCACACAGAATGACTTTTTAAAAAACAAACAAAATAAGTATGTAAAAAAAGTTAAATTTTTTTTTAAAGGAGGCTCAGAGCCCTGAAGACCCTCCAGACCCCTCAGGCCTGAAGCCTGCTCTGAGCAGCTATTGAAGGAGAGAGAGACACACATGGGCTTGGGTTCTCCAACAGTCTACAGCAGAGCGTGACACCCATTCCCCGCAGGCTCCTCCACAACAGGGAGAGGACACAAGCTCCAGGCTCCTCCTGTGGACATGCTCAGGAGGGAGCAAGACACCAGCTCCCTTCTAGGGCTCCCCTGCCACCGGCCGCAGCTGGACTCCTAGAGGCTGTGCTGCAGTGAGTGTCCAGGCTCACCTTGCGCCCTCTGGGAGCTGCCCCACAGGGACCCCTCCTCACGGATAGTTCCTGCCCTGGCCGAGTGTCACCCTGTGGTGGCCTGCGTGTGGCGGGGGCTCTGGAAGCTTTGCCCACCAGCCTCTCACTTGCTCGTGGTGGACAGACTACAGTGGACGAGAGGGAAGGCTGGCGATCGCAGCCTGATAGAGGCTGGGAGGACACTCCGAGTATGCAGTGGCCGTGGCAGGGTCCAGTGACTGTGGAAACACTCCACAGTCGGGTGTGTAAGGGGCTTCCAGGGCCAGGGGCCAGGGCTTGGCAGCCACCCCAGCAGCAGCTTCTGGGTTTCAGGAAGCCGCTTCCCAAGTGCAGGGGGGACAGCCGCTGTCCTGGGACTCTGCTGCTCAGGCGTCGTGCGCCCACAGCTGGCACGTGCACCGATATGTCCCCAGGGCCATGAGTGAGCACACTGACCTCAGCAGAGGGACTCCATGCCTACCCACCACCGGTGTAAGCCTGCGGCCTTGGCCACTGCGTCCACTCCCTGAGCATGCCTCCCCTCGCTCTCCCTGACCCCCCAATTCACGAACTGCAATGTCCTTCCTGACCACTGATCTCTCCCAGTGTCCTGTCCCAAGTGAGCTAGGGGGGCCCACGCATCCTTGCGTCTCGGGGCCTCCTGTGATGGCAGCAAGGTGGTGGCATCTTGCATGGCGCCCTTACAGCACAGCAGACCATGCCCGGGGGGTGGGGTGGAGGGTGCTGCGTAGTCGATCCTCATGGAGCAGACACAGGCTCAGGCAAGGGGGGCTGACACAGTCCATCTCATCAGATCCGACAGTGGACACCCCAGACCACAGGTCCACATGGAGAAGACACAGGAAGGGCTCCATGTGACAAAGGGCAGGCTCAGGCTGCAGCCACATGCCCAGGAATGTCTGGGGCCACTGGGACACAAGGACCCTCACCTGGACCCTTAGGTAAGAACAGGGCCCTGCTGACACCTGCACTCCCCCACTCCCAACTCTGCCCTTCAGAGCCACCCACCTTTGGCACTTTGCATTGACAGCCCCAGGAAATGCATGTGCAGGCAGCAGGACAAGTGGGTCCTCTCTGGTCATAATACCCATGCAATATGCTTCCCAAATTCCAGAAGAAAGACTTAGTGAGGACGTTAACAGGTTCTGATGCCAGTGTGAAGTGCCCAGGACCTGTGACAAAGGTTCCTGTCTGCTAATGAAAGCCCAGAGGGGCAGAGCACTCTGCGGTCAGCCTCAACCCGCAGGCCCTGAGACCAAGCTCCATGGGTCAGCAAGTCCAGCTCCCCAACTGAGCGCCCAAAGACTTGCACTCTGTGAGCCGGTCCTCTGCACAGAGGCCCTCGGCTTGACTTGCTCTGGGGGCTGGGAAGTCAGTCGCTCTGGTTCCTGGTTCTGCTGCTGCCTCTCCGATGTCCGGGCGAGTCCTGGGCCATCGTTGTTGCTGGGGCTCTGGTGTCCGCCCTTTCCTGGAGCCTTCTCTTTCGCACTGACCACACCCACCCACCGGAAGGCCTTTCCCAGTGGCTCTTGGTGTAACTGGTGAGTGGACAGTGATGGTGGTGTCTCCATGTCCATGTGAAGTTCTGCTGCTGGAACAGCAAGCCGAGGTCCCATGGACTCTGCTACCGCGCTGCCTGGCAACACCGGTGACAGTGCCTGGCAACACCGGTGACGCGGCTTGTTAATTCCCCCGCACCCCTGTGGGTGACACGCGGCACCTTGTTGAGGTGATTTGTGCTCCCGGGCACCCATGGTGAGGGGCGCCTGTCCACAGATTTACCGCGCACGGCGTCCTCCTCCCGTTTATCGCCGCTCATCACGGCTCATTTTTCCATGGGGCTGCCTGTCTGTCGCCTATTGATTCCAGGGAATTATTTACACGTCGGGGCAGCAGTGTTTCAGTGGTGCACGGGCCGCAGATGTATCTTCCGGCTCTGAGGCTTGCATGTGTCTGCGTTCTTTATGGATGGTGTCTTGGCGGAGCAGACCTTTAAATTTTATTGTATCCTGGGCTTTGTGGTGTCGGCTACAATCCTGTGTCACCTCGCAGTCTTGCACGGTCTGACCAGGACTTCCCTCCATGGGGGCTGCTTTTTACCTGGGGTCCTGCGGAGGATGGCCCATGCTGTCTCCCCCTGACCCTGAGCTCCATAGGCACCAGCTGCTACAACCAAATAGCCAGGTCAACAGTTCAAAACCAGCAGCTGCTTTGTAGAAGAAAGCTGAGGCCTTGGACTCCTGGGAGGAGTTGCAGTCTCAGGAGGACTTGCAGTCTCAGGAGGACTTGCAGTCTCAGGATGCGCCACCCCCCCCCCCATTCCCGGGCGCACACAGTCCTGCCCTGTTGGCAGCCACTCTCTCAGTGCGGCGTGTCCTGTGGCCGCCGTGTAACCGATGTGTAGATTTCTGTTGGCAGTGGGTTCTTTGTCTGACCAAGGGCAAAGCCAGAAGGTGGGGTGAGCGGAGGCCCCAGGGAGAAGAGAGTGGGACCAGGACACCCAGGGAGGCAGTGGGGTCCCCAGTGGGTCATGGAGGGGTTGACTGTGTGGAACGGATGGTCTGTTGGGCCAGCCCCGCCTATCCAAAACCAGCGAGCCTGCGTTTGTTTATGTTTTGAATAGCCAGACCCAAACAGTCCGTGACAAAAACAGCAGAGTGGGGATTTTGTAGCATTATACAAGTATCACAGCTTCTGCTTACCCCATTCTCCGCCCCCCCCCCCCCCCCCGTAAGTCAGTTTCTGGCTTTCAGCAGTGGTATTTGGCATTTCACGTCAGTATTGAGAGTTTGGATTAAATCCACCAACTAACTATTTATTTTCTACTTATTCCCATCTGTTCTTCTTCTTTTTCAAAATCTTTTCCCTCGTTTTCAAAATCCTTCTGGATTGACTGAGCACTTCCTCCTGGTTCCAGCCACCTCCCTCCCCAGCTGACTGCCAGGAACCCTGACTGTGGGGGTGCTCTCGGCCTCACAGGGTGTATCGGTCATTGATCACATCCTGCCTGCAGATAGTGTCACCCCCTCCAGGAGGCACAGAGGAGCCTGGTGGTGCGGAGGTCAGGCGTGGGGCCAGTAATGTGGCGCCAGGAGAAAGAGAGGCTGTCTGCTCCCGTGCGTGGACAGACTCCCAGCCCGATGAATGTTGGTGGTTGGTCTCCGTGGCCGTGGGTTTGGTTGGGTTTGTTTCTCCACCAACCTGTCATTCCCACACTCCGTACTCATGTGTGTAGACGGGGCTTTCCTGCCGTCAAGTCTCTTCCGCCCATGACACCTCGTCTGAAAAGAATGTTTTCTATTTTTCCTCAGTCGTTGAATGGGAGTTTTGCTGATAGATAAATTTTTTTTGGTTTTATTTTTATGTATTTATTTATTTTTTATTTATTTATTTATTTTAACAATTTATTGGGGCTGATACAATTCTTTTCACAGTTCATACATATACATACATCAATTGTATTAAGCACATCTGTACAGTCTTTGCCCTAATCATTTTTTTCTCTTTTCTTCTTTTACATTTTATTAGGGACTCATACAACTCTTACCACAATCCATACATATACATACATCAATTGTATAAAGCACATCCATACATTCCCTGCCCCAATCATTCTCAAGGCATTTGCTCTCCACTTAAGCCCCTTGCATCAGGTCCTCTTTTTTTTCCCCCTCCCTCTCCATTCCCCCCTCCCTCATATGCCCTTGGTAATTTATACATCGTTATTTTGTCATATCTCGCCCTATCCGGAGTCTCCCTTCCCCCCTTCTCTGCTGTCCCTCTCCCAGGGAAGAGGTCACATGTGGATCCTTGTAATCAGTTCCCCCGATAGATAATTTTATTTAGCAATCTTTTGTTCATTTATTTGCCTTTCGATGCTCCTGTATCTCCCAGGGTCAGCAGGCCACATGGCAGGCCACCAGTCCACGTCCCAGATTCAGGATCCAGGCCAGGAGGAAGGAGGCAGGCAGAGAGAGAGAGCCAGTCCTCTACAGTCTATTACAGGTATGAAGGTCACGCCCCTGCAGGGATGGCAGCAGGCTGTGACCTGACCCTCATGGGGGAGGCCTTACTGCCATGCTAGAGCAGTGGTTCTCAACCTTCCTGATGCCCTGGCCCTTTAATACTGTTCCTCATGTTGTGGTGACCCCCCAACCATAACATTATTTATGTTGCTACTTCACAACTGTAATTTTGCTACTGTTATGAATCATCATGTAAATATCTGAAATGCAGGATGTATTTTCATGGTTACAAATTAAACATCATTAAAGCATAGCAATGAATCACAAAAACAATTTATAATTCTATATTGGAAACATTTATTTCTAATGAAAAAACATGAAATTTTGTCTTGAAGCATTGTGTAGCATGGGTAACAGTCTTCATGCTGGGTACTTGTATGTGGGTGTATCTGCAATGGATAGAGGAGCGGTGTCTCAGTTCCTAAGCCGTTGGAAATATGTGTTTTCCGATGGTCTTAGGCAACCCCTGTGAAAGGGTCGTTCGATCCCCAAAGGGGTTGAGAACTGCTGCCCAGCCGAGATGACACGGACCTAACATCACGCGCGCCTTCGCTCATCTTCTGCCCCTATGATTTCCCAGCAGTCATTGTAATTCTGCCCTGTCCACGCTTCTATCAACCTTGCCTGGAGAAGGACATCGTGCTTGGTAAAGCGGTGGGGCAGCCAATGAGAGGAGGGTGTTGACGAGCCGGACGGACACAGTGGCTGCCTCAATGGGCCGAGGCCTGGGAACAAGGTGAGGTTGTGCAGGACCAGGTGGTGTTTTGTTGTGTTGTACATCGGTCAATCACTGTGGATGGGAACTGACTCGGCAACAGCTAACACTCCCCCGCCCTCCCCCAACATTTAGATTCCATGTAATGCCTTTGTCTGCCGGTCTCCCGGGCCCATTTCTGTGTCTGCTCCTCAGGTTTTGTTTTTCTTCTTATTACAGGCTGCATTTCCCTGTTTCTCTTCCTGGTGAAGGGCACTGTGAAGGCTTGATGTTTCTGCCTGCTGCATGCTTTTGTAGGGGCCCTGGTGGTACTACCCGAAAGACTGGTGGTTGGAATTCAGCGGCATCTCCTTGGGGGAAAGGTGAGGACACTTGCTTCTGAAAGGGCCCAGCCTAGAAAATCCTCTGGGGCAGTTCCACCTGCTTGACGAATTTCATGTGCGGGGCCTGGTTTTATTTTATAAAACTTTTTAGGGGGAGTCCCTGTAATATCACCCAAACTGGAAACAGACGGAGTCTATGCGGTGGAAGGTCTATATTGTATTGAAATGTCGTTTATCAACTTTCAGTTTTAAACATCAGCGGAGAGACAAAGCACCAATAATGCCATCGTCATTACAAATGGCACAGGGTGTCATCACGGGTCCTGCAGGAGGCGTGGCAGGCCTGGCGCTGGCTGCCCTTGGGCACTGGACAGACAGTGGGGGCAGTGGGGGCCCCTGTAAGGCCATTTGTTCTTTTATGGGAATGACCCAAGCCACGCCCCCTGCCATCCGGTCGTCCCAGCTGAGAGTGGCCCGGCAGGGTCCCAGGTAACTCTTCCAGGAGCAGACAGTCCCGTGCTTCTGCGAATCGGCAGGTGCGAGTACACGGCTGGCTTTATTGTCAGCTGTCCACACATCAGGACTCCTTGGGGCAAGGGGGGTGGGGGGCTAACAACCTCTAGAGAGACTCCCTGCTCAGGGCCTGCACCCAGGCCCACCGTGCCATGCCCACTGAGACAAGGTGGCAAGCAACCAGTAAGGAGAGATGAGTGGACAGAGGTGTCCCTCCTTCACCGGGGACAGCCCCGGCATCCTGCTCCTGGGGACAGTGGCAGTGCCTCCTCCACTCAGCTCAGCCCCTCCCTTGGCACAGAACCCTGGTGCCAGGCCAGATGCTTGCTTGTGATCCAAGCGGTGATAGGCGAGGCAGGGTTGCAACCTTTGAGATTCACAGCTGGTGCTCTTCTGTTCAGCAGCCCGGCACTGGGGACATTCCTGCATGTCACCTTCCTGGACGCCCAGCTCCCCGCCTCACCCTGACCCACCCACTGGGTATCCTGCCCCCCGCAGTGCTGGGAAAGGAAAGGGTTAAGGACGTGGAAAACCCTAATCTGTCTGCAAGCCTGCGTGCCTGCAGGGGGCCGCCAAGCCGATCAATATTTCATGAAGACCTCTCCTGCTGTTGAGAGGCAGGTGCAGGGCCTGCTCCCTGGGCAGGGGAAGGGTGGGGTCAGCTAGCTGAGGGCCCCCGCCTGCTGGAGCCAGCACCCACCCTGCTCACCAAACCACATGCATATCCCTCCACACAACCACATACGATCACATGCACATTCATACTTACAACTACACACACACATATGCATCCACACACCCTCATACACATAAACACACACACACACACACACAGAAGCCAGGCTCCAGTACTGGCCTCCTGTCTGGCTCAGGGGTCTTCCTCAGCCCAGGGCAGGTCTGTCCCTGTTTGTCCAGCCGGCCAGCAAGTGCAGCATCCCTCCCACACTCATCCCAGTGGCTTCAACTGCACCGGAGTCCCTATAAAGACCTGTCCTGGGCACAGGGCAGAGGGGTGGGGGGAATACGTCGCTTCCCCTCAGGGGACAGGCTTCCTCCCCAGCCACCCCCACCCCCCACCACCGGGCTTGCAGGCAGCGTCCTGACCCCTCCTTGAAGGGGTCTACTCCCAACTCCACCAGGCCTTTGCAGGGCAGAGGGCTGGCCTGGCCTGGGCAGCAGATTGGGCCTGAGGCTCTGGCCAGGTTCTGGACTCCTGCCCCAGGCCTGTGCTCCGTCTGGGGGTGGGCATGGGGGTGTGTGTGCCAGCAAGTACCCATCAGAGGGGTCTGTGCTCAGCGAGCGCTGGGGGGCGGGCAGTGGGCTTGTGAGTGACTCAGGTGTGGCCAGCACCACCTGGGCTTCTGGAGATCTTCCTGCCCTCTTCAGGACCCCTCCCCAGTCAGCTCCCCTCTATGAATATTCATGTGGACTCAGCATTTCCTGAAGGTTGGTGGCCTCTCCAAGGGAGAGAGAGTCCTGCCCTGAGCTGGCCTGCTGGGCCCTTTCCAGGGGACCTCACTCACTCACTGGGTGCCAGCTGGGGCCTCAGGGCAGGTGCTGGGGGAGCAGCGGGGGAGGGGAGGGGAGGGGAGACAGATAATGGATGAGTGAGGGGTGAGTGAATGAGAGTGAACCGGTGCGTGTGAGAGATCACAGCCATGTGATCTGCACCCTGATGGAGCCAGCACACATTTAACCACCCCCCTCCGCCCCCACCCCTTTGCTCCCCCAGTAAGGCTGAACCCTAGACAGCCCTGTCCTGGTCTCCATCATCAGGGCACAGCATGTGCTTCTGTCCGGCTGCTTCCGCGGGGGAGGGGTTGACTGCCGGCTCCACAAACACTCCCCCTCCGTGCCGCCGCGGGTGGGGGCGACGGGGGGAGGGGCTCTGTCTGCGGCGTCATTCTCTCCGGACTCCTTCGTGGACGTGGAGTGGAGCCCACGGGGTGCGCCGCCGGGTTTCCTCACGAGCAACGGAGCATTAAGGAACCTGGTGACACAGTGGTTAAGCGTTGGGCGCACCCAAAAACCGCCCGCTGCTCCCGGAGAGATAGACCAGACTACGGTGTCGGAAACCACGGGGCAGACCTCCCTGCCCTATGGGATCGGGACTGGCCGGTGCCTGGCCACGAATTTCAAGGTTGGAGGTGAGAGGTGATTGGATACAGAGGCACCTGGAGGAAAGGCCGCAGCAGGGCTCCTCCCCCAGTGTGCTCACTTCTGGCGTGGCCTCCTTTCCAATCATTTCCTGCCGCAGACACCCTCCCCGAGGCCACAAAGCTGCCCTCGCGTGTCTCAGCCCTGGACATCGTGTTAGCATCCACTGCAATAAGCACCAACCAGAAGACTTGCAGCTCACGCTCCTTGGATTAGCAAACCCAGCTCCCTGAATTAAGTGCAGAGGCACCTGCCACAGGAAGCCTCCGCCCCAAGGCCACAGCGCCCCTTCTGTGGCCAGCAAGCCCAGCTTCCCCAATTAATGCCCAGAGGCCCCTCGCCCCACGCCAGCCTCCTACCCATGGCACTCACGCTTACTTGCTCTGTGGGCTGGAAGCCCGGCACTCTGCCCAGTGCCCTGGCTCCTGCCTCTGCTGCTGCTTCCCGGCTGACCCAGGTGGTTCACCGCACAGGGATCCCGGGTCCAGAGAATGAGCTCCACTCTTGCTGGTACTGAGATCCCGCCTCCTGCTTCTCCGAGTTCATTTTATACACAGCAGGGAGCCCTGGTCACAATTACTCACTGGTATCCACCCCGACTTCTTCCCACACCCATGCACGGAAGGGTTGTTTGGTGGGAGTCAGACTGGCTAGAAGAGCCACATTGAAGAGTCCGCTGCCCCTGCATGGCCCCGGCGACTGGATCTCACTCTGATTCCTGTGGGCTGTCTTGCGTGGCATTGGGTTGGGGTTTGCTTGCAATTCCACCCTTTCACCCGGCAATGCCCTGGTCCCTTTTCAAAAATCAATTGATCGTCTAGGTGCGGCCTCTTTCTGGACTCGAACTTGCGCTGATCAATTTGTCCTCCGTGGGAACCGGCTGCCGGCACAGCTGTGGTGACTTAGTTGAGGATGGTAGGGGCTTCTGGGGTCCCCGTGTCTTTCCAAACCCCCAGATGCGGCCTGGGTTCTTGATTGTGTCCCATTGAAGCTGCCACGCCCTTTGGGGAGCCCTGGTGGTGTAGTAGTTACCTGCAAGGTCAGCAGCATGAAACCACCAGCTGCACCTCCCACGTAAGAGGAGGTTTTCGACTCCTGTAAAGATTTACAGTCTTGGAAATCCACAGGGGCAGTTTGGCCCTGTGCTATAGGGTCACACTGAGGGGCATCAACTCGGTGGCAGTGGGTTTGAGTTTGGGCATCTCACAGCCTCGGATCGCACCACGTGGTGAGTGAGAGTATGGCGTGCCTCTCGGGAAAGTGCTCTTCCACCCAGGAGAACCTTCCTCCTCCGTCCTCCCGCAGCCACTTGTTGAGTAGGTGCTGGATTGTGCTGCATGCTTGCCCATCTCTGCCGAGGGCTCATACATTTCCTCTTCTGTAACTAACATGAAGGACAGAGGCGGGTTTTAAAACTTCAGCCCCCTCCTGGACTCAGCCCACACGCTCACGTGCGGTGAATGCATACATGTGCTTCAGGCAGAATCTGGGTCCCTAGTTTCTTTGGTAACGTCTTCGTTGGATTTTAATATCAGGGTGACGCTGACTCACAGACGGATTCAAAAGTTGCTCCTTCTCTTCCACTTCGAGGTAGCCTTGTGGGAGATCGGTGTCAACCATCTTGGTACAATTCATGCCAAGCTTTCGCCCTGGGAAGGGCTTGAAGGGTGAACGTCGTCATGAGACGCACAGAGGGCTATGTGGACTTCTAGTTTATCTAAGGTCAATTCTTATTCATTGCAGTTCCCATGGGGTTTGTGCGTTTTATCTACACTCTCGAGTTCACAATAAAACATTGTCTGTGTTCTCACTTTAGTATCCGTGGTAGTTACACCATCTGTTGTCAATTAGAGACTGTTAGAGTGAAGGGGTGGAGTTTACAGGCTGCCAACCAGGTTGCAGTTTGATGACCTCATTTGGAGGCAGCGCACACACACACACACACACACACTCCCTGTGAGACATCCCTGCTGACAAGACACACGTAGCTACTCTAGAGCCCTGGAGCTGGAGGAGCCACATGGAGACCCACGCCAGGGCTGAGATGCTTCCACTGCCACTGGATCCGCAAGACTTCACACTCACTGGCCTGTGATCTGCCTGCATTCGGTGTCGTTGCATGTTTTGAGTGCGTCTGGAGGAATTTATAGAATGGTGTCAGGCATGTGGCTGAGATTGGACTTAAGAACTTGATCCGGACAGGGCTGAGATGTTTTCTTAATGTACAATCACTCTTCATATGATGTTCTTTCCTGTACACATAGGAGTGTCTATGAACTTGTTTCTCTAGTCCACCCAGACTGACACAGTGTCTTTTAAAAATGGGGGTGTCGTGGTGAAATCTCTGCGGCATAGAACTAGCTGCTCTGGCGTGCGCGGCTCATGGTGCCCTGGGCATTGGTGAGGTGTCGTCTGTCTGCAAAACACGCCCTTTGCATCAGGACAGCCGCCTCTCTGAGAGGGAAGTCACGCCTGTTTATGCTTTTTGCAATTCCCCTGGACTGAACAGCAGGAGTGAGTGGGCTAAGAACCAGGCTGCCAGCCTCAAGTTCAGTGGGTCCAACCCACCAGCCCCTAAGCAGAAGCAAGATGAGACCGTCTGCACCCACAAAGGTTTTCCGTCTCCGAAGCCCCAAGGAGCAGTTCCAGCCTGCCCGACGGTCAGGATGAGTCCGCAGGGACAGCAGCCGTGGCTGTGCGTAATGACTGGGATTGAAAGTCTCGTGGATGGACGCAAGAACCAGCCCATCTGTCTTGGAGAAGGACGGCCAGAATGCACCTTAGCAGCGAGGATGGCGGGACCTGTGAGCCTGTGAGGACGGCGGGCACATGTCTCCCTCTGTTGTGCATCTGGCCTTCGAGAGTCACAACTTGGGTGCCTGATAACCAGACAGTGACGGGTGCTAAAGGGGAGGAAACCAGGGTGGCACAGGCGTGCTGAGCGGGAGAAGTCACAGGCAGCTCCAGGAGACAAAGCAAAGGATCACAGTGGGACCTGCCAGACCTGGAGTTGGGAACAGAGAGGGAGCACATGTGTGGCGTCTCCCAAGCTGGAAGGACTGAAGAAAAACGTGAGCCACAGCTGAAAAGCGGAAAGGCTCTACGGACAAAATAGTGAACAATGCGGGAAGCATCCAACGAAGATAGAAGGAAGACACAAAGTCACTGCAAAAAGAAGAAGAAGAAGCAGACGGCTTGGCTGGTGCTCAGCCGTCTCAGGAGGTAGCATATGATGAAGAGCTGATGGTGCCGCGGGAAAAAGTCCAAGCTGCACTGACGGCATTGGCGAAAAACCGGGCTCCAGGAATTGACAGAATACCAATTAAAACGTTTCAACAAACAAACGTAAGGCTGGAAGCCCTTCGCTCACTCGTCTGTGCCAGAAAACCCGGAAGACGGCTACGTGGCCAAGTGACTGGAAGAGATCCATATCTGTGCCCTTCCGAAGAAAGGTGACGCACAGAATTCAAGGATCGCTGAAGGATATCCTTGCTAACTCGGCAAGTCAATTTTTCCTGAAGAACGTTCAAAAACTGTCGCAGCACTACGTCAACTGGGAGCTGCCAGGGATTCGAGCCAGATTCAGACGCGAGCGTGGCGTTGAGGGACAGCAGTGGCCGTGTCAGCTGGATCTTGGCTGGAAGCAGAGGACACCAGAAAGGTGTTTACCTATGTTTTATTGACTATGCAAGGCATTCAATTGTGTGGGTCATAAAAAAATCACGGGCAACCTTGGAAAGAGTGTGAATTCTTAATTGTGCTCCGGGAGAGTCTGTGCATAAACCAAATGGAGCCTTTCGAAGGGAACAGGGAATCTGTGTGGGCTGAAACCGGGAAAGGTGTGTGCCTGTGCCGTAGCCCGTGCCCATACGCACTCCGTCGAATGCCGAGCCCACAGTCCGAGAGGCTGGGCCACATAAAGGAAAACGTGCCATCAGGACTGGAGAAGGCTCGTGAACAATGTTGTTTGGTGGACGCAAAGGAATGGAGTCTCTTGCTGAGGGACATCGAGGACTGTGGCCTGCAGGATGGGCTACAGCACTCACCGTGCCCACGGGCAGGCCAGCACGCACATCCCAGCGCACATGCCGGGGTGTGCTTCAGGGCCGGGGAAGCCGTCAGGAAGGGCAGGGGTGCCCGTGAAAATGCCAGGGCGTCACCTGCCGGGCTGCAGGTCTCACTTGACTCCGCGTTGTCTTGGCTGCTCTTGACGCTCCTCGGACCTTGGAAACCACCCAGTCTGTGTCGTGGGTGCTGCTTTGTTTGGGGTCCGTTTGTTTCCGTGGGGAGCTGAACCCTTGAGATTCCCCGTTCTGCGGTGTCTGCCGATCCCTTGTTACTGGTTAAAATTGCTAGCATGTTTGCTTTTTCTCTTCAATGAATTCCATTTTGTTTTCGCGCCGTCTCTCTCTCTCACCCACTTGTGCCATGCTCAGGCTCGCCAGAGTTTGATCCGCCGCCGAATTGCATTTCTCAAAGGCTCCCTCTTTAATTGACGTCGCTCCACGGACTTGTCACTCCTGTCCGAGCATCCTCCTTGCCTGATGTCTACCGGCATCAGGACTCGTTTGCACTTCCAGCGGACGGACTTGAAAGTGTGGTTTTACTCCCCTTGTTTGATAGCGAAAGTATCGAACGATGCATGTCTGCGTCTTCGCGGGCAGTTTCATGGACGTTGATTGGGTTTTATCAGTTCCACCGTTTTCCCGACAGTCTCCAACGGAGAGGATACTTCTTTTCACATTTCCCACCGAATAGTGTGTTGACGGGAATGCTGCTAAGTCGCTCTGGGAGGGGGCTTCGTATTGGAATGTCTGTTGACAAGCGGGGGCCTTATTGCTTCAAGATGACCAGTTGCAGCTGGTTCTCTCTCTTTTGCCTTGGGACTGTCTCTGTCGGAGCCTTCCCCTGATTATTTAAAACGGTACGCTGATTACTCAAGCAATCACGAGTCCATTGTTGCCGTCGCGAAAGGCAAGCGTGTGCAAACCTCAGCTGCACCTGACCTCCACTGCTGACTCTCCCTTCCGCCTCAGACGTCTCCAGGACAACAGTTGGGCTTCGGCATCTTCTCTGAGTGTTTGGATCCTGGCATTTTCCGTAGTGAAGGGGCCAGGCCGTTGCATGCCACGTACAGCCTGTGGGCTGCTCTCCACTCGGAGCTTCCACTTGACACCTCTGCTCCCCTCTCCCCTGTGAGCGGCCCTCGCGTTTGCTCTCCTTGGTCTGACCTCTACCTGGCCTTTCTCACAGTGAGCAGACCATCACTGGCTCACCTGGTCCCCGTCCAAGGAAGTGAAGGCTGTCCCCATTGTCCACCTGCTGCAAACAGTGCCAGCGTAGATGCCCTGGCCCGCAGCGGGTCCCTCTTTCTGATGTGTTCCAGAGGACGGGAGAGGGTGGGGAGCATAAACGTGCCCCCCTAGGACATCTCCTTGTGGTGGGTCCAGACTGGAGACTCAGGCCCTCAACTCAAGCCTGCAGGAGGCAAAGGGCAGCCCTCTGTGTCAGGGCAGAGCCGCCAGGCAATCTGTCCCCACCGAGTTTCCATTGGTACCTTTCAGAGGTGGTTTGCTGGGCAGGGCCCTCCTTCCGAGGTTGCCTGGCAGCCTCACCCTTTCTTTCGGCCACAGCAGCGAGGAGGGTGCGGTGAGGCGGGGCTCGACTATTTGTGCCTTCTCCTTCGCTCCCTTCTTGGCCAAGGCTTTTGCCGCGCGGACTGCTGAAGGACAGAGACACGTGTGCAGAGAGCTCCTTAGGAGTGAGGCTGGGGGGGATGGACATGCCAGGAGAGACCAGTCCTTGGAGAAAGATGCCCTGCTTTGTAAAGTGGGGGTGGCGATAGAGCGATAGAGGACAAGGTCATCTGAGAGCTGGGTCGACGCTGAGGTGGCAGCAACAGTGGCCCAGGCAGTGGACCGACCCCCAGCACTTCACAGCAGCGGCACGCTGCTGGGTCCGTCTGAAAGAGCCCCGCTCTGGCTGTGGGCGCTCTCTGATGTGCGCTTGCTCTCCGGCATGCGTGGCTACCCGCATGGGGACTGCGGAGCTGCAGGCTGCAGCCAGGTGCTGCCCAGTCCCTGCTGCTGACTGATCCAGCAGCACGAAGCACGGCCCAGTCCTGCCCACCCTGCCCACGGCCTCTCCATGGGCACGCTAGGCTGTGTGTTTCCCCCTGGGCGCCGCTCTCACTGTGGCCTGTGTTCCGATCCCCCGTGTCTGCTACCTGGTGGTTCTGCCGAGCTTTGCTCATTTCCTCTGTGACCCGGGCTCGCAGGTGGATGGCTTAATTTCTAGTTGTGCTACGTCGTTTATTTCCAGCTTAATTCCTCTGTGGCTGGGGACCGTTCTCAGGGAAATTAGAAATGTGTTGAGGCTTGCTTTATGAGCCAGCACATGGCAGTATTGGCAAATGTCCCGTGCGCTAACGATAAGAACGTGAATCCTGCTATTGTCGGGAGCAGTGGTCTGTATCACTTGTCAATTAGGTCAGGCTTGTCAGCCGAGCCGCTCGGATCTGCACAGTCGGAGGCTGTTTCTGTCAGCTCACCGTGTCCGCCCTGAGAGAGGCCTCTCTGAGCACAGGCGCGCCTCTTATTTTAGCTCGGTTGGTTTTTGCTTCATATATTTTATGTTATTGATGCTTATTAGGGCTGTAATAGCTTCCTGGAGGACTGGCCTTTCAGCACATGCCCCGCCTGCCTGCCTCTCACCGGGCGTCTTGCCTGAGCATCTGCTGGGTCTGACGTGCGCACCGCAGGCCTGGCACCCGTGGCCCTGTGTGCTTACAGGGCCCTCTCTCCTGCCACCTCGTTGCCCAGCCTCTCTGTGCCCCTGGTTTAAGGGATGCCTCTAGTCAGTGGCTTCCTCATAGCTGGCCTGACACGACCACTCTTTATGACTTGACTTCTTAGCCTGGGTCACTGACGGCCACTTCTGGGCAGCTGGGTCACCCTCTGTCATCTCCCAATTGGTTTCTAGCCGGGTGTCTGGTGTCAGCTCTGCTTCCTGCCCGTTCTGAAGGCCAAGTCTCACAAGTCCCCTCTCCTCACTTGCTAGGCCACGGCGTTGGGCTCGGCCGCTCCCTTTCTTTCCCTTTAGCCCTTTTCCTGGAGTGTCTGCTGCCATAGATCCATGCTTTGTGGTGGCCCCATGTGAGTCCGGCTGCCACGGACCCTGCTGGGTCCCGGCTCCGTTGGTTGCTGCCGTGTTGGCTCCCCTGCCCTGCAAGTGTGACCATGTAGACGTGAATTTGTGAACACCAGAGCCATGGGCCTTGGGGTTACCCATTGACCGGTCCTCAGATAAGGACGTTCCAGAGCCCTCCTATCCATTCCCTCCACCCCAGGAGGCCCACATGGCTCTCTGTGCCCCCCACCCCAGGAGCTCCTGTGCTGCCTGCCTCTGCTGCAGCGGGGGCAAGTGGGCCGTGTTTCTGTCCAAGGGAGTGCGGGGGCTGCCCCTGCATTTCTGAGATGCATTTTCCCTTATGCATGCGTGTTGGGCTCAGCTGTATGTCAAGGTCCAGGTGGAGGGTCCATCTCCCCCTGCCCTTTGCAGCAGTTCAGACTGCCCTTTGACAGCACAGGTCCTCTGCTACCTGGGTGTGGTTGGGAACTCAGCTCTTAGGGGGTTTGGGTTCCTTTAAAGAAAAGGCGCCCAACCCCTCCCTCTGCCCCCCAGAGGCTTTCCCAGTCTCTCTGTCTTCTCTCCATTTATCACGACGGTACCTCTTGGTCCAGTGGGGAGGATCCTGGGCTTCTTGACACTGAGTTGTGGTCCACACTGAAGGCTGTGATCTCCATCAGCAGGTGCTGCGAGTCCTCCTCACTGCCAGCCAGCAGGGCTGTGTCATCTGCACGTCGCAATAAGCCTTCCTTCCACCCTGATGCCACGTTCTCCCTCACATAATCCAGCGTCCCTGGTGACTTGCTCAGCATACGATTGGATCAGCATGGTGAGAGGCTGACACACACGCTTCCTGATTTTAAACCTCACAAGTCTCCCATGTTCTGTTCACACACCTACCTCTTGACCGGGCACAGGTCTCCTGGCCGATCTGCAACGTGCTGGCCTAATGATCGCCTGCCCTGCTCTTAAGTGGGACACAATCTCATTAGTGGTGCGGCCTGCATGGACTTTTATCTGTCAGTGTGCGTGCCATGTGTCCAGCCCTCGGGCCTCAGGAGCCATGGACCACAGGGCCCCCAGCAAGCCTGTGCTGGAACACCAAGTCTCCGGATGGGGAGGACGTGAACTGCCAGCCCGGCCAACCACGTGCTGTCCGCTGCAGCCTCCAGGAACTGAGGCAGAATTCACACTTCTGACATAATTCCCTAGCCACTGATTCTGAAAAGTTATTTGGAAGGCTGTGTCTAGTTCATTTTCAAATATTTTAGATGTGAAACCCATTTTTTCCACTAGGAACAAGCGAGCTTTTAAATTAGCTTTGTCTCATGGGGCAGTGACTTTTATTAATCATTTCAGCCGACGGGCCATTTCCCGGGCTCAGATGTAGGAAGCCGGCACTCAAAATGTTCCAGAGTATTTGAGAGCTTCAGGGACCGGGACTGCTGGCAGCCTGTCGGACGTGCATCTCCCATCCGGCCAGGGCAGGTGTAGAAGGGCCTGGGTCTGTTCCAGCCTGGCTGAGGGCCCTAACACCCTGGCTGTGGGTCTACAGGTCATGAGTCTGTCCAGGTGGCCGTAGGCAAGTGCTCCAAAGTGGGTTGTTCCGTGGTCACTCAGATGCAACCCCAAACAAGCCTCCTCAGACCTGCCGAAAGGTCTTGCTGGACACAGGCCAGCTTCAGGCCTGGGCACACAAGGGCAGCCAAGGCCAGTACTCCAAGTCTGAGGCCTAGGGCCACCTGCCCACTATCCACTGCTTCCTGGCTGGGTCCTCTGTCCCCTGCTCCTTCTGGGTCCTCCCAGGAGCCTGTCCACCTGACAGAACAGATGTCTGTCCCCTGCATTGGGGTGGGTGCCAGAGTCCCACCTTCAGAATTAACCCGTCCCTTGGGGTCCTTATGGCCATCCAGGGCCGGACCCGCACATCGTTTCCTGAGCCTGCAGGGTCCAGTCCCTTGGGCACCCTGGAAAGACCTCCCCTCAAGCCTCAGTCTCCCACCTGCAGGCCCTGCGGACGAGGCTGGCCGAGGCTGCCTGGGTTCCTCCCCACCGGGTTCTCCTCACAACGCAGTTCACACCTGGCTCTGAGGCCAGGCGGGCAGCAACCTGGGGACTGCATGGAGCACATGGGCCTTTGTGAATCCTTGTCATGGTCTTAAGAGCCACCGCTCAGCACCCAGGACCTTAGACCAGCATCCAGACCCAGTGCTGGACTTACTATGGGCTGGTCTGTTCCCCGGGCAAGTCCAGCCCCTGCACTTCCAGCTGGCTACCTGCTTGGAAGGGCAGAGAATGGGTGGGAGGATGGTGGTGGCTGAGCCCACTCCCTGAATTCCTGGTTGTAGGACCCCCTGGGAGCTACCTCGGCCAGCGGTCTCTCTGCTGAGCCTACCTCCTCGCCCTCATTCTCCATCCCGCTCAACTCCCTACCCTCCCATCAGCTCTCCCACACCTGCCCCGATCTCCTTAGCCCCTCCACCTCCCTGCCCCGTCTTGCACCTTCCTCAACCCTCTGTAGCAGGGAAAGGTGGGGTGCTGTTCCAGCCCCCACCCCTAGCTTCCTGATCAATAACTGAGGCGAAACCATGTGTCCAAAGAAACAACTGTCCAAGCAGATGGTCCGGCTGGCCATGCCTTGGCCAGAGAGACTGCTATGAGAGGAGGCATGGAGGTCACGCTGTCAGCCTTGCCAGGCAGGCCCCCTCCCGTTCACTGTGAGTGGGGGTGGGGGCGCACAGACTGCCTGCCCCAGCCTGATTCTCGCCTCGGCCACCTGCCTGCCCAGGTGCTGCATGGACGCAAAGCAGCCTCGTCGTTTTTCATGCACGACTGAGCAAGTGAACCTCCTGGACCAGCCGGACGACAGGCTTTAATTGCTTTCCCTCCTCCACCTCCATCTCCAGAGCAAGCCCAGCAGCCATCAGGGGGGCGCTTCACGGAGCAAGAGAGGAAGCCATCTCCTGATCCCACAAGGGCGGAAGGACCTGATGGGCTTCCAGCTCAGCTCTGTGCAGGGGCCACATTCTCTTGAGTGCCAGGCAGGCATCCCCCCACGCCGCCCTGACTGACCAGGAGGGGACCCCACCCACTGGAGGGCGAGCCAGGGAGGTAGCAGTCTCTCCTTGCTTGATCCCAGCGCCTGGTTCTATCTCAGGTGATGAGAGTGCTAGTTCGCTTGCTCGCTCACTCACTCACTCACTCACTCACTCACTCATTCACTCACAATGAACTCGCTCACTCACTCATTCACTTACAATGAACTCACTCACAATGAACTCACTCACTCACAATGAACTTGCTCGCTCACTCACTCACTCACTCACAATGAACTCACTCACAATGAACTCACTCACTCATTTACTCACAATGAACTCACTCACTCACTCACAATGAACTCACTCACTCACAATGAACTCACTCACTCACTCACAATGAACTCACTCACTGTGAACAAGCTCACTTACTCACAATGAACTTGCTCACTCACTCACTCACAATGAACTAGCAATGAACTCACTCACAATGAACTCACTCACAATGAACTCAGTCACTCACAATGAACTCACTCACTCACTCACAATGAACTCACTCACAATGAACTCAGTCACTCACAATGAACTCACTCACTCACTCACTCACAATGAACTCAGTCACTCACAATGAACTCACTCACTCACTCACTCACAATGAACACGCTCACTCACTCACTCACTCACAATGAACTCACTCACAATGAACTCACTCACTCACTCACAATGAACTCACTCACAATGAACTCAGTCACTCACAATGAACTCACTCACAATGAACTCACTCACTCACAATGAACTCACTCACTCACTCACTCACAATGAACTCACTCACAATGAACTCACTCACTCACAATGAACTTGCTCACTCATTCACTCACTCTGACAATGAACTCACTCACTCACAATGAACTCACTCACTTACTCACAATGAACTCACTCACTCACTCAGAATGAACTCACAATGAACTCGCTCACTCACTCACTCACAATGAACACGCTCACTCACTCACTCACTCACAATGAACTCACTCACAATGAACTCACTCACTCACTCACAATGAACACGCTCACTCACTCACTCACTCACTCACAATGAACTCACTCACAATGAACTCGCTCACTCACTCACAATGAACTCACTCACTCACAATGAACTTACTCAGTCACTCATTCACAATGAACTCACTCACTCACTCACAATGAACTCGCTCGCTCACTCTCACTCACAATGAACTCGCTCACTCACTCACTTACTCACAATGAACTCACTCACAATTAACTCAAAGTGCTAGTCCAGATAGACCAGAGAAACAAATTCACAGACACTCATATGTGTATGATAAAAAGGTTTATATATAAGAGCAATTGAATATTGAGAAAGTGTCCCAGCCCAGGCCAGATCAAGTCCATAAATCTTATATTAGCCCATATGTCTGATACCAATCTATAAAGTCCTCTTCAGACTCAAGAAATACATGCCATGATGCTGAGCGCAGTAAGCTCACAGGCTCTGGGTGGTAAGTCTTGTAGCTCCAGTAGCCTTGTAAGCATCTGAGTGCTGGCAGGGGTCTCTATGTGGCTTCTCAGGCTCCAGAGTTCTGGTTGCCATCAGGGGAGGTCCATATGGCTTCTCCAGCTCCCAGGGCTTAGCGCCATGTGTCTTGTTAGTAGAGCGTCTCTCAGGGAGTCTGCAGAGGGAAGGAAGTGTCTCCCCTTCCAAGGAGGAAAAATACAGGAGTTCCCAGAATTCTCAGGAGAAGGCTATGCCCACACAGAAGCCTCATTGGTTATATCTTGATTGACAGGCAAGACTCCACCCCTTCACTCAGATCCTCTCAAATTGACATTATGCAACGACCACACTCATTTATCCACTCACTCATTCATTATGAGCTCACTCATTTATTCATCCACTCATTTATTCATTCATAATAAACTCATGCACGCATGCATGCATCCATTTACTCACTTCATCAGTGAGCAAATGCACCCATTCATTAACTCACTCTCATTCATTCATTCCTAATGAAGTCACAAACTCAAAATTCAGACTCATACACCATTCACTTATTCATCAGTCAGCTCTGCACACACCCACTCCCTGAATCATGCACCATCAAATCATGCATGAGCGCATTCATACATAATGAACTCACTCATTCATTCATCCATCCACACACAATGAAGTTATGCATGCTCTCATTCACTTATTCACCCACTCATGGTCATCTGAACACAAGCTCACTGCCATTGGGTCAACCGAACTCACAGCAACACTGTAGGGCACGGGAGAGCCGCCTCTGTGGGCTTCTGAGATGGTAACTCCTTATGGGAGTGGAAAGCCTCGTCTTTCTTCCAAGGAGAGATGGTGAATTTGAACTGCTGACCTTACAATTAGCAGCCCAGCACAGAACCCATTAGACCACGTGCACCCATTCACACACTCACCACTTGTCCACAGTCGTCCCACATGCCCTCGATCCTGCTTGGTGCTCACAAAGGGATCACTCTGTGCCAGGCTCAGCAGCCCCTCAGGAGGGCACTGAATGGCCTTCTCTGTGGCCAGGCTCCCCGGTGACCCTCAGGCCACCAAGCACGGGGTGGCAGCAGGAGAGGAGGGGAGGACTGCAGGGCATGAGCTATGCCATCCATGGGTAGCAGGGAACTGTGCAAGCTTGACCCAGTCCTCCATACTGGCCTGGCCCTCAGGTAGGGGGATGGGGTAGCCAGGGCCCCCGCAGCTCCCCACTGAGAAGGCTAGTCCCTCCCCCACACCCCAGTGAGCTCAAAGGACAATTCAGGTTAGGATTTTCCTTTTAAGAAACTGCCCCTGGCGCTGAGTCCCCGGAAGACCCCAGCTGACACCTTTCATCAGCCACTCCGCCTCCCTCCCTCGGAGGGACTGGAAGACCACTTACTGCATGGGTGGGTGACACCCGCTTTGTCCTAAATGGGAGGGAGGGGAGAGTGGGGGGGGCTGGAGCACTGGGAGGGGTTTTTTGACAGGAACCAGCTGGGGAAGGGCTTAGGGCTTTGGGGCATTACAGCTGATGGGGAGGAGGGTCTGGGGAGGCTGTGGGGTTGCATGTGGGTGGTCTTACCCCTCTTTTGGAATCCCTAGATGGGCCATGGCCTCTGCCATTGAGTGACTTGGGGGCCACTGCCCAGTGAGTGGAGGCTCTTTGACCCTCCTCAGGGAGTAGTGGCCCTGGGCAACTGGGCATGAGGTTGGGGACCAGAAACCCCAAGAGGGGAGACTCCTGGTCTAGCTCACAGCTGTGCGCACACGCACACCCAAACACACCCCCATAGGGGCACACACCTATGTACACACAGCACACATGTGCACACACATCCATCCATACATACCCACCAGGGACACACATCTGTACACACATACTACACAGGTACCCACATACACCCCAACCCACCACACACAGACATCACACATGAGGCACACACACATCCTTGCACACATGCACACACCACATGGGGCACAGACACATCTGAACACACATACTACACTTAGACACACACACGTAGCACATACATACATCTATATACACAGGGACACACCACACATGGCACTCACATACACACATGCGCATACCACACACATGGTGCACAAGGACACCCTTCATCCCATCCACCCACACAGCCATAGCATGTGTGCAGTGCCCCCATGCCCACGCACATGTTCACGATGCACACATGCACCAGGGTCCAGAAAGACAGAGGCTCTGGGCTGAGGTGGCCTGGTTCTGGGCTGGGGGTAGGGGGCCTACAGGAGCAGGGACCCAGATCCCAGTGGACACTGGGGACCCAGGCTGGAGTTGACTGGGGTCTGTGCGTGCACTGGAGGTGAGCGGTGTGCATGTAGTGAAGGTGGGCTGGAGGACGGGGTGGTGGCTGCAGGCTCTGGCTCTGCATCCCCACCCCTCTTCCCCAGGCAGCATGGGGAGGGGCATGCTCTGGCCTCCATCAAGCTGTGTGGTGGGGTCCAAGGGGTGTGCGGGACTGAGCTGTAGATGAAAGCCCTCTGAGGGGGAGGGGCTGGCGGGAAGTCAATACTGAGATGAAACGATTTCCCGGGCGGGGGACTGCACCCTAATTAAACCCAGGGGCTGGGGGCTGTGCCAGAGAGTGGACAGCTGCTGCCCCGGGAGGGGCCGGCTTGTGCCCCACCCTTTGATGGGGAGCCAGGCAAGAAGAAGCACTAATAGGGGCCCCACATGCCCCTCCCTCCTGTCCTGAGGCACAAATCTATATTCACCACGCGGCTGAGCCGCCATACTCCCACACCACACCCGCCCTCCACCCAGGGCTGGGCTACTGTGGGCGCCCCCCTCCCCCACTGAGCTCACCCAGGCATCACTGAAGCCAGAGCCCTGTGTGGAGCAACTCGTGGGCAATGTGCGTGCGAGTGAGGCCACAGTAGTCCGAGGGGGGGAGGGCAGCTCCTGGTCGCAGTGGTGGCAGCTGCTACGTGCAGCAGTGCTGGCAGCAGGGCGCCCATCTGACTGGCGTCTGGTACCAGCACCCTGGCACAAATGCAGGACATGGCCCAGGCCCTGATCTAGGAGCCCGGGATGCTGCCCACCCACCAGGACCATCCCTGCCCTGAGAACAGGACCGAGGTGGGCAGGTGCAACCTCAGGGCCCCTGGAGGAGGCAGCAGGGGTTGGGGGACAGAACCAGCTTCTCCTGACCCACAGAGGGGCTGCAAGCCCCCAGAGCACCAATGCCAGAGCCACCTCCAGGTCCCAAATGACACAGGGGCTCCCGGAGGAGGGATGGCAGGGTTAATGGCAGAGCTCTGGGCCTGTATCAGCCTGCCTCTGAGCTCTGGCCTCCAGGCTGAGGGGCCAGACACAGCCCCGTTCAGCCCTGCGCCCACCTCCTCCTCTCCCCTGACCTTGAAGGCAGTGCAGCTCTGAGCCTAGTGGGGGAGCAGTCACCTGTACAGGTCAAGGCCTCGGGGAGACAGACAACAGGGCACTGGATAATCCTGCCCAGAGCTCCCACCTGGCCGGAGCTCCTCAGCTCACCTTCCCCTCCGACCACTGGGGCGGGGCAGGTGGCTGGGCTGGGCAGGTGCAGGGGACCCAGAGAACCCCCTACAGACAGCTGGTTTGGGCCACTGGCCAGGCCTGGGGGCCTTGAGCTGGTCTTTCTGGATCTGCGGGGGCCCCAGCCATGTTGGCCAGCTCTCTGGCCTGGGGGCAGCCTGACTGCAGGGCTGAGAGAGGCAGTAAGGGAAGCCTGTCTGGAGGGGGTTATGAGACGGGAGTATCCTTGAGTTGGCTGGGAGGAGGTGAGGCCCTGGGTCCCCTAGGGTGTGAGCTTCATGGACTCTCCTCCCATCGAGTGGACGTCCTATAAGACCGTCCCCTCCACACTGAGTCCATGCGTGGACACAGGACCACATCTTCTCCCACACACGGGCTTTGTGAGCTTGGCAGAATCAGTGGGGTCCGAGTGACTCGTGGGCTGGGTCCCGGCCAAGTCTTCCGAAGGTTCTACCCATTGCAGAGAGTGAAGCGTGTGTCAGGTGCCACCGAGTCCTTCTGACTCCCAGCAGCCGGATGTACAACAAAGACAACACCACTCTGCTCTGCGCCGTCCTCGCCGTCCTCCTCAGGGCTGCAGCCACTGTGCCGACCCACCACGCCAAGGGCTTCCTGTTTCACTGACCCTCCGCTTTACCACGCACGAGGTCCTTCTCTGGGGACCGGTCTCTGCTGACAACATGTCCCAAGTATGTGAGACAAAGTCCCACCCTCCTTGCCTCTAAGGAGCCCTCTGGCCGTCCTTCTTCCCAGACAGAAGTGGTGGTCCTTCAGGAGGCCCACGATCCTTCCACAGGTCTACCAGCACCGTTAGCCAAATGCCTCAGTTCTCTCCGGCCTTCCTTGTTCATGTGGCTGAGGGCGGGGTGCAGACTGTGGGACTGTCGAATAGAGTGTTTCTCCCTTGTCGGGTCAGCACTCCGCTCGAGTGTTTAGAAGCTGGCCAGAGTCTGGCCAGCCAGGACCTTGTGAGGTCATGACAATTCTCAGGCCAGGGTGATGGTGACCGAGAGGGATGTGCCATGGACTTCCAGGTACAACAGCAAACCAGTCTGGAAGGAAGTCAGCACTGTGCTCCTCAGGAGGGATGGCAGGAGGCGACCTGGTCTCGTTCATGGACCTTGGGTCTGACCGTCTGGAGAGAGCAGAGGCTTCAAGAGGCCATTGTTTCTGGTGCTGGGGGCACCGAGGAAGGTTTGGCCGATGGACGCAGTGGCCATGGCAGTGGCCTCAGACATGCTAGTGAAGGTGGAGCGGGTACCTGGCCGGGCAGTGTCCCCCTCTGTGATCCCCTCTGCCAATGCGTCCTCTCCATCCAGTATGGAGAATGCCCCAGGCCCTGCCCCTCCTGCCACGGTTACCGTTTTCAGAACATGCCTTTTCCTGTCCCTTCGCTGTTTCCTGGTGAACGCTGGTGGAATAGTGGTTACAGGTTGGGCTGCAATCCGCATGGTGGGAAGTTCGAAACCACCAGGCGCTCCGTGGGAGAAAGACTGGGCTTTCTAGTCCCCTGAATAGTTAAGAGTTTCGACCCCCCCCCATGGGCTGCTGTGAGTGAGTGTGAGCTCGGAGGGGCCACTCTTTCCACGTCCAGTGTTCGTTCAAGGAAGCACACTGAGGCTGGAGGAGAGGAGCCAGGAGTGGGGCTCCCAAGTGGAGCCCCAGTAAAACCTCTGGAGTGGGGTTTGTGCGGGGGTTTCCTGGCTCCCTGCCTCGCACGCCTGGCAAAGATGGGGCAGAGGCCTGGGCACAGAGGTCCTGAGAGTGATGGGGAGAGAGGATGGGGTTCTGAAGAGCGAGGGAGACTTTCTTAACTACAAGAAAAGCTGGCAGCAGTTCTAAGCTGTTGATAAATTAACGCCTCTCACTTGTCGACCTGCAGGAAATACAGAGGAGCTGAGCCAACGGGGAGGGGGCAGCGGGCAGAATTGCACCCACTCAGCAAGCCCCACTTCCTCTCTGCACCCCACCCCAGGGGAGCCCCCGCCTCACAGCTAGCATCCTCTCCTCTCGGGACTCGCTTCCTCCCACACTCTCGAGCTGGACATCTTCCTCAAGCCCCCAAGACTTAGTGCAAACTGATGTTCATGGACAGAGGGCCTGGGAGCCCCGTCTCCCCCTCCCCCCCCCAGTGCACCCAACAGCCTTCCCGAGGCCATTGGGAGGCAGCCCCTAGAGGGGCAGTACTGAGACAAGCCCTTTCCTCCATGTGTCATGCCCTCTGCCAGCAACCGCAGGTGGGGACGAGGCTGAGGCTGGTGAGACGCTGGGGTGGCTGGGCAGGTACCAGGTACAGCTGCAGAGAGACTGGGCTATTTGGATGAATGCTGTCCTGGTGAGGTGGGTGGGTGTGCAGAGAGAGCTGGGAGATGGCTGGGCAGGGGGCAGGGAGCCGGGCAGCTGAGCCGAGGCCCAAAGTGCAGCGGGTGGACAGGCGTCCCTGGTGGCTCCATGGTTCAGCTTCTCACAGAAGAACTGAGGATTCAGATTCACCAGTGCACCGCAGTGGAAAGACCTGGTGGTGCCATCATGGAGCTGCTCCTCTGACCCCCGTCAGGCCCTTTGGCCCCTAGCCAGCGGGCGAGAGTGGTGCTTTACTCCCAGAGATGACAGGGCAGGGATGCTGGCCCCCAGGGCCCTCCCACAGCTGACAGAGATTAGTGCCCAGCATGCCGGCTTCTACGCCTCTGGGGCCCCAGGTGTCACAAGGTCACCTCCATATGGGAACGAGAAGGGGCTCACCAGGCCTCCAGTGCCCCCATGCAAAGACACACACGAGACAGGTCTGCACAGTGGGAGAGTTCTGGGCCCCTGACCCCTGGTGGAGGCCTGTGAGGGCCAGAGCAACAGTCAGCAGAGCCCCCCAAACAGGGGCAAAATGAAGAGGAAGGGAGGGCAGGCTGGGAGCTGGGCCCTCAGGGGATGCACCCATTTCCCTCTGATGATTGGCCACCCACTTCCTCCACGACTGACCCTGCTACCCACTGGTCCCTGAGTAAGGTCCCCCACACTAGCCTGCTGGGTGGTTCAGGCCACGGGGCCCCAGCTTGTGGAAGGTCAGCTGCATGCCCCCGAGTCCAGCCATGGCCAGAGGCAGCATGGGCTGGCTGAGTGACCTTCCACAGGGCAGATTAGACCCAGGGGCATGAGGTGGGTGGGGGTGCAGGGACGCCTGGGGCTGCTGCCCAGGAGGGATCCCTGAATCCAGTGAGTAAATGAATTTGTTCCATAAAGCCCCCTGTGTGGTGTCTGTGCTGGCCCCACGTGGGGCCAGATGCCCTTGAGAAAGGGGGCTCGTCGGCTCCTCACAGGTGCTGCCCCCTTGCCCCCCACCTCCTTCTCTCTGCCCACCTTCCCCTCCACACCCTGCTTCCTCTCTCCGTGGTGTGGGCATGTCCTTCCTTTGGGGGCCCAGCTGAGGCCACTGGAGGCCCGGGAAAGGCGCCTTCCACCCGGACTGGGCCTGCTCCCACCTCTGAGGGTACCAGACCCCTGCGATTCCAGCTGAGGGCTACACCGAGGGTCCGAGAGGCCCCGTGGTCACACACACGCTTCTCTTGGGCCAAGGCAGCCTGCCTGCCACGGCCATTGGTGCCTCTCCCTGCCCCGGGCCTGCGGTGCGCACCCAGCACCCACCAGGGCACCTCCTGGTGAGGAGAGCCCGCTCCTCAGCCAGCCCGGCACCCCTCTCCCATCAGGGGACCCCACGATGCGCCTCCCTTGGCGAAGGGCAGAAGGCAGAGAGAGTGACCCACCTGCCTGCCTGTGGGCATGTGTCCCACCACCCTGCCCCCCACCCCTGCTTCTCCTGCCACTCCCATGCCCACCACTGTACCTCACCACGACCCAGCCACATGCGGAGGAAACGGCAGGCCGCCCGCCCCCTGATTTGAGTCTCTACCGGCCAGTCTCAAAAAAAAAAAAAAAAAAAACACGACAGGATGACGGCGAGGGAGGGCGGGCAGGAGGCACGGCCAGCTAGCTGGCGGAGGCGGAGGCGGCAGCACCTTGCCGGATGGAAGGCCCGGCACCGCACGCACGCACGCACTCGCACGCAGTCCACGGCAGTTCTCCCAGCAGAAGGCTCGCGATCCTCGTTGCAAACCCGAACTCTGGTCACAAGGAAGTGAAAAAGTATCCGTGTGCCCGCGTGCACGGGGGCGCACTGAAGAAGCACGCCGCACACCCGTCACGGGCTGTGATGAGCACCGAGCCACAGGCCGCCCCTCGCTCCCGCCGGTGCCCAGGCCAGGGCGGGCTGCGCTGACCGTCCTGTGGGTCCGTTTGCGCCGCCGTGCGTCTCTTCTCCAAACTGACTCGGTCCGGCTCCTCTGCCGGGCAGTCCAGCCCCGTCTCAGCCTGTGTTCGGTCTCCGTCCAGCTACGCCAGACTTCAGTTCTCAGGCACTGCAGCTTTCCGTTCTAGGGACTCATCTATTTCCCTCCAGTCTCTCCGTGAAGCATGAGCGCATTATCCTTCCGGTCACCGGATTGGATTTAAGGCCACCGGTGGCACAGACTCAGCTCGGTTACTCCGGCAGATCAGGACTTTGCTCCAAAGCGTTGTCAACGGCAGCTTTGGGGGAGTGAGCCCTGGGCCCCTCTCTCCAGGATCAATCCACTGGCTTCGGCTTAGCACTTAGGCCGAGACACCATCTGCTCCCACCAGGAACTTTGTAGCCATAACCGCCTTGAAACTCTTATCCGCCCATCCAGCGTCCTGGTTACCTGGGGTCATCCTCAAGGACTGGCTTCTTCCCTTCCTCCCTGCTGGGCCAATCCGTAAAGTCGGATAAAACAGAAAAGACGGGCATTGGCACACACCTGCCTTCACTTGGATCCGTGATCAAGACCCGTGGGCGCAGAAGTCAGAAATCAGATGGTGGACTGCATCAGGCAAGTCGGCTGCCAACGATCCCCTCAGTGGCGACCATGTCGCTTCGATGTCACTTCCAAGTAAGACAAAGGGGCACTTTGCCCCAGCCGTGATGTTTTCAACAGCCTCCTAAGTATGCGCAAGCTGGACAGCGAATGGAGCGCTAGGACGACGGGGCAAGAACCGATGCCCTTGGTGACGTGGTGGTGGTGGCGGATATGAACTCTGCCACGGGCTTCCAGAGCGGGGCCCGTCGGTACTGGGAGAAGTGCATCCAGAATAGTCCTTAGATATGGCGCGGGGGAGACTTTGCCTCTCAACTTTGGGGCTGCTCCCCGGAAGCACCAGTCCTCGGGGAAGGACATCACGTTTGGTAGAAGGTAAGCAAAGAGGAGGAAGGTCCTCGGTGGGCTGGATGGCCACGGTGGCTGCCACAGGGGGTCCAACCTAACAGCTGTGAAGATGTCGCACGACCGGCTGGTGTTTCCTGTTGCACTCCCTCGGGGTCGCCGGAGTCAGGAATGACCTCACAGCAGCCACATGTGGCTTAGGGGGTCGGCAGAGTCCAAGGGCTACGCCTCTTGGCATCTTTCTTTGATTGGATTCCTCCCCCCCTCCCCCCCTTTCTGAGGCAGGGCCTGTCTTAACTGTTCTCCTCTGGTCTTGGACTTGAGGATCTGCCTGTGGCCTGACCTCCAGGCTGCCCTCAGGCTATAAGCTGCTGCCCTGGGAAGCCTTGGAAGTGTGGCTCCCCCGCCCCCCCTCCCCCCCCCCCCAGCCAATACCGTCTGCGTGGGGTTGGTCTCTGGTGCCTTCAGGGAAGGCTTTTACTGTGTAGAGAGGCTCTGAGAGTCAAGTCCTCAGCCATGGCCAGAACCAGAGTCTTCAAGTCTGTTCCAGCTCTGTCCCTGATGTCTGGGCCGCGACCTCGGAATGCCGGGAGCTTTCAAATGGTTCCCCTCTGGCTGGTGCCAACACGCGTCAGCTCTGAGAATCACTCAGCAGGGCTGCCTTTCTGTTCATTGCCTGACCTGCGACCTCTGACCTCTGCAAGGGCAGCTTGTGATTCAGTGGACTCAGGGAACCTGACAACTCCAGGGCTGTTGCTCAGGACGGCACCTCCTCTTTGGTGCCCTTCCAAGCAAATTCTGGTCACCTCACCCCACCCCTGCCCTGACGCACCCCCTCCCTGTGCTGCCTTCTGGGAAAGGCCTCTGGCTGAAATCTGCGGGTCCCCAAGGGAAGGCTCAGGTGACCTTGCTGTGGCTGAGTGATGCACACTCCTGTCACTCACGTATGAAATCAGCTCTTCAGAGAGAGCAGCAGCCCCCAGCTCCCCCACCCCGAGCCCCTTGTGCAAGTCTCAGAGTGACGTCCAACACCGGAGCCTGATTTCCCATGTTGGACTTCCACCTCAGCATCTGTCTGTGAGCCCAACAGGCGCCATGCACTAGCCACAGCTGCAGCTCATCCATGCCCTTGCTTCATCAGGCCCTGCTTCCGACTCCACGGGAGCAGGGAACTCCTCATCTTTCTCCAGTACAGCAGCTGGTGGTGTCTAACAGCCGACCCTGGAGTCATCAGCCCAACTCATAGCCGTATGTGTATGTCTACACGAGCCCTGATGGCCCTGCTGGGTAGGCATTGGGCCACTAACCACAAGATTGATGGTTCAAATCCACCAACTGCTCCTTGGGAGAAAGTTGAGGCTGTCTGCTCCTATGAAGATTTACAGCCTCAGAAGCCCTACAATGTGAACCTATGAGTTGGAACCAACTTGAGGACTTAAGGGCTCGGCTTATTTTTAGATAGGAAGGTAGATAGAGAGACAGGTAGATTTAAGAGGTTGGGGGCAGGGAGACTCGTGCAGTTGTGGAGGCTGGCAAGTCCCAGATCTGTGGGCCAGGTGGAAGGCTTCTCCTGTCTCACGTGGTGGCAGGGGCTGACGAAGCCAAAATATGCAGGTCAGATGGCAGGTCGCTGGCTTACACCAAGAACTCAAGGTCAGGTGGTGATGATTCAGGTGCACAACTGAGAGAGACCTGGCCAGAGCGCCTATACAGGTTGGATGCAGGCCAACCCCCACTCCCGCCCAGGAATCTCCCATTTCGATTGATTGGTGGGCAGTTCCAAATCACAAAGTGGAGGATGATGACATAACCAGTGAGCCTCTGGGCATCGCAGCCCAGGCAGGCTGGCAGGCACCTGGCACTGACTGTCCCTCAGGTTCCACCAGATGATGACAGGACGGACACCCAGGGCATTGTGGTGATTCCCGCTCTGGCCGTGGGAAACAACTGCAGTCATCCATATGCAGGTCTTTGGGGAACGGTGGTACACCTGCATTTCTCCCCGCTCTCTGTCCCTTCTGAGTTCCAGCCGGCCGGGGCCGGAGCCAGGTGGGCATGCAGAACCACAGGACTGTGGGCCTCCAGCTCTCCAGCCCGCTGCAGACCGTCCATCCCACTGTCACCGCCTCGGTGCGTCCTCTGTCTCACTCGGGCGACGCTGACCCAGGCGCCCTCGGTTTGCAGGTCTGGTGACAAACGATGTCGGCCCTACGGGACATGCAGGTCAGATCCTTTGTGTGCTTGCAGGGCAGCCCCCTTGTGAGTATTGGTGTCCTCTTTCTTCTGATGGTGGCGTGTCTGAGTGGTTTGTCTGAGAGCCTCCCTCAGACCTGGGCCCTGCCAACAGCTCCTCTCGGCTTAACAAGTGGTATCGCTAATGAACAGATGTTCTTCATTTCAGTGGGGTCCAATTTGTCATCCCTCTCCTGGAGGGAGAGGCAATTTGCTCCCGGTGGAGGAAATCGTGCCTGTGCCCACGCCCTGGGAGATGATTCTGAACCAGGTCCTGTTTGGTGATAGATTTTCTGTCCCTGTTTTCAGCACCAATTCCACAAGCAGGGCTTTTTATAGGGCTCCATGTTAACTGCTGATAAGAATATTGATACAGAGCTGGCGTCAGGGTCCAGGGTACCTGCAGGGTGACCCAGGGCTGTCATCCTGCCCCTCTGCCAGGCAGCTTCCTCTCCCCTCACCTGGGCATACTTTCTTCCTCCTCAGGCCATGCCAGCTTGGATGTCTATCAGGTCACATCCCAGACAGTGTGGCAGCCCACCGGCTGATGGCTGAGGACCCGGACAGGAACCGGCAAGTGCCCACCTGGCCAGCCAAGGGCTTACTCTCCACAGTCCCCGCTGAAGCGAGAGTGTGCCCCACTTGCTTCTTGCCCGGGAGCACCCATACAGGGAGGGGTGTGGGCAGCACTCTCTTCTAGGGAAGGAGGCCAAGGGGGGCAGTTCAGAAGCCAGAGACCCCTGGTTCTGGTCAGATGGTTGCCTGGAAACCACCTTTCTGACATCACTGCCCACAGCAGCAGAGGTCTGGGGTGGGGTAGATGGGCAGGTCTAGAGGGTGCTGAGGTCTCAGGGCCCCCAGAGATCAGTAAAGTCCAGGGGGCATTCGGGAAGGAAGCTCTCCTGACTGGAGGAGTCTGGAGGGTCACTCCCAGGAGACCCTCCATGGGCTCTGCTGACCCACCCAGGCGGGCACCCACTTGTCGGGCTGAACCCACCCACCTAGGGTGGCCCTGGAGCCCCAGTTCGGCTTTTGTGGGCAGTGTCCATTCACCCAGGCTGAGCCCTCTTTGTTTCTCAAAGGCTGCGCCCACGCAACTAGGGCTGTGTCCACCATCAGTCCAGCCTGTGTCTATCCATGTGTCTGGGCTATGCCCACCACCAGTCATGGTTAGCTGAAGTGAGCGTGAGCTCCCGTCCTTCAGTGTCGGAGAGGGGTGATCCCAGAACTGGGCAGCCCCTCCCACTGCTGAGACACCAAGCTCTAAATCAGATCGACATGTCACCAGCCACACAAATAATCCAATTACATCTGGGAACTGTATTGATCCGGGAGTCAAGGAAGATAATTAACATAAGTAAATCGACGTTGGAGGCTGGCTCATAAGGACCTCCACCACCGCCTCCCTGGCACTGCTCCATCCCCCCCCACCCCTAAGTCCTCCCCGTGCACCCTCAGTCCTGGGAGGGGCACCCCCGTTCCCCGCTGAGCCCTCTGATCCATACCCACAGGAAGCCCCACCAAGCGTTTCTAGCCCCATAGACCCCTAACCACGCATCGGACAGGCTCCTGGGTGCATTCATTCAACAGGGCAAGCCCCTGCCCCAGCCACACAGCTGGAGGTGGGGTGTCCTCTCCATCCCCTTGAGCCACACAGCCCCTCTGGCCTGGATGGCTCCCTCTACAGCCCTCACAGGGTCCCTGGGTGCTCCCTGTCTGGCCCATGGAACAGTCTGCCCTATGGGTGTCGGCTGTCTGTGCTGCCTGGCCCTGCCTGTTCTTGGTGACCGCTGGCCTGGTCAAGCCACAGCCCGGCTTTCGGCCCTCCTTGTGGGGCCTCCCTTTCCTAACAAAGGCTCTCTGCTGGGGGGGGCCTCCTGTCCTGGGTGCACTTCTTCCCCTGTAGCTGGTCCTGGCTTCTGCAGCCAGTTTGGTGCTCTCCTGGTGCCTGGTTCTTCTCGTCCTTCCTCACCATGGGGTGTGGCACAGGTAGGGGTGAGGGGAGTGCCACTGAAAGAGCCTGTCCTGGTCTTGGATCTCGAATTGCCACAGTGAAGGTTCTGTGGACACTGCACGCATGCCGAGGCCCCGCCCCAGGTGCCCCACCATTTCAGGAGCGGGGAGAGGTCCAGAACCACTGTGCTGAAGGAAGACGACATGCAGCCAGCCCTGCAGGCTTGGGAATGGTTCAGGGAGCTGAGGAAGCAGCCCCTCCCTCGTCTAGGGCAGGAAATTCAGAAACCAGCTGCCGAGCAGCCAGCTGGAGGAGATACACACTGTGCCCATCCCAAAGGGAGGCGACCCAATGGGACTCTGCAGCCACTTGGGCACCAGACGTAGGCTCGGTGGAGCAGTGCCACAGGGCTGGGTGACCAGGGGCTCAGAGATGCCCGCACAGCCATGCCACCCTCCCTCCCTGCCCAGGGCCTGCCTCTGCTCCCAGCAGTAGGCGCTTAGACTCTACACCCCACACCTGAGTGTGACCCCCTCCCTGAGACCCTCAGCTCCTCGACCCACTCTCAGCCCCTTAGAGGCCTTGCCCCTAAGTTGATCTGCACACCCCTCCCCTCCCCTCCCCTCGGACTGCCCGGGCTGGGCACCCACAGCCCTGCTCCCGTCACAGTTTCTCCCGCTCCGGAGACATGGGTAGTGGGTACCTGCTTCAGGTGGCTGTGCTGATGGGGACCTGAGTGGGGTTGACCCTGTTGGCTCAGGAGGACTCTGTGATCACAGGCTCTTCTTTGGCAGACTCATGAGAATGGGAGCTGTCACCTTGGGGATGGAGGAAGAGAGGCCGAGGGCTGGGTGCGGCCTCCAGGCAGGAGAAAGGCAGGGCTGAGGGGTCCCCCTGGAGCCCCAGGGGCAGCAGCCCTGAGACACTTCAATTTCAGTGCCTGCTGGCCCCAGGGGGACTTCTGACCCCAGAGTTATGAGTGCAGCTGGGTCTCAGCCAGGAGCACAGCCCTGAGAGAGACCCTCACCTGGGCTGGGGCCACTTGGGCCCCACCATGGCAAGGAGCCCAGGGTCCGCTCTACCCCTCACCACAGGGAGCCTGAGCCCAGCCACTGGGATCCCTCTTCCTGATGAGACCAGAACCCACTCTCTCCTCAAGGACCCCCTCCTGCGCCCTGTCTTGAAGAGCCTGTGTTGGAACCCTGTGCTCACACACACAGACTGACAACTTGGTTTCCAGCAGAAATCCAGGGGGCTGAGTCCGCAGCCAGAGGGCCCCTCGAGTCTTCCCAGCAGACCAAGGGCCTCAGCAAGCCGCCCTCCCTGCCCCACCACCAGGGGCGCTGAAGCTGGGTCCAGGCCGGCTCCCCGCCAGCGCTGCTCCCGCAGAGCAAACATTTGCTTTGGCTGCGGCTATGTGGACACAGACGCGTGCTTAATTAGGCCTGTGACAGGCGGTCTCCTTGGAAGTGCTGTCTGGGCTGTGGGAATGAGGGGGGGCTGTGAGGACCTTGCACTTGGAGTCTGGAGGTGGGGGTGGGGCTGGGAGAAAGCATGGGGGCAGGAGTACTAAGGGAACTGTGGGGATAGGGGCAGGAAGAGTGGGCGTGAGACAGTCATAGGGGCAGAGGCTCAGGGAAAGCAGACACTGGGTGGGCGCGACAGCCAGGACAGTGGTCACCTGGGCAAGGTGGGAGGGAAAGGTCCCCTAGACAAACAGACACACACACACGTCTCTGGAATCTGGGCCTTCTGTGGAGAAAGGGGCTTGGAAAGCTTGATTAAAGGGGGCAGGGGTTCTGAGGACGAGGGGATGGACTTGGAGAGATGCACCCACAGCCCCAGGCTCATGGACTGCATCTGAGTTGCCACCAGAGTGCAAGTTCTCCCTGAATCTCATTTTTGTTGATTCATATATCCTTATAAGCTTTCCCACTTTACAGTTTCAGAAATCAAGTCCCCCTTCCTCTTTTGTAGTTGTGCTGTTGATTCAATTCCTACTAATGGCAACTTTTGTGTACGCAGAACAAAAGAGTACTTGGTTTGGCACCACCTTCATGATCATTGATAGGCTTGAGTACATTATTGTGGCTATTTTTCCAGCCTAAGACTTGTTGGTGAGACACCCTGAATTCAAGCTCCAGGCCCCGGGCTGGGGCGCCTTGTCACAGAGTCCAGGCCACCCTGTCCAGGCACCACCGCCCAGAGCCAACCGCACCAGCCTCTTGAGAAGGCCGAGCCCACAGAGTGCAGCACCCCAAGGCCTGGAGGGGCCCAGCTGCTCTTGGGGCATCAAGAATCCCCCACCAGGTGGCCACACAGGCAGGAGCTCAGTCAGAGCTGCCGGACCCTTTGCCCCTCCGCTGAGTGTCCATCCAGGGAAGACCATGACCTGCTGGCCCAGTGAAGGCACTCACTGCAGCCATTGCTCCAGTGCACTGTAGCTCAGAACCCGCTCGGAGGCCTCTGGTCAGCCTCCACATGGACTGGGGCCTCGGGCCTCCCCCTCCAGGGACATGGTCTCTGCCACAGGGGCCCACACCTCACACACAGAACATCACCTCACCCTCAGGGACAAAGAATTCAAGAAGTACCATAGACTGCTAAAAGGACAAGACCATCAGTCTTGGAAGAAGTACAGGCAGGCTGCGCCTTCGAGGCAAGGATGGGGAGACTTCATCTCACATTCTTCGACGGCCATGCTGTCAGGAGAGACCGGCCCCTGGGGAAGGCCATCATGCTTGGTAACGCGGAGCGGCAGCGTAAAGGAGATGGAGCGGCACAGGGGCTGCCCCAATGGGCGTGAACATAAAAACAATCATGAGACGGCACGGGACCAGGCGGTGTTTCCTTCGGCTGTTGGGAATTAACTGGGTGGCACTGAACCATCACCACAAAGAGCTAGCGAAGGCTGCACGGGCGGGCACAGGCACAGGCTGGGCAGAGGCACAGGTAGGACAGAGGCTGGGCAGAGATGCCAAGGCCCACATGGAGAGCTGTCTCCTGAGTTCTACCTGATCCTGAACTGTGACCTGCTGCTCCCCTAATAAGCTGCTTGCTGACTCCTGTGGGCTCTGCAGGGAGTGACCGAGCCGAGCAGACACGTCCTGGGAGGGTCAGCTGGTGACAGAATGGGTGGAAAGAGTGGGGGGCGGGGGTTCTGGTCTGTGCCTCCCGGGAATTGGCCTCAGGCTGTTGATCCCCATCTCACCCCCCTTGTGAGCTCGGTGTCAGAGCACAACCCCGCCCATTGCACTCCACATCCTGTCCCCCACTGAGGGCCACCTGGTCCCCCCAATTCTGGTGGGGCTTCCGCCTGCCATCATCTTAGGATGAGAATCTGAGTCTGCACCGCAGGATGGATGTCGAAGGTCCCCTGACAGGCTGTGTCCACAGGGAACTGGAGAGACGCTCCGCTCCCTCCTGTCCAGGGGTGCCCAGAGTACCAAGGAAGGGCCATCCCAGGGCCTCTGCCAGGGTGACCCTTCACCAGACCCTCTGCTTAAGAGGCATTGGGTGGGGAGAGGTTATCACCCTCGGCTGCTCCGGATGCATTGGACAAGCCTGCCAAGTGCTTCTCAGAAACCGGCCAGGCCCTGCTCTGACCCTGTGGGGACCCCGAGTGTCAGAATGGTGTGGGGTAGCCCTGGTGTGCTCCCCTCTCTCTACATCAGCCCCTCAGTGGTTCATGACCTAAGCCACAGACCTTACAGGGCGAGGAGGATGGGCCCAGTATCCACATGCTGGGGGCAGGGGAGTGGGGCTCCTGGCTGAGCCCAGCACAAGGACCCCCTGCGACACATGGCCACCTGTCGGGGCAGCACCAGGCAGCCTCAGGAGTGCCCAGCAGGAGCTCGGCAGGCTTTTAGGGGAGGAGGCAGCCCCCCTCGCTAGGCGAGCCTCTCCTCCGAGGGGCCCTTACCAAGGTTGTCAGGGCTGTCGCTAGGGAAACCAGCAGGCGGCATTGTCCAGAGCAGTCCGGCAGAGGCGGCTGCGGGCCTGGGCGACCAAGGCACGGTGGGCCCAGAGTGGAAGCAGGGTGGCCAGCGGCGGCTGGAGGAGCTGGGCTCGTTAGCAGTGACATATCTCGCCTCGAGGGCGACACAGAAACCAGGGGCTCCCCCAGCTCCGCAGGGCAGGCAGGCAGCCACGGAAGGGGTGCGGCTGATTAGCCGTGTAATTGGGTCTTTATTGCGCTAATCGTCCTGTTTGTCATGTCAGGGAACCCACATTACACAATCCTGCTTCTGGCAGCTGGGGGCTCTGTGAACCCAGATTATACAAACCTGCTCAGGCAGCCGGGGGTTCTACTGGTGCAGCTCTGGCACCGCTCCTGCCCCCAGCACAGGCTGCCCAGAGAGAAGCGGGTGGACAGGCCTGGGGCCAACAGGTCTGAGGCCAGTCTGCTTATCCAGTCCCAGGAACAGCCCCCAAGACAGTGTGTCCAGCTAGCTGTCCCTGGCTCAGTGGTCCCTCCCATGAGTTGCCCTCTCTGTGGGCTGGGGCTCAGAGGTCCAATTCCAGGGGCTGCCAGAGGCCCCAGCAGGACATCTCCCTGTGGCGGGCAGGCAGCAGCCCCAGGGTGATGGGGGGCAGGGGAGAGGACGCAGCCTCCCTCTGAGCAGGTCTCTGTCTGCTCCCATCCTATGCACATTTCAGGGTGAGGACCCCAGGACAGCACCCCCTCCCCCGACTCCCAAGGCCGAGGACCAGCTGCCTTCCAGGGCTCCGTGAGCCCCTCTCTCACTGTCAGGAAAACAGGCTCAGAACAGTCCATGAAGACTTGAGCCCATTGGTCAACACAGCCAGTCCAGCTCCTCGACAGCGCTGGCACCAAATAAGTCCGTCCCCGCGGTGCCTGGAGACCCTGCATGGCCTCGGCCATGCCCAGCCGGAAGCCGCTAGGACTCACAGGGCATCTGGTAAGGGCTTTGTTCCAAGCTTCCCCCGGCCGGGAAGTCCGTCCTGCCCTCACACCCCTGGGCTGCCCCGGCCCCGACTCGCTCTCCCCAGGCCTGCAGACTCTGTAGACTCCGCAGTCCCCATAGCTAGCACGCATCTACGAGGCAGTGGCCGTCTGCATGTGAGAGATACCCTCAATGCCTCTTGACAACAGTGAAGTCTTAGACTGGGACAGGGCCCTGAGGGTGGGGTCTGTCTCTCTGCTGGGGGGAGTTCAAGCAAGGTGGACAGAGAGCTGGGTTTGGGGCCCCTCTGCAGACAGGTGAGCCAGGAAGGGGTCACTGGGGGTGATTAGGGCTCAGGGTTCAGGCTGTGCGGAGGTCCGAGACCAGTCATACTGGCCCTGCCACACCCCATCTGTGTCTTCTGAATCCAGCTTGATGTTGGGTCAGCTCCTTGTGAATGCGCCGCTACATGCGTTTGTTGATGGGTTTCAGCACACAAAGACAGCGCTATGGGAAAAACTCAAGTGTGTGAGTGGTTTCTCATTTTGAAAAAGGTGAAATGTCGATAGATGACAAACCTCATTCTGAACGTCTACCAACTTCCCAAATGGACGAAAATGTCCACTCGCAGTGCATTTGGAGTTTGTTCCATGCGGCCAGACTGTTCATCAAGCTTTCTAGAAAGAGGTTCTGAAAAGATAGCATCACAGTGTGTGACAAAAAAGTCAGATTGATAGCAGACAGAGGACTGATTTTGCCACACAATACATCTGCTCACACAGCCATCTCAGTGCACCAGTTTTGGGCAAAAAACAGCATGCCTCTCTTGCCCCCTACACCTTACTCACCTGACCTCACGCCATGTGACTTCCTGTTGCTTCTGTGAATGAAGAGGGATGTGAAAGGACAGTGAGTTGACACTGTAGAAGAGGTGAAGAAAAAAAACAAGGAAGGTTGAGATACTTAGTTTCTTGTGCCAACTTGGCTGATAAACACATGTGGGGTTAATTGAAGGGCAGAGAGATAAATGGCTCGGTGAGCCTCGCTTTTCTAGTTCTCTGGTCTCTTGCTTCTTGATGGTCGGACGAGGGTACAGCTGCCTTAGCCAGTTCCATGCTTCAGCTTGCAAGGTTCCCTCTCTGCAAGATATTCCAAAGGAGAAGCCACATGGACCTACCCTGATGTAGCCTTGGGTGCTGGAGCAGCTGTGTGGAGACCCCTGCCAGCGCTGAGATGCTTACATGTTCACTGACTCGGCTTTCTTCCTGCAGTCGGCATCATAGTGTGTTTTGTGAGATGGAGGAGGACTTTGTGGATTGGTGTTGGACATATGGGCTAATGTTGGACTTGTGGTCTTGGACAGCACTGGGTTGGGATGTTTTCTTGATGTGCACTTACCCTTTATATAAAACTCTCTTATACATATGAGTTTCTGTGGATTTGTTTCTCTAATGTACCCAGACTAACACAAAGGTGCGATCAGCCATCCAAACAGATGAGTTTGAAAGATGTTTCCAAGAGTGGAATCCCAGATTTGACAAATATATTAAGTGTAATGGAGAGGTGATAAGGTTGCTTTGTTGAAATATGTAAAGCCATATACCCACTGTTGTATCAATTCCGCTCCACAGTGACCTCACAGGACAGAGCAGAACCATTTTGTAGAGCATCTGAGGTTGTGGATCGTTATGGTCACAGATGGCCTCTCTTTCTCCTGTGAAGCAGCTGTTGGGTTTGAACCACCAACCTTTCCGCTTGCCACCCAGTGTATCACCCAGTGTTATGACAGCCATTTATCATTTCTTCTTGAAAATGCTGCTGTCGATAAAATACATCGTCCTTTCATTCTTAATATCAGCTATTCATTTCTCTCACCTTTTGACCAGGCTTGCCAGCACCACTGGGCTTTGTGAGTCCAACCAAAGTCTGGCATTATTGCCCCTTTTAGGGGGTATATTTGTTGTCTTTTCATGAATTCCCGCTTTCCTGTGATGGTATGTTAGTCCAGGTTGACTAGAGAAACAAATCCAAGAATACTCATATATGTGTAGAGAGTTTTATATCAAACAAAGGCCAATCGCATATTGAGAAGACATCCCAGTCTATTCCAGATCAAGCCCATAAGTCCAATATTAGTCCATATATCTGATACTAGTCCATAAATTCCTCTTGAGACTTACATAGCCACTCGCAATGATGCTGAATGCAGGAAGATCACAGGCTGGTGGATGAAAAGTCGTGTGGATCCAGTGGTGGTGGAAGCATCTCAGCACTGGTGTGGGCCTCCACATGGCTCCTCCAGCTCCAGAGTCTTGGCTGCCATCAGCATGGCTCCATGTGGCTTGTCAACAGGAATGTGCAGCAGAGAAGAATCTGTGTCCCACCTCTAGGGAGGAAGACAGGAGTTCCCACAATCCTCAGGAGAAGGTCATGCCCACACAGAGGCCTCATTGACTCTGACCTGATTGACAGGCTAGACTCCACCCTTTCACTCAAGTTGACAGGAGATTGTGCAACTGCCACAGCTGGTCCTTCCCTCTTTCTCTGTCTGCCTTCCTGAGCTGGAGGCCTGGCATGCCTGTCACCAGACTGCTTTTATAACAAAGCCTCGAAACCCAGAGCTATCCCCTGAGCACGCATCCAGCTGCATCCCCTGCTTTGACTACAAGTCCTTCTTAGCCCCTCCAGTTCGGAGCATCTGTTTCTGCGATGGGCTCACTTGGGTGGGTGGGCTGCTCTGTTTCTGGAAGCCTGGGTTTCTCCAGCCACCGTTTTCTCGCTGAGCTGCCTGTGGTTACAGATGGAGCAATGGTCTGACCAGGCACAGCCTAGCTGCATGCCTGCTCTGCTGGTGAGCCCTGTGGTAGCCTCTGCTTGGTCTCAACCCGGGTGCGGGCTCCGCACGAGCACAGGGAAGTGCCCAAGCACCCCACTCTCAGCACAGCCGGACGCCTTTGCAGGTCTGTGATGCACAAGCTAACACCTGCCTGGAGCCTGCGCAGTCTTTAGCCAGATCTACCTGATGTCAGCAACCATGGTCCTCTTCTGCGCCCCGCCGCCTCTGCCCTGCTACCTGGGGCAGTGTCCCTCTGACTGATGTCCTTCTCCAAGGGTTCTGCCTGCCTGTGGGACAGTGCTGTTGGAGGTGGAGTGAGGGGACGGGACGGGGGCGGGGAGACCCTGGGACCTTCCTGTGTGGAGGCGCCAAGCAGCCCTGAGCAGGGCGTCCCTGCACAGTGCAGGCCGTGAGTACAGCTCAGATTGACCGTCATCATGACGGCCCTGCAGTGCCCAGTGCCTCCGACAGCACCCACCTGACCCTCGTTAGCCTCAAATAGACACCCCCACCCCCGCTCTCCGAAGAGACCATGGGGTGGTGCAGGTCACCTTGCTCCTCACACTGGGCAGAGGGGCCGGGGCAGGCAGCCAGAGACCCTGGGGTTCCTGCCTTCAGAGCAGGGAGAAGGCTGGGGTGGGTGGGGGCGGGAGGGCAGACTGTCTTCCCAGTTGGCTATTTCTTGGGGGACAGGAGTCATGACTCAAAGGGAAAAGGCAGGGCACCGAGGGTGGGGCACTGGGCTGTGAGCCAGCCCGGGTGGGTTTCAAGAACTGTCTGGGGAGAAGCCACGGTCTCCCCACGCAGGGTGGACAGGAAAGGGGACGACTGCAGGTAGATGTGTTCCTGGGATTGTGCTGGCGAGGAGCGCTGGAGCGCGTGCCGCCAGCACAAATGGGTCAGACTCTGAGTGACGTGCCAGATGCCCCTTGGGCTTGAGGCTGAGCTTTCCTGGGCAGGACATGTCATCAGGAAGGACCAGCTGCTGGGAAAGGGCATCTGGTGGGCAGCATGCAGCGAGCACAAGGAACACCTGACCAGAGACTGTGACCATGGCGCTTGCTCGGTTGGCCACGAGGTCGCGGTGAGTCAGCTGGTACATTGACAACCACACCAGCTCAGACAGAAGAGGCGCCTGCCTCCGGGTGGTGGGATGGAGTGTCCCATCCGATTGCCTGTCCTGTCTCCCCTCACAGGCTGGTGTCCAACAACCGGCTCTCAGTTGACTTTGCAAGTCCTGTTTCGGGGGCTCTGCTGGAAGGGTCCTTGTGTGCCCATGGGTGAGTCAGATGACTGAGCTCTGCACTTGAAGTCCCAGTGTCTCTGAGTCAGCAGGGACATGCTGGCAGGAGCCACACACCAAAATGGGAATGTGTGTGTGTGTGTGTGTGTGTGTGTGTGGTGTCAGGGAGGCGATGATTGGGAGTTTGTGGGGCCTGTGCTGGCAGGTGAAGGGCGGGGAGGGAGGAAACTGGCCTGACCATGGCCTGACCTTTGAGGACCTGGGAAGGACCAATGGACATGGACACACAAGGCCTAACTGCATGTGACCTGCATGGGAACGGAGACCGTGAATTCTGTAAGTGGAGCCTGGGGTGTGAGCTCAGGAGGGACCCAGGACATGCCCACCCACCCACCATTGGCCACAGTGACAGTGTCTGAGGGATGGGATGTGTGGGAGGGGCTCACCTCTCTCCTCTTCCCAGGGGGCTGTTCCCAGGACCCCCATAGCCGCAAAGTTTCCATGGAGCAGACTGCATGGCCGAAGGCAGACCTGCCCCGGCAGAGCCCCTGGAACACCAGCTGTGCCATGGCTCCACAGCTGGCAGGTCCCAGAGGACTGGGCATGATTAGGAAAGCCGATCATTCTGGGCTGGACATGGCACAGAGGTCCCCGCAGATCCATATCATTCTGTAGCCGGACATGGGAGCCTGTGGCCACAGGTCACATGAACTCACTGAGTCCACCCTCCCCTGGCGTGAAGTCAAATCCGCTATCCCTCCCCTGCCCCCCTGCCTCTGCCGATGGCGATGGCGCTGCTGGGAGCCCTTCCTTGGAGTTAACCTCCGAGTGGGCTGGGGGCGGCAGTGGGATGATCTGAGTGCAGGCTCAGGACCAGCACCTCAAGGACCCCAGGTGGCACACAGTTGGGCTGTGGGTTCCCTGACGCCCTACTCTTTGCTTGGCAAGCAGACAGGAGCCTCCATGTGGCTGAGGAGGAGAGCTCTGGGGAGGAGAGCTGTGTACACAGCCCAGGGGTGGCATGTGGGGGCGAACACCAGGACTCAGGCCCCTCCCTAATTTCTACCTGCCTTCTGGGACCCCCAGCTGGGAGCACAGGGACAGCATGGCCCATTGGCTCACCAATGGGGCGCACCAAGGGCCACTGGGGCACTCACCCCAGCACGCGCTCGTTAGACAGCGAGCCACCAGCTCCGTGGGCCCAGTGCATGGTCACTGGCAGCCTAACTGCCTGCTAATTGGAGCGGGCGGCCCAGGCTAATCCCCCAGGGCCCCTTGCCTGAGCTCTGCCAGCAGACCGGCCCATGGGTTCGCGCTGGCCATTTCTCTGTGTGTGTGCATGGTGTGTGTGTGTGTGTACATATGTATATATGTGTATGCATGCATGTTTGTGTGTTATGCCAGCCCCTCACCACCATCTTGGGGGGCACAGGCCAACCCTTGCTGAAGGACCTCTCCCTTGCCAAGAAAAAGGCCCCCATCTCCCCCCAGCCTGCTTGGAAGGGCAAGGTTGGCACCAGTGGGAGGGACAGCCCCCAGGTGGACTTGACAGGGAGGGGGCTACAAGCGGGAAAATGCGTACATGGTTTCCAAGGCTGTCATCCGAGCGGATGCCTCATCGCTCTCCTGTGGAACAGCTGGGGGTGGGGGTGGGGGTGCACTACTGATCTTTTAGGTAACAGCTGAGAGCTTAGCCACTTGGTCGCTGGGCTCCTTGGACAGGCCATGTGTTGGGGCCACTGCGTTGGGGTGGCGGCTTCCTTATAGGCTGAGGGAGTGAGGAGGGGAGGCATGAGCTCCTGCTGGCTTGGCTCTGGGTCCAGGGCAGGGGCAGGAGACAGGCCCCTGGAGGCAGTGATCCCGGAGGGCCCCAGCCCGGAGCACAGAGGGAGCATTCCAGCTGAGACTTTTCAGAACAAGCACTCCCTGTCCCGTCCCCAGAGACCCAGTGCACCCCTGCGGTCCAAGGATCCAGTGCGCTCCCCCACCTTGGCCTCTTCAAACATGGCCTCCCCCTGGCCTGGAACAGACACCGCAGCTCTGACAGTGCCCTGGAAGTGTCCCCAGGCAGCCTTAGTGGGGGGAGTCAACCCTAACTGGACGGAGTGGTCAGTTCATTAAATGACTGCTGGCCAGGTCATTAGACTCTCTTTACAGTGGTGCCGACATGGCTCTCTGGGAATGCCTGGGCCTCCTCTCATGAGGCCCGCAGCTCCTTCAGGTCTGGACGCTGGTCCCCAGGGAGGGTGGGCTGGGGGCCCTCACCACTAGGTGCTGAGTGCCGGTGTCCAGCCCAAGGCTCCAGGCGCACCTCCTGACCACAGGTGGCACTGCAGGAATCCCCTCCCTGCCTCGAGGGCCACGCCAGCTTCTGCCCTCAGCCTCGCTGGTCTTATTCTCTCCTCCCCTCCTCTCCATCCCTCTCTTTATATCCTTGATTTGAATTGAGCGCTTTTCACTCCTGATATTTCATTTTTATTGGGTTGGACGTTATTTGCCATCTTTTAGTGGTCATCCCTTAATTTTGAAAACAGTGGTAAATCACATGCATGTTTGTAAAGGCTGCTGTCTGAACATCTCTACATCTCTCCCCAGCTGCCTGTCCACCTCACCTGGGAGCCGCCCAGAGCCCAGCCGACCAGGAATGAGGGGAGACCTTGCTGCTGGCAGCTGACTTGTGTCTGGATCAGTGATCCCGACCGCAGTCCTGGTAGTGATTCGGATTGACACGCGTGCCCAGCACATTCAGCATTGGGATACGACATCGCAAAGTCACATTGTGCCGACAGGCCAAGCACGCTCTGTTCAAAGGGCAGGATTTAAATGCCCCTTCCAAGAGCAGCGCATGCCTGGGGGTGGGGGAGGCAGGGAGACCAGGGTGGGAGACGATGGAAGGAGACCTGAGAAGCCACAAGACTGGCCGTCAGCTGATCCCAGGAGAGCTAAGGGGCCAAGGATCCTCTGTGGGGAGCTTCCCAAACCGATTTGAAATGCAAACAGGAGAGGGGACGTCAAGGTGAGAGGGATAGGCCTGAAGAGGAGGAGGATGCCAGCAGACATGAGCCGAGAGTCAGGCTTAAAGGCGTCAAGATCAGAGGGCGGAGGCCACCCAGTGTGAGAAGGGCGTGGGAGAGGCCGGGCCACAGGCGCCCCACACTGAGCCTGTCCCTGCCTCTGCTCACGTCATGGCGACGCTGCACACCCGGGCACCCGGGCAGCTGCATTTTCTACACACGGAAGGCTGTGGCGGCACATGGTCCAGCACCACCTCCAGGGCCATTCTCCCAGCGCGTGGTCACTCCGTGTCACTCACACGCTGGCCTTTCTCACGCTGTTTCAGACGTTTCTGGTGCACAACTAAGCCCACAGAAGGGCGTGCACAGCACTGGTGTGCACTGGGAAGCGTGAAGACGTCCGTGACCTCCTTATGGCCACCATGGTCTGGCTCTGAGGCCTTGGTCCCTGAGGCCACAGCTGACGCCACTGCCACCACCACTGGCAGGAGGGGGACTTTCACGAGCAGACATTGACCTTCCCACAGTGTCTGAGGCCGGGAGTCCAAAGCTCCAGCGGAAGATCTCTCTCTACTGGCTCTGGGAGAGGGCCCTGGCCCTTCCTGCTGGTTTCCTGGGTCCTTGGCCGGCTCTGTGTGACCTGCCATGTCTCCTCCCACCGCCAGCCCCACCTCTGCTTTCTGTCTTGTAAGAAAATTGTGTAAGGCACACTCTCTGCTCCTCTCTAATGAATGTAACAGAGACAGCTGATTCCCTACTGAGATTGTATCCACTGAGGTTAGGCTTGACAGCACCCATTTTAGGGTGAGGAGCCCGGTTACTAACTACAAGGTCAGCAGTTTGAAACCACCAACCGCTCCCCGGGAGCACGATGAGGCTTTCTACTCCCCTAAAGAGTTACCATCTCAGAGACCGACGTGGGCAGTTCTAGTCTGCCCTAGAGGGTCACTGTGAGTTGAAACGGACCCAGTGGCGGTGAGTTTTCTTTCAGGGTGAGATGGGTGCTGCCGAAAAGCAAAGGTGGCGGCCTGCAGCGTGGGTTACAGCTCGGAGTCAAGAAAGCCCAGTCCTCCCAGCTGGCCCGCAATGGATGGAAGAAAGAGGATTCCATCCTGCACGGAGCCGCAGTCAGTGCTCATGGGAGCAGCAGTCGGGAGCTCTGGGTAAGCCAGTGGTACAAGACCTTTAAAGTGAAAACAACGGATGTCCATTTGCGGACTCGGTGCGCCTTCCCCGAGCCAGGGTATTTTCCAGTGCCTCGTGTGCATGTGAAAGTTGAGCATTGAATAAGGAAGCCTGAAGAAAAATGGATACATTGAAGCATGGTTGCTGGAAAAGAATACTGAAGGGACCGCGGACCGCCAAGAGAGCCAACACATTGCCTGGAAGACGCGCGGCCAGGGTGCTGAGACCCTCTCACGTACGTTTGCGGGGTTTTCGGGAGAGTCCAGTCGCTGGAGGAAGCTAGTGCGCTTGGTAGAGTCATGGGCAGTGACAAAGAGGAAGGCTCGGCAGGGTGCATGGACACACTGGCCGCGGTAATGGGCTCAAGCACACGAACAATCAGGAGGATGGTGCGGACCGGGCAGTGGTTCATTCTGCTGTGTGTGTGGTCTCTCGAGGCACGCTACGACAACACCGCCGAGAGATGACGACAGATCCTCAGCAGACGACAGTGAGACGCTCACCTGCTAGTGGAACTCAGCCAATGACTGACGGCAGAGCAGGCGGCCACATCGGTGTGAAAGGAACAAGGTGCTTTGTAAAGGACAACCTGTCTACTCTTATAAAAACACTGAGAGGGAATCCTTACCTCACGCCATACTTGGAAACAAGCCCCCAGGGATTAGAGGTGTAAAAAAACCACAAAACCAAAACTGCAGGAAAGAAAAGGGTTTCTCAAACAAGAGAAGAGCAAGCCTTAGAGGAGAAGTCAGGACAGGCTCCACCTCCTGACAGTGAAGAAATTCAGTCACTAAGGAATCATACATCACCGACTGCCCCAGAAAGAGTACTGGCCCGTTGTGGGTAGAGTGAGCGAAACGGTGGAACTGAACTCACAAGGACGGAGACTGTGGGGACCCCAGACTATGACCCTTACCTTCAAGTCTGAAACTGAGCTCACCCCATGTTAGAATCACCCCAGCCTTTTATGATCACAAGGGCAATATCTGCCCCAGGCTGAAGTTGAGAGGGTGAGGGAAGCAGGAGGCAGGAGGCAGGAAACAGGGAGGACGTGGGGTGAGGGAGGATGCCCGGAGGGGAACATGGCCCGGAGGAGTCCGAGCGTGTGTAAAAGTGCGGCCTGATCCATGAACTGTCACCTAACTCCCAATGACAAAGGTAGAAGTCAGGAAAGGGAACCATGAAACAAGTGAAAGGCCACGTCGGGCTGGAGAACCACTGCTTGAGGTTGGGCAGCAAACAAGGGTCACCGAGCAGATGTGCCGAGAGCGCCCACAGGCGGGTCCAGAAACAGGCAAACCCCACTGCCCAAAGGCGGCTCTGGCTCACAGGGACCCTCAGTGGGCTCTCCAAGGCTGCCAGTCATCACAGGCACAGGCAGCCTCATCTGTCTCCCGCAGAGCAGCTGGTGGATTTGAACCACCGACCTTCTGGTTGATAGTCTAATGCTTACCAGACAGCACCACTTTGCATGGGGCTTCTGTCTCTCTGTGCAACAGGCCAAGGGCGCTTGCGGCCACTGCTGGGCCCTTTCCAGAGGGTCCCCGTGGAACATTGAGAACACAGGAGAGGTCAGGTGAGACGCTGAGGGGCAGCCAATCCCGTGGACAGTGGAGTTCCTGCTGATCAACAAAACCAAGACCCAATGCTGCCCCCAAGGCACAAGGTGAAAGCGATTATAAATTTCATTCCACTTTTCAATAAGCATTCTTCCCTGAAGCCACGCGCCTTGGCCTCATATGGCCCCAGTTAACGCAGGTGGCCTCACTGACTGCTGGCGATTGACTTTGGGACAGCCCATCTATGGCGTCCAGCTACATGGAGTCCGGCGTCCAGTTACCCAGAGCCCAGCAGTCCAGATACGTGGGGCTCGGTGTCCAGCCACACGGAGCCCAGCGTCCAGTATCCCACCACACTGCAGCCCGCAGAGCCCAGTGGTTACATGACATGGTACAGCCCACAGAGCCTGGGGCTGACCCAGTTGGCCTGCGAAGTAATGGTGAGGATAGTGCTGTCTAAAAGCAGTGCTGGCTGAGGCTCTGTGCCTGATCCCCCTTAAAATGAGGGGTCTGGAAGGGACAGCCGCTACCTGGGCTGTCCCACCACCTGCCAAGTGCCACAGGTGCCTGGGTCATGTCCCACCATGGACTGAGGGGAGGATGGAGGCAGTCTGGCTAGACCCAGCCTGGTAAGCACAACAGAGCCCCCTGTCCATCGCCCGGGCCTGAGCAGCCCCCTTGGCCACAAGCCCTCACAATCGTTAGGTGCCGCTGAGAAGGTACCTGCTCCCAGTGACCTGGTGCACAACAGGACAGAGCCACCCCCACCAGCGCTGCAGCCACGGTGTCCCCCCTCCTCACGGGAGCTGCCTCGGTGTTCCCAAGTTTGATGTCCTCCTCCAGGGGCTGGCCCTTCTGACCAGTCCCACCCCAAGTACACAAGATGAAGTCTCACCCTGCTCTCCTCTGAGAGTGTCTGGCTGTGGCTCTTTGGCTTCTCCCCGCCACACGTCATTCAGAGGCCTCGGCCTTTCCCTGGTCTCTGTCTCAGCGTCCAGCTCTCACACACACGTGAGGTGGTGGAAACTTCCGCGGCTGGGGTCAGGTCTAAGTGGCATCTTTGCTTTTTGAGTTTTTGCCTAATCACTCAGTCAGGGAGGTTATGGAGCAGACTGGTGCCCCGCTCACCAACTTACACAGGCTTCGTTTCAACATGTGAATCGAAGCCCCTCGTGTCCCACCTCCTGCCTTTTCCTGACCCATTGGAGGCCTGTCCTGGGGTCAGTGCTGCCCTTTGATCTCCAAACCAAACATCCACACTCACTGCCATGGAGTCGAAGCCGGCTCACAGCGACCCTGTAGGACAATGGAGGTTGTGGGTCTCCGGGACGGTGACCCTGTTCAGGAGTTGAAGGCCTCGTCTTTTTCCGGTGCAGCGGTGGGTGGTTTTGCACCGCTGACCTTGCAGCCAGCAGCCTGGTGCATAACTGCTCAGCCACCAGGGGCGCCGATCTTGGGTGGCTTTTGGATCTCCCGGCGACATCCTGTCTCCATAAGGCTTTAAGCCGGCCCTCAGCAGTTCTGCCCGTCTGGGATTGTGGATCCAAGTGAGAAATGGACATGTTGGGGTTGCCTTGAATCTGCGTCTATCTGTGCTTCAAAGACTAGTCCCAGGGGGTGGTGGGGGTGGGGGGAGACAGCTGGGCCCAACTGAGGAGCACACTCACCCCCTCCCTTCATGGGGCCTCTGGGATCAGGTAGGATGCCTTCCCAGTGTCAGGAGCCTTGTCCTAACTGTAGACTGACCACTCCAGTGCCCCACCCCCAGTCCCACTGCAGCGATCGAGCATCACCTGGGGAGGGAGTGGGGGCTGCTCTGGTCTCAGCCCAACCAAGTCTGATGCTGGACACCAGAGCCCTGGGAGCCCGATGGGCCAGCAGTGGGAGGCATGCATTCAGGGTTCAGCCCGCTGCTGGGGCTCAGACACACTCTAATACATGCACACACACATGCCGGGAGCAGCATCCATGGGCAAGCACGCACACACACACACACACACACACACACACACTCCTGGTAAGAGTTGCAGCTAAGAGTCCCAGCTCTGCCGGGCACTGGAAGGTGAGGACCGGGCTGAGAGCAGTCTGACAGAGGAGGTAAGAGAAAGGAGCTGGGAATCAAACACTGGGAATTAACAGCCCCTCGCCTCCCTTACAGTAAAACTCCCTCTTGAAGTGCATTGGGAAGGACATTCTAATTCAAGTTCAGGCAAGCACATCTTTCTGAACAAGCAGGGTCATCAGACAAGCAACAGAGCCTGCGACCTCAGGGAGCAGCAGACCCCAGCTGCCACCCATCCCAGTGAGCCAGGCCCTAGTCCAATTGCCAAATTCATCGTAGCCAACCTGTGATCACCTCCTGTGACCTGCCACTTAGCTGGCGGAGGGTCTATACCTTGCTTGTTCTCTCAGCTTGGAGGCAGCAAACCCTCCGCTGCCTCGTGCAGAACAAACTTGGAATTTCTCCAGCCAACCTGGCCTCTGGCCTCGGCTGAGACAGCACCCGTTCCGGCCTGGGCAGGGTATGTTGCACCTCCAGTCAGGTAAGAAGAGGGGTGCCTTTGGAGGGGTCACACGGATGTGGGGAACCATGAGGTCACCTCGAGGCATGTGGGGAGGGGCATGGTGAGCAGCTCCAGGGTGGGGCCATGAGGAAGAGCCCCTAAGGGGCCACATGGAAGGACTAAGGTGTGGGGGGGGGGGCCACATGGGGCCCATGGGGGTGGGTCACAGGGCAGTGGGGGGGACCATAGGTGTGGTCCACGGGGAGGGTGCCGATCCTCAGGGTGCAGCTGCAGCCTGAGCTATAACAGTGGGGTCCAGTGAGGGGGGGGTCACTGGGACAGCACATGTGCATGAGAGGAGGGTCCCTGGGGTAACCCAGGGCTCCCAGTTCGGTGCAGACTCCCAGCTCGGTGCAGACCCCTAGCAATGTCATCTCCCATAGAAAACCAGGGCATCCGGTGGTTGCTTAGCAGCCAATCTCTGAAAGGGCAGAGTCAGAAGCAGCAGTGCTGGGCTCAGACGCCAGGACCTCCCCTCAAAACCTGCTGCTCTCTCAGTCCTGGCAATGCTCAGTCTCCTGCCTTGCCCCCGCACCCCTCGCTGTCCCTGACCCCTGTCCCCAGGTCTTGCCTGACTCCTGGGCCCTCCCTCGGGAGTCCCACAGGTCACCACTGGAGTCTGCTCAGATTTCGCTGTGTCGGCCATGAAGAACCGGTTTGAACTGGCTCAAACCCTACTCTAATGGCTGTTCCACTATGTAATGTAATATAATCGCATTCTGTAATGCAATAATCTAATATCATTAAACAATCAGTCAGCTAGAGGGGAGGGTCTGGGTGGGGCCTGCCTTCAGGTCAGAAATAAGTGTTCTGGTTGTCTCTCCTGCCCCTTCTCCATCTTCCTCCCTCCCCTCCCCTCCCCCCGCTCCACTCTGCATGATCTCATCACCTGACCTAGGGATGTGGGGACCCAGGCTTGCAGAAACCCCAGTCCAATACCTGACCTACCTGTTACTTACCTGCGAGTCCCACAACTTCCTGAACCAGTTCCTCTCTCTATGCATCTATTGTATCTTAACAATTGATCTACAGACAGAGGGAGGGAGCTATTGTATCTTTCACTGTAGATGAATAGCCTGGCCACCACCCCACCACACCCGGGCAGGGGGACAATTGTGAGGCTAGCACAGGACTGTTGTGTTCTGTTGTCACTACGGGTCAGCACTGACTCAATGGCACCTAACAACAAACAACGTCTCTGTCCGACAGGGACATATATATACACATTATATATATACATACATATACACATTATATATATGGAAACAGTATATCTGTCTCTCTGACTCTGTATTTTGTCTTTGCCTGTGTGTCTCTCTTCTCTGTCTTTCCATCCACATATGGAGGTGAAGAGAGAGGGAGAGAGAGACAGCAGGGGAGAGAGAGAGACAGCAGGGGCAGCGAGGGAGAGAGCTGTCTTTGTGTGTGTCCAGAGATGTCTGACGGATTTAAATACAAAGCAATGAGCTTGGACCAATGGTGCAGCGGAGTCCAGAAAGGGGTGGGAGTGCTCTCAGTCACCACTGTCCTCTTGTGCTCTGACACCCCTGCACCTCCATTGTCCTCTTCCCTGACCCCCTTCCCCAGGATGGACCCTGAGCCCTATCTCCTGGCAGGATGAGCCCAGTTGGTCCCCCTCTGGGCCTGAAGAGAGTGACCAGGAGCCTCGGGTGTGCCCACCGTGATGCCCACAGGGATGGCCAGGGACTAGAATGCAGCGGGGACCCTGGGGGGCTGTCTGAGCCAAGGCACAGGCTGTGCCAGGGTTGACAGCGCAGCTCCCGCTGATTTAGCGGCAGTATCATAAAGCGCAAACCTGGTTGCTATGTAATTAACTCGAAATGTAATGAGCAATAAAAGTACAATTAAGCTCCTGTAATACATTAAAACCCCTGCTTCCTCCATTCACTTAAACAGCCTTGCAAGTGCCCGGGAGGCGGCTCTCTGTAAACACAGCCCTGGGGCAGGACCACCTCACCTGCCGGTCCTCTTGGTCCCCACAACAGGGACTGAGCCTGGCTCACACAGGGAGCTGGCCTCCAGGAGTGGCCCGAGGGCCTGACCCCTGTCAGGAGAGAGCTCTCCTGAGGGGTTCCATGGGGTCTCCCAAGTGGAATCCCCCAGTTGACAAAGAGGTGGCCAGCTGTGTGCTCAGCAGTCTAATCAGATAAACATCCAGAAACCCGGGACCAGCCACGTCCATTCTGACACATACCACCCCATGGGCAGAGTGGACGCCCCGTGGCTCTCCTGGCTCAAGTGGGCAGAGTGGATGCCCTGTGGGTGTCCTGGTTGCTGGCTCACATGGCCACACTCCATGATGTCCTTCTCCATGGACGTGCAAAGAATGTGAGACAAAGTCTCTCCATCCCTGCTCCGGGGGAGCCCTGTTTCTTCCATGACTGGCTCGTCTGTCCTGTCCTTTCTGGACTCTTCGCTGGCACCCTCGTCCAAATGCGTTGATTCTCCATCCGTCTTGTTATTCATTGTTCTCTCTCTCTCTCTCTCTCTCTCTCTCTCTCTCTCTCTCTCTCTCTCTCTCTCTCTTTCTGACACACACACACACACACACACACACACACACACACACACACAGCGACCCCCTGTGGGTTTCTGCGGTGGTAAACCTTCACAGGAGTACAAAGCCATGGCCGGGCTGCCGTGAACTCGCACCAGGGTTCCTGAGGAGCAGCATGGCACAGCCCCCACCCCCCACCCCAGAGGACTCTAGGCAGGCAGTGGGCTGGGACTGGTACCCAGGCAGGCTCAGCCCTCCCTCCAAGGTCACTGAGTCCTGTGGCTTTACAGCTGGGGTGGGAGGGTTCATTATTGCATTTTAAGAGGTGTTATTACCGCTGCAGCAGACACTGCAGAAACACTCCGAGAAGTCCCAGGGCAGCTGTGCCGGCCGCGCCCCCAGGACGGGGGCTGCAGGATGGGCTGGGGGCGGAGGCGGTGGAATGCTTAGTGCCCTTGGGACAAGGGCCTGCTCGACTTGGACCCCGCAGGTTGGGGGGATGCTCAGCGTGGACCCCCAGAAGGGTACTGCACCCTCCGGCCTCCCAGGTATGCCCAGCCTGTCCCTGTCCCCCAGGACAGAGAACATGCCGGGGTCACACCTCCTCATCTGCCTGCATACCTCTGTGGCACCATGGCACTAGCCTACCTGTGATGCCCCCCGACCAAGGGTCAGCCAGCCTGTCCCTGCCCAGGCCGGACTCTATTCCTGCTGGGCAAGACCAGCCCTGTGCCTACAGCCTGGGTGGGGCGCCCAGCCTGGCCCTAGGAGACACAGGGTGGGGGCACTGCAGCCTGCATGAGGAGGCGAGAGCCAGTGACAGGATGCATGGAGCCACAGGGGATGGTGACAAGCTGTGCCCTGTCAGACCTCCCTCCAAGCACCTGGCTTCCAGAGAGTTTTTCTCTTATATTTTATTTGCAATTAAAGATTATCCTTGACAAATGTCCCCAGTAAAAAGGCTCCACTAATTTAAAAATCGCTCCTGTCTCCGTGTGCAGAGAGAGGGGGAGTTATGAGGCAGTGGGGGGTGGATGGGGGCTGGGGGCTGCCTGCTTGCTCAGGGAACGTAACTGGCACAGGGGTCCCAGAGACAGGGAATGTCGTGCCCTCGTCCCCCAGCCCCCACCCACTCTCGGGATTGTCTGGAGTAAATCTGAGCCCGAAGGTAGAGTTGGCACTGGGACCAGGCTGGGACTGAGGGGGGCCACCTGCTGACCGCCCAGCCTTTTTGGGTCTGGAGACAGGTTGGGAGAGGGGCGGGCACACTGCATGCCCAGGGAAAGCCAGCACCCTGCTGGGCATGGCCCTGCTGAGCTGCTCCCTGCAGATGAAGAGATGGACAGACAGACGATGGACGGAGGGCCCCCCCCCGCCCCCGCCCCCGCCCCCGCCCCCACTCACTGGGCACGTACCCAGGGACCTGCATGTGTGTCCACAGACCTCTGCCCTTGGACACACAAGCTCTGTCGCCCATGGGTTCTACCCGGCCCTGAAGACCACTCCCCACAGCTGCTAAACGCAGGCCAGGTCGGGGTTTGGGGCAGCTCTGTGAGTCTGAGGGTCAAAAGGCAAAGTGGGTGAGGGCAGGGGTCTCCTTGTCTGGGACCCCAGGGTGGGCAGGCCTTCTCTACTTCCATCACTGCCCTCCAGGCTATGGCTGGGCCTCCCAGAGCTCTGGCCATGGAAGCTTCTGGAATTCCTGGGTGGGGGAAGTCCACGGCTTGGTCCTCTCCCCCAGCAGCCCCCACCCCTGCTAAGGTAGCTTTGTGTCCCTGGTCGCTGAGGATGAGGTGTCCTTGGCAGCAGGCAGTAGGTTCCACTCCACCAGCCCCCACCCCCACCCCTGGCCACCCCTCCACCTGTCAGGTCTCAGTACCTAACCCGGCCAGCATTGGGCCCGTTGCCCCTCCACCTGTGCTGTGGGGCAGCCTGACTCAGCAGAGGTCCGCTGGGGTGTGGTCGCAGGGACCACCTATAGACGGATGTCAAAAAGCCCAACCTATGGGGAGAGCAGGCCCGCAGGCCCGCAGCCCCAGGAGAGACACGCCAGGGTGCCCACAGTCAGGGCCTGGGTGTCAGCAGCCAGGGTCACCGGGGACCTAGACCTAGTAGCTCACTGAGCTCCCCTCCCCACCACAGGTGCCTGAAGGACACGACTCCTCTCTCTGTGGGGGCTCTCAGGTCACGTGGGCTTTGCCTCCTCAGCTCTGGGGGTCTCCGTGCTCCCAGCCAGTCTGCATCTGCCCCCCACACGGAGGCCCCACCCGTATCTGCTCCACTGTTACGCAAGGCTCCCAGGGAGCGGGCAGGATAGAGTCCACCCACATCCCACAGAACCCAGATTCACCAGCAGAGGCACAGTCACGGACGGGGGGAACCCACGTGCCTTTGGTGGGGTGGGGAACACAATTCCATCCACAGCACCCCTGGGAGAGGGGGTGGCAAGGGCTTGTCCAGGCAGAAAGAGAAACAAAGTAACCAAACCCACTGCTGCTCACAGCGCCCCCTACAGGACAGAGGGAACAGCTGCTGTGGGGTCCCAGACTGGAGCTCTGACCTGTCTCCCTACACGCGGCTGGTGGTTTTGAGCAAATGAGACGCTGAACCCATTCTGTGTCCTGGGTCTCCTCGTGGATGGGAAAGACCACAGAGCTGGGGCCCCTCACCACAGCCCCCAACCCCACGGAGGCCGAGCAGTGGCCCCAGGCCTGCTCAAGAGGCACCGCTCACCCCAGAAAGCCTCGCTGTGTGAGCAGTGGACAGAGGCCCCAGGACTGGGAGGTCCAGGCCTGAGCCGCTGTCCGCTGGGATGGGAGTGGTGATCTCAGGGCCATGGCTGAGAGTCTGTCTGTGGGTACTATTTTTTTTAATTTTTTAACATTTTATTAGGGACTCATACAACTCTTATCATAATCCATACATACACATACATCAATTGTATAAAGCACATCTGTACATTCTTTGCCCTAATCATTTTCAAAGCATTTGCTCTCCACTTAAGCCCTTTGCATCAAGTCATCTTTTTCCCCCTCTCTCCCCTCTCCCCACTCCCTCATAAGCCCTAGATAATTTATAAATTATTATTTTGTCATATCTTGCCCTATCCGGCGTCTCCCTTCACCCCTTTTCTGTTGTCGGTCCCGCAGGGAGGAGGTCACATGTAGATCCTTGTAATCGGTTTCCCCTTTCCAACCCACTCACCCTCTACCCTCCCAGTATCGCCCCTCACGCCCCTGGTTCTGAAGGTATCATCCAGTGGGTACTATTCTTGCATGGAGGTCCTGCTGGGTCCAGCAGCTCCCCGCCAGGCGTCCCCGGAGCACCTGCTCCTGCAGAGGCCCAGGGGCTATGACAAAGGACCAGCCCAGCCCAGGCCCGTGGCTACGCTGCATCCCCCAGTGTCACGCAGAAAGGCCTCCCTGTCCCTCCCGTCCTTTCTCCCTGGCCCCCTGGCAGCCACTGGTCTTCTCAGCACGATGGACCTCAGGCCCCCCGGAAGAAGGAAGTCATCTGTCCTGGAGGAAGCGCCCCAGATGTGGTTCCTCAGAGGTGAGCAGGTGAGGCTTGGTGTGTTCATCTGGGTAGACCAGCGAGAGAAGACCAGAGACACTCACGGGTATAAGAAACCTTTATGTGAAGAGTAATTGTATATTAAGAAAACATTCCAACCCAGTCCAATAGAGGTCATAAGTCTGATACCAGTCTATAATTTCCACTTCAGACTCACACAACCATGCGATGATACTGAATGCAGGAAGATCACAGGCCAGTGGGTGGAAAGTCTGTGGATCCAGTGGCAGTGGAAGCATCTCAGCGCTGGTGTGGGTCTCGACGTGGCTCCTCCAGCTCCAAAGGCTGGCTCCATCAGCGCAGCTCCATGTGGCTTGTCAGTGGGAATGTCAAGCAGAGTCTGGGTCTGGCCTCCAGTGAGCTAGTCATCTCCTTAGCACCTCCTAATGATGTCCTCGAACTGTGACCTGATTGGCAGGCTAGGCTCCACCCCTTCACAAATCTACAGGAAATGATGCAATGGCCACACCTGGTCCCATGCACCTTGGACAAGTCCTCAGGAGGGACCAGTCCTTGAGAAGGACATAGTGATGGTAAAGTGGAGGGGCGGCGACCAAGAGGATGACCAGCCTTGGTGAGATGGACGGACATGGTGGCCACAACAATGGGCTCAGACTCAGGAGCCGTGGTGAGGATGGCGCAGGACCGGCGGTGTTTCCTTCTGCCGTGCACGGGTCGCTGTGGGTCTGCATGGCTTGATGGCATGTCCCGCACGCACCGTCCTCATGGTCATCGGCTGCAGCTGCTGTCCACTGGGCGGGTCCTCCAGCCCAGGGCCTTGCACAGAAAGGGCTTTGTGGCATGTGGCCTTCATGCTGGAAACAAGTCATCAAGCCTTTCCTCCTGGTCCCCTTCAGTGGACGCTCTGCTGAAACTTGCCAGGCCTGGGTGACCCTGCGGTATTTGAACTTGCAGTGGCAGAGCTTCCACCATGTTGGCCACCGCAGTGTGACACGTGGAAGGACAGATGGACAGACGCAGGCCAACTCTGCCCCCCTGCATCCCCCAGCATTTCGGAGAGCTGGGACTGCAGCACAGGGTGGCTTTGACGCCTTCATGACACACGTGTCACGGAGCCACGGAGCCCGCCCACCAATATCGGGAGTCAGACCCTCCAGAAGATGAGGCTGCTGCTCCTGTGAAGACGCGCAGCCTGGGGACCCCGGGGCGGGGCAGGGCAGGCCTGTCCCAGGCAGCGGGGTGGCTCGGGACGCAGTGGGGGACAGGCTGCAGGGACTGGGGGCTCTGCTTAACAGCTAGAGCAACCTGTTTGCCTCCGTTTCCCAGAGCTGCCGCTACCACAGACAGAGAATGCGGGGTGGTGTCTCAAAGATCAGAAATGGGTTTCCTGGACACTGGGGCCGGAAGTCCCAGGGCGGGCTTCCTTGATGCCCGGAGGCCCAATTCCTGCCTCTGTCCCTTTGTCTCTCTCTCTCTCTCTCTCAATCACTAGCTCTCTATCCTTGTCTGCCTCTCACGTGTCTCTGTGTCTCCCCACTTCTCTCCTTGTCTCTCTGTCTCACTGCTTCACTTGCCTGGGCAGCTCCATGCGGCATTTGTCTCCGTCAGTCACTCAGTTCCTTATACCACTGAGACACCCTTAGGACTCACACGCACCCTGCAGTGGAGTGGCCTCACCCACAGGGCCCCTCCCCACTGGTCCCCGACAGGGTGGGGGTTCCCAACACCTTCAGCCAAGACAGCTTCCCAGAGCAGCCAACGCTGAGGGCTGGGCACCCTGTCGAGTCCTAAGCTTGGAAAACAAGCCCCAGACAGTGCCAAGCGCGCCGGGCACTCGGGCCTGTGGTGGAGGGCCCTTCTCCTCCGAGGGTCCAGCCTTCCCCTGGCCCTGCCCCCCAACCCCCAGCCAGATGAGGGATCAGAGGGGGCGGCAGATCGCAGGGCCCTCTCAGGCAGCGCAGGTTGGCGGCATCTTCTCTGCTCCTCAGAGAGCCTCCTCCTTGGCTTATAATTTGCTTTGCAAATAACCTTGAATTAAAAACCATATACATCTATTTTTAAAAACCCAGTCCTTTACTTCCTTAATTAAATTTCCACAAGATATTTTTCCCTAGGAAAATTCAATTAGGTTTTAATTTTAGTCATCAAAGAGGCACTGGTGCTTTGAGTATTTGATTTTTAATTTAAGCCCCTGACAGGGCATTCCAATTAAAACCTCCGGGCACCACTGGACCGTGACCAGTGCCGTGCACAGCTGCTGAAGACCCCTTGGCCGGTGGCAGACGGCAGGGCCCAGGGCCGGCCTTCTGTTCCACAGCTCTGACCACACTATCCCTGTTAGATCCTCAGCTCAGTGTCCAGGATGAGACCCCCACTCAGTGTGTGTGGGGGCTCATGAAGCCAGATGGTGAGTGCCCAGAGGCCCAGCCCACTGGCCTCTGCCCAGCACTCCCGTTCCCACCCAGCCAGACACCTAGTCCCCCCTGCAAGCGGGCTGAGGCTGAAGCACGGGTCTGCGGTGAGGCCAGCTTAGCTGGGGAGGGAGTCCTGGGCCTGGCCCAATCTCGGGGCCTCTCTCCACCCCCAGCAGAAGACCACCTACAGGCAGAGAGTGGACAGGCAGTGGTGTGACCTTGAGAAATGCACTGTGTCCTGTCTCGAGCCGGGACACCGGAGTCCACCCCTTGCAAGGCAGACAGGAGCAGCCCTGGGCACTGGGAGTGCAACTGAGGAAGCCCAGCCTGTCAGAAGGACTGGAGGCGCTGTGGCCAGTGCCCGGGGCCCCACGGGGCAGGCTGGGCCTGAGCTCCTGGGATTGTCTGTGTCTGAGCTTTGTTCCCCATGCTTTTCCTCTGAGTTGCCTGCGGGGACTTGAACCCACAACCTCTGTTTGCAGACGGGCCGTCCCAACTGCACCATGCAGGGCTGCCCGGCAATGAGGCCACACTCCCTCCCTTTCTGCTGCCCCCACCCCCACCCCACCATTGGGCAGAGGGAGGGCAGGGAAAAGGGGTGGGGGGCCTCAGGGAGCAATCCAGCTTGGGGCGGGGGAAGGGTCTTTGTTAGTTGTTTCTATTGCTTTACTTTTGATTAATTGCTCCTCGTATGTGAGCACCATTAAAGGTCAACAGGCCCCAGGGGACAGCAGGCAGCCCCTGTCCCCATGTCCCCATGTCCCCGCCCTGCACGAGTGAACACTGATGGAGAGCCGTCCATCTATGACAGGTCCCCTGGGGTCACCCTTCTGTAGCCCCCTACTCCCTCCTGTCTCTGCCTCTGCAGCCCCCCAAGAGTGGGTACCCCAATGGAACCCGCAGCTCCATCCAGAATTCAGCCCAAGAAACCCCTCCAGGCGGCAGGCTGTTGACCACAGCTCTGGCTCACTTCCTTCATCACATTGACAGGAAGGAGCAGTGGCTGGAGTGGAGTTCTAGAGGGTCCTTGAACTTGAGGGGAGCTCAGGGAGATGGACTGACAGCAACCCCAAGATGAGCCCAGACCACACAGCAGTTGTAAAGATGGCCCAAGGCCAGGCGGGCTGTCACTGTTACACTGCAGGCTGAGTGGGGGCAGGGCCACCTCAATGGGAGCTAATGACCTCAGGCCATCTTTGTCTGGGCCACTGTGGCTATGCAGCTCTCACCCTTCGCACACTGGCCCGGCTGCCTATTGTGCCGTGTGTCACTGTGATGCCGGAAGCCAGGCCATCAGGCTGCTGAAGACCAGGGACACCCAGGGCGGGGACAAGAACTGTCCAGGAAGAAGGACACGTGACCGATTGCTACAGAAACCGGCCAGTGGGACCCTCGGGAGCAGCATCCGAACACCGCCTGGTACAGATGCCAAATCAGAACTCCTTCCAGGTGGACGGCGATCACAAAAAGACTGGGGTAGAGCCGCCCCCTTGAAGGAGAGTCGGCCTTAAGGATGTGGGCCCCGGCCTTTTACAGGATGCTGCCCAGGAACTTACCAGCCACTGTCAGGAGAGCTGAACCCGAAACCCAGCCTCACTGCCATCAGCTGGACGCCGACTCATTGTGACCTGGTGGCCTCGTGGTACAACCTCAAGATCAGTAGTTCAAAACCACCAGCCGCTCCTCGGGAGAAAGATGAAGCTCTCCAGTCCCATGAAGAGTTAGTCTCAGAAACCCCCAAGGGCAGTCTGCCATGTCCCATGGGGTCACTCTGAGCCACAGAACTAAGAGCCACTTTGAAACGTGCAGGCAGCGTCGGAGGAAGACTGCCCGTCCCCAAACCTGGGAACAAGACTTCCTGCGTCCCAGCCGGACCCGAAGAAAGAGTTGGAGCTTGGACTCCTAACCACGGCTTCTTCTTCCTCGCATGCCGGTCGGCCTCTTCCCTGTGAAAGCCCGGTTAAGTCTTCCACTTTTCTAACAGTTCCTTCTGAGGCTTGGAGGGGAAAATGCAGTTATTAAATTAACCCAGTCAGTAACTAATGCCAGCAATTATCGCTCTAGCTTTCCTTTTAATTACCAACACCCCCCGCTGCTCCTGAATAAACAGCCCTGTGTACAAAGAGCCGTCAGGAGGCTGCTCAGTGGCATTCTCTTCCCCATGACTCCTCATGCAGCCGGGGATGCAGAAGCCGTAGATCCTGGCGCAGAGAGGCTTTGCAACTAGGTGCTCACGACTCACGGCCCTGGGAACAAGCATGGCCATAATCAACCATTGCTTGAAATGTAAAACGATGTCGTGCTGCAAGCCAGACGCAGTGCAGTGGCGTTGATTCGGGCTGGAAGCCACCCTGTAGGACAGAGCAGGACTGTCCTGGGGGGCTTGCTGAGGCTGTGGATTTTCACAGGAGCAGAAAGCCTCTGCTTTCTCCCCTAGAGCAGTTGGTAGGTTTGAACTGGTGGCTTTGCACTTAGTAGCTCCTTGCATAACCCATTACACCAAAGCAAAAGACCAATTCAATGCCTATGAAGAGAATTACGTACGTAGATGAGGCCCATTTCCCAAATGGGCTGGGGCTCACGACCTGAGCCAACCTCTCACACCGTCCAGCTGTGCCTCGAACTTGCCATCACCCCACACAGACCCCTCATCTCAGATCACGCGGCTGCATGCTGGGTGGGTGGTATCAGGGCAGCCCAGCTGCGTGCCGGGCGGTATCAGACGGTGCCAACCCCTAAGTTAAACAGTGATGCCAAGGATCTTAAAGGCTTATCTAAGAAAGAAACCATTCCTGGGGTGGTGTTTCGTCATCTCAAGCCCCAAAGAAGAAAGGATTCACATATGAGTGATCAGCAGATGGTAATACATCCTTTACCAAAAGGAGGGAATGTGCCAGAGTTCCAAAGGTGAGAGACCCTGACTTATATCAAAATGATCGGCATGATCTGAACCTCAGACTCATCTTAGTGTTGGCTTATTGCTCTTCCAACCATCAAACCCTGGGCGGACTTAACTATATAAGAAAGTTTCGATAAGCCTTTCATTTTAACAGCTGTGGGTTCTCACGCGCTGACAATGACTGCCGTCGTCGGAGGAGACAGCCAATGAGCTGTCACTGTCGCCATCCTCATGAGCGCCGTCCTCATGAGGACGTAGTGGGTGGGTTGTCACTGGGTGGGCAATTCTGAGTCTGCCCACTGTGACCCTGTCCAGGACCACTAAGACAGAGAGCCAGGTGGGGTGCAGAGGGCGCTCTCATTTCACGTCACAGGAACGAAACCGTGGGGTGGATTGCCTTCCACAACTGCTCGCCGAGGCCTGGTGGGGCCTTTACCGGGAGGAGACAGGCAACGAGCATCGCAGCGGCGGCTCGGGCACAAGTCAGACAGCAGAGCTGACGCATATTTTAGGGTGACGTTTCAGCACCCCTTTAAGGAGGAAGTTAGCCATATTCCTTCAAGGGCTGGTTGGGCCTCCTCCTGCAGGCGGAGAATTAAATCTGCATGAAGGACATGATGAAGCTAAGGTCACACAGCAATTCAGGTTCTGGGTGGTTCTTTCTGCTGGTGCAGGCTGGGTGTCAGCTGTCCTGGAAGTGGTTTTAAAACTGTTATGGGGATGCTAAGGTTAGAAAACCAACCTTGGACAGACATGCTCAGCGTATATAAAATGGACAGAAGTAAAGAAAAAAACCCAAGCCTTGAGTTGCAACATTGAAAGACTCTGTGGGCAAAAATATTGAGGGATCAGAGAAGCGTCCAAAGAAGATGGAAAGAGTACACAGAGTCACTGGAGCAAAAAGAACAAGCTGACATTCAACTGCTTCAAGAGATAACACGTGAGCAAGAACCAATGGAGCTGAAGAAGCTCACGCTGCACTGAAAGCGTTAGCCAAAAACAAAGCTCCAGAAGTTGCTGGAATCCCAATGGAAATGTCTCAACAAGCTGGCGAAGCATGGGGAGCCAGGAAATTTGAAAGTTAAATAGTCCACTGGCTAGAAGGGATCCCTATTTGTGCCCATTCCAAAGAAAGGTGACCCAATAAAATGCTTAAACTGTAGAACGGCATCATTGATGTCACATGCAAATAAAACTTTGCTGAAGATCATCCCACAACAGTTGGAGCAGTGCGTGGGCAGGGAGCAGCCAGAGACTCAGGACGGCAGCAGACGAGGACGTGGAAGAACAGATATCATTGCTGGTGTCAGATGGCTCTTGGCTGAAAGCAGAGAATCTCAGGGAGGTTTCCTGGGGTCTCGCTGACTAGGTAGATCATACCCCCTGTGCATAGCCTTGAGAAGGATGGCAGCCCCAGGCCGCCCCGTGAGCTCCTGCAGAACCTGTCCGTGGAGCAAGCGGCAGCTGTGCAAACAGAACAGGGGGGTGCTGCCTGGTTTAAAGCCAGGAAGGGTGGGCGGCGTCAGGCCTGAATCCTCCGCCATACTTGTTCAACGTGTCTGCAGAGCAACCCCTCAGAGAAGCTGGATTGTGGGAAGAAGAATGGGCCTCGGGATTGGAGGAGGGCTTATTAACCCCCTGCCATATGCAGAGGACACAGCCTTGCTTGTGAGAGTGAGGAGGACTTGAGGCGCTTGCTGATGAGGATCGAGGATGGACACTTTCACTATGGCTGACGACTCAATGTCAAGACCAAACTCCGCCCCACTGGACCCATGGTGATGTCATAAGACATTGAGAAGAGATTGACATTGCCGAGCATTTCGTCTTGCTTGGATCTCAAGGGTGCTCTTGGGAGCAACGGCGAGAGATGGAGCAGCACAGTGCAGTGGGTCAGTCACTGACACGCAAGGCCGTTGCATGAAGACGAAGGTGCCCTGGCCAGGCCAAGGTCTTTTCAGTCGCCTCATCTGCATGTGAAAGGTGGACGCTGACTCAGGAAGAAGGAGCGAAGACCCGTGCATTGGGACCACAGTGCTGGCAAAGGGCACTGAAAGTACCCTGGGCGCCAGAGAAGGGCAGACCTGCTTGGAAAGCAGTATGGCTGGAAGGCCCTTTAGAGGCGTGATGGCCAGACTTGGTCGCACGTGCTTTGGACATGTTGTCAGAAGGGACTGGCTTCCGGACAAGGACATCGTGCTTGGTAAAGGGGAGGGGCAGCGAAGAGGCCAGATGGATGGATGGATGCCTGGGTTCAAATGTAACAACTGTGAGGATGTCACAGGACGGGTGGCGTTTCGCTGTGGCATCCAGGGTGGCTATGCAACACAGCAACAAGGGGAGCTGTTTTTCTGCCACATCTCGACCGTCACCGCCCCTGTCAGCACCATCAGAGAAGGCTGGGCTCCAGCCAAGACCTGCCTTCGCCACTGAGCCCCTTACACATGTCCACTCTGTCCTCCCAGCCTCTGGACTCGGCGTGGGCAGCCTCCTGGTCAGCCCGAGGCAAGCTTAGAGGGAGTAAGGGGACCGGCCTGCAGGGCGAGTCCCCGCCAGCCATCCACACTGATGCACATCTCCGTGGGCGACAGTCAACATTTGCCATTTAAATTTCATCTCTGCAGAAACCAGCACCCCAGCTGAGCTGCCCCCGGAGGCGCTGGGTCAGTAGTTAAAAGCAAAAGGTCACTGTGGCCTCTCAGTCGCTTTTTAATCAGACCAGGCGTCTTCCGGCTTCCCGCCATCACCAGGCAGGGCTGGGGGCCTCATTAATGTCGACGAGGGAGGGAGATGACATCATTTACATTTAATTGTCTTGTTTATCCACCGTATCTCCATGGTTGTTTTAATAAAGGGCAGAGACAGATAAAGGCTACATTTGCATCCTGGAAGGAGACCCAGTCAGGGATGTCTGTTTGTTGACATTTATTGTTTGCAAATGAGATAATCCAATAATGGGAGTTAGGAGGAGGGGAGGGTGCTCCCTGCCAAGGGCTCCGAATACAGGCGGAGCCCACCAGGTTCACTGGCAGGAGGCGGGGTGATCAGGGCATGGTGAGGGTGCCCTTTAACCAGGCCCTCTCAGTGGTGGGTGCTGGGCTGACGCACCTCAGTCCCTCTGTTGGGCACTTGTCTGAAGAGTTATGGGGCAGGGGACCAGGGATGGAGAGATGGGTGGAGGGATGGAAGGAGAGATGGGCAGAGGGATAGATGGATGGGTGGGTCGGTGGACGAATGGACAGGTGGATGAGTGGATGGAAAGAGGGAGGGAGGGAGGGAGGGAGAGAGGGAGGGTGGCGACGGGTGAGTGGGTAGGTGAATGAGTGAATGTAAAGATGGGTGGATAGACAGAGGGAGGGATGGGGAGATGAGTGGATGAAAGGGTAGAGGGAGAGATAGGATTGATGGCAGGAGTGAGAGATGGAGAGAGATGAGCGAGGGGTGGGTGGATGGAGGGTGGAGGGATGGAGAGAGGAGAAGGGAGGGAGGAGTGGACAGACAGAGGGGTGGCGTCCTCCAGGGTTTTATTGGACACGAAGTTGAGAAAGGCCCAGGGCTGGCCCATGAGCTCATTCAGTTGATTGCAGTGCCCGCGGGGAGAGGCGCCCAAGGAGGACGTCAGGACATTCCTTCAGCACTAGACAGTCAGAATTAATGGTTCCAATTGCAATGCTGCTCCGATAGCCAGAGGCTAGGTCTTTAGACTTCGGGAGGTTACCTGCCACCAGTGGTCTTGAGAGGAAGGTTTGTCCACAACCTGATCTCAGTGGAGGCCTCTGAAAGCTGGGCTCTGAGGTCACTAGGGGCGGGTCTGGGGTGGGTGGGGCAGCGTCAGCAAATCCCTTTGTCTCTGCTCCCTCCCAGAGGATGAACGGAAGACTGGGCTCACCTGTGATGGTCTCACCTTGGCCCCAACAATGAGGACCTGTGTGCCGTCAAAGACACTTCTGCCCAAGACACCTGTTATATCTGCTGTGCCGGCCTGGGGTCAGGGAGGCCCGGTACACCTGACCCATGTCCCAAGGCTGCCTGAGCGAGATCAGTCAGCTCTGTGTTCTAGTCTTTCATGACCGCAGGAAGGGGCAACCTCAACTTCAAGGTCATGGTTTTCCCGGTTTTCCCACCCTTCGACCTTCCTGGATCTGAAGTTGGGAATTGCCTTCTGGCAGTTGCAGTTGTCTAATGACCAAGAGGGGGCTGTGGGATGGAAACGTGTACTGCTGTGGTGTATACAGTGTGGAACCCAGACAGGTGGGAAGATGGGTGGATGAGTGGCCTTGGAGCAGAGGTGGGTGAGGATCTTCGAACACAGCCATCAGCTGGCTCCATCCACCCACACTTGTCAGCGGCCGTCCGTCTGGGTCCTGGTGCTCCCACTGCATACAAGACACAGAAGGTGCCTGGCCTTGCACCAGCCCCCAGATACTGACCAGACCAAGTGTGGGGCCTCATAGGGCATTCACTGGCTGGTCTTCAGCTGACCACTGTGGTAGTTAGATAGTCTGTTGTCAATTTGAGACTTAAGAATGAAGGGGCAGAGGTTAGCCTGTCAATCAGGTCGCAGCTTGATGACCTCATTTGGAGGCGCTAAGGAGATCAATAGATCGCTGGAGGCAGGACACACGTTCATTCTCTTCAAGACATTACGGCGATCCTGATAGAGCCACGCTGATGCAGCCAGAGCTCTGGAGCCGGAGGAGCCATGTGCAGACCCCTGCCAGCGCCCCGTGGATGGATGGGTGGATGGTTGGGTGGAGGGTGGGAGGAATGGGAATAGATGGAGAGATGGATGTAGGGATGGGTGGATGGATGATGGATGGACAGATAGGTCTATGGCCAAGTGGGTGGTAGACAGACAGACAAGTGGTCTCTAGCCACCGCCGCTCGTCAGTCTTCAGTACTGGGTCTGGGTGCTTAGAAGACTCCTGAACAAGGAGGCCACACCCCTTTAGCTGGCAGAGGATAGGAGTGGAGAAGCCCAGGGCAGCAGTGCCACACAAGGACGCAGCCTCCGTCCTTGAGCTGGCTTCCGTCCCAGGCCGGGGCTCTGGGCAAACACTGGGGCCTGGGCTTCCTTACTCCTGCCTGGCTCCTCTTCCCCGAGTGCCCTGTGGGACCCCATCCAGCCGTGCCATTACTGAGCCCAGACTGGCCAGGCCTGGGGCATTGCCAGGGAGCTGGGTTTCCACCCCAGCTTGCCTGGTTCTGCTGATGACAGGCAGGAGCCAGACAGGGCAGGGCAGCCCAGGGTGCGGTGCCGGAAGGCTGGGGTCAGGCTGGACCCTCGTCCCTGCAGGGCGTCTGCCTAGCGCTATCCAGTCCTGAGGCCCCAGCCAGGGGTCTCCACATACCACTCCAAAGATCCCCCGCCCCCAAAGCCCCCACCCTTCTGGAAGAGAAAGCATTTCTTCCAGACGGGCGTCCTTCATGGAAGATGAGGAGCAAGGGCTGGCCAAGGCTGGGACCAGCAAGGAGACGCCCCCCTGCCACAGCCCATCCCCCAGTCTCCCTGTCCCACCTGGAGTGACAGGGGCAGAAGGTGGGGGTGGCCCCTGAGCGGGGTTGCTGCAAAGACCTCCATCCCCAGAGATCCCCCTAAAGACTGGGTCGACAGAGACTCGATTCCCTCCTGGCCTCCCTCTTCAGCCTCCGGCTGGCCCCGCCTTCCCGAGAGCGTAACACAGTACCCTGGGGCCTGAGGTCCAGGTGTTCAGCTGGCCCTGCTGTCCTCCTGGCACTGTGGGTCCCACCTCCGAGTGTCCCAGACCCCCAAGCCCAGTCATATGTCTGTGAGATGATTCTGACCCCCCATCTGTGTGGGGGCAGATGAGGCTGTGGGTGGACACGTTCCCAGAATGCTCCAAGGCTAAATAAAGGCCACCTGTCCTCCCGCCCAGGTCAGGCCCTCCACACGCCCCCACCCCGGCCAGCCTGCCCACCCCCGCCGGACACGATGACTCCACATCTCCCTGAGACGGCCCATTTCCCCTCGGAAGGGGCAACTAATTCCTCCAAGGCCAAGAATTAGTCATGGGCCAAATGAGATTAAATGCCCTCAAAATGGAATTAAAGTGACGTCACCAGGCAGCCAAGCAGAGCCTCCTGCTTTAACCCCTTCCTGCTCAGAGCGAGGGCGCTGATCCATCCTCTCTTGCCCCCACCTAAGACATGGAGGCTGCCAGGGGGAACCTCCTGAATACCCCTCCTGTGGGGAAGGGCCACAGCTGTGTCCGGGGCAGAGGCAAGGACCTGGGTCCTGGGTCACCAGCCTCATGGTGGCCTCAGAGCTGGAGTGGGAAGAGCCAGGGGAGCTGGATCCGATGGCCATGTGCTGACTGCCAGCTGACTGCTCAGGCCTGTGGGTTGACTGCTGGTTACATGCTCCTTCATCTTGGTCACCAGGGGCCAAGGACTCACCTGTACTTCCCCGAGCCCCTCCCTTCACAGGGGCGGGTGACCGAAGGGAGATGGCCACAGTGACGCTTCACCCACACTCGCCTCCCAGCCGGCCATCCCCTCCCCAGGCTGGGAGCAGGAGCTCTGTCCAGATGGGCCCCTGGGCTCTGGGCATCTCAGGGCCACTTGGGAACAGGAGCAGGCAGGGACTTGATGGGCTGCAGGGCCAGGGCAAGAGGCCGGGGCCCCATGGGGAGGTGGCAGTGGACTCCCTCGGCCCCCCACAGAGACCAGTGCGGTGGAAGGAGGTGAGTCCCTGAGCTGTCACTCAGCACAGCGGCACGCTGCTGCCGGCGGCGTGGCTGTAGCTGAGGAGATTTATGAGGGAGAGCTGAAGCTAGTTGAGCAGGGTGTGGGGGAGGTAGGTGGGGGACTCTCTCTGTGCCAGAGGAGGAGGACAGGTGGGGACCAGAGGACAGGGAGAGGGACAGGAGGCCCGGGGAGGGAGGATTGGGGCCCCCACCCCAGAAGCCAGCTTTGAACCCATTGAGTCTTGGGGGCCAGCTTCCAGCCATCAGCCCCCCACCACCTGTGGAGCCAGGATGCTGCCTGGTTGGGCTCCAGGTGTGGGCCTTCAGCCCAATCACCTTGGGCCTGGGGGCTGTGGACAGATCCCGAGGCTAGGCTGCCTCAAAGCTGCACACACTCGGCCAGAGTTGGACTGGGCAGTGAGGAGGGGCGCTCAGGCCAGCCTCTGCCCAGGACTGCCAGATTCAGGGCCCCCGCACCCTCAGACCTGCTACTGAGGAGTTGGGGGCTTTTGGTGATGTGCCCCTCCTTGCCAAGGGTGTCTTTGTCCAGCCAGGTCCCATAAGAAGGAGTCAGACTGGGTCCCTCTGATGCAGAGAGGTCTCAGAGGCTCCCAGGGGTCCTGAGCCCATGTCCCTCCTGGTATCTCTGCTCCCTTAGCCCCGTGATGCCAGGCCTGGAGGGAGGGGGTGGTCCTGTGTCCCCCATCAGAGGCCACTCTGCTCTCCAGGTCCTGGGTCTCACTGTGTGTAGGGGGTCTCTCTGTGTTAAGGGCACTGTGCACAGGGGTGTGGGGGGACACTGTGTGTCCAGGGAACCCCTGACACCTCTTAGTGACCACACTGACGGGTTCTGTAGTCAAGGAGGCCAATGACAGAGAGGTGAAGACCCCTGGACAGGCAGGGAAGAGGCCAGCCAATCCCCAGGGCTCAGACCACCCCTGGACTGCCTCTGCTGGGTCACCAAACCTGGGTCTGTGGCGCTAGGGTGTGGGTGGGGTGGAGGCTGCTGCCTCAGACAGCAGCTGCACTCAGATTAGGAGGCAGTGCCCTTGTCTGACAGCCCCTCTCACATCGGGGGGGTGGGGGGGTTCAGGCACCCCTCCCCCATGACAGTACAACAGGGGACCTATATCCAGCGGCCACACTAAGCCCTGTCAATAGTGGCCCCCCCTTGGTCCCCACTGAGCACAGCCACTTGGCCCTCCCTGAGACCCTCCTTCCCCGAGTGGGCCAATGGCTCCCCCGGGCCTCCAGGGGCCACTGCTGCCGCTTGCAGTGACCGCTCCTCTGAGGAGCCAGGACGCTGAGCGGCTGGTGGAGCCGCAGACAATGGCCGGGGGAGCGGAGCAACAAAGGAGGCCGCTGCTTTGCTGTTTCTGGCAGATTGCTTTCTCAACGAGCCTCTCACAGGACACCTTGTCCCAGCCAGGAGCCCACCCACCCACCACCCACCACCCAGAACGACAGCCCTGCCTGAAGCTGTTGCAGTGTCCCCAAGTGGGTGATGGAGGCAGGGCACCCCTGCCCTGACGCCCCCTTCCTGCAGGCAGCCTCTCTGGAGGCCGGCAGGTCTGCTGCCCATGCCAGCCCCATTGGCGGCACACCTTGGCACCTGGAGGGAGCACAGGGGAGGCGGGGAGAGCAACACATCGACTAGGGGCCAGACCCCAGGTTAGGTGACCAGTCAGAGAGGGGCCGTGAGTGACTGATGGCGAAGCGTGGCCTCTTGTAGCTCCCTGGGCCTGGTCACCATGTCCGTCCAGGCTGTCTCTCTGACACTCAGATCCTGTCCGTCGGAGCCCGGAGAGCCAGCACCTGCTTCCAGGTTTACGAGCCCTGCAAGGCCTCCCGCCCAGACTCAGGCGCACACCACTTGTGGACCCCACTTAAAGCCCACCAAGAAGCCGCCCCGCTGGCTGCACAAGGGGACCCACTCTCAACCTGGAGACCTGGCCCACTGCCCAACTTGCTGCCCACCACGCTGCTCACTGCCTGACGGCCTGCCAGCTGCTGGGCCTTCACAGAATCGAGTTTCTCTGATGATTTTCTCAGCCTGCAGATGGAATCAGTATGGTGACCGGGTACAACCTGACCCACACCTTCCCTGATTTTACGCCACGCAGCACTCCCCTGTTCCGTTGCCGCTGGATCCACGACGGGCTGTTGGGGAATTTCCGTTCTGCTCAAGGCGGTCCGTATTTCACAGTCTATTGCCTTTGCACTGTCGATAAAACACAAGCGGACATCGTTCTAGCAGTCTCTGCTTGCAGCCAGGCTCCATCTGATGTTGGCAATGATAGCTAGCCCTTGTTCCACATCCTCTTCTGAATCCGGCCTGACCGTCTGGCAGCTCCCTGTCCACATGCTGCTGCTGCACCGTCCTTGGATGGCGTGACCGTTGGAAGCAGGCCCTTACTCACATCCGATATCCCTGAGATGGTTAAACACATCCCCGTCCTGCGGGCCCACAAACGCGGCTCTCTCCCAGTCGGATGGCCCAGTAGTTCCTTCTGAATTTCCTGGCGTAGACAGGTGAGTGCTTCCTGAGCTGCCTGAAGCATTTTGGTTAGTTTCCCATCAATTCCTGGGCCTTCCTGCTCTCTGCCACCTCCTGACATGGTGAGGTGCTGGCCGGTTCTTTGTGGTTCCGTGACTCTGCTGCTCATCCCAGCTTCTCTTGAAGCTGCCTGCATCGTTCAATATTGCCCAGGGAAGCTTTCGATATTGCAACTTGAGTGTTTTCTTCAATTCTTTCAGCAAATTCATCCTTTATGACACTTAACCCCGGGCCTCTGCCCCTTTCTCTATAATTTCCTAGCTTGTCTTCTCAAATATTAACATTTCCAGTTTGGCTCTTTGACTACATCACGCCTTTGGTTTGCCTTCACCGTTCGATGCTCAAGAGCATGTTTGCAACACCCAGTTCGTGTGGGATGGTCTTGATGTCACCCCACAGCATGTCAGGTCTCCTGCCGTTCGAGTTCCGCGCGTCTTCTGATGGTCTCCAAATTCAAGCAGGATGTATTCAAGGTTGTATTTCGGCTCTAGGGGACGGATTTTCATTTCTTTCCACTTCAACTTGAACTTTCTGTGAGCACTTAATAGCCTGCTCCGCAGGCCGCCCCTGACCTTGTGCTGGCTGCTAATATTGAGTTTCTCCATCGCACCTGACAAGGCCCTGGTGTTGAGTCTCCGTGTATGTTGTTAAAGTGTATTTGCCGTGAAGAAGTCATTGGTCTTGCAACACTCTATCACGTGACCTCGGGCTCCATTTCCCATCACCACCCTCCCCTCCCCTCAACTTGAGTTTCCAGTCACTCGGGATTCTCATCTTGACCGCTGTGTGTCCATTTCAGACGGGAGAACTGGGTAAAACCCTGGCATTTCTTTACCATGAATTGGCTTTAGTGGCTAGTGCATAAATTTGAGTACACCTTGTGGGTGTACAAATATTAGCCTATCACAGGCATCATAAAAGAGTTCTCATATAACCTAAGAAAAACTATATTTAATCTGTTTAAAACGATATGTTGATCACATATTGTCCTGTGATTAAAATTGGTGATACACATGACTGCAGGAGCAGGCCGGTTGATAGGGATGAGGACGGTGACCCAGGAGTTAATGGAATGGGGTGACACCAAGCCCTGTCATGCCACTGCGAGTCCTGCCTGCAACCCTGTCCCTCACCATGCCCACTGGTGCCACAGCCCCTCCCTTGGCACACATCCCACCTCCAGGTCCTTGAGATGGGAACATCCGTATCTGGCTCCCTGAAGACTTCGCAGCTCGCTCCCTCTCCCTCTCTTTCTGCTCGCTGTCTGTCTCTTTCTTCATCTCTCTGTTGGTCCCTCTGTCTCTGTGTCGCTCCCTCTACCCTGCGGCCTCTCTCTCTGTCTTCTGTCTGTCTCTCTTTCCTCCTCTCCCTGTTCCTCTGTCTGTCTTGTCTCTTTTCCCCTCTCTCCTCACCCGTCTCTCTCTCTCCAACAAGCCAAGCATCTTTCTTCCACTAATTATTGGAGAACATATTTTCCCCCCAAAAAAATAATTAGGCAATTTAAATCATGCGCTCTTTCCTGGAGAACTATATTTAACCCCGATTTGAATGCAATTTACACATCGCAGCTCCCTTAAGCGGTTCTGGAAGCCAAAACATGGATCAAATATTTCTTCGGTGTCAGGCGCTGCTTAATTGTGGATTGCACTGAGTTTGTTTGTACAGAGAAGCGTTTGATCTCCTACTTCCCTCTCCTTCCAAAGCAATTTTTCCTTAATCAATATGACACCCCGGTTCTCTAGGCACTGGGGGCTAATGTCATACAGGAGAGTCTCTGAAATTTGTGAAGTATTTTAAAAGATGAATATTCAGATTGAAGTAGAAAAGACAGACCAAAAAGGTGTGGGGTGAGACTGCCCTGCCTGCTGGTCCCAGAACTGCTGACCATTCCCCACACTGCATGACCACCTCTGGGCCCCCAGACAGCCACCCACCAGCCAGCCAGGTCTGCTGCAGTGCCCGTGGCCCTCTCCCTTCTCCATCAGAAAGGGGTTGCGTCGCCGTTGCTCCATTCTGGTCCACTGCAACCCTGTAAGGTGGGCTGGCCTTTGGAAGTTGGACCTTGAATAGGGAAGGTCGAAGGCCAAGTGAGGCGTTTTCATTCTGGGGCTAGAGAAGAATATTGACAGTGTCACTGACGGCTGGAAGGACAAATGGATCTGTGTTGGAAGAAGTAAGGCCAGAATGCTCCTTAGAGGCGAGGATGGCAAGACTTTGCCTCACATCCTTGGGACATGTTGTCAGGAGAGACCAGTCCCTGGAGAAGGACATTGTGCTGGGTAAAGGGGAGGGGCAGCCAAAAAGAGGAAGGCTTCTAACGAAATGGACGGACACAGTGGCTGCCACCAGGGCCGAGGGTTAGGAACCATTGTGAGGCTGGCGCAGGTCATGGGCATGTCATCCTGTTGTACACGGGGTCGCCATGGGTCAGAGCTGACCCAAGGGCACCTAACAACATCACAGAGTAGAGCTGCCCCGTGGGCCTTCTGTGCTGGGCTCCTGTCCAGACGGGAAGTCAGCAGTTCGATCCCACCAGCTGCTCCGTGGGAGAAAGTGAGGCTGCCGCCTGCATAGAGCCTGGGAAACGCTGGGCACAGTTCGACTCTGGCCTGCAAGGTCACTATGAGTTGGGCTCAGCTAGGTGGCAGTGGGTCTTAGTCTTCACAGGAGCAGCTCACCGAATCTTTTCTCCCAAGGAGTGGCTGAAGGGTGCAAGAACCAACCTTTCCATTAGCAGCCAGGGGCCCACAGACGGGGGTGCCTCACAGCCCTGACCCAATACTAGCCGCGCTGTTCCTTCTGAGAGCTCTGCCAGGGCTTCCCAGCTCCCGGGCTCCAGGTGCCCTCTGACTGCAGCTGCAGCAGCACAGCCTCCTTCCTCTGAGCCCTGTCTCCATGTCTCAGCTCCGCTAATAGACAGGGGATGGATGGATGGATGGATGGTTAATTATGGATGATAGATAGATGAGAAGAAAGAAATGAAGGAAAGAAGAAGAAGAGAGGTAAAAGATGGATGGGTGTGTGGGTGATGGATGGCTCGATAGAGAGAGAGACAGACAGACTGAGGATGCATGGACGGCAGACAGACTGAGAGCTGTCATTGAGTCAATTCTGCCTGGTGGCACTTTTGGATGGGATCAAATGAGTGAGAGACAAAGAAGTCAATTCGCCATGACCTCTTGCAGAGGATGGAAACAGTGGGGAGAGTCCCTACCTTATTTTATGAAGCTGACATCACCTGAACACCCAAACCAGGAGAGACAATGGTGGTGGTGGTGGTGGTGGTGGTGGTGGTGGTGGTGGTGGTGGTGGTGGTGGTGGTAGTGGTAGTGGTGGTGGTGGTAGTGGTGGTGGTGGTGGTGATGGTGGTGGTGGTCATGGTGGTGGTGGTCATGGTGGTGGTGGTGGTGGTCATGGTGGTGGTGGTCATGGTGATGGTGGTCATGGTGGTGGTGGTAGTGGTGATGGTGGTGGTGGTCATGGTGGTGGTGATAGTGGTGATGGTGGTGGTGGTCATGGTGATGGTGGTGGTGGTGGTCATGGTGGTGGTGGTAGTGGTGATGGTGGTGGTGGTCATGGTGGTGGTGATAGTGGTGATGGTGGTGGTGGTCATGGTGATGGTGGTGGTGGTGGTCATGGTGGTGGTGGTGGTGATGGTGGTCATGGTGGTCATGGTGGTGGTCATGGTGGTGGTGGTGGTGATGTTGGTGGTGGTGGTCATGGTGGTGGTGGTGGTCATGGTGGTGGTGGTGGTCATGGTGGTGGTGGTGGTGATGTTGGTGGTGGTGGTGATGTTGGTGGTGGTGGTCATGGTGGTGGTGGTGGTCATGGTGGTGGTGGTGGTCATGGTGGTGGTGGTGGTCATAGTGGTGGTGGTGGTGATGTTGGTAGTGGTGGTCATGGTGGTGGTGGTGGTGATGTTGGTGGTGGTGGTCATGGTGATGGTGGTGGTGATGTTGGTGGTGGTGGTCATGGTGGTGGTGGTGGTGGTCATGGTGGTGGTGGTGGTCGTGGTAGTGGTGGTAGTGGTGATGGTGGTGGTGGTCATGGTGGTGGTGATAGTGGTGATGGTGGTGGTGGTCATGGTGATGGTGGTGGTGGTGGTCATGGTGGTGGTGGTGGTGATGGTGGTCATGGTGGTCATGGTGGTGGTGGTGGTCATGGTGGTGGTGGTGGTGATGTTGGTGGTGGTGGTCATGGTGGTGGTGGTGGTCATGGTGGTGGTGGTGGTCATGGTGGTGGTGGTGGTCATGGTGGTGGTGGTGGTCATGGTGGTGGTGGTGATGATGTTGGTGGTGGTGGTGATGTTGGTGGTGGTGGTCATGGTGGTGGTGGTGGTCATGGTGGTGGTGGTGGTCATGGTGGTGGTGGTGGTCATGGTGGTGGTGGTGGTCATGGTGGTGGTGGTGGTGGTGATGTTGGTAGTGGTGGTCATGGTGGTGGTGGTGGTGATGTTGGTGGTGGTGGTCATGGTGATGGTGGTGGTGATGTTGGTGGTGGTGGTCATGGTGGTGGTGGTGGTGGTCATGGTGGTGGTGGTGGTCGTGGTGGTGGTAGTGGTGGTGGTCATGGTGGTCATGGCGGTGATGGTGGTCATGGTGGTGGTGGTGGTCATGGTGGTGGTGGTGGTGGTGGTGGTGGTCATGGTGGTGGTGGTGGTAGTGGTGGTGGTGATGTTGGTGGTGGTGGTCATGGTGGTCATGGTGGTGGTGGTCATGGTGGTGGTGGTCATAGTGGTGGTGATGGTGATGTTGGTGGTGGTGGTCATGGTGGTAATGTTGGTCATGGTGGTGGTGGTGGTGATGTTGGTGGTGGTGGTCATGGTGGTGGTGGTGGGTTATGAGGCACAAACACAGATGAGCTTGGAGCATCCTGCAGCGGCAGCCAGGCAGAAGTGCTCAGAACCCAGCTACGTCACGAGGAGGAGGTCAAAGGACAAAAGGACACTCAGCAGTGTTTCGAGAGTCTAAGCCCACGTGTAAAACGCACACCTGCTCTCCTGCTGACACAATTGAGTGAGTGAATCAATGAGAAGGTGTGAGCGCCCTCCGTGCAGAAGTCCAAGGAGCAGGTGTGGACTATCAGAGTGACTCTCCCCGCCCCTCGCCCCAGAGGACAGGACAGGACATTGGCAGGATAAAGAGTCCCTCCCTTCAGGGCAGAGAAGTCTGGCAAACTTTTCTTCAATTGAGTGCCCAGGTCTCCTACGACTGTGATGCATGGCGCTGACGGCAGGCACCTCTTCCATCTCCGGCATGAGCAATGAGAGCATCAGTCTCTGAGGCCCTCCTTGAGAGCCAGGGCTCAGCCAGCCCTCCTCCAAATGGTCATCAGCGAGGACCGAGGACCGCCACAGCCAAGCGGAGGCGGTGGAGATCGGAACTCAGGGTAAAGCATGGCCCTGCCAGTGATGGGGCACTGGGGGGAAGTTAGGCAGTTGGAGGGAAGCATGGGATGCAGCTAACGGGTCAGGAGGGGCCAGGGGCCGCATGCTCACGCACTGGCCCCGCTTTGCAAGTGTCCCATAAATCTTAGCTAGCTTTCCGAGAAAGGAACTCGGGTTGCTGCTCCCACTCAGACCTCAGCACAATAGGTTTTCTCGGTCTGGGGAGTGTGATTTCCCTGCTCTGCATCTGGGACTGAGAGCGAGGAAAGTGACACAGGAATCCTCCCTGAGGCTGAGGGCGTGGCTCGGGAGGAGACCCTTAGGGAGTGGTGGGGAAACTGAGGCAGGGAGACACAGAGAACACACAGGCAGAGATAAGGGCAACTCAGCCTCCCTGCCCCCAACCTTCCCCATGGGGGGGGGGGGGAGATGGCCCTGGAGTGAAAGACGGTGAATCAGGGAGATGCCCAGGCTGCGGCAGCCCCACATCCCATATGTCCAGCAGACCTGGCGTGCAGGCCTCATCCCCGGGAGCTGGTTTCCACGGAGGGAGCGGAGCTAGAAGTGCCCAGCACCGGGGGCTGCAGACTGTGTGCCTGACATGGTGACAATATGCAGCCTCTCCGAGAGTGCCGCCTATCACATGAGTGGCCTGAGGCCGGGCAGGGTGGACACGGAGTTGGTGCAGCCCCTGTCCCTCCAAAACACTTGGCGTTAAGTGTAATGGGTTTTAGGGAATTTATTTTGCCAATTTTAGAACCCACCATAAAGAAGAAATATGAAAGGGTTTTATGAGGTGTACTGTATATCTTTAATACTCGTATTTTTTTCTCGAAATGCTGAGAATATCAATTACATTTATGGCTACATGAGGAGCTACTGCAGCCCCCGGGGGAAATGCAGGGTAGCAGAAGTTAATCGGTAGTGGGTGCAGGGAACCCCAAGGGGCCTGGGGCCTGGGATGTGTGGGCACATCTGACCGTGTCAGATGCTTCAGGTTTGGGGAGGGCATGCATGCATGTGTGTGAGTGTGTGCGTGTTTTGTGTGCATGATTGTGTATGTATGTATTTGTATGCATGATGTGCCTGTGTGTCTTTGGGTACATGGGGGGGGGTTGTGTGTGTGTGCACGCATACACATTTGGGACGCTACCTGAGTGTGTGTATCTGTGTAAGTATGGGGGCATGTTGTGAGCGTGTGCACACACATGTATCTTTCTTTCTAAGCAGGGCTGTTCTGGGGGAGAAATGAGGAAAACCACACACAGCAGCAGTAGGTCCCACCCACCCTGCCCCTGGGAACTTGGAAAGGATACCCCGACCCCTGTGCTCACCCACAGGGCCTCCTGCATCTGCCCTCCAAGGCCAGTCTCCCTGCAGGGGCTGAGACTGCAGACCCAGGTCACATGCCCTGAGGACAGACAGCTGTCCTGGGCTCAGAATGGGCTCCACCCCTCCCCCTCCAGCAACTTAACAGGGGTCCCAGACCTGCTATGAACTCTCTTCTGAGGGTCTTGTCAGCCCACACACATGCACACATTCCCACATACCTACACAGGAGCCGGTTCGACATATTCACACACCAATGCATATGTTCTAAACACAGATTTGCAAGCATGTTCACACCTATGCGCATGCACCATGCACAAATACACATGTGCACAATCACTCACACTCATTAACACATACACATGTCTGCGAACACACATACATGCAGGCATACACAGACATATGCACATGTACACTCGCATGCATATATATGTACACTCAAATATGCACACGGGCACACACGATACACATGTGCGTGTACACACATGCACACACATGCCCATGCATGCACCTATGCACGTGTGTGCACTCACACATACATGCACACACCCATGCACGTATGCACACAGACACCCATGCGAACACACTCATACAGTCTGTATGCACACTCGTACAGACATGCACACACCCATGCATGAATGCATGTGGACACACATGCCCATTGCGGTGAGAAAGAAGCCCTGAGGACAAGCCTTGGCTGGGCCTGCATGAGGCAATGGGGCTCTCGCAGCCCTGAAATCCAGTCCCTTCTTGGGGCGACTGCACCTACATGGAGAAGCCTGAAGCCCCGAAGCCCAAACTGGGCCCTTCCAGAGACAGCCGCGCCTGCACGGGGCCACCCAGACCTGCTGCCCGGGCCCTTCCCAGGCCGGCAGGCCGTGGTGGCCTCAAGACTAGGTGTAGGCCGTCTCAGCACTGCTTAGCCTGATTTATAGCCAGAGCGTGTGTGTTTAAAGCCGGCTACAGGACCCGTCCTCTGCTGCTTACTGGGCCATCATCAGCTGCCACAACCGCACTGTGATTTATGAGGACACAGCCGCCGGGGCAGCGAGAGAACATTACATTCTTCACCTACAAGGGGCCCACCAGCTGCTGACATGCATGGCCTCTCTGTCAAGGGTTTGTCCTGAAGGACCCCAGCACGGCCAAGGTCAGCCTCTCTCTGCTTCCTGGGTACCTGTGGGCCAGCTCAGGATCAGCATGGAAGCCTGGCCCTCCCCAGACCCATTGCCAACTTGCTCTGTGACCAAAGACATGTCCTTTCCCTCTTGGGACCTCAGTATACTCCTGGTGGCACGAGGACCCCTCTGGGCCTCAGTTTACCCTTTGACCACAGGGAGAAGCATCCAGATGGGCTCGAGGGGCTGTGTGAACACAAAGCAAGTGGGAGGTGACAGCCTACCCCCACGTGGGACCTTGTCTCCTGTCCGTGGACCCAGCCTGGCCCTCACGCAGCACCTGTGGGTCCCATGCCTGCCTGTTTAGGGGACTCCTCACTGTCCACTGACCTCCCTCTGTCCCAGAGAGAGCCATGGTGGTCATCCCATAATCTGGTGTCAATTTATAAAGGGGTGGGGTCTAGTCTGTCAATCAGGTCGCAGCTTGAAGACCTCTTTTGGAGGCGCTAGGAGATAAATAGCTCACTGGAGGAGGGACACACACACACTCCTGCGAGACGTTCCCGTTGAGAAGCCGCATAGAGCTGCACTGATGGCAGTCAGAGCTTTGGAGCTGGAGGCACCATGTGGAGACCCACGCCAGTGCTGAGATGCTTCCACTGCCACTGGATCCACAAGACTTCCCACCCACTGTCCTGTGATCTTCCTGCCTTCAGCATCATTGCATGTGTTGCATGAATCAGAAGAGGAATTTGCAGACTGGTACTGGACATAGGGGCTATATCAGACATGTAGACTTGATCTGGACTGGGCTGGGATGTTTTCTTATTGTACAATTGCTCTTTATATACAGCTCTTTCCTACACACATATGCAAGGTAATGAATCTGTTTCTCTAGTCTTCCCGGACTAACATAGCTATCCACTGGTGCTGCCTCAGGGAGCGGGGCATGGATGACAAGCCCTGGGTGTCCCCAGGAAGCTGCAAACACTGAGATTTGCCCAGAGGAAGAGGACGCACCTGTATGGAAACCCTGGGGGGAAAGGGGGTGACAGGAAGGGTGGGGGCAGGCACTTTGACTATGGGAGAAGCTCCATGATTGTCCATGACCTCCTGGTGGGTCTTCATCATGGCCCCGCCTTCCAGGAGTCCACTGGGACTGCCCCTGCCCAGTACAGGCCCAGGCACACATGATGGGCTCCACACAGACCGCTGACAGCTCCTGGCCAGCACCGTGTGTGTCCAGCGCATCCCCACAGCATCAGCTTCACTCCAAACCAGCCCGATGTCTGGGCTCCCCATCCAGAAACCAGCTGTGCCCACTACCCACGCCCAGCCCTGTCCACACGCTGGCCGACCTGATAGCAGGGACAGAGCCACCTGAGGTCAGCTCTCCCACCCTGCTCCAAAGCACACTCACATAGTGCATGTCTGCAAACATGCACACGCAGACACACACTCAAGCACATACCTGCACATGCTGGTATCTACTCACACACCTGCATGTACCCACTCACAGGCATACATCCACACCCTCACTCACACTGACATGTGCACCCACACCCACACACATGCTGTGCTCATGTGTGCATGTTCATGTACACACATTCACACACGTGGTCTTGTACACTTTCACACACTGACCTGTACGTGCATGCTCATGATATGTATTTGTGTGCATGCACATACATGCACATGCACACACTCAGGGCAGTGGAGCCGCACTCCCCAGCCTGCACACACGTTAATTCAAAGCTCGGACACCCTCACACATCCATGAGAGCACTCTCTCATACATACGTGGCATGCACTGAGTGCACACTCATACACACGGCATACACTCACATACCCTCACCTCCACTCACACAGCACATGCTCACACACAGCGCACACTCACCCACACAGTGCACACTCACAGAGACATACATACACATGTGCACACCCTCACACCCATTCACACAGCACACGCTCACACACAGCGCACACTCACCCACACAGTGCACACTCACAGAGACATACATACACATGTGCACACCCACACACTCACCTTTGTTCCCACTCACACAGCACATACACATACAGCAGACACTCACACCCACCCACACACATACACACATAGCACACACTCACACACACTGACACCCACTTACATGGAACCCACCCACATACATACACACAGGACACACACACTCACATAGTACACACTCACACACAGCACAGTAGCATACCTTTGCACCTACTCACATAGCACACACACACACCCTCAGATCCACGCACATGCACACAGCACACACTCACAGTACACACTCACACACATTCACCCTTATACCCACTCACACAACACAATCACATCCACTCACATACACGCAGCACACACTCACAAACTCACTCACACTGAGCCAGGCCTGTCCCTCCCAAGTTCCCCTCTCCCACTCAGGGAGACCAGGACCCTTGCTCCCATGAGCCCCCCGGGAAAAGACCACATTTGTAACCTCGAGACGGACTCTGTCACCCCACAGTGGCTAGGACTCCAGCGCATCTCTCTCAGGGACCCATCTCCCCACGACACTTTTAAGCCCCCAGTCGGGGAAGCCTGGGGTGGGGCAGGGCAGGGCAGGGCCGAGGGCAGGCACAAGAAGCAGGACACTCCCCGCCTCTAACCCACGGGCAAGGTTCTCCCAGGCTGGGCCTCAGTTTCTCTGCCTGGGCACCTGTCCTCTGAGTTCACCCTGCTCACAGTCAGGCTTCCTGCTGAGGTGGGGTCCCTTGAGGCCCCCGCCCAGAGCCCAGCCTGAAGCAATCCAAATGCCTGCCCCCTCCGACTCGCCTCCTCCGGAGCATAAATGAAAAATCAATACGTTGCAGGACTTCAGTGGAAACCACACATGCAATGATTTCCCGTTACAAAGAGAGTGGTTCTACACTCGCGGCAGCGGCTCCCCGCAGGAGCCAGCCCACGGGGGCTCGGAGGCAGCAGCCCCTGCCTGTCCACTCCAAGGGATGCCCCGGGCCTGGGGCCATCGAAGCGGGCTTCATCAAGCGTCCCTGGTACAGTGCGGTCGGCCCTACGGCGCCTGCCTCATAAATACTGCCACTTAATGAACAGTGCGAGAAGTTAATTAATTGTAAGCATAGTTGCACACGGCCACATTCCACCTGTCATAAAGCGCACCTGGGTGGACTTATTACATCAGCTCGGCCACACGCTCACACCTGGGCCCCCACTGCTTCCCGCTATCTGAGCCATTTGGCATTTATGGGTTTCAAAATGCCACCCATGGGACAGATGGGGCTGAGGAAGGAGAGGGCCATGGGGTCTTTCTAAATGCAGGACGAGGCAACGTTGGGGACTGGGCAGATGGATGGTCACCAGCTGAGGTTGAACACTAGGGCTCTGACTGTACACCATCTGCTCCCCCTCAGTCTCTGTGCCAGGTCCCAACATCACAGGTCACACTTACCTACAGGTGGGGTTGACCCTGGTCTTGTTGGCCCACACCCAGCCTGAGCTCAGCACTCACATCATGTCATGCCCACTGCAGATGCTCATCTGGACTCACCTGGTCCCTCCCTGTGGGGTGGGAGGCGTCCTCTCTGCTCTTTTGTCCCAAGAAGGGAAGTGTGGGTGATGCTACCTGCCAGCCCAGGCAGGACACCCTAGTTATCCCTGACCCTAGACCCGGGACACAGAAGTGGGAGCCCAGGAAGCATGAGGCTGCCTCAGTTTCCCTCCCAGAACCCAACACCCACCTGGCCGCCCACCAGTACCTGCCAGAGTCCCTCCCACCCCACCCGCTCTCTGACTAGAGCTCACAGGCTTTGTGTCCCACGTCACTGTCCAACAAAAGCTGCCAACGTGACCTACCAGGTTCCTGGTCATGGCGGCCACTCCCAACACCGTGGGGATGTGGTGCTGGAGATGCAGCTAGTGTGACTGAGGAGCTGGGTCTCTTATGTTGTCTGACGACTTGATCGAGGCACCGTGGACATGAATGCAGTAGCTGCAGGGAGTGGGCGGTCGTGCAGAAGCAGCCCTGACGCTCTCCCTGGGAGGCGCGTTCACAGGTGAACCCAGCGATGGCCCTCTGCAGAGGCAAGAGCTGAGGGTGCCAAGAAGACCCTGTCCACACAGCAGCCCAACCGGCGATTAACATCCATCCGTCTGTCAGAATGGAGCGTCGCACCAACCAGAAACCTAAGCAAATACACCAAGACCTAGAGCCGCTGTGGCCCACCCGATGGCAGCCCGAAGTGATTCCACCCGCATCTCAGCGAAGTCGCTCGTCACCCCCTCCCCCCAGCCCTGCCGGCCCTGGTCCCCAAGCAGAGGCCCATCTACTTTCTGTCAGAGAGATGAGTTGCATATTCTGGAATGTGATAGCACTTCCTTACGGAACCATAATGGCCTTCTCTGTTTGGTCTGGCTCGTTTCATTGGGCACACGGTTGGAGAGCCTTCCTGGCCGAGTGTGTGTCCATAGCACGTGGATTGGTACTGTCAATGGCCTTCCACTGGAGGGACATACCACACTTTATCCGCCCCACCCCCCACTGATGGTGGACACCTGCGTGGCTCCCTGTGTTGGGTCCTGTGAACACCTGTGTATAGGCCTCTGTGAGGGTGTGTGCGGGCCGCTCTCTTGGTGAACACCTGGGTGGGGAGAGATTCTGACGACCTGAGTGATTCCATCTGCTTCCCAGAAGCACCGTCGTGCTATTAGAACTTTTGGCCTCATCTGTTTTCCTCCTTTTCTGACCTCCTTTGGGTTATTTGAATGTTTCTTTCCATGTCCGCTGGTGTTCTTCTGTGGCTTCATGGCTGGGAGTCTTGGGGCCTTAGGGTTGTCCGAGGTGCCGTGGTGGAGCCTCTGCTGCGCTGGAGACAGGCTGGGCTTGCTGTGCTCTGGGCCGGTGCATGTTATGTGTTGGAGTCGATGCCACGCTGAGCAACAGCACAGAAGCAACGGTGTGCAGTCCTGCCTGCCTGCAGGAACACAGTCTCCTATTTCCCGTCCACATGGAGAAGAGGAAAATGGGAGGCGCTGGCTGGTGGAGATCAAGGATGGCAGCCCTCGGTGTGGACTGCGACTCAAGGTCAAGAAGACCCACATCCTCATCACTGGGCCCAGAGTTCACATCAAACAGAGAAAAAGGTCGACGCTGTCAAGGAGTTTGTCTTGCTTGGATCCACAGTTGATACTCCTGGAAGGAGCAAACAAGAGATCAGAAGACACCTTGCACTAGGTCAACTTGCTGCCCGGGCTGCGTTAAGCGTATTAGAGAGCAAGGATGTTCCTTTGAGGGCTAAGGTGCACCTGACCCAGCCATGGTGTTCCCACTGCATCATATGCATGTGAACGTGGGACACTGAGTAAGGAAGACGGAAGAAAACTCCCGCATTTGAGCCCTGGTGCTGGAGCAGAATGTTAACAGTACCTTGGACTGCTAAAAGGACAAGCAAATATGTCTTGGGAGGAGGATGGTCAGAGGGCTCCTTAGAGGCAAGGATGGCAAGACGTCTTCTTACATACTTTGGGCACGCTGTCAGGAGAGACCAGTCCCTGGAGAAGAACATCATTCTTGGTAAAGCGGAGGGGCAGCCAAAACCAGGAAGGCCCGTAACAGGATAGATTGACAAATGGCTGCAGCAATGGGCTCAGGCATGGGAACACTATGAGGATGGTGGAGGACTGTGCAGTGTCCTGTTGTGCACCGGTCACTATGGGGTGGAAGAGAGATTTGATGGCACCTAACAGCCATATGTCCAGTTCTCCTCCCTCGACCATTGGGCTGTGGTGGCCACTCAATTTTTGCATATGCCATAAACTCTTGGAAGAAATACAGCCAGGATCCCGCCTCTCTCTCACATCACTTCCTCTCCAGCCCTTGAGTAGCCAATAAGGAAACCTGGGTGCTACTGCAGCCCTCTTTTTCCCAGGCAGCGGAAAGAGGGCGGACATTCAGACTGAGCGTGCCTACCAAAAGCAGCCAACCATCTTCCAAAACAAGAAGTGAGGCCTGTTGGGAGAAACTGGCAAGGATAAACACCCCCATTACTACAAGAACATTGAACTGGGCTTCAAGATGCCCAAGGAGGACATTGAGGGCACCTACATTGACAAGAAATGCCCCTTCACGGGCAACGTCTCCATTCGAGGGCAGATTCTGTCCCTCGGGTGTGGTGGCCAAGAGGAAGATGCAAAGGACCATTGTCAGCTGCCAAGATGACCTGCAGTACATCCGCAAGCACAGCCCCTTTGAGAAGGGCCCCAAGAACATGTCCGTGCACCTGTCCCCCTGCTTCAGGGATGTCCAGATCAGCGACATCATCCTCATGGGAGAGTGCCGGCCCCTGAGCAAGACCGTGCCCTTCAACGGGCTCAAGGTCACCAAGGCTGCAAGCACCAAGAAGCAGCTTCAGAAGTTCTGAGTCTCCTGCCTCTCAGTGAAATAAAGTTAATTTTGGACCCACTCAAAAAGGAGGGCGGGGAACTTCCAGCAACATGGCGACCGAGTAACACATACCAGAGGGACTCTGCAGAAATCAGTGCAGGAGAACGACGGAGAGGGGAACTCCACTCTGCCAGGACACAGCAGGAGCATCAGAAAGATAAGTAGACACAGACCCACCAGGTTTTGAGGCGCTGTGGGCTTTGGGCTTACCACTGTGGAGGCTGGCTGAGCCATGCCACAGTCTCAGCCAGATCTGGGCTCCTTTGGCCAGCCCAAGGGCTTTACTTCAACACAACCACAGCTTGCCGCCGCCGCTGGGCAGGGTTTAAACCCCTGCGGCCCCACAGTCAGGCAGGTGATCAGGACTCAGTCAGACCTTTACTTTTGTTTCTCTCTCTTCTCTCTTTTCCCCCACAGTCTCAGTGGGCTCAGATTTTTTCCCTTCTTTTTCCTGTCACAGGCCACTGCTGGCCTCCAGGCCACTGCCCTTCGTCTAGGGCGATTACACCAGCCCTCCTCCCAGCTGGGGCAGCACCAGCGCTTTGCAGCATTACACGTGGCTGGGGAAACCCCGCCCACCTCTGCCACAGGGAAACTCTCGCCTACCCTCTAAGACCCTTTAAGTGGTCTGGGGAACTCCCACCCGCCCTTTGGGGTGCTCCACTTGGCTGGGGGAACCTCTGCCCACATTCCATGGTGCTCAACGTGGCTTGGGGAGGCCTGGCCCCTCCTCTGCAATCCCACCAGCCCTAGTGCTTCACATGGCCTAAGGCAGCTCTGTCAACCCTTCCCAGTGCTCCATGCTGCTTCAGGAGCCTCTGCCAGACCTATGCAGCGGTCTAGCCAACTAGGGAAATTCCACCCACCATCCATGGTGCTCTACACCACAGTGGGCACACCCACCTGCCCTTCATAGCCCTCCCATTGCAGCAGGCACCCCTGCACCCCACCTGAGGTGCCCCAAGTCAACATGAGTCACACCAGCACAGCTTCCTCTGAGATCATACAGTGCAGTGCCATCCTTGTGGGTACACAACCACCTAACCAGCATCCCCTGAGAGGACCATCCAACTTTCCCTCCAAATAACAGAATTCTGGTTGGCTAGGGAAAGAGTGAAGCCACAGGAAGATTAAGCTGTAGTCCAGCCCCACAGTGCAATTAGCTGCAGGCAGTTTGAAAAAGCATTCCTACAAGTCTCCCAAAAAGAGCCTAGTGCTCTTTGACTCTCTGGAAAGTGGTGTAGGTCTCCTCTAAAACAGCACAACGCAAACAGCAATCAGCCCCAACAACCTCAAGAACAACAACAGCACCCAAAAAAAAACCCCAGGAGAAATGAAAGGTAATGTCGGAAGAAGTCCTGAATCTAATGACGTGCATAGAAGAAGCATTGATCTGTCACAGAAAGAAATCTTCAGAATGCTGCTTGGAGTCATACAGGATATAAGGGAAGCTATACAGAAAACAGGAAGAAATGATAGAGGAGATAAAGGCCACGCACCAAAGGAAAATGCAAGACCTAAGACATGAGATAACAAAGACCAGTAGCAAATTCACAGACTTCACCAACAAATTTGAGGAGGTAGAAAATCGCACCAGTGACCTAGAGCAGGGGTCCTCAAGCTACAGCTCGCAGGACACATGCGGCCCACCAAAGACATTTATCTGACCCACAGGGTGTTTTTTCCCCATTTTGTTTTTTACTTCAAAATAAGACATGTGCTACTAACTCTCTGAACCTTCACTGGAGCCTGGGGGCAAAGAGCAGGATCCGCCTACTGATTGGCTAGCTGGAAAACCCCACAGGGCTCGGGGCTGGGGTCTATGATTCGACGGTGAATGTTGCTCACGGCCTATGATCAGTCGTCAGAAATAAGTTCCACGCAACCACTTGCTACCACCCAGACCAGACCGCCCTACCCACTGTACACACAAGCTCATGCGGGTCCCCAAACCAGTGTGCACAGGTGCCGAAGGGCCGCACAGCTGCCATTGCTCACTCCACTGCCAAGGGGAGCAGCTGTTACTGGAAGGCCACCGTCTTGTGGGGGAAGACCCTTGCCTGGGATCCATGGTCCAAGTCTTCCTCATCCACACCCTGCCGGCCCCGAATGACGAGAACACAGACTTTTCCCGAGTGCTCTACTCCTGTGTCTTTGGTGTCCAGAAGTCACCTTGTGACCCAAGGCCAAATGGGGCCAAGAGGGACAGAGTCCTCCGCAAGGAACAGATCTTGGCTATTGCCAGACAGGCAGAGTCTTATGTGCCAGCTGCAGTAGCAGGCGTCCTGCCATTCATGGGTGGATCTGCAGCCTCCGTCATCCTTAGATGAGCCAACGTCCCTGCATGATGCCCACATGGGGCATTCCACCTGGCAGCAGGGGACCCTTTCCGGGAGTCCCAGATGGTGGTGTGGCTGGGTGTGCTCTCCTTAGGCTTTGCGCTGGTCCTGGATGCCCATGAGAACCTGCTTCTGGCTGAGAGTACCCTTCGATAGCTAGCACATCTCCTCTCTGACCACCTTCACCTGCTGATCCCTGGCACCAACCTTCTGCTATGGGTGGACCATATTAAGGCCATCCTCACCCGCTTCTTGCACCATAGTCAGCTGCTCTTCCTTAATGACCAGTCCATCCAGGGCCTGGAGAAGGAGTTCAGCACTGCCTGGCCCCTCTGACCTCCCTAGAGAGAGGCTGCCCGAGAGGGTGGGGAGGAAGGACAGAGGCCTGGCACAGTCAGATGAAGCATGGCCTCTGCCTCCAATTCAGCCTGCACCCAGCTCTGATGTGCTGCCCCACACAGAACAAATGGACGGGACAGGGCTCCAGAGTCACAGTGCATCCTGGGCCCAGAGCAGGGACATGACTGATTCCGACCCGTGTCGAGCCCACCCAACTGCTCCACTCACCTCTCCCCTTTATGACCTGCCAACCAGCTCCCGACAGCGGCTGGGGCCAGGGCAGCGAGGGGGTTCTGCTCTGCACACTGCCCTCATCGCTTTCTCAAACCCATGGGCATGCCAGTGCGCCTGGGGGCACTGTGCCTCCCACATGGACAGGCTCTGACTTGGCACCCCCTGTGGCAACAGCAACGAGGACGGTTGTCAGCGAGGCCAGCTGGGCACCAGGTCCCGCCACATTTCAGAAGCATGTCTCTGTGGGAGGCTTTTGTTGTTTCTTAGGTTCTGACCCATGTCTCCAGAAAATCCTGGTTTCCCCCATCCAACACCCCCCACCCCCATTTGCGAGGAGAGAAGGCACCAGATGGGTGGGTGCAAGCACCCTGGCCTCGTGCTGTCAGCGGTCTCGTTTTGGATGAAAAGCTCGGCCTGTGTGATCTCACCCTGTTTCCACGAGTCTAAATAACGCAGGTCTAGAGAAGGATGAGGCAGTCTTCCCATACAGAGTGTCTCAGAACCTTATGTCGGGTCACAGTGAGTCTAAATGCACCCCTGGCATTGGGTTTGGTGTTGCTTTGTGAGTGAGCACCTCTTTGGATGGGGGTCTGAATAAACTCCTTGTTGCCTTCACCTCTCAAAAAAAATAAGATATGGGCAGTGTGCATAGGAATTTGTTCATAGCCCGGCCCTCCAACAGGTTTGAGGGACAGTGAACTGGCCCCCTGTTTAAAAAGTTTGAGGACCCCTGACCTAGAGGATAGCCAGGCTGACTTCAACAAATGGGAAATGTAGTTAAATAAGATAATCCAGGAAACTGAAGAAAACCTGAGGGCCACATCTGATGCTATGAAGAGGAGCAACATTAAAACAATTCAACTACCTGAACAAGACACAAGGAAGACGTTAATGGCAAAAATAGCAAGGGAATTGTTAGAGGAAACCTTCCCCAGCTTAATGAATGAAAACCAGGCAACCATTCAGGAGGTCAAAAGAACAGCAGCTAGACTGAATCCCAAGAAGTCGCCAAGACATATCATTGCTAAACTATCCAACTTAGGGGAAAAGAAGAAAAGTCATGAGAGCAGCGAGGGGGAAACAAGCAGTCCCCTATAAGGGACCCACATAAGAGCATGCTCAGACCTATCAGTGGACACCATGAGCACGAGGAGGGAGTGGAAGGACATATTCCAAAAACTGTAGGAAAACAATGCAAGCCCAAGAATACTCTGTCCAGCCAAATCATCTGTCAAGATAGATGGAGAAGTAATAGTCTTCCCAGACAAGGATAAACTCAAAGAATAGTTAGAAGAAACTCAGCCCTACAATAGATCCTTGCCAACCCAGTGTGGGCAGAAGAACAGCACTCACTGAGCACAGTAAAAGACTGTCACATAGAACAACCCCACACAGAGGGCAACAAAGAGAAGACAGCTCCTTGAGATAGCATTGGCTCAAGGATGGAGATAAGGCAAGAATGAAACACACACGCACATGCGCGCACACACACACATGCACACGCACAAAACACTGATCAGAAAGGGATGTAGGAAAACACCCAGCACAACAAGATGACATCACAGAGTCCAAGATGGGTGTAATGACCCCAAATATGAATGGACTGAACTTAGGCATTAAAAGGCAGGCTAGTAGACTGGCTTAGAAAACAAAATGTGGGGGTAGGTCAGATGCTCACAGGCATCCTCCCTGAGGGCGATCAGTAGCCAGACTGCAATGGGCCCCACTCCCTGCTGTTAAGGACAATGGACGCCTGCAGTCATCTATTTGGTTCCTGTAGGTGGGGTTTACACCCTACTCATAATGGTTCCTATGGAGATCCAGGGAACAAGTCAAAGTTAAGCTGCCATCCTAAATCTAGGATCTGCCCATCTTGTTACATGTATACCACAATCCCTCCTCTTCCTATTATAGCACAACCCCTTCCTGTGATGTATGTCTTCATCTGTAATTAGGGGGCTTGTATGTCCCCAGAGAATATAAAAGCCTAAGTCAGCATTAAAGATTCTCTCTCTCTCTCCCTCCACGTGGACCACCAAGAGGGGCTGAGGTGAGCATGCTACCATGAATTGAGTCTGACTCCATTTATTTCAATACTTCTCTTCTATCTCTCATGCTCTGTATAACTTTACTATGATCTTTACTTATTATCGCTGTACAATTTCTCCTACCAGACCCGTAATGATGTGTTAGGGGCTGGCTTCCCCTGACAACAAAACCCATCGATCTGCTGCCTACAGGAGACAGAATTGACAGACCGCTGGCAAACCTAATCAAATAAATGAAGGAATAAATTTCAATAGCAAGGATGAGGGATGAAACAGGGGACATTATAACAGACCCTAATGAAATTAAAAAGATAATTATACAGTACTAGGAGGGCCGTACTCTAATGAATTCAATACTTGGAAAACATGGACAAATACTTGTAAAAACAATCCCTCCCTAGGCTGTCCAAATGGACGTCAAGAATCTCAGCAGACCCATAGCAATGGAATAGAAAAGGTTATCAAGGGATTACCAACAAAAAAATCCTCCGGACCAGATGGCTTCACAGGAGAATTCTACCAAGCACACAGGGAAGAACCGACACCAATCCGACACAAACTCTTCCAGAGCATAGACAAAGATGGGAAACGCCAAAACCCATTCTATGAACCTAGTATAACTCTGATACCAAAACCGGGAAAGGATCCCTCAAGAATCGAGAACCACAGACCAATATCTCTAATGAACATCGATGCAAAAATCCTTAACAAAATACTGGCCAATAGAATACAAAAGTATATAAAACAAATAATCCACAATGACCAAGTGGGGTTAATACAGGAATGATTCAACATACAAAAGACCATGAGTATCATTCACCACATTGACATGAAAAATTATAAGATCCACATGATAATATCGATAGATGTGGGGAAAGCATTCGAAACAGCCAACACCCATTCCTGTTTAAGACACTCAAGATAGGAATGGAAGGGAAATTCCTTAAGCTAATATAAGCTATATATTTGAAAAACCAACAGCCAACGAGGTGGTCAGTGGAGAAAAGACTAACACAATCCCACTGAAAAGGGGGGCCAGACAAGGATGTCCCTTGTCCCCACTCCTATTTAACATCATACCGGAGGTCCTAGTTAACAATAGAAGGCAAAAAAAGACATCAGAGGTATTCGCCTGGGGAAGGAAGAGGTGAAACTATCATTATTTGAAGATGATACGATTTTATACATCGAAAATCCCAAAAGCTCCACCAGGGGAGTACTGGAAGCAATAGAGGAGTTTGGCAGAGTGGCAGGACACAAGATCAACAAACAGAAGTCCATATGACTGCTATACACATCAGATAAGACCACAGAAGAGGATATCAAAAAGGTGATACCCTTCACAATAGTCAAGCACAACTTGAAATATCTAGAGATATACCTGACTAAAAGAACAAAAGATCTGTATGAGGAAAACTACAGAGCACTATTACAAGAAACCAAGAGTGACCTCAACAAATGGAAGAATATCCCATGCTCGTGGATTGGAAGACTCAATATAGTAAAGATGTCAGTTCTGCCTAAGGCACTATATAAGTTTAATGCAACCTGATACAAATACCATCATCTTTCTTCAAAGAAAGGGAAAAACTGATTGCCAACTTCATATGGAGAGGGAAGAAGCTCAGAATTGGCAGAGAACTTCTAAAGAAAAAGGACAGAGTGGAGGGCTTGCTTTTCCTGACTTATCACCTATTATACAGCCACAGTGGTCAAAACCACATGGTATTGATTTAATGACAGATACTCAAACCAATAAAAAATAACTGAATACCCAGAAATAAAATCATCAGCATACAGCCAACTGTTCTTTGATAAGGGCCCCCCAAAAAATCAAATGGGAAGCAGATGCCCTTTCAACAAGTGGTGCTGGAAAATATGAATATCTACCTGCAGAAAAATGAAGCAAGACCCTTACCTCATTCCATGCACAAGAATAAACTCAAGGTGGATCACAGACCTTGATGTAAATCCCAAACGATTAGGACCATCAATGAGGGAATTGGGACAAACCTGAGAACATTGGCTCAGGGAATATATAGGCTATCAGAAATAGGGAAGGACACAAATACAGATGAGGCACAAATTGACAAGTGGGATATGCTGAAGATAAATTACCTGTGTATATCCTAAGAATTCACCAAGAGAGTAATCAGAGAGCCCACGGACTGGGGAAGCATCTTTAGCAATGACACATCAGACAAAAGCCTTATTACTAAAATCTACAGTACTCTGCTAGCTTCCAAAAAGAAAACAAATAATTGCCCACTGAGGAGGTGGGCAAAGGACCTGAACAGAAGTTTCACAAGGGCATAAATCTGAATGGTCAATAAACATATGAGAAAATGTTCTCGATCATTATCCATAAGAGAAATACAAGTTAAAACTATAAGATACCAACCAACACCCTCAAAGATAGCCCAATTCAAAAAATCAGAAAATAACAAGTGTTTGTTGGAGGGACTGGGGTGAGATAGGAACTCTCGTCCACTGCTGATGGACCTATAGGTAATTACAGGCACAATGGAAATCAATTTCGTAGTATCTGAAACAGATGGAAATCGAGCTACCATATGACCCAGCAATCCCCCTACTGGGCATATACCCAAGAAGAGGCAAGAAACAAACCACGGCCAGACATCTGTGCCCCAATGTTCATTGTGGCACAGGTCACAGTTGCAAGGAGTTGAAAACAACCCTAATTTCCATCAACGGATGAATAGATTAAAAACTGTGATACATACATGCAATGGAGTACTACGCATCGCTAAAAAGCAATGATGAACACATGAAGCACATCGCTGCATGGGAAGAACTGGAGGAAATTATGCTAAGCGAAGTAAGCCAGCACAAAAGAACAAGTACAATATGAGTCTGCTAAGGTTAGCTTAAAACTACAAAAGGAGCATAGGGGAAAGGCTACTATACATACATTCCCCGAGAGAAGTCCAGGTACTATGGCAGGGGCCAGACCCAACCCAGGGATACATAGGGTAGCCAACTAAAAAGGACGGGGGGAAATACATAGATACTTGGGGAACAGGGCACTAATCCACCTAATGGGAGGGTGTTGCTTATATCTCCACAGTAGAGGGAGAGAGGGGACCAGACTTTAATCCGGTACACCAAGACATGAATGCAAATACAGGCTTGAAGTAGGGAACCAATAGAGAATGTGTGGCTGGCCCCAGTCCCAAATACGTGGACACCCCACCACCACCACCCACCATCCGCCCAGAAGAATTCACTTCAGAGGACAGCACTGAAGCCACAGCTCAGAGAGAGGGGTCCGTCTGATCAGAGCACACATGAGCAAATGAAGAGGCAAGGAGGGAGAGTAGAACACATCCTGGCCCACCAAGCCCCACGGATGGACGATACTCCTGCTCGGAGCAGCCAATTCACAGAAAGGACCATAGGGCCAGCCCCACCACAAGACAAGACGTCCCTCACTGATCACATGCTATGAGGAACAACACTGGAGGCCCAGTGTAGCAGCTGTGCCCTATCTGACCCCACCACACCGTGGTGAAACGCTAAGGGCATGCAGCAGAGCAGCAATGGGAGCAAAGCAATGATGTCCCCGGGGAATACCAAAAATAGGCTTTGGGGCCGGGGCATGGCATCCCATCAGACGCGACCAGAAAACACTCCTAAAGACCAACAAACAGAACTGGGATTACTTATAGGCTTTTCTTTTTTTGAAATTGCTTGTTGCTGTTTGGTTTTTTGGCTTTCTTTTCTTGTTTTGTTTTGCTCTGTCTTGTTTTTGTGCTTATTATTGTCTCTGAATGTCTATCTAGATAAGATAGAGGGGATAAACAATCCAGAGGGGGGAAGGAAGTGAGTGTTAACAAACCCAAGTACAAGGGAACAACAAGTGATCTAAAATCGATGGTGAGGAGGATGCCGAGTAGGGCTTGATCCAGAGTAATGTAACCGAGAGGAATTACTGAAACCCAAATGAAGGCTGAACATGATCACGGGACAAGAGGAAAGTAAAAGGAAATAGAGGAAAGAACTCGGAGGCAAAGGGCATTTATAGAGGGCTAAATATAGGCATTTACATATGCAAATATATTTTATATAATGATAGGAAATAGATCTATGTACATATATTTATATGTTAAGTATTAAGGTAGCAGGTGGACATTGGGCCTCTACTGAAGTATTCCCTCGATGAAAGAACACTTTGTTCTAATAACCTGGCATTCCGTGATGCTTACCTTCCTGACACAATCACTGAAGACAAATGGGTGCATAAGCAAATGTGAAGAAAGCTGATGGTGCCTGGCTATCAAAAGATATAGTATCTGGGGTCTTAAAGACTTGAAGATAAATAAGTGACCATCTAGGTGAGAAGCAACAAAGCCCACATGGAAGAAGCACACCAGCCTGTGTGATCATGAGCTGTTAAAGGGATCAGGTACCAGAACAAAAAATCATCAGTGTAATGAGGGGGAGTGCAGAGTGGAGACTCAAAGATCATCTGTAAACAATTGGACATCCATCCCCTTACAGAAGGGTCACAGGAAGAGACAAGCCAGTCAGGATGCAGTGTAGCAATGATGAAACATACAACTTTCCTCTAGTTCTTGAATGATTCCTCCTCCCCACTATCATGACCCCATTTCTACCTTACAAATTCAGCTAGACCAGAGCATGTACACTGATACAGATAAGAGATGGAAACACGGGGAATGCAGGACAGATCAACCCCTCAGGACCAATAATGAGAGTAGTGATACCAGGAGGGGAAGGGGAAGGTGGGGGAGAAAGGGGAAACTGATCACAATAACCCCCTCCCAGGAAGATGTACAACAGAAAAGTGGGTGGAGGGAGACATCGGTCAGTGTAAGACATGAAAAAAATCATAATAATTTATAAATTATCCAGGGTTCATGAGGGAGGGAGGGTGGAGGAGGGAGGGGAAAATGAGGAACTGATACCAACAGCTCAAGTAGAACAAAAACATTTTGAATATAATAATTACAACCTATGTACAAAAGCGCTTGACACTTGGATGGATGGGTGGATTGTGATAAGAGCTGTACGAGCCTCCAATAACATGATCTTTAAATTTATTTTAATTAAGAAATAAAATATTGCCAAGAACATTTGGTAATATTCTGCATTAAAAAAAAAAAAGTACAGCCAGAGTGCTCCTTAGAGGCAAGGCTTATGAGACTTCATCTCACGTACTTTGGACATGGTGACTGGAGACACTAGCTCCCGGGACATCACACTTGGTAAAGCAGATAAAGGGAGGCCCTCATTGAGATGGGCTGGCGTGGTGGCTGAAACAATGGTGACGATGACACACACCTGGCGGTGTTTCACTCTGGTGTGGGGTCACTGTGCATCAGAGCCAACTCGATGGCACCTGACAAGAACAAGAACGTAAACTCCACACTACATCCAAGTGCCTCACGTGCACACGGAAGTGGGACATGGCATGAAGAAGACCAAAGAAGAAGGAGCTGGCACATTTCTCTCTCTTTGTTCCCAACAGTTTCGTTGGCATTTAACTCACATATCACACAATCCAAGAGTTAAGAGTTGTACAATCATCACCACAATCCGTTTGGGAACAATTTCTTCATTCTTGCTGACTCCCCATTTCCCCCCAACCTCCCCTGCCATCTCTCCAAGAAACCAGCAACCTGCCTCTATAGATTTACTTATACTAGATTCCATATACAGAAACCACTAAAAACAAACGAACACCTAAAAGCTGATACCAAGGGCTCAAGTCAAAAGAAAATGTTTTGGAAATGATGGTGGCAATATATGTACAAATGCGGTGAGCACAATGGAGGTATGGATTGCTATAAGAGCCCCCAATAAAATGATTTATTTTTTTAAAAACTAACAAGAATTAAAAGGACAATAGATAAAACCTCAATTGAAAAGCAGAACATATTAAAAACTAGAACAAACTTAAATGGATCACAAGGGAAACCAAATGATAGGCTGCTAATGGGTCAAAAAGGGGATCAAATTATAAGATAGGATATTTTGACCTGTGTCTGCCATAATTGAATTTGCAGCGCTCTCAGAGAGTCTGATAATAGGGCCATTCAGGTCCCTCGACCGTGATCAGACTCTTCCCCAGAGGCTCGATCCATGGGTGGACCCTGCAAGAACAGGCACGTTCCAGCTGTGGTGCCGGAGCAGAAAGAGCACACGGATCTGCCTGGAAACAAGTACAGCTGGTGCTCCTGGAAAGGAAGATGGCAAGACTCCACCTCATGTCCATGGACGTGTTCTCCGGAGAGACCAGTCCCTGGGGAAGGACACTGCGTGCTTGGTAAAGTGGAGGGGCGGTGAGAGAGAGGAGGGCCCGTTGTGGCATGAACTTGCCCGGGGCTGCAACACTGGGCTCAGGGATGGTCATTGTGAGGATGGCGCAGGACTGGGCAGTGCTTGTTCTGTGTGTTCAGAGTCCCTGGGAGGCGGACTTGATGGAGCCAAGTTACAACAGCACCTTGTTACTGCGCTTGTTTGACTACGTCTGCGTAGGTCATCTGTCATCTTATGAGGAGAGAGGATGAGTAAAACATCTTTGGGGGGACGAAAAACCGAAACATGGGCGAAGGGGGACAGCCGACGGTGTAAGATACGAAAATAATCATTTATCATTTATCAGGGAACCACGAGGGTAGGGGGGTGGGCGTGGGGGTGGGGAAGAGGAACTGATACCAAGGGCTCAAGTGGAAAGCAATGATGTTGTGAAAACAATGATGTACGAATGTATTTGATATACTGGATTGTCACAAGAGCTGGAAGAGCTCCCAATAAAGGTATTTATTAATTTAAAATATTAAATAAATAAGACATCTCTGGCATTTGCCTGTGGAAATATCAATTCCAGTGTTTTTCGTGCCCTTGTGAAGCTCCATGTGTCCTTCTGCCTGAAGGACCTCACTTAGCATGCTGGCAGTGCATCTCTCCTGATGAGACTCTCTCTCGGCTTTGTAAGTCGGGGGGGGGGGGTGCAGGTGGAGAGAGACTATTTTGCTTTTGTTTCTTATGTATGTTTCTGCTAGACACAGAATCCTAGACTGACCCCCACCGCCAGCCCCACCTCCCCTTCGACACGTCCAAGATGCTGCTCCACCATCTCCTGACTGGCATAGTTCCCCATAAGAAATCAGCTGTCCTCCTGCATTCTATTCCACTGCACTTGTGGGTTCTTTCTGCACCCCTCACTGATTTTAAGATTGTTCCTTTACCATTAGTTTTGAACTAATTTCACCACGCTCTGCCTGAGGGCAGGCCTGGGCTGTCCTTTGATTTTTCCTGGCCCCCATGTGCGAGCTTGGTTGGGCTTTTGGAATCTGTGGGCTTGTAGTTGTCCTGTTCTGTGGAGACTACTTGTCCATTATTTCTTCTCTCCCCTCTGGGGTGTGGGTACTGCAGGCAAACATGTGAGGCCCCTGGAAGTTGTCCCGTACCTCACTGATACTCTTGGGGCATGTTTCATGGTTAGTTTCTATGACTGTCTTCAGGCCTGCGAATCATTTCTTCAGAGTGCTCTAACCTGCCATTCAGGACACTGTTCACCGGTCACGTTGCAGGTTTTCTCTCTAGGAATTTGACTGGGGTCTTCCATGTCTCTATTTAACTTTAAGAACATATGGGACACAGTTGTAACGACTGCTTTCATGTCTTTTGTCGGCCAATTCTAACATCTGTGTCAGCCCTGGGCTGGCTCTGATGATTTATTGCTTCACTGTAGGTCGTGTTTTCCTGCTTCCTTGCCTGCCACTTAAGTTTTTATTGGATTTCAGACATTGCGTATTTTACCTGGTTGCGTGTTGAATTTTTTTATTCCTGGATGTGTTGCTAAATTTTGTGTTCAGACACTGTTTGACCCACCTGGCTGTAGATTCGGAGACTTGCTGGTGTTCAGTCTGAGGTTACTTCTCCCACTGCAGCAGCAGGGCCCTGGATGAGCTCCAGCGATGGCCGGGCAGCAGGAGGCCCTTGGCTGACAGCTGGGACAGGCATCCCCAGGCCCTGCATAAGCACCAGGCTTCTTACTTCTGGTCTCTCTAATGCTTCCCTCCTCACTGCAGGTGGTCTCTTCACATCCATCTGCTGATCAGTCCCCCACAAGGAGTTCACCATGGGCAGTTCCGCCCCTCCAGTCCCTGAGCCCCCTCCTCCTTCCTGCTCCACAGCCTGGAAATGCCCTCCAACAGGACATTGGGAAAGCCCTGTGCCCTGAGCTTCTAGGACTGGCTTTTGTGTCCATCGCATTCTGGCAGGGTGCAGACAGGTCACCTTGGCTGGAGGCAGAAATCCAAATGTTTTTTTCGATTTTAATTCATTTGCATTCAAACAGGGACAGGTGAGTAGTGCTTTCCAGCTGAGTGGCCCAGGGCTCCATAGGACCAGGTGGGCTGGCTCCTCGAAGCTGCTCAGCCTCTGGCCCCCCAGGGGTCTGTTCTCTGGCCCCCAGAGTATCTGTCGAGTGAACAGCTAGCGGAACAAGTATCATCAGCACAACTCTAGGGGAGCTCCGGAAGCCTGGCCCCCAAGTGCCCCCAAACCAAACACTGCCAAGACGTCACGATGCCATATTCCATTCCCTCAGGTGGGTCACCTACATGCCCTGGGAGCCCCCTGAACCTGGGCTTGCCTGTGGTCCCTGGTAGCCATGGTTCCTCAGCACCCTCTCCTGTGCCTGTGCTCTCCGGGCCTCCTCAGGGCCCTGACCATCCTTGGACTGAGAGCATCTTGTTTCGCCCTGCACCACGTAAGCCCAAAGCAGAGAGTCACCAGCAGCTGTGGTCCAATCCGGAAGAACAGACAGCAGAGGACTGCAGGGGCTGATGCCCTGCCTGTGAGCTCCAGTCTCTGCCCAGTCCAGAGCTGAGCAGGTTCTGGGCTGCCAGTCAAGGAGCTGTCTCTAGCTCTGAGATGGTCACAAGAAGGGAACGGCTGCTCACCCCTCCTTATGAATCTCACTCAGTGCTGGCTAAGGCTAAGTGTCTTCCAAGAAGCACAAACATGGCAGATTGAGCAGCTGTCCCGGGGCTCCGAGCACCGAGTGCCCATATTTCAGTGCAGTAAAGAGGGGTGGGGGGAGAACCAGAAGGCTGTGAGTGTGTCATGGCCCTGTGATGCCCAGGTTGGAGGGATACAAGGTCTGGGGACACAAACAAAGGGGCAAAGGGGCTGTGGACAGGACCTGGCTCCTCCGCATCTCGCAGGCTGGGGGGAGGGGTCCTTTCCTCCACAGCTGGATGAAGCTGGCTTTTACTGAAATGAACCATCTGTGCCCACACTCACCACACCCACTTTCTCCTGTCTCCAGCTCTGCCCTGCCTCAGTTTCCCTCCTGCACCAAGGGTGACTGTGCTCCCTGGAGGTCCTGAATCCTGACCACTCACCTGCCCCCAGCATCTCCCCTACCCTTCAGCAAGGCCGGGCTGTACCCTTGAGGGCTCAGGTTGGCCAGGACCTGGAGCCCACAGACCCCTGTCCACTGCTGACAGGGTTGCTAGAGGGTTACACCCATAACACCCATCACACACACACACACACACCCATGACACTCATCATACACACACCCATCACACACACTGGGACCTGGGGACAGTAGAACTCACTCACCCTTAATGAGGCTGGCAGAGCGCACGCATGCACACTCATACACAGATACACACACACGCACCACACATATAAACATACACACACAGATCACACACACCCATCATACACATAAACATATTCCTCACACGTGCACACATGCACACGCAGCCCCTCCAGCAAGCCCAGACCTTGCAGACCAGCAGCACTAGCCCCTCCCTGTCTGGGGACGCGGGGTCCTGCTAAGCCTGCAGCAGGATGTGCAGGCACATCGGAGCTGCTCCTGCTGATGGCTCAGCACCTCTGGACCCCCAGGGACTGCGGGATTAAGCCACAGATTGCATGTCTGCCAAGGAGCCTTCTTCAGGGGCCCAGGCCTCCAAGCACCCGGCGAGGGGGCTTTAAAATAAACAAATGCAGAGCCTTGGAGTCTAATCAGACCCACAGGCCATCTGCAGAAGAGGCCTGCCCACAGAGCCCCAACGCTGCTGTCTGTACAGAGGCTGAGGGTGACGGTGTGGTTGGGGGCTGAACCACTGACCTCTGGTCAGCAGATGAGCTACCTTGAGGGTTGGAGGTGGGGTCCTGTGTAACAGCCATAGGGCGGTGAGCCTAGTGTGGAGCCCAGGTTGTTCTGGGAGGCTGTGCCCCCTCCAGTCCCTTGGGCTCAGGGTCTAGGCAGGGGCACCTGGAAGCTGAAGGAGTCCTCTCTGCACCTCCCGGACAGAAGCCTCAGAGGAGTCCCTGCTCCCCAGCCTCCTCCTCTTCATCTGTGTGACCACACAGAGGGCAAGAGCAAAGGGCCATGATCATCACCATCCTCATGGAGGGCAGGGAGCAGGGAGAGGCCCCCAGGATGGGGTCAGACTTAAGGTGTGGAGGGGGCGGAGCTTGAGAGAAGAAAGGACTGCAGGCACCACTGCCGTACAGAGAGAAGCTTGAAGGGGTCAAGGGTTTCGTCTTGCTTGGATCCACAACCATGCTCCTGGAGCAGCCGTCAGGACTTCAGTGACACCTGGCATCGGGCAAATCTTCTAAGGCCTCCCCTTCAAGTTGAAGCTCAGGGAAGTCACTCCGAGGATGCTGTGCCCCTGACCCAAGCCATGGTGTTCATATGGCCTCACATGCACATGGAAGTTGGACCATGAATAAGGAAGGGAGCACCGGAAGGGATGCCTTTGAACATGGTGTTACGGAAGAACGCGGAAAGCAGTGGACTACTAGGAGAACAAACCTGTCCTTTCCGCCAGAGGATGCCTTAAAGGCAAGGAGGGTAGACTTCATCTCACGCACGTTGGACGTGCTACCAAGAGAGATTAGTCCCTAGAGAAGGGCGTCGTGCTCAGCAGAGTAGAGGGGCAGTGACGGAGAGAAAGGCCTGAAGAGGTGGATGGACACAGAGCACGGGATGAGCTCAGACGTCAGAACAAGGGTGAGGACGTGCGGGACTGGGCGGGGATTTGCCCCATCGTGCCTGGGCTTGCTCAGAGTCTTTCCCTGTCAGCAACAAGCCTGCAGACAGAGCTCCATTTGGGAACAGGGCTTTCTTTGTTACGTTTATGACCCGACGTCAGTGTAGGGTGTGCCCAAGCCTAACCTCCTCTGCTTACCGCCACAAGCCGACTCAGCAGAGCAAGCCCTAAATGGGATAGGGGTGGGGCAGACCTTGAAGGGAGGTACTACCTACGGGAGGGAGGTAAAAGAGACTAGGTCCTAGTCAGGAAGGAGGAAGAAGGAGCCCTGGTGGTCTAGGGACTATCCATTGAGCCATGAGGTCAGCAGCTCAAACCCAGGAGCCGCTCCCCCTGGGAGAAAAAAGAGGCTATCTACTCCAGCAGGGACTTACAGCCTCAGGAACCCTAGCTGGCTCTGCTTGGGGTCAGCGCTGACTCAATAGTGCTGGATTGTTTGTGTGGGGAAAAGGGGGGTGGGCAGGGGTTAATGGATGGATGGATGGATGGGTGGGTGAGTGGATGGATGGATGGGTGAATGGGTGGATAGATGGATGTGCTAGGCAGGGTTCTCTGGAGAAACAAACCAAGACACATGATTATATATAATCATAGATAGATAGATAGATAGATAGATAGATAGATAGATAGATAGATAGATAGATAGATAGATAGATAGATTTATACAGCAAGAAGGGCTATAACAGCCAATTAGTCCACACAGCAGTACAGAGGGCTCAGTTCAACTCACTTTCATGGAACAGCTAACATACTAGAAGTTCTTCAGCTCACGTGGGCTGCCAGGTGTAAAGTCAAGGAAGCAGACAGTGGAGTCCTCCCTTGGGCAAGGCAGGCAGAGGCTGCCCACAGGCAGCAGGCAGCAAGGTGGGTCAGCAATAGTCAGTAGCTCGGGAACTTAGTGAAGCAGGCCCACACGGGACCTCCATCTCAAGCACTGTGACAGGATCCGTCAGCCTGAAGCTCAAACGACGTACACACCAGCAGCCTGGCAAAGCAGGTCTCACAGGAGCCTCAAGCTCTAGCCACACGATCCACAGGTTCATTTGGACCACAGGTAATGTAGCACACAAGTTGAGGCAGAAAACTAGCGAAAGCAGCAGCATGCTGGTCCGATCACCAGGGAGCAGGAGAGATCACCCACATGTTCCTTTTGGCCTAGTTGGCACAATGAACTTAACTATCACAATGGATGGATGGATGGATGGATGGATGGATGGATGGATGGATGGATGGAGAAAACACCTTCCCCTATATCTGGCCCAGAGTTCACTGCTGGCCTCCTGAATTGAGAGAAAGCAGTCTTGGGAGACAAAGAAAACCCCTCCTTCCAGAAGGGTGACATCACAGGTGCAGGGGAAGGACCGCCATATTGCTTTGGGAACACAGTTCTACCCATAACTCCAAGTCAGGGCCCAGAGCAGCTTCCCAGCCCCCTCCCCACCCTGGGGCCTCTGCTGGCCCACCTGCCAGCCTTGTCTTCACAGACCACCTGCGGCACCCCAACTCTTCACCACTCCCACCAAGAGGGCCTCAGGGGTCAGCGCAGTGGGGCCCATTCACTGTAATGCCCCTGGGCGCCCTCTCCCTCCTCCAGAGGTCAAAGTGCTCGGGAGACTCCCTGCTGCTTCCCTGGGGTCCCCTGAGCCAAATGGTCAGGTGTGCAGGGCGTGGCTGCGATGGGAAGCAGCAGGGCTAGCAGTGGCCTGGTGTGCCTACATGCAGGGGCATTGGGAGCTTCACCTCAAGAGCTCCCCACTGTCCACCACAGGCAGAGGGCAGCAGCCTAGGTCTCTGTCCCTGCACAGTGTCCTTCCACCGTGACAGCAGCAAGGTACTGTCTGTGGTCCGGAACAGGTCTTCAGTGCCCCCACCCACCCGGAGGCTCGGACTGTTGGACCTTGTTCCAGCCCTGCACCTGTGGGTGCGGCCTGGCTCACAGCCAGAGGCTCTCCGCTCGTGTTACATGAACTCAACCTCAACAGAGTGTGCCTACTGACCGCAGCCCCGGTGACTGCCATCCACCCAAGAGAAGGGCAAGAGCGGGTCCATGCAATGTTAACAGCAAGCAGAGCTCAGGGCGGGGGACGGGGGTCCTTCCCCAGGATAGGGTGGGTGGCCCTCCCCCAGGGCAGCAGGGGAAACGCCCCCAGCACCTTTGGAGGGAGCCTGCCTGGATACCCTGGATTCAAACTCCCAGCCTCAAAGAGAGAGAAGGAAGCCATCTCCGCTCTTTCAAGCCACCCAGTATGGGGTCAGGGGCTTAAGTCAGACTCAGACTCCCCACTTGGAGGGCCCACCTCCATACAGGAGAGTAAGAGCCCCTGCCTTAGCACAGAGCCCAGCCCCAGCCCAGGCAGCTCCCTGGCCCTCCCTCTTTGTCCCTGTCCCTTCCAGGCCCCTCTCAGCCCTGGGCTTCCCCACCTGCTGTGTCCCCTGGAGAGCTATTCTGCAGGCTATTCTGGGCAGACATCTGGGGGGTCAGTAACCAGGGCAGCTGGGCGCAGGGAGGAATGTGCCCACAGAGACACATCAGCCTGCCAGAATGAACGGGCTCTCTGGCATTTCCAAGGCTCCCGCCCCTCACAGGCCCGGTTCCGATCCCTGAAGGCCAACAGCCTGCCAGTGAGCCCGCTGGTCCCCAGGAGGGATGGTGTGCATTTGCTCTGAGGAGAAGCACTTACATGCCCACCATTGCCACAGCCACCAACCCGACGCAGTGCAGAGGAAGCAGGGGCAAGCGAGGCAGAAAGGAATGCACACTGGCCCAAGCTGTCTGTCCCCAGGACCTGACCTGGACCACACCAGCTCTCTCCACCTGTCCACACATCTGTCTCCACGCCTCGCACAGTCTGGGCCCAGGTCCACTAGGCATTATGTCCATCAGTGGGCGGTAGGTGACCACAGGGGCTGCGTCCACCCACGGAATCTGCAGGAGTCCCTGTGCAGCCACAGAGCGGCTGCGCATTGAAAACACGCTGCTGAACAAGAAGACAGAGTCAGCGGCTCCAAACCGCTCGCAGGACTGGAAAGATTGTGGAAGTTGCCCCAGATTTCTTTGAAGCCCCCCTGGCCTGAGGAACCCCAATGGTGTCACAGTTACACGTCGGGCTGCTGTCCGCGAGGTCAGCAGTTTGAAACCACTGGCTGCTCCAAGGGAGAAAGATGAGGCTCTCTACTCCCATAGACAGTGACAGTCGGGAAACTCAGGGTGGTTCACCCTGTCCCACAGGTGGCTGTGAGCCAGCATCGACTCAATGGCAGAGTGGGTCTGGGAACATGGGATAAACACAGGCACAGCTGGACTGCGACGCGGACAGGCGGGGAAGGGATGGTGCACTGATGATGGGGCTGGTGAGGAACGGCAAAGGACCCAGGGCTGTAGAAGACACGTGGCCAAGTGCTCCTGATCAGGGAGGTGTCAAGAGTCCACCGCAGTCATGGACGTGGAGGCTCTCTCTCTCTCTCTCTCTCTCTCTCTCTCGGAGGCCCAATGGCTGTCGCATAAGCACTGGGCTGCTAATGTTAAAACTCTGTAAGAGAAAGACGAAACTCCGTGCTCCAGTACGCGTCCCGGCCAGGGAAACCCAGAGCAGGACCAGGAGGAGCCAGGAAGATTGCAAGGACCACAGCCACCAGAGAACAAACACATGCGTCTTGATAGAAGCGCGGCCAGAGTGCTCCTTAGATCAAGAATGGTGAGACTTCCTCGCACATACTTTGGACATGTGGTCAGGAGAGACCAGTCCCTGGAGCAGGACATCATCCTTGGTGAAGCAGAGGGGCAGTGAAAAGAGGAGAGCCGTGGACAGGACACATGGACGCAGTGACAATGGTGAGGGGGGCAGGACCGGGCGGCGGTGACCGCTCTGTTGTACATCGAGGGTGCTGGACAGCAGCATGAAGAAGCCAGAGACTAGCACTGGTGACCGGGGGTCGAAATGATGGTGGCCCAGAGGGGGAAGGGCTTAGCTGGCAGGATGGCCTGGGAGGGAGGAGGGTGAGACAGGGTGTGGGGCCAGAGGGTGTGACTGCTGCCTCTGGGCTGTCCCCGTGGAGACGGCTGAGACAGCATGAGTGTGGACCTGCCAGTGTGCATCTCCTCACCATGATGATGATAATAATGGGATTGGGCGTGGGGGAGGGAGGGAAAATGAAGAGCTGATACCAAGGGCTCAAGTAGAAAGAAAATGTTTTGAAAAGGATGATGGCAATATACGTATGAATGTGCTTGACACAATGGATGTAGATGGTTACAAAAGCTGTAAGAGCCCCTAATAAAATGATTAATAATAATAATAAAACAGTTGAAGGGAAATTCCCCTAAATGCCGCAATGTTCTCAGTGGGCGGCTGTGCTGGGGCGGGAGGCATGGGTGGGGGTGCTCCTTTTCTGTCTTCCCCACTCCTTCCCACGACGGCCTCCTGTTCTCCTTTCACAGAAGTCAGGAAGCCTTGGGGCCAGGACCCGAGGTGGGGGCGGGGGACACGAACCCACCCCCCTTCTGAAGACGGCTGGACAAGCTGAAGCATCAAGAGCAGATCAGATGGCGGGAAGCGAACCAGGTGGCCCCACCCTCAGGGAAGACCCAGCCCCAGTAAGGGAGGCCCTAAGCAGAGGCCCAGACCGTGGAGGACTTGGCCATCTGATGGGGGCTGCCCCAAGCACTGCCCCCTCAGAGCAGCGGGCGAGGGGCAGCTGGAGGGACTGGGTGCCTAGGGCTGCCAGTGTGGTCCCTGGGAGCCCTACGCAGTCAGCCACGCCCAGGGGCCGTCAGAGAGGGCGTGTACACTGTGGCCCTGGGCCGTGCTACAGGTCAGAACCCGTGCTGCATGTTTCCAGACATGATGCTGGGACTGTCAGGGTTGGGGTGGGGGGTTTGGGAGAGTCTGGCCTGTGTCCCTGTAAGATCCGAGAAATCATCAAGACTGGCTAACATCACCTGCCTGGCCAGTGAGAAGCAGTTCCGGGTATCACTTCAGGGGTGAATTGGTCTAATGTTTGACCAGGACGGCCAAGGATGATGTCATTCATATCCCCACGGTCATGCTCTGCAGAGTCCAGGCCCAGAGCTGGCCGGAGCTAAGCATGCTCCAGGAGAAGGGGCAGAGTTAATGGGCAGTAAGCCAGTCCTTGAGTGGGCAGGCAGTTCCTGATGGTGACCATCGTGGTCCAGGGAATCACAAGACTTGAACTTTGACCTACGTGCTCCCAGGCCAAGAGCATCCCCCCCCCAGGCACCTAGAGCAAGCAGGTCAGTTACCTCCAAGAAGGGACCATCTTCCTGCCAACGCCCAGGTGGCACAGCACAGTTGGGACACCCGAGCGGCTCCTCAGGAGGCAGACGGATGGTCTGTGCCGAAGCGGGGGGGGGGGGGGGGGGGGCTTGTCCACGGGGCTGGTCTGAGCCAGCATTGGCACTGTGGCAGAGAGTTTGGTGATCATCCTACTCGTTCCCCTAGGTGAATTCCAGCCGGGGCCCCCCAAGTTGCTGAGAAGAGCCCTGCCCCAGGGCTCCAGGACTGTGACCCTCCAGCCAGGCCTTTCTGCGGTGGGGCCTCTGAGCGAGTTGGCCGGCCAACATTATGGGTAGTGGCCCAGAGCTCACCATCTGTGCCTCCCAGGACATCCACAAAGTCCTCCCAGGGCTCAGCGTGTTCCCACAAGAACATTCTCAAGTGGCACCCCAGCACACCGAACCAGCCAGGCACGCGGTCCAGCAGCCGAGGGCACTGGACAAGCACGGGCTGCAAGAGGGAAGGGAGCTTCCACCACATGGAAAGGATCAGACCCCGCTCAGAGAGGTCTGCGAGAAACCGGAAGCTGTCACTCATGCCTGAGCAGACTAGCCAAAGAGCCCAAGGGGACGGATCACATGTTAGGACCTGCTGGCCAGGCTCAGCAGTAGCTAGCTGTTGGCAGCGAAGGCAAGAATGCGTGCCGGTCAGTGTCGCATTCCTGTGACGTCTGTTCCTGTGGCTCTTTGCCTCGTGCACGGTGGTGCCACTGCGTGCTGTGCCGCCGCCACGTGGGATTGGCTGAGGTCCTCACTGCCTCGCCAGCCCCCAAGACAAACAAGGGTGGGCGTAAGGGGGATGCCGATGACTCAGGCAACAACAGTGAGAGCTGGAAGGAAATCGATGGGACAGCAGCTGACATCAGGACAGACTGGCACCGGAAGCTAATCCTGAGGACGGTGCGATCCGGAGCCAGGAGCAGCAAAGCCAGGTTCCCCTCCACACGGCCACACAAGGGGGGCGTGCGCTGTGGAGGCAGCAGAGAGCCCCGCTCAGAGAAGCCGAACTCCGTGGAGAAGCATGCGGCCTTGGGATTGGAGGAAGGCTTCTTACAGCCCGGAAAAGCAGATCTCACAACCTGGCTTGCTGAAAGTGACGAGGACTTGAAACGCCGGCTGATGAAGATCAAGGGTGGGCCTTCAGTAGGGTTCCACCTGAGCTGACGAGCTTGGCCAACAGACAGCCTTGCCATCAGGGGAGACAAGATCCAAGGCCCTGTCGAGGCCTTCCCGTCACCTGTGGGGGACGCGCCCTCGACACCCCGACCGTCTTGGTTCCTCTTGGTATAAACCCCGACTTGGAGCATACCTGATGGGTGTGCAGAGGGAGCATGGGGGACACTGGTGTCACCCATATGAGGGCATCAATGAGTGTACCGACAAAGGCTCAAGAAAGCCAATCTGTATCCACTGTAGTGAGAGGCTTGATTAGCCGATTTAGCGAAATTGGGCACCCAAGCCTCATATGACCCAATAAGGGGTCCCGCCCGCCCCACGCTGGTTCCGGAGAGTTCTACATTCAGTCCCTAGGTGGGAGTCCTTCTCCTGGCTTCTTATTGACTGAGGACTATGGGGTTAGAACCTTCCTGGCCGGCCACCTACTTCATGTAAGGTTCCTACCTTGGGGCAGATTCTCAGCCTCCCTCCCTTGACTCATTGCGGTCACAGGTTCTGACCCCAGGTGCCTGTGCTCTTGCAATGATCCCATCAGCAATCAGCTGTGCTCCGGCAACTTAGGAACTTTGTGGCCTTTTGTGCCCTTAATGCAGTGGTCCTCAGCCTTCCTCGTGCCACGACCCTTCCATACAGCTCCTCATGTGGTGGTGACCCCCAGCCATAAAATCATTTTTGTTGCTACCTCATCACTGTAATTTTGCTATTGTTATGAATCAGGCAATCCCTGTGAAAGGGTAGTTCGACCCCTAAAGGGGTCGCGACCCACAGGTTGAGAATGGCTGCCTTAAAGACTGACGATGGGCCCGTTGGGGATTTATTCTTCACACTTGATCCACAGTCCACGTTTGTGGAAGCAGCAGGTCAGAGAGCCAGTGGTATACACATTCCTTGTCAACGTGCTCCAGAGCAAAGATGTCCCTGAGGACTCGGGTGTCTTCTGTGACCACGCGTGCCCCTGACGGCTGGCAGTGACAAAGGAAGAGCAGGGGGATCGCTGTCGGGGTGAAGAATGTGAGCAAATCTGCCTTGGAAGAAACGTGGGCAGAGTGCTCCATAGACGTGAGGATGCCTCCGGTCTCACCTGCTGCGGGCCTGTCTCCAGGGGGACCTGGCCCCGGGCAGGGGAGGGAGAGTGAGGGATACATAACACAAGAAATGAACTGTTAAGTTATAAACAGATAGATAGGTATATAAGACAAGCAATGAACAGTTAAATTATGAAGCAGTACAAATGGCTCAGTGCGACTCACTCCCGGGAGAGAGTTGTGAGACACTGGCAGTCCTTCAAGTCCTGAGGACTGCCAGGAAGTCCTCTGTAGAGAGACTAGGCTATCCCGGCACAGGCAGCAAACAGCAAGGCAGGTCACCAACCATCAGTCCCCAGCTCCAGAGATGAACATTCCAATCGTGTGGTCTTAAAGGGACCTCAACTTACAGCGACACAGTTCACAGGCTAGGCATCCCACAGGCAGTGTAGCCTGTAAATTGAGGCACAGAACAAGCAAGGCAGCCGCACACTGGTCCGATGATTAAAGAGCGAGAGACAAGAAAGGCGAGGCTCACCGAGCCATTTATCTCTCCGCCCTTCAATTAATCCCACATGTGTTTATCAGCTAGCCTGGCACAATAAACTATCTCACGGCCCGAGACGAACTCCGGGGGCCAGGGCACACTGGCGGTGCCCCACCTCACGGGCGATGGTGAAGGGGCAGGATGCAACCACAGTTAGGAGGGGCCTGGTGGCGCGGGTGTTAAGTGCCAGGCTGCTAGCCTAGAGGTCTGCAGTCGAATGCACCAGCCGTACCTGTGGAGAAAGCCAGCAGTCTGCTTCCGCAGAGGTGACAGTCTTGGGCACCCGTGCGGCACTTCTGACTGTCCTATAGGTCAGAGGTCACAGTAGCTCTGTTGCTGGGCGTTGGAATTGACTTTGGGCAGTGCGTTCTTGAGGCACTGTCTGACACCCATCATCTTTACCACGATGTCAGGTCTGGGTGCAGAGATGGGGAGCCTGGTAGCCGGCACCATGGCGTGGCTGCATGAGCGTGCAGAGTGGGAGACAGACCCTGGGCCCCTGCGGGCCTGCTCCTGCCCAAGCTCTGTGCAGCAGTTACCACTGGGCAGCCCAGACACACAGCCTCCAGCAAATGGACCTGTTCTCCCGCCTCCCACCTGGGAGCCTGCCAGTCTCAACACTAGGAGGATGCTCTCTGTCTCCGTCTCTGTCTCCCCACCACCCCTCTCTCTCCCTCCCACTGTCTCCACCCCCACCCCCTACCCCTTCTGCATCTCTCTCCCTGTGGGACCTGGAGGAAGGTTCTTACTCCCCACCCCCCACCCCTCATTGGGAGGCTCTCAGCCAGCACCCTGCACATGCATGTCCTATGAGCTTCGGTACACGAGACACTTCTCACGGCCTTAGACACAAGAAGCATAGACATGGTCTTGTTATCCGGCGCATTCCGCCTCACCTCGGCCAAATCTCCAGCTCCAGCCCCACTCAGGGCTCCCTTATGTTTCTGAGCCAGGGGACTGATTGGCCATCAGCCATGGGCCCTGATGCAGCTCCCAGCCCGTCTCCCAGGCTGGGACCCCTCTCTGCCACCCTGAGCTTCCCTCTCAGCAACAGAGGGCCACAAGCCAGCCTCACAGTGGCACTCCCGGCTTCCCCCTAACATGGCCCCACTGACCTCCAACTCCGCAGCTGTCCAGGCAGGCAGGTGGCTGGCAAACCCATCTGCTGCCTCTCCCTCTCCCCAGCATGCCAACACCCTGGCTCTCCCCCTCACTCCTTCCTTCCCCAAGCTCCTCAGGCCTCCCACTTCCCAGCTCGGCTCCCTGCCCTCCATGGCCCTGACCCCAGATCCTGTGGTCCTCAAGGACCAGTCCAGGGGCCACCTCCATGTGCAGGGTGCCTCTTGGGTACACAACTTCCTTCCTGCCCTGACTGGGTACCACGGCCCTGAGGCTCAAAGAAGATGAGGACCCCACCTACCACATGCCTGGCTCAGGGGTAGTGCCGTTTGTGTTCAGCTCTGGGGTCCCTGTGGACACCAGCCCCGGGGAACCACCTGTTCCTGAAACACAGACATGGCCTGGGTGTGTCCCTAAAGAGGAAGAGGCAAGCACCCAAGGGGGAGGGCTTCAGGGAGCAGGGCTCACCCAGCAGGCCCGCCCATCCCCCAGTGGCCCTTAGCCATCTTTAAGCAGCGGAGAGGAGTCCAGCTGAGTCTGTATCACTAACCAGCACCAGGCAATGTCGGGCTGTTCCAGGCAGAGGGATTTAGAAGAGTCACTGTCACCGGGGAAGCTGGCCCTCCTGTAGCCTGACACATTCTCATGACCTCCTGCTCAGGACTCAGCCACAGGTGGGCGGCCTCAAACTGGGGAAGGTTTCCCAGCACTCACCCACCTTGAGGACAGCCACGCCCACTGTGGGACAGCAGGCCCCAGGCCCAGAGAGGACATTACCCTCTTATGGGCTGAACTCTTATGTGCCCCAACTATGTGCTGGGGTCCCGACCTGAAACACGGACCCTCTTTCAAAATCAGGGCTTTCTTTTGTTCTTTGGTGGGGGTCCTGCCGAGCACGGGACAGCCCCCTCCTGCCTAAGTGCCTTGCTCCTCCCACCGTGTCATCTCAGAACAAGGGTAGAGAGGCGGAGACATGGGAGCAGGTTGGCCCAGGCAAGGGTCTGTGGCATCCCGGGAGCCACAGACCCCAGGGAGGGGAGCCCACCAGAGAGACAGACACAGGCTCTGTCTCTGGGATGTGAGGTCACCAAGTCCCTGTCCCTTAAAGCTGGCGCTTCTGCAAAGGCAGCCGAAGGCCTGATGGAGACAGGGTGGCATGACAACTGTGACAGCCGGCTTTCCACAGACCCCTCACAGTTCGGACTCTGGGAGACCTGCTGGCATCATGGGTTTGTTGCGGGGTGCTGACCTCGAGGTCTGCAGTTCAAAGCCACCAGCAACTCTGAGAGAAAGGAGCGTCTCTACTTCCCTGATGAGGGTCCCGATGGCCATGGGCTTGGGCCTTTGTGTTCTGCTTGGGCTCTGGGGAAGGCTCTGTCTGCTGGTCTTGAAGAAATGGTTAATCCAGGGCGGCGCATCGGGGCTGCTTGCTGCTGCCCGGGCTTGCTGGTTTCATCTCTGCTGTCTCCAGAGATGGACCTAAGACCCCTCCACTTGTCCTGTCTCATCAGCTTCACAAAACAACCTGGTCACTGATGGGTGACAGCCACAGGCAGGGAAGTACATGTTGACAACACGGACTTGAGGAGCCAGAGTTCAATCCATGGCGCACATTGTCCTGAGCACCAGCCCCTCGCCCAGCTCTGGGAAGCAGTAGCAAGGCGGGTCCCAACCTGGGTGCAGAAGCCCTCCCATCAACAGACCCAGGCCCAGCACCTGCTGTCCCATGCTGCCTGCCCCCACCAGCCCACAGGCTTGGCTGGAGCACATCAGGGTCATAGATGCCCCCCACGTGCCCCAGGGTCCTGCAGACAGAAGCCCTGGGGTCCGATCGCCCTGGGGTAGTCCGGTGAGCAGCCTCCATCCTGCAGGATGGCGAGTACAGAGATGGGGATGATGATGGAGATGGTGGAGATGGCGCTGGTAACGGTGGTGATGAGGATGGCGAGGGTGAAGATGACGGAGGAGCTGGAGCTGGTGGAGTGAGGAGGAAGGTGAGGAAGGCGAGTGGTGGTCATGAGAATGGTGCAAGTGGTGATTCGATGGCAGAGATGACAGAGGTGGTGCCGATGGTGGGAGGGTGACGACTGTACTAACAGTGGCAGGGGTGGCAATGAGGATGAGGAGGATGATCAACTCATCACTGGTGAGTCCGTTTCAAGGCCCGCAGCACAGAGCCAGGCTGCCCCACTGGCTTCGGAGGCTGTGCATCTTTAAGGAAGCAAACGGCCTCATCGTTCTCCAGAGGAACGGCTGCTGGGTTCCAGCCACCGAAGTTCAGTAGGCAGCTGAGCACTTAGTCACTGCGCCACCAGGCTCCGCGTGAGGCCGGAGGCTGGCTTTCATGGCTACCACTGCGTGCTGGACACCTCCCATGGGTCTCTCCTATGATGCTCCCAGCATCCCCGCTCCCGGGAGCAAGAGCAGCGGCTCCTGCAGGCTGCAGCTCACAGAGCTGGACGCTGGGGGGAGGTGGGGGTGCTGGCGGGGCTGGTGCACAGGCACTCACCAGGCTGCCTCTGACCCTGCTCTCACCAGGCTGCCTCTGACCCTGCTCACCAGTTTGCAGCTGAGGACAGTGAGACCCTTGAGAGCGGCAGGGCTGGGAGGCAGCACCAGCTGCTGGGGAAGGAGAGGTGGGCAGTGGCCCAAGTAAGGGGCAGCCAAGAGCTGAGGCCAGCAGCCACCATGGGCCTCAGTCTCCTCATCTGATGGACTGACAGGTGTGGGGTGCCATAGGTCAGGGAACAGCAGGTCTCTGAGCAAACAGGAAGCCCCCAGATCTGTCTGCTTGCCTGCTCCTTCCCAAGCTGCTCCTACTGGCTGTGGCCAGACCTCTGGGACTGGACATTGGCGGGCACAGGCTGGGCCTGCATGCCAGAGGCTGGGTTGGGGTTCAGGCTGGAGCTCCTGGAGGAGGCAAGTCCTGAAAGGGTTAAGGACTCCCAGCCCCCATTGGCTCATTATCCTTTCTAATGCTGATCAATACTCTTCCCTGCCCCCAAGCGGAGCCCCCTCATCTCACATTGTTCTTTATCAGATGCAGGGGAGGGGTGCAAATCAATGGATCCTCCTGGATCATCCCTCTCCCCAACCCAGCCTGCTGACACTGTCAGTCCCTCCCCCACTGCCACGGCTAATGGGATCCCTGCCTCCCGCATGGGGGCTCCTGAAAGGCCCTGGCTGCTCAGAGCCCTGGCTGGACCCACCGAGGAGCTGCCAGCCAGCGCAAGGCTCCCACTGGCGCCTTTGTCTCCCATAATAAAACAGGACGGTTTTATTCTCAGCCCGTTTAGTTCATCAAGCCAAGCGCTGATAATCTGCGTCCCCTCCAGGTGCTGGCTGGACGTGGGGACAAAAGACGTAAATAAGGAGTGATGATGATTGGATCTCTTGGGGTGCGGGGAGCGGGGGGGGGGGGGGGGGGGAGGGGGGGGGAAGCCAGCATTACATCTGAGGGAAAGACCACCAGGGCAGAGGGAGGGGCAGCAGTCAGTAAGGCCCAGCCTTTTCCACAGAGAAGCTGGAGGTGGGAGCAACGCGAAGTACCTCAGTTTCCCCACTGGACACCTGCCTCACATACTGCACCGAAGGAAAGGATACATTCGGAGGTCTGTTACTGCCAAGAGTACCTCTAAGGGACAGTTAGCGTCGCTGCCAGCCATAGCGCACTGCTGGAATCAAGATGTTAGGTCGGTGATGGATGTGCAGCTATCTAGACAGACAGATGGAGAGACGGATGGATGGATGGATGGATAGACGGATGGACAGATGGATATATATGGATGTGGATAGACAGATGGACAGACAGACGGATCTATATGGATGATGGATGGAAGAGTAGATGTATAGATAGATGATGGGTGGGTGAATAGATGGATGGATCGATGAAGGATGAATGGGATGAGCAAGCATATGGATAAAGAGATAGATGCAGAGGTGATGGATATTGAGCATAGATGATGGATGGATAAATAGATACATAGGTGATAGATGGGTGGGTAAATAGATGGCTGTGTTGATAGGCTCACATGGAGCTTGTGAACAGCAGAACACTGCCCAGTCCTGCTTTATATTCATCATCACTGACATGCCCAAGTTCATTGCTAAGCCTAACGTGCCAATCCGTCCCTCTGGGGTCTCCCTCACCCTCCCTTGCCTCTGTGACACCAAGCATGATGTCCTCCTTCAGCAGGTGACCTCTCTTGAAGACGTGTCGGAAACAAGTGAGTCACCAGTGTGATCATGACCCAGATGGTTCTCACTGCCTGCTTTCCAGTAGGGAGTCTCACCAGGCCTTTCTTCCAAGGCCCTCCATGTGGAGGCTCCACTAATGCCTGCTAAGAAGCCTGCCACCTCCAGTGACAGGCAGGTGGTAGCTGCCCATGAGGTGCTGGCAGAGCAGACCTAGACCCCACGGAAGCCAAGGGTCCGTGGCTGCAGGTGGTCAATCACCGGCTATACAAGGCAGCATGCACAGGCCAGGGCCATCCAACCCATCCCACAGGCAGACGGTGGCCAACCCCTCCGATTCCATGAGCCCTGCACAACATGGTCATGCAGAGGTGGCGGTGCTGGGTCCTAGGGCCGGGGACACTCCCCAGGGACAGCTCAGGCAGCCCTTGACATCCCACTCCCCCATGGTGATCGTCCATCCCCTCCTGGAGAGGGATGCTGGCATGTGGGCAGGCCTAAAGCTCCTGGAATGGGCCTCTCTGACAGGGAACAGGGTTGGGGCCCACCCCTGTCCTTGTCCCCACCCTCACCCCAGGAAGGCACCCCAGTAGGATGGGCTCTAGGAATGGCAGGGAGCCCTCCCAGCATGGGGGTTCAGCCTGCTTTCAGACTCCTGGGCACCAGCTGCGCAGCAGCTCCTGACTGGCCCTGGTCCGGTGACTCCAGACCTTGGGAAGAACCCCCTTCCAGGTGCCACCCTGAGCATGTGTCTTGGCTCCCAAGGGCTGCTGGAACAGAAAGACCACACAGGGGGAGGGGGGCTATGACAAACAGAAAATCATTACCTCATCTTTTAGGGAGCCGGGAGTCTGCCAGCAGGGCTTCGCTCTGGGGGCAAGCAAGTCCCATCTTTCCAGGTTCTGGGACACTTTCTCCCCTCCTCCCCTCCACCTCCTGAATCTCGGCTCCTTTCTATTCAAACAAGATCCAGTTAGAACTGGCCATACAGGAATCCTGCCTTGTTAACATAACAAAGAAACCCCAGTCTGATCGGGCTGCATCCCTTCCCCCCCACCCCCCAACCAGCACTGCACTTCCATGTCCAGGGCCTTCAGCAGGGTCCAGGAGCTGGGAAGGCGCCAAGCCTCACGCTGCCCGCACACCACAGGGGCATACGTGAGGGGGCCACCAGGGCCCTGTCCCCACGTGAAGTGCTAATGAGCTAGCCCTGGTTTCCTAAGACAATATTAGCCCTACAGAACTGAGCGCACACGTTAATAAGCCCTTCTCTGCTAGCAAGCTGGCAGCAGGGAGCAGTGATTTATCTGGTGTTTGCCCAGGGGCTCGGTGGCAGGCGGCACAGTGGAGGGACGGCTCCCAGCCGGGCAGCCACACACCCTGCAGGCTGGCATCTTCTTCAAGCCTCAGGCCTCCTCCCAGGGCTCCCCCGGCCAGTGGTGGAGTAGGGAGGTAGCACTGAAAAGGCAGGTGGCGGGGAGCAGGCACAGAGCTGGAAGGCTGTCTGCTGCAGTCCAAGGGCCTCCTTCCTGACTTGTTCGGCAATTGCTCAGAGAGTCTGCCAGGTTGCCCCGATGGCCGAGAGCAGCTGTTACAGGGCCTGGGCACCACAGCCTGGGACACAGCCATGGTCTGGGCATAGGGGAGTGCTCGAGCCCCTCCCTGTGCCCAGTGTCTGGGGCTGCCTTTTTGACACCGGTATGAGCCTTCCCTGCGAGTGTCTTCGTGTCTGTGAGGCCAGCAACCCCCATCGTTCGGTCCACGCCACAACCCGGTAAGGCTGACCACAGCTGCCCCCTAGGGCATCCCTGGAGGACTCCTGTCCAGGCAGGTGAGCCCTCAAGGACTAAGGGTCTCCTGCCCCATTCCAGGTGTCCCCACGGCCTCAGAGGCATGGGAAAGACCCTCGGGGCAGCCCCTCTGTGCGGCAGGGGTGGCTCCCGCAGTGAGAGAGGAGCGTGGTGCTCACGTGCCCATGTCCAGCCCTCACAGCACCGGGCCACGGGGCTCACCACCCCCACTTCACAGGGGCACACTGGGCCCCCGACTGTGAGCAGATGCCCCAGGTGGGATCTGAAACAAAGCTGCCAGGTCCAGGGGGAAACAGCCAAGCGTGCGGTCAGGGAGCTCATACGCAGCGGGCACCCCACAGAGGACCCTCACTCCTGGCCCCGCTCCAGTGAGGAGGTTTGGTGGATTTGCCCAAGTGCCCTCTCCTCAGTGACCTCCCCCGAGTGCAACTCGACGTGGGCAGGGGTGGGGACCTGTCTGAATTGCCCCCACCCCCGGGTCCCCTGAGCCCTGTGTGTACTTCGGAGGGTGTCCGCTAGGGCTGGGCTTGAAGAAGGGAGACCTCCCACAGTCCTGCCTGTGTGGCCACAGCCCTGCAGGGCTCTGCACCCCCAGCCATCCTGCCCTGCTGGCACCATCTCTCCCTCCATGTCTTAAGGGTAGGGCCACTGTGGGGGTTACAGTGGGGGAACTGTCCCAAGTCTCACACACAGAGCCATCCGCAGGCTCCAACCACTCACCTGTACCAGGTGGTCCTACAGCAATACCCCCCCACCCTGCTGCCACGGGGAGCCTACCCCTCCCCTACCAGGTGAGCAGAGGCCACATGGGGTCTGTACATGCTGACTGGGGTCCCTAACATGCCTTACAACAGCCCCAAACCAGGACTAGCAGGGCCTTCCCTAGCCAGAGCACATGCCACTACCTACCACCTGCTCTATGGGCCAGAGGTTCTGCCTGCTGGCCACCCTGCCCTCTCCTTCACAACCCCCCCATGCACCCCTTTTCCTCCTCCCACCCCTTTTCCTCCACCACCACCTCTCAGGGGCCTGGGGACCTCAGAGCTTGGCAGGCCCATCATTTCTTTCCGGTCTAGGAGTCCCCCCACCCCCTGACCACAGCCACCCTGTCCCTGTTTGGACAATAGGTGAGGCCACCTGAGGCTTTGGCCCCAGCCCGGGTCCCTGTCCCGTGGAGAAACTAGGGGTCTGCGCCAGGCCCAGAGAAGGGAGAAAGGCCAAGCATGGGGTGGTGATGAGTCTGAGGAGAGGACTGGGCCCCACCCACTGCCCCAGGCTCCTGGCACCTTTGTGATAGAAACACGGGTGACTGTGTGACCCTCAGACCCTCTGTCTGGGGATGAGTCCAGCCCAGTCCAGTCCAGCCTTCAGCCAAACAATAGTCAGGCCAGTAAGGGCAGCAAGGAGCTCTGGGGTTGTGGAGGGCCACCCCCAGGTCACTGGTTCACACCCATAGCTGCTGCACATTAGAAAGACAGGCTGCCTGCCCTCTCAAGAGTTCCCGTCTCTAACCACAGGGCAGCCCTGCCTCCTCCAGGGTAGCTGTGAGCCAGAGGTCTTTCCGTGGAGAGGAGACCTGGCAGCCCAGGGACCTTGAATCTGGTAACCTTGAACCACCAACCACAGGAGGCCCCAGGCAGCATTTGCCCAGGGGGGCAGCTCAGAAGACAGGAAGGGCCAGCAGGGAGGACATGGGAGAGACTGTGACACTGAGGGGTGGCCGCCAAGGTCGCCAAGCAAAAGGGGACTCAGTGTTGCCTGGAAACCCGCCAGTTTGTGCTGAAAGTTTCAGCTGCCCACAGGGGAGAGTGACCCAGGCAGAGACACCACGTTCCTGCCTCGCAGGGAGGGGCTGGAAGGTCCCTATCAGGCCACCAGCCCTGGAAGAATGTCCTCTCATTTCTGTTTGTCTCTGACTGTTTCTGTCTCTCTTCCTCTCTGTCTCTCTCTCTGTGTCTCCTTCTCTCTCTCTGTCTCTCTGCTCTGTGGGAAGGTCCTTCGCCCCTCCTGTTCCTCCATCTCTGCAGGCCCCCCCAACCCGCATTAGGTGGCTAGCTCCCCTCACCCCCTCTCTGTCCCGCCTTTGCTTTGAGGTGATTTGTGTTAGACACACCCACACCGCTCTGGCCTTCTAACAAAGAAAGCACCACTGGGGGAGGGGGCTCAGATTCTGACACATGTGTCTGGTGGGGGGGGGACTCAGTGCAATCCATGGCACCCACTCTGTAGACCCGCCACTGCCCCCAGCCCCCCAGGCCTCCTGCCCATTAGTGGGGTGGCAGGCCCATCTGCTGCAGACGTCCTTCCGGCCTCCGCCCCAGCCCAGACCTCCCTTCCTGCAGGTTTCTGCTCTCTCTGAGGCCTGGGGCCAAATCTAATCCAGCCCTGCCTGACCCCCCAACTTCCTGCTGGGACTGGAGGGGCCGGAGGTAGGGGGTGGAGCGGCTCCCAGATTGCAGGCAGGGAATCTCATTAGCCAAACCCTGCTGAGGGCACCAGAGGAGGGAGGGCAGAAACCGCCCGCCACCCAACCCCTACCCCCACCCATGGTGGGCGGCCTACTCTGGAGCTGAGGGACAGAAAGGCCTGCCCTGGCTTGTTTGACAGCTTGGCGTTTTCATTTAATTACTAATATCATGATTATATTTTATATAGTTGTTAGATAGCAAGAAATAGGGGCGGGGAATGTCCCTCTCCATACCTGAAGGCCCCTTACAAGAGGTTGGAGGAGAATCAGGAGGGCCCTTAGCCAGCCATAAAGACTAACTGGCCATGTGCCCAAGTCACCTGTCTGTGACTCCTCCAAGTGTTAATCCCAAACCCAAGTCAGGTGGGCGGTACACCTGGGAAGCCCAAACTAGGCCCAAGTGGGATTAATTCAGCCACTGGGGTCAACCAGTAGCTTTGACCACACCTTCCAGCCATAGGCCTCAAATACCTGGACTGTGAGACCTCCCCCCACACACACTCCTTATTCTTCACCCATCCGACTCCTGTCCTGTGCCCTCTCGGCAGTGCTGGGTCTCCCTGGCCTCAGGCTCCCACGCGTGGGTGCGCAGTCCACGAGGTTGCCCCTGTTCCGTGCCTGTAACACCTGAAACTTCTCCGGCCTTTATTAAAACCCACTTGGATCACAAGCCAGGCTTCTGCATGAATTCTTCTCACACAAAGTCAGGAACCGAGGTGGTTCCGTCCCCCGCCCCCCCACCACCAGAGAGACCTCACACAGTGACATATTGTTCTTAGGTCAAACCCAAGAGCTCCGCTCTCCTGTACTTGGGGTCACTGAGGGCACCGCCCCGTGGCACCGAGCACTAAGGGCCATGTTCCTGTGACTGCAGTGAGACTCAAGTCCCTTCACGATCAGTCGTTAGAAAAACCTCTTCACAAAATGCAGCCCCCAAGGACGTCATTCATGCAGGCTATCTGGAGAGACAAGGAGGTTCTCCTGCGGGAGCTCACCGTCAGCGCTCATGGCAGCAGCGGCCAAGGGACCAGAAGACGGGTTGCCTCAGGCAAGCCTGTGTTAGATTGGGGAAGGGAAAGCGAGCTCACCTTGGGCGCACGGAAGAATCACGACCAGTTGAGATGCAAACACAGCAAAAGGAGTTTTAGTTTTGGACTAGGTCGAGCTAGGGCCTTTTCCCTGCACTGCCCTGCGCAGTGGGACCTTGCGTCCAGAAGGGAATCAGCCCCGAGTTCTTTGTTTCCTGGGCTTTTATGGGGCCAGGGACGGGGGGCAGTCCAGTGTTGCTGTTCTTTAAATTTATTGGAGAAAACTTCTGGCATCAGCGTTGTCCAGTGGTGGTTGGTGAGCAGTTCCGCGCGTATTCTCTTGACTGGTCAATTGGGGGTGGTGGTCGCTGCTCCCTACTGGTCAGTCTGGGACAGGAGATGCCTTCTCTGACAGAATTACCTCAGTGTCCAGGAATCTGGAATTAGAGCTTAAGCCTGCCCCAGACTTTGGTTTTATACAGCCTGTCATGGTGCTGGTGCTGGCAGTTGTAAACCAGGACTCCACACCTGCTGCACAAGACTTCATCAGAGGATTGCAGAGCAAGGTGGTACTTTGAGGACTGGGTGGGGGGGGGGTGCCTGGCCCAAGCCCTGGTGTTCCCCAGCGCATCACACGCATGTGAAATTGGGGTGCTGACTACGGATGGCCGTCAAAGAATTGATGTGTTTCGTGGCGCTGGAGGAGAATACGGAAAGTGCCCCGGATGCTAAAAGGACAACGGGACCTGTCTTGGAAGAAGTCAGGCCAGAGTGTTCCTGGATGGTGAGACTTCAGCTTCCGTACTCTGGACGTGTTGCCTCTGAAGGCCCTCTCTTCTTACCTGACTGCTAGTCAGGAGTTTCTGGGTCCCCGCTATCTGGTCCATCAACAACCACACCCCGAGACACCAAGACTCATGACCTTATTGCTGTTGTTTGCTTGCTCTCCGTCAGCAGTTGCTTCCCGAGGCTGCCCTGAACCTGAGCTCCTGCAAAGCACCTGTCTGTGACTTCTCCAAGTGCAAACCCCAAAGCCAGGCGTGTCTGAGTTCCATGTGCTATGACTTCAAACAGGGATCCACGGAGACAGTGGGTCTGTCAGGCCTGGTCTCCTTGCGGACACACCCCCACAGGAAGCCTCTCTTCCTCCTGAACCTGGCCTCAGGGACTGGCTGAAGCACTTCAAGGTGAAATGCGTGCATTTTCAAGTCCACAGGTGCCGTCTCCATGGGGACAGCTCAGAAGCAGCAGCCACGCCCTCTGAGTCCCCCACCCAGTCTCACCCTCCTACCTCCCAGCCATCCCACCACCAGTCACATACAGGCAGGGCCCTAAGCTAAGCCCTTCCCCCTCCTCCCACCCTAGCCGTGGGGGTGTCCTTAGGTGTCACGGGTTGTTTCAGCACCCAGTGACCCAATGGACACCAGAGAGTGAGACCCACCATCCTCACAGTCTTGGCCAGTATGGCCAGCCCTGGTCATCTCTGTACCCGGCATCCCTTCTGGCCAGCCTGACACCTCTAGTCCCCACAGCCTGCACTGTGCTCTTGCCCCCCTGGGTGGGGGCCGGGTGAGGACCTTCCTAAAGATCTCTGTCCTGTGCAGTGAAGTGCAAGATCACTGGGCATCTACTGGGCAAACCACAGCTGCATGGACCACAGACTCAGCAGCTGAAGGGCCCTGAGCTGGGCTTCCAAGGAAAGGAAAGGCCCCCTGCCTGGTGATGGGGCCTAAGTCAGACCAGGAGTATGGGGGGAAAGAGAGACACTCAGGCTGGGCAGAACCAGCTGGCACCTCTCGTCCCCACACCCTGTGCTTATCTGCTTCTCTCAGGACTTTCTACTATGCCCATGGAACCAGGAAGGGTTTGCCTGGACCCCTGCATGCCTGGAAGAGTTGAAGGGGGAGAGGTCACAGAATAACAGGGTCCCAGGGGTCATAAGCCACCCCAAAGCCTCACTAGTCCTGGGGGCCCTTGAAGGACGCCCACTCCAGGCCTCCCTGGCTACAGTTCCCCAAGCTTGGAGGGAGGCCAGGCTGGCAGGCACATGTGCCTCCTGGACAAGCCACCAGGTGTCAGGATCAGGCGGGGCAGTGGGCAGGGCTCCTTCCACACTGTGTCCCGGAGCCTGTCCGGACATGCTGATCAGGCTTCCTGGATCGCACCTTGGCGGACGTCCTGCTGGGAGAACTGAGGGCATCCATGTGGGGTGGACTGGGGAGCAGGACTGCACTCCTGCTGAGTCAAGGTCACCACAGGGGGTCTGGCCACTCTGCCTCTGACTCCATGATTTTCCTTTGCAGAGGGCGTGGGGTGCGGGGAGGGGACACTCCCCAACAAGAGGTCCTAAAGGATGCGTGAAGCCCACCCTGAGCCGGACTCCTGAGAGCGGCTCAACCCACCCCAGCCTCCCCGAACAGACAGATAGGAGCACGCTAGGCTGCTAACCCAAAGGTGGGAGCTGGAGCCCAACCAGGGGCAGCTCAGAGAAAGACCCGCGGTGGGTGGGGCGCTGGGCGGTTGGCTATGAAGAGGTTGGGGAGGGGTTCATCAGGATAGAAGACCCCCACCTCCCTACAGGACAGACTCCCATAGGCCCATACATCCAGGGGTCATGGGGACCCAGGAGCTCTTCCCAAACCCAACAACCGTGTGGCCAGTCAAGCAAAAGGGAGCCAGACCAGATTCACCCAGGGGCGCCCCTGGGGAAGACAGGCACACCAGGAAGTAAATCGTGGGGTTTATGAATATGCAACAGATTTCTGAGGCATGGTCATGAATATGCATTAGGGCAGAGTTAGGATTCCCAGCCAGGAGACGCCTGGTCAGATGGCCCCTTCACTTTAAACGTTGTCCAGGTCAGTCTGGCCAGGTCCTTCTGCCGGTTTGTCTCTGACTTAACCCTTTCACTCCAGAGTCAACTGTACTACAGGTTGTGATTGTCCTTTCTGTGCATGTCCTGGTGGGGGCATGGGGGCCGGGACATAGGGGTGCAGATCTGGTCATAGTGTACATCATTTCAGGGGTGTGGGTGGGGGGAAGATACTTGCCCGGGAAGAAAGGGCTTAAAAGACACAGGACCTCGAGATGGAAACTGCAGGTTAATTGTGGGCAATTTCTTTCTATTTCTATAGGAGCCCTGGTGGCTCAGTGGTTATGAATTGAGCCTCTAACCCCAAGGCCAGCAGTTCAAAACCACCACCCACCCTGAAGGAGAAAGACGAGGCTGTCTATTTTCGTAAAGAGTCACAGTCCTGGGAACCCACAGGGGCAGTTCCGCCGTGTCCTACCGGGCGGGTCGCTGAGCGTCAGTGCTGTGAGTTTGGTTGGATTGTGTGTATGTTTATATCCCCAGGGTGGCCTCACTGGGCAAGATGTGGGATTACAGTTCCAGGGGGCTGAGAAGCTGGGGCGTGGTCTCGCTCACTGTCAACCTCTCCCTCCTCACTAAGCCCTGGGCCTGCCACCAAGGGGCCATAGCATCTGGCCACACACCAAGTCTGGACTGACTGGTCATTTGAATGATGTGGCCTGTGCCACCCAGCTCCATCTGAGATCCTCAGAAGCCTGGGGGTTGCCCACCTGTGAGGGAATGTGCCAGCTGGCCATTCTTCGTGCCCACCCCCAACCAGGGCAGCAAATCCAGAGCCCCCACCACCCTCCCCCAAGCCAAACACCACTTCAGGCTGAGTCAACACAGCCAGGGGCGCTTCCAGAGGCAATAAATCCTGGGCTGGAATCAGCGGCCCGCCAACTGGCCCTATATCACGGGAGCAGCCGTTGTAAATACAGAGCCTGCCGGGCCGCCTTGCTGGCTCTGCGCATCTCTGTGGCCTGATTTATTCATGAGCCAGATCGGCCCAGAGGCCCCGCGGCTGCAAATTGACCCAGCCTGGTGCTGCCGCCTGCCCGGCTCCCCACGACACATGTTGTATATTCATGATCCCAGAGCCCCGGCACGGCTGCTGGCCAGCCCAACCGCTGGAGCCAGAGCTGGCTTGTGGACAAACCCATGTCCCTCCTGCAGGGGACTCCAGAGACCAGGTCACCGCGGGTGGGGGGGGGGGGATGACCTGCTGGTCCCCACAGACTAACTGTGACAGGACACACCTCGTGGGCCTGATGGAGGCCGGGGTCAGGGCAGGTGCTGAATGGAATCAAATGCTTCCTCCCTCTCTCCCTCCCAAGGGGCCCTCTGGCCAGCTCCCCCTGCCCTCCCCCCACCCGCCCTTGCTGCATCCTCACCCCAGGGCCTCCAGCCACCCAAACTCATCCCACCAAACAAGTCTGGGGACCCCCCCCCCACCGTCCTGCCTCCATCTGGAGCCCACCCAGACATCCGCAGGCCACTAATTACCAGGCAGCCGGTGGCTCTGGTCCTCCATTAGCATTCATCCCCATGCTCTGCTCCCCACCCCCACCCAGCCACCAGCTGTAGCCTCACCCTCCCCGCCAATCACGGCAGTGACCTGTGAGCCCAACACCTGCTAAGACCCCTGTCTCTGTCACGTTAGAAGTGGCCGCAGAAGGACACGCCACCAAAAGCATCCCGAAGCCGCCGGTCATTAAAGATTGATGGAAGCCGAGAGGAAGCACACTGTGCAGATGCCAGCCTCTCTTCCCACGGAGGCTGCGGGTGGGAGAGACTGTGGGCGGGGAGAGAGACTGCAGGTCAGGGAGAGACTGAGGGCCAGGGGTGACAGCAAGTCAGGGGAGACTGTGGCCTGGAGAGACTTCAGAGCTGGGGCCTGGGAGCGCTCAGCTATTGACCACCAGGCTGGCGATTTGAAGCCACCAGCGGGTCCTTGGGAGAAGGAAGAGGCTGTCTGCTTGCAGGAAGTTGGAGCCAGCAGCGGGGACCTGCCCACCCCCAGCTCTGCTAAAAGAAGGGTGTGTGGCTCCTCTCCGGCTGCCCTACCTGGACCAGGAGGGTGATCTCAGGGAGGGGCTGTCTCCCCAACTCCATCCTCTCCACTCCTCCACCTTCCCAAGCTGCCTGCTGGCAGCGTCCTACACTCCTTCCAGCTCATTCCAAGGTGTGAAGAGGCAGTCACAGCTGACAGCTTGCTGGACAGAGGTGTGAGGGCGAGAGAGCCCATCCCCATTAACCCACCTCAGCCTCCTGCCAGGCCGCCAGGCCGGGGCTGCATCTCTGCCAGCAATGGCGGGGACTCGAGCCTCTGTCCTATTGACTACTGGACCAGCACAGCGACAACAGCTGGACCTCTGGACAAAGCCGGGCCCTTGCAGAAACCGACAGCTGACTTTGACGTGGAGCAGAGGGGCTGCGTCCACCACACCACTGTCACACAGAGCACGCCCCGAGGGCGGCAGCAGGCCCTCTTTAGATTCTAAAGTGGTTCTGAACCTTCCTAAGGCCTTGACCCTTTCATACAGTTCCTCATGTTGTGGTGACGCCCAACCATAAAATTATTTCCGTTGCTACTACATAACTGTAATTTTTCTACTGTTATAAATAGTCATGTAAAGATCTGATATGCAAAATGTATTTTCATTGTTACAAATTGAACATAATGAAATCATAGTAATTAATCGTAAAACAATATGTAATTCCATATTGTGAAATAATTCTTTCTAATGACAAAATCAATGAAATTTTGTCTTGAAACATGGTGTAGCATGGGTAACAGTCTCCGCACCAGGTACTCGTAGGTGGGTGGACCTGCATGTGGATGGACCTGCCTGGAGACGGAGAGAGGTGTCTCGGTTCCTAAGACCATCAGAAATATGTTTTCCGATGGTCTTAGGTGACCCTCATGAAAGGGTTGTTCAACTCCCCAAAGGATGGAGACCCACAGCTTGAGACCCACTGCACTAGGAGGTGGGACAGAAGCACTAAACACCCACTGATTAGACCGATTAATGTGTGTTCTTTGAACCCCTGAGCCTGAGCCCCCCCCCCGCCAGGAAGCCATCCCCAGAGGGAGGGGTTTGCTGCAGAGACGCAGGCTGGGCCGTTGCCTCTCTGTGACCAGTCCCTTGGGGCGGGCAGGATGGGGAGCTGCGAGACTGAGGCCTCTGTCCTTGAGGCCAGGGGCTGCTCTCCACGGCTAGCAGTCACTTCTTCCGCTGGCACGCTGGTGCCTCAAAAGTTACTCCTGCCACCAAGTGCAGAGGGTCTCCTCCGCCCCGACTTCGGTGGCTCCATGGAACCCCACAGACCACCTCCCTGTCTCAAGGGCTGCCGCTTAGACACCTGAATCACATCTGCAGAGCCCCTTGTTCGCGTAGCAGAGCATTGTGGGAGTGACGCCCATGGAAGGGGTCCTGGGACCAGCGCTCGCCAACTGGCCCAGAAAGCTGCCTGGTAGCCAGTGCAGAACTGAGAGGACAGCGGTCACAGCGCTGGACACGGAGGCACACCTGCTGTCAGAAGAAGGGGCAGCACATCCGAGGCCCCATGTGGCCCAGACAGAGTATGTGGGCATGTGGAAATGTAGACAGCAGGCAGGGGGGGTGTGGGAGTAGAGGTCAGATGGGTGTTATGTGTGTGGGAGTAGAGGTCAGGTGGTAGGTGTGTGTAGGTGCTCGTGGGGGTTAGTGGATGTGGGTGGCCACATTCCAATCTCTTGACCCCTGAAGGCAACCCCTCTGTGTCCTCAGCCACCTGGGGATGGGCCCTGTCCTCCCTCTAGCCTGGCAGTCCTGGGGACAGTGCTGTACCCCATCTTGTCCTGACATGCTCCATCGCTGACCCTACCCCCTATATGCCCAAGCCAATCCTTCTCGGTCACCCCAGATTCACTACAATGCAACTGAGGTCTGAGTCACGCAGCCTGGCCCTTCCCACTGGACTACTGACCCCCACCCGTGGTCCTGGATGCTCTAGGGCCGGGGTCCTCAAACTTTTTAAACAGGGGGACAGTTCACTGTCCCTCAGACCTGTTGGAGAGCCAGACTATAGTTTTGTTTGTTTTTTTTTAAACTATGAACAAATTCCTATGCACACTGCACATATCTTATTTTGAAGTAAAAAAACGAATGGGGCAAAAACACCTGGCGGGCTGGATAAATGTCCTCGGCGGGCCACATGGCCTGTGGGCGGTAGTTTGAGGGTGTCTGCTCTATGGCTTGGCCACTTGCCCACAGCAGCATGACCCAGACAGATGGGCTGGCTTCTCTGTGGGGCAGGGCAGGATTCAGGAACTGAAACTGTTCCCACCTCCCCCGGTGGGGTGGGGTTCCCCAACAGTACATACTACCCCTGAACTCAATGTTCTTCCTACTGGCCTGTTCTCCCAGGGACCCCGCCATCTGTTAGAGTGGATGGATGGATGATGGATGCATGATGGATGGATGGATGGATGGATGGATGGATGGATGGATGGATGGATGATGGGTAGGTGGGTGGGTGGATGGATTATGGATAGATAGAAGGGAAGATGGATGATGGATTGAAGGGTGGGTGGATGGTTGGATGGAGGATGGTGGATGAATGATGGGTGGATGGGAGAAATGGGTGGATGGATGGATGAGCGAGCTGGGGAGGGCGCTTGCCACCCGACTTCTCCTGGCCTGTTAGGAGGGCCCCCTGGTCGAGGGCTGGCTCTGGCCCCCCCTTCACTTCACTGTCCAGGCCCTGACCCTGAACTGTGCTGGAGAGCCTGAGAACTGCCATGAAAGCTAAGTCACCTGGCATGTGAGATGTGAGGGCACCTGGCTGACCTGGGGACAGCCATGGGCCCCGGGCCTTGACCCTCACCCACCCAACCTCAGGGTTCTGAACTTGGGAGACCCCTGAAGGGTACCTGGCTCTGACCCAGGAACCCCAGCCCCAGCACGCCGTGCCCCCTACCCCCGACAGGGTTACAAGCTACTTGGTGTCCAGTGTGTCCTGTAGCACCTGTGACCACCCCTTCCCAGTGGATCGTCTCTTCCTGCCCTTCGGCCCAGCTCTGGCCTGGGACCATGGGATGCAGACCCTGGAACTGGCAGGAGACCCCAGCCCCCTGGGGCCGTCCCCTGGACCTCTGAGGATGGAGCTGACTGGACTTGCAGGAGGAGCTGGGTGGGCTCCTGAGGCACCATCCAGCCATGCTTGGGGTCTGCCAGTAGGCTGATCAGCATGCAGTCTGCAGCTCTAATTAGGCCCAAGAGGGTTTCTATGGCGACCCCCTGTCAGGACAAGCACGCCAGTCTGCTCGCTCACTCTGGGGGGCAGGAGGGCAGTGGGCAGGGACACGTGTAAGGACAGAGCCCCAGACAGAACCTGCCGTAGCCCAGAGCCTGAGAGCCAGCTCTGAGCAGAACACCAGGGCTGCAGGGGCCAGAACTGGCTGGGGGGTTCTTCAGAGGTGGCCAGTGGCCCCAGAGTGGCCCTGCACATGCAACTGTCCAGTGGGGCTGGATCGGGGATGCAGCAGAAGCCCTGAGGGGGGTGGGAGCCAGGGAGAAAGAGTGGGCAGTGAAAGGGGCACTCAGAACCAGCACATGCACACATGTGTCCACACACATGTGCACACAAGCATACAATGCACACGTATGCAGGTCTGTGTAGCTCCTACAGCCAAAGAAGCTCATTAGGATCCTCCAGAGCTGTGAGAACAGGGAGGGAGTGGAGGGGGGTGGGGACTGTATTTGATCTCAGCTGGCAGGCCTCTGGGCACAGAACTGGACCTAATTGATCCCCTCCCACCCGCTTGGGGGCTTCCAGCACGTTTTCATCTGTAGGACAAGGAGGGAGGGGCATCTCCGCCCTCCACTCCAGACACCCTGCAGAGTCGCACTGGAACCCCACTCTCCTTTCACCTGCCTCTGGTGACATGCCTGCCCCCCAAGCTGAGAAGCACTAAGCGCTATAGTTTCAGGGCTCAGGTTAGGAATGGGGTGCCCCACTCTTTGAGGAAGCCAGTGGATCAGCTGAGACACAGAGGTTTCGGGGGTGGGGTGGGGAACCCCTCTCTCCACACCTCTGCACTCTGCCTTCCAGGTCCCACCCTCTGCAGCCCCTCCTCCTTGCCCTGCTCCAAGGACCCACCCAAACAGGCAGCCTAAGCCTCAGCAAGCCCCCCACCACCACCACCAAACCCAGGTCACTCAGCCCCCAAACACACAAGGCTCGGGCTCAGGAGAGACCCCAGGATGGTGCCCCGGGAGTCAGAGGACAGCTCCGAGGTGTGGGCAGCTCCAGAGGTTTCAGCCTCCATGCCCACACCCTGCCCTGCACCAGGCGGGGCCTGCAGAATCCGGGAATCAGAAAGAAGCAGGCAGAACCAGGCAGGCCCAAGACAGGGCACAGGACACCTCCAGTTCTCCTGCCCCTCATTCCAGAAGCAACAGGGGGCCCCTCGGCAGATGGGGTACACACACTGACACATATGGGACAGGCTCTTCCTGGGAACATGCAGGTACATACTGACACACGTGAAGCAAGCTGCTTCTGGGCAGACACACATGTGCACACACACAATGACACACATGGAATTGGTTTTTCCCCGGTAAGCACACGACTGTGCACACAAGCTCACACACTGAAGTGCGTTCATAAATGAAGGGTCTTCAGAAAGTTCCTGGGGAAATTCCATTCTCTTTCTGTTCCATTTTACTGAGACGTCTCTGAAGTCCTCTCATACACGCACCCATATGCACACCTCTACCCACTCACATATGCATGCACACTCACACGCAAAAACACATGCGCACACATGCAAGGCCCCCATGTGGGTATACATGTACACAGGCACATGCATGCACTATTACACAAGCACTCATGCAGTCACATATGTGCACACACAGGCACTCACAAGTTCATATACCTATCCACAGACGCACATGCATGTACATTCATGAACACATGTGCACTCATACACACTCATGCACACACATCTGCAGACTCACTCTGGCACACGCACACTCGTACCTGCACACACATCTCAATACACAGGCACACCGGCAAGCACACACACATCCAGGCACAAAGCACCACCGGAGAAGCAAGCAGACACAAACTTGCCAGTGCTGTGGGCACAAGGATAGCAGCCCTGCCCCCGGGGCCCTGGCCTCACCTGCCCTGGGGCTGCCCCCTAGTCCCAAAGCCCAGCTTCTTCCAGGAGGTGCAAAGGTGATGGACGGCTGGCCGAGGCCGAGCAGCGGCAGGGCTCCGGAAGGTGCCGACTATTAATTGCACCCATTGCCAACCAGGACAGCTCCGCCCGCGGAGACAAAGGCGAGCCGTCCCCTGGTACATAATTTATCCTCCATTAAAGCTCACGACAACCTGACAAATTAAATCTCTTTTAAATTTAATCTGCCTCTAATAGTTAGCAGAAGGGGGGCCGGCCTCCACCTGAGGGTCTTGCCTAAGGGGCGGGGGTGGGGGGCCAGGGACCGGCGGACGGGCAGCACACTAGGAGCCGGACGCTGGACACTGGCTTTCAGAGAGGCCTCTGCAGTCCCTCCCAGGGCCACAACCGCCTTTATCTGTGGCCCGCAGGCTCCTGGCAAACAGGAAGAAGACGCAGGTCACGGAATGGAAACCAGCAGGGGTTCATGGAAAACGCAGAGAGGCCACGCTGGGTCCCTGGAATGAGATTTCCGGCCAGCCGAAATATTCCCCTCCACCTCCCAGGCCACCAGCGGGACACAGCCCGTGGACAGGCACCCCACAGACAGACTTCCTGGAGTGGGGGCCTCTGAGCACTTAATTCAGGGAGCCCAGCTGGAGCGAGTGCCTGCGGGTTGAGTCTGAGAGCGTCCTCTGCCCTTCGAGTGCTGACCAGCAGCCTGGAACTGTGCAGCATGTCCTGGGCATTTCTCTCTGATGTCATAGCCTGTTGCCTTCCTCTGCCCTCCTGAGCAGACCGGTCCTACGAGGGGCCAGGGAGCCCAGCTTACCCCTTGGTTGGCCCTGTGAGCAGGGCAGAGGCGGACCACAGGCTGCCCCGGTTCCTGCCCTCCAAGTGAGGCATTGGGGCTAGGGCAGGGGGAAGCTGCAGTCCCCACCCCCAAGACCTGGAGCTGGAACACTAGCTTTTCTCCGTCTTGCTGGAGGGTGGCCCGAATCATGCAGGTGCCCACCACGCCAGGCCAGGGGAATCATGGGTCCAGGGCCTCAGGGATGGCCAGCAGCCCCCTTCTAAGTGTAGGTGGGAAAGGTGCCCCCCTCTGACAGCAAGAGAGCACTCCCCCAGGTGGGGAGGGGCTGCCTGTTCCTCATACCCTGGGTGGGTCCCCAACCAGCTTCACCCCACACCCCCTCCACACACACATGTACGCATGTGCATGCACACATGCGCGCGGGCACACACACACACAACACACACACACACACACACACACTGCTCGTCCTGTACCCCGAACCCCACAAGCCCCCAGCACATGCAGCTCTAGGAGTGGTGTTGTGCCCTCCCTGACCGCTGACCCCACACTGGTCGCCTGAGATATCACAGCTGCTCCCAGTCTGGGGCAAGAAGCTCCCAGGTCTAGAGGTAGCCCTGACCCCCCTGGCCAGTGTGGCTAGGTCTTAGCTCCCTCCCTGGCCCTCCAACAGAGGTCGGATGAGCAGGGACAGGAAGGACAGGCAGCCTCAGATGCTGGGATAGCGAAGGAAGGGCCATTCCCATGAGGTCAGCTGCGCCTGGACACAAGGGCCAGGCTGGGACTCAAGGAGCCAGATTCAGACACGGATGGTAGGCAGAGGGACACTGCAAACCTCCCAGCTGCCAGGACCCCCTGCCCCTCGCTGTCCTCTCCTGCCCTTCCCCGCCTCAGCTGGAATAGCAGTCTCAGGACCAGTGGCCTCACCAGCTTCCCTTGTCCCCAGACCTGCCCCCTTCTGACAGAAAGAGGGGCTCCCATGCCCGTGCCCCTCAGCCACAGGCAGAGCTGGATCCCACAGCACCAGGGGCCACTCCCTCCCTCCGCAAACCAACCTTGTGCCAAACACAAGCGTATAATGATTCTGTTTGCCACGTCACTGCCTAGACTGGTGTATGGTAACCCTGGGAGGACAGGCTGTGGTGGGCAGCGACGGAGGCCCCACAGAGGCCACCTGAGTTTAAGCCCATCACTCCAAAGGGAGGGTGGCCCCACCATGTCTGAATCCGATTTATGGCTTTACCGAGTGGCCGGCCCCAGAGTCGCGCAGGGTGGGAGTGGGGAGGTGGAGAGGATGCACAGGCGCCCAGAGCTAAAGTCAGTGGGCTCACCATTGAGTGGGCATCAGTACAAACACCCATCCTTCACCCTCGTGCCATCTGGCAATTGTAAGGGCAGATCACCTGGTGTTGAGTATGTCTGAGACATGTGGACACAACTCAGGTCTCAGTCACTGACCCCAGACCACTGTGGGGAGCCAGGGGCCATTTCATGCCCAGCACCCCACCTCGGAGGTTCCAGCACTGAGCCACTCAGTTTTGTCCAGGCACATCCTGTCAACCCTGAACTCCTGAGACCCAGCCGGGACTGGGGCAGAGAGTGGGGGAGCCTCCAGGCAGCGTGCCCGGTGTGTGTTCGGCATGTGTTTCTCTCACTGAGCAGGGCATGGGGATCTGCCGTGTTCAGCAGGACATCCATGCCGTCTGGGTGTGTACACATCCCAGCCTGTGGCCTCCCTTCAGGGCTGGGAAAGGAGGCAGAGTTTTCCAAAGTTCCCAAGAACAACTCACAGAGCAGCACCCTTGGGAAGCCTCTGCACCCCACCCCCCACATGCTCCGCCCCTGGAAACTCAAGCTGCCTTCCTGACAACACCCCATCGTGCAGATGGGGAGAATGAGGCTCAGGAGGTGCTGGCCTTACCCGACGTCACCCCCCGCCAAATGACCGGACTCCTCCAGGCCGGCATGCAGGGCTCTTGGGGGCCTGGGGGGATCTGCCCAAAAGGAGGTGGCAGCCAGCTTCCAGCCATCAGGGGGGGAGGGTGGCACCAGGGTGCTGGGCTCACAGAGTACCTCAGGCCCAACCCTCTCCTCTCTGCCATGACTTCCTGGGTGCAATAGAATCAGGATTAGTCCATTTCTAATGGCCTCTCCAAACCCCCCGGTCCTCCAGGCCTGGCCTGGGTTGGGGTCCAGGGAAGTGGGCTGGGGGTCAGGACCTCCCTGACAAGCCCAACCAGCACAGGACACCAGTCACTTCCCTGCTGAGGTGGATCAGCCAGTCCAGCACCGGTCCCACAGACCTCAGTGGCCAGAGAGCCCTCAGACCTGGACACACCCCGTGACTATATGCCCCCCGGTGTGCTCAGTAAGGAGACATGGATGCCTTTCTGCAGGTTAGGTCTCCAAGGAGAGGGCCCATGGCTACCTCCATCTGTGACCCACTCCCCCCCCACCCCACCCCCCCAGCCAAGTCCAACACAAGCTAAAGCTTTGGATGAGTGTTTGGATGGTAGATGGATGAGTGGATGGTGAATGGGTAAATGGACGGACGGATGGATGGACAGACAAGGAGGGTGGATGAATGGATGGATAAATTAGATAGGTGAGTGGGTCAGTAAATGTATAGATTAATGATAATTGGATGGATGGATGGGTGGATGGATGATGGGTAGATGGACGATGGATGGACAGACACACTAGTGTGTAGGTGAGTGAATGGATGGACAACACTAATGGAGTGTTAGTCAGACAGCGAGGTGAGTGGCTGTGTGTTGAGGGAGCACTAACGTGGCAGACTGGCACAGGGGGAGCGGTGAGTGGGGGTGAGAGGGCGGGACAGGCAGGGCGGCTGGGTGAGGAGGTGGAGAAGCAGTACCGAGGACGGTGCATGTTTGAGTCACAATTGTTTCCTAAGGTAAGCTCTTTCTTGGCACCCAGCAGGTGCTGACTGATCTTCTCTGAGTGAGCATATGGGGGGAAGGGGCAGGGACAGGGGGTGGTGCTATCCTGCCCTCTCTATCTGGGCACACGGGCACTACCCCATGTTGCTCCCTGTGGGTGGAAGGCAGGGCTGCTTCCAACCAGTGGGACCACCAGGCCCAGTGAGGGGAGGGGCAACCCCAGGCCTCGCCCAGTGTCCTGAAGATCTGAGGCCACCCTGCTGCCTCTGCTCCGCTCTGCTCCGGCAGTGGGCTCCTGGGGGCTGCAGAGATGTGGCCCGTGGCCTGCCCGCCCCTCCTGAAGGGTCCTCAGCTCCAGGAGGCTCTGTGTGGGGCCCACTAGAGGAAGGCGTCCGAGTGACCTTAGGGATGTGAGCTCTTGTCCTCAGCCGAGCGTGGCAGGCACACTCTGGTTCAGGGCCAGAGCCCAGCCAAGGCCACACTTCGAGCAGGTAGGTGCCAACAAAGGGGCCCAGCGGCCCGCCAGCCAGGAAGTGGCCCAGGGAGGCAGGAATGAGGTTCAGGAGTGCTTCTCACAGGCAATGCAGGCTATGGCCTGGGCCAGACTGCAGCCTCCACCCTCCAGGGTCTGTCACCGCCTGCTACCTACTCGTGGTGAGCAGCCCTGGTTCAGCCACCCGGGCCCTCCCTCCCCTTCCTGGGCTCCAAAGTCCTTCTCCTCTCCCCACCCTAAGAAGACCCTTCCTTCAGCCTCCTGTGGGGCTGCCGTGGCCTGGGGTCAGAAACCAGCCCTCCGAGGGGAAACACACAGGCTTTTGAATGAAGGGGCTGACGAAGAATTCCTCCCATACCTTGAACCTGCAACCCGAAGGCTCATCCCCAGAGAAGGGCATCATGCTTGATAAAGCGGTGGGGGTGGGGGTGGGAGGGGATAGGGGAGACCCTCAGGAGATGGGCTCACACAGTGGCTGCAACCCAGGGTTCAAAGGGCAATCACCATGACGAAGGTGCAGAGCCAGGGCCAGGGAGGGTTCTGTTCCGTGGCACATAGAGGTGTTCTGAGTACAAACCACAGCACCAACCACGGGACACATGTAGGCACACACACGCATGCGCACACAACACACGCAGTGGCTTATGCCTGCACACTGCCCATGTCCAGCGACAGAGTGTGTGTCACCCAGTCTAGAAACCACAGAGAACAGTCCCAGTGGCTTAGCCCACACCCACACCCACAGCCGGCGTGGTCGGAGCAACCTGCACCACGTTGACAAATGAGGCTGCCTCACAAGCTACTAGCTCTGCCCTCTACCCTGTGCACACCCTGTCACTTGGCCCAACTTGAAGCCTGTACCTCATCTCCCTGCAGCCACAGCCGTGAGATCCCTGCTGCAGGGCCTAGAACAAGATCGGCTCCACAGGGAAGGGGGGGTGTCCGAGGCCCTTAAGTCAGTTCTGATTGACAGTGACCCCACGCCCCGCAGAAGGAAACTCCACCAGCCTGCGTCATCCACATGGTGGGGTGAGCCCACTGTTGCAGCCACGCTGTCATCCGCCCTGATGGGGGCCTTCCTCACGTCCACCCTCCCCTCCACTTTACCAGGCACGATATCCTTCCCCAGGCTGGCTTCTCTGGACAGCGTGTCCACAGTCTGTGAGATGCACTCTCCTACCCTCGCCTCTAAGGAGCCGCCGATGGCTCTGCTTCCCAGACAGGCCGGTTTGTCCTCTGGGCAGTCCGTGGCTCTTTCCTTCTTTCTCCAGCCCACCACTCAAACGCTTTGGTTCCTCTTCGGGCTCCCTGTTCAGTGTCCAACTTTCACATGCACACGAGGTGACTGGAAATACCATGGAGTGGGCCAGCCACCCCGTAGTCCTCAAGGCACATCCTTGCTTTTCAACAGTTTAAAGACGTCTTGTGCAGTAGATTTGCCCAACGCATTATGTCCTTTGATTTGTTGATTTCTTCCATGAGCATTGATTGTGGATCCAGGCAAGACAAAATCCTTGACAGCTTCAACCTTTGCTCCATTTGTCGGGTTACCTGTCAACCCGCTTGTGAGGACAGGTCTTCTTTGTCCTGCTCTTCCAGTGTCCTTCCTGGAACCGCGGGTCGTCTGGGCTGTGAGCCACACTGAAGGCTGCAGGCCTCGATCCTCATCAGCAACGGCTTCAAGTCCTCCTCGCTCTCAGCACCAAGGGTGTGTCAACTGCATATTGCAGGCTGATAATAAGCCTTCCTCCGTTCCTGGTGCCGCACTTTTCTGGATATAACGCAGCTTCTCTGATTACAAGCATACGGACTGATTAAGTGTGGTGAGAGGATACAGCCCTGACACACACCTTTCTTTCTTGATTTTAAACCATTCACATTCCCTGTTTTTGTGAATACTTCCTGAATTTTGCTGAGTTGCCTTTCTTTGAAATGGGCACGAAAATGGAGCTCCTCTGGTCAGTGGGCTGAGTATCTGTCTTCCAAGCTTCCTTGCACGGGGAGCGGGAGCCTCCACTGCTTCATCAGCTTCCTCACTTCAGTTGGTCCCCATCAACTCCGGAGCCTTGCGTCTGGCTAAAGCCTTGAGTGCGGCTTGGATTTCTTCCTTCGGTACTTTTGGTTCTTGCTCATGTGCCACCTCTTGAAACAGTGGGCTGCTGACCAGTCCTTCTTGGTACAGGGACTCTGTGTACTCTTTCCATCTTCTTCCTATACTTCCTGTATCAACATTTTGCCCCATAGAATCTTTCAATGCTGCGACTCGAGTCTCGGCATTAGCTAATAAGAAGGGTAGCTAGCAGCTGGGCTTTTCAGTGTCTCAATCTCTTGGCCACTGGCTCTGACGAGCCTGAGGGGGGGTTCCCACCACCACGGCCTCCACCAACTGCACCTTACTGCCTCCCCGGTGCTCAGTGCTCAGGAATGAATGCGTGCAGGAAGCGTTGGTGCCTCCTGGGTGAGCTCCACATCTGGGAGGGCAAGATGGCAGAGGCCATGTGGACTAGAGGGAGCAGGGCCCCATGCCACAGACGCTCGGCGCCTCCGCCCGGTGCGCCCCCCCGGGCAGCACTGTATGGCTCCAGGCAGGACATCATGGCGGTGTGGCTTCTGGCCAGCTGGAAAAGACCTGCGTGCTGGAAAGGGCCAGGACAGGCTTGTGGCCTCAAACGGGCAACTGTCCGCTGACTTGAAACCTGGATCCTCTGGTTATGCTCAACCGACCCAGGGCTGCCTCCTACTGCCCTGGGAGCCAGCCACCTCCTTCCACCAGGCCCTCCTCACCCTCTGCTTACCAGCCAAACTCTGGGCCACTAGAATGGGACGTGGCCTGTTCCCCAAGACACAGGGAGGTGGGCTGTGAGGTGTGGGGCTGTGTACCTGGACACATGCCCCTGACCCACGAGGAGCAGAGTCCTGGGATCTCTCCCTCCAGCTCAGACATCAGAAACCGCCCACAGGACATGTGTCAGCCAGACTGGACCATGATTTTCAGCCATTCCCGCAGTAAGGTCAAAGAGTCATTGTCCCCTTCACAGTCTGCCAGTGTCTTTGATCTTGTAAAGGATGAACGAGGAGAGGGAAGGGAGCAGACAGAGCCCCACGGCCACCATGCGGGAAGGAGACAAGGGCCTTCCCCTGAGCCCCAGAGAAAGCTTGGCCGTTGAGAAGCCACCTCTGTCTGGGAAAGCTGCCCATGTGTGGCATTTGTGTCACGGCAGCCCTGGGTAACTGATTCTCACGTGCGCGGGCAGCCATGGTGCACGCACGTCAGTGTACACACAGTTGTGTATACTTGCACGCGTGTGCACAGCCTGATGTTGCAATACTCACATGAGCATACGTGTATTCCTGCACGGGCACACATGCGCACACATACGCACAGGCTAATGCTGCATCTCACATGTGCATGCACATGTACACACATGCACAGGCTAATGCTGCATTTCACACATGCACACGTGTGGTGCTCACACATGTGCACACAGACCACACATGCCTGTGCAGGCTCACTCCACCTCTGTGCCAGGCTCCATCATTCCTGTGCCCACCACCGGTGACTGCCCACCGCCCCAGCCACCATGGCCACCTTGCTGTCAACTGCACCCCTACATCCTCACCACGTGGTCGCTGTCACCACTGGGCCATCCTTCCCCCTGCCATGCTATGGGCCCTGTGGTCACCCTGTGGGTGACTGTGGCACTGCACAGTGCCTCTGGGAGGTGAACTCTCCAGGTCCAAGCCTCAGGGTGCGGCCTGGCTTCTCTCATCCAGGCTGGCAACTAGATGCTGTGCTCAGAGGGGACCCTGAGACAGATGAATCGGGAGCAGGCTTCCCAGTGGGTGACTCTGACCCCTTCTGCCTCAGGCAGGAAAGTGGCTCAGCCTGTGGCCCCACCTGGATGCCTCGCTCTGAGAGCCAGTGGGAAGGCAGCTCCCGGGCTTCAGGCCAGTGGACAATTTGGACCCTCTCAGTGCCAACCCCTCTCCCCAGCCTGGTCACCTCCCAGCCTGACCTCTGCCCTGTGCTGCCTCCTCATGTGACCCCAGGTGCCCAGGGCTGGGGTGGGCAGGGAAGGCAGGCAGGCTGGAACCCTTGGGGTGAGTCAGTTGGCACCTTGCCCTGGGAAACTGGTGGGCAGGGCGGCAGGGCAGCTCATAGCCACAGATGCTGCCCAGTCAAGGTTCCAAGGGTCTGTACCTCCAGGCCAGCTCCCCAGGCTTCATGTCCACCCCACTCTCTCCACAGAGCACAGGGGCTTGTGCAGCCTCCCAACCAGGGCCTCAGTTTCCTAGAGGTCTGATGAGCAGGACACACACAGGCCCCTAGGGCCAGCATCCCTCAGATGGCTGCCTGCCCATCATCAGACGGCTGGGTCCCAGGCAGCCTCTGCTTTCCCATCCATAAAACAGGCACATCCCAGCATGCCCAGGGCTCCCAGCCAATAATGACAGGGTGGGGCTTTGATGTCCCGCATTAGAGGGCCCCCCACAGAAGAGGATCCCTGGACTGTGGGAAGGGGCCCTGACAACAGGGGACATCACCTGACTTCCCTGGGGGTGGGAATGAGTGAGGAACTTGCCCAGTGACTGGGGGGCAGGAAGCAGGGTGTCTCTGCAGAGGGAAGGAGGCCCTGACGGCTGCCTTAAGCACACCCCATTCCCGTGAGGCACAGGGGAGGCAGTGCAGTGCATGCTGGGAGGGAGAACTCAGCCCCCAGAACAACCTCCCCATCCCTGGCCCTGAGACTTGGTGACCTGGCCCCCAGCCCCAACCCTCTCTGCTCTGAGGATGGGACACCTGGCTCCAGGTTGGGTCCATAACTGCAGAGCAGACCAGCCCTGGGGCATGGCAGCTGGGTCTCTCCGCCCCTTCCCTCCCACTGCTCGCCCCCCCCCCCCATGCCCATGTCCGGGGACCCAGATGCAGGCTCAGGTGTCCTCTGACTTGCCCATCCCAGAAGTCACCTCACCACAGGGAGAATGGGGTAGGTGAGGGGCTGTGGGCAGGCAAGTGGACACCTGAGGGCTGACGTGCAAGCGAGGGGCCACTGGTCTGTCCCACTGTGTCAGTGGAGTTGGGGCCCAGGGAGTGTTTCAGATTGGGGTGTGCCAATGTGGGGCTTTTCCCCACCTCTGGGAGCTGGCCACGCCACGGGGGTGGGGGGGTACAGCAGTGACTGAGGCCCACCCGAGCTGTGACAGCGGTGCTTCAGCCAAGGCATATTGCAGGGTTCTGAGGGAAGGATCTGCAGTCAGAGATTGTGGGTGGTCAGGTTCTAGGGTGGGGCACACATGGGAGGCAGACCTGAAGGGCTGCCCAGGCCCAGAACCTAGGGTCTGGGCGTGACGGGAGGCCTGAGGCTGCAGGAGGCATGGTGGGCAACCTGCGGCATGCAGGGAACAAGGTGTGGTGGAGGGGGTGTGCTGAAGACCCCGACAAACCGGGAACAGCCAAGACACAAGGAAGGGCCCATGGCAGAAGCTGGGGACATGTGGAACCAGAACACCGGCTGGTGCTGCCACAGCAAGGTGCGGGCTGCTAGTTGGTGGCCCTGGGGCTCCGGGGCCAATGCCAGTGGGTGTGCCCAGAATCTGTGCTCTGAGGAAGGAGACAGAGCACTCAGGAAAAGGGTGCTGTTCCCCTAGCCTTGAATCCTCCGCTGACACAGCCCAATAAAGGGAACCGGGAGCCCCCAAACTCTGCTCCCCCAGCCTCTCCGGGCCTAGAGTCCCCCAGAGTTGGGCAGGGTCAAACAGGGCTTGGGAAGGGGACAATGGGGACATGCAGGTTCACTCACCACCAGGCTCCTCTCTGGACACCCTCTAGGGCCAGCCTCCCACCTGGGTGATGGTGACTGCTGACAGGCGGAGGTGTGTGCCCCTGGGGCCCCATGGCATAGCCCCCCAACTCCTCCCAGCCCCCTCACCCGTAGCCCCTGAGCCCCTCCTCCCAGGTGTCAGTGACAGCAGGGGCCAAAAGAATCCATGTATCTTTTATTAACAGGTAAAAACTGTAGTGTGTTATCTACACATTTGTACAAGGCCTGGCTGACCCCGGAGAGGCACAGCCCCCACGGGAGGAAGGTCGTCTCAGGGGTCATGAATGCACATGCTCCTAAGATCCCCACCCAGCCCAGTGTGCCCACAGCCAGAGGGGTCAGCACGGGGACGGCTTCTGTAAAAAAATCATAAAAACACGCGCCCGACTTTAAAACCTCGTTGCAAACGCCACATCCAAAGGCAAAGGATACAAAAATACAACCTAACAGAAACCTTACAAAATCTTGTGCCCCCATTTTTTGTTTTGTTTGTTTTTTGCATGGGTTGTGTTATTTTGCTGTTTTGGTAAGAATTCCTGCCGTGGAGGGGGTACTGGGGCCCCCACAAAGCCCTTCCCGGTCCTGGGCCGGAAGGGACAGCTGCCAGACGGGGCAGGCTACTGGCTCCATGCAGACCCAAGCCCGGGCATGTTGGCGAAGGGCCTTCCCAGGTGAAGGGTCATCGGAACCCTGAGGAAGACCCCGGGGGGCTCAAGGCCGCTCTGCTACGCACAGCCTGGCAATGAGGAAGGCTTGGCGGGCCTGCAGACACCATGCCGGTACCACTGCCCAGTTCCTGCAGGGCCAGGGCCCCCATGCAGCCAGCCTACTGGTGCCCCGGTTCTTAGCACCAATGCAAAAGGAGAACCAAGCTCCCGGGTAGAAGGCACTTGTGTTGTGTTAAGTGTTGGCAGCCTCTTGGCGCGCTCTCTCTCTCCCCCCCTCCTGCCCTCTTTCTCTCTCTCTCTCTCTCCCTTCCTCCTCACAGCTCTGCCAGCTCCCGCTCTCCCACACTCCACATCTCTCCAAGTCCCTGGCCCTGCATCCTCATCCCTCCAACCCTGCCACATCCTTGGCCCTCTCCACTCCCATTCTCACACCCCTGCACACCCACTCCTGCTGGCAGCCCCAGATTCAGACGTCCACCTCCTGTGGGCCCAAGGTGGCAGCGGGGGCTGTGACACTGACGTCAAAGCAGGTGACCATCATGACGTGGGCCTTGCACAGGTTGACACACTGCTCCAGGGCAGTCGTGGCATGCTCCAGGGCCATCAGGTACTCAGCTGACTCGGGCTCCAGCTCCGGGGCCACCTCAACTGTCGGGGGATGGACACAGGTCAGGCCCAGCTCAGGCAGCCAATCTACCTGGTCTGCACTCTCTGTCAGGTGGGGCAGGGTGCTCTACCACGCTAATGACCAACGGGACACAGGACTCAGAGTGGGGGTCGGCTGGGGGGGCAGGGGACGGGTGACACTCACACTGCTCCAGCCAGCGGCCCCGCTCCACCATCAGCCTGCCCTGCGTCTCCGCCAGCTCCTGGCATAACCGTTCACGCCGTGCCCGCACCTCCCGCAGCCTCTGCAGCCTGCGTTCCGATAGCCGCAGCTGGGCACCCATGCTGGCTGCGCCCTAGGGACACGGGATCAGGGCCCACTGCTGTGACCAGAGTCCCAGCCCGGGCCCAGCACCCAGCTGGGTTACAATGGGACCAAGGCTCCCACTTGGGATGCCCCCACCCACTGCCCTGTGAAGGGGGCAGAGGACTGGGCTTTTGTACCTTCTCCGGGTCCAGAGAAGCCTGCAGAGAAGAAGAGCAGTCAGTAGGGTTGCCAGGACCCTGGCCCTCATTCCCACTGCCTGCCCTGCTGCACACAGCCCCCTCACCTCAGGGGGGTCCTCGCGAGAGGCTGCCCGGTGCCGCTGTAACCGCTGAACGTCGTCGATCTCATACACCTTGATCTCAAAGGGCTCTTTCCGAGGGCCGGCCAGGGGCGGCGGCAGGTCCACCCACTGCCCCGAGACGCTGGGCTTCCGGCCCAGGGCGGCAGCATCAGGCAGTGGCGCAGGAATCAGTCGCCGGCGTTGTTGACCTGGGGCAGACAAGACCAGGGACGGGGCAGGTGACCTCAGGGGGCCCAGGTCCATGCCCCTCCATCCACTTGGCCCCCTCGGCTCTACCCACCAGCCGCACTCCCGTGGGGCCACCCCACACCCAACCTGCTGCCCTGGTCCTGGGTTAAATGTTATCCACCCCACTCCACCTTCCCTTTGGTCCCATCCTGGACCCAATGGCCCCAGCCCAGTTTCTGCCTTAACCCTGCTCTCCCTCCAGCCCAGGGACCCAGAACTGGCATTCTGGGTACAGGTAGGAGTTGTCCTGTCTTGGGGCTAGCCAGCCAGGGCACAGCGGGGCTCACACCAACCATTTCTGCGTCTCTGGGTGATCCCATATGGGCTGCTCCCACAGGAAGGGGTCAGCCTTGGGCAGCTGGATGCCGAGTGCCCAGAAAACTGCTCAGCCAGTGAGACCTGGACCCTCCACAGACAACTGTGTGTACACACCTCCCAGGGAGGCACTGCACTGCTCACAGGCTGATGCCCTACAGAGTGCGGTGGTAGGCAGGGTGCACGCAGTTCAAACCCACCAGCTGATCCTTAGGAGAAAGGGGAGGCTGTCTGCTCTCCTAAAGACGTACAGCCTCAGAAACCCACAAGGGCGGTCTAGCCTGGTGATAGGCTTCCCAAGCGTGGGAACCAACCCAAGGGCCATGAGTCTGGTTCTGCTGGTACAGCTGGGGGATGGCACAGCCCCCGGGGAAGGCCCTGTACATTCCCATCCCTAGGTCCTGTGACCCTCAGGAGAATGGTGGGCTGCCCCCAGAGAGCAGACTCACCTGTAGCCCTCCTCCTGGGGGACCTGAGGCTTCGGGCACGGGCGCCCGGGGAGGCGGCCCCACTCTCGCTCATGGAGTCGGGGGCCGAGGAGGCGCTGCCGGTGGCCTCACTGTCTCGGATCATGCTCTCATAGCCGCTGCTGCCCCCGCTGTGGTAGAAGAGGGCTGTGCGGCCCATGGCGGGGGGCAGGTCCCCACTCAGCACGCTGCTGTTGTCGCTGCCCTGCCCGCTGCTGTAGCGCTGCGGCCGCCGAGGTGCGGTCACCTTGCTGTAGGGCGAGGGCAGGGCCGGGGCGCCAGGCAGTCCCCCATGCACACAGCTGTCCTGGCCACCCTCTGAGTCTGTCAGGCCCCAGGAGGGGCCACTGGGAAGGGGCACCCCACCGCCGCCTGCCAGCTCCTGGACCCAGCTGTGGGCAGCCCGCAGCGCCTGCTTGGTGCCCATGACGGTGCCCCGGCTGGCCTTGGCTCCGGCACTGGGTGTCCCCCGAGAGGCTGCCCGGGGGCCCACCACAGAGCCGCCTGGTGGCCTGCTCGTCCCTGTGGGGGCCAGCGATCTCACAGAGGCACTCAGCACTCTTGGCCCACTGGCCGCCAGGCTGCGACCCTTGCCTCCTGCAACTGGGGGCTTGGAAGTCCCGACACCCTTGGCAGGGCTGCCCCTGCAAGGGGGGGAGGGGCCTGGCATGGGACTGCCAGACATTGCCCCCAGCCTGGGCATGGCCCTGCCCAGGCGCCCCACAGGTTCCCTGGCCCTGCTGCTGCTGTGAACCGGGCCCTCTGGCCTCTCCAGCGATGCAGGCCCGGGCAACCGGTGTGTGGTTTCAACCTTGCCAGGCCGTACCTTCAGGCTGGCTGTGGCTCGGGGGGCGGGGTGGTCACCCCGGCCACCAGGCCTGACCTCCTCTTCCCCTCGGAGGGCAAGGGCCAGGGCAGTCCTGGAGATGCCTACCGCTGGGCCAGGGGCCAGGGCTGGGCTGTTCTTTGGCTCCAGGCTGGACTTGCGTACTGGTGGGGCTGGGGGCCCCATCCCGCCAGGCCTCGGGAGGGGCGTGCCCTTGGGGGCAGTGGTCTTCTTGCTAGAGGCAGCCTTAAGGCTGCCCAAAGGGGCTGTGGCCTCAGCAGGCATGTCACAGCAGGACGGGGAGGGTGTGGTCACACCCAGCGTGGTGGCCCCCCGCCGCAGTGGCGGGATGCGTGCCTCAGGTCTCCGGACCGCTCTAGCTGCTACCTCACATCCATCTACCACCCTCTGCCCACGAGGCAGAGCCTGGGCTTCAGGCAGCCATGGGGAGGGCAGGGTGGGGGTGGAGGCCACAGGAACAGCATCGGCCTTGTAGGTCCGGAGCAGCCACGGGTCCTCAGACAGGCCCCCAGATCCCGGGGCGCCCTGGTCGCCCGTGGCTGTGGTCCTGGTCTTCCGTGGAAGGCTGGAATGGATGGTGTGTGCCGGGGGTGGCCGCCGTGGGGACCCCATCCGGGACTCCCTTCCAGGCCCAGAAGAGGTCTCAGAGACCATGTCAATCCCTGGTGAGGCCTGGGCTGGGCTGTCTGATCTGTCCTCTGAGCAGCCTTCCAGGATGGGAGAGGTCCGGGGGTCCGGCCCTGCCAGCAAGTCCAGCCGGGACATGAAGGGCGGCTGCGGTGAGAGGCCTGGGCTGTCGGAGGCACAGACACTGGCCTCGCTGAGCCGGGAGCTGTCAGAGCCATGGCCGCCCCCGCAGGTCCAGGCCGGCGCCTCCTGGGGCCAGCTAGGGGTGGTGGCCACTTGCGCTGCGGTGTACGCATCGAACTCGTCGTTGATGCTGCTGATGATGCTCACAGGCCTGGAGCCCGAGGCCAGGGCCTGCAGGGAGCAGTCGCTGCCCAAACTGACCAGGCTGGCGGGCCGGGCGCCCAGGGGCAGCTCCTCCACCACTGTGAACACCAGCTCGTCCTCGCCGTTGAGCTCCACCGGCTGCTGCACCGTCACTGTGGCGGTCAGCAGGCTGCGGTCCAGGCAGCGGCTGCGAGCCGGCAGGCAGGGACAGCTCGCAGGAGGGGTCCTCACCGTGCCCCCGCCGCCGGGGCCCCCTCCCCCAGGCTCCTCTGGCCGCGGGGGCAGAGCAGGCTCCGGGCTGGGCAGCTCAGGCCTGTCCTTTCTCTGGTCTCCCTGGGGGCCGGCAGCCTTCTTGGGGGACGCTGCTTCAAGGGGTGGGGCCTTCCTGGGGGACGGGGTCTCCGAAGGCGGGGCCTTCCTTGCAGCGCCAGCAGGGCTGGCGGGGGGCAGTGGGGGGCCCTCGCTGCCATCAATGAACTCCAGCCGCTCCTGCAGCTCCGCGAAGGTGCTACAGCGGAAGTGGTCTAAGTCGGGGTCCCAGGGTCCCTCTGAAGGCCGGCGGCGGCCCAATGCAGGGATGATGGGCACACAGTCTGGGGGTCCCTCGTTGTCCGTGAGCTCCCGATCAGACAGGGCAGCCCCACCAGGTCCCACGTAGATGACGGTGTCACATGACTGCTCACTGCTGGACGAGTAGTCGGGCTCTCTGGGTGCCCGGCGCTCGGGGTCCAGGGCCGCAGTGCGCGGGAGGCAGGGCCGCAGGGTCGGGGGACGGCGGCAGCGGCCCTCCTCGCAGGAGCTCTCACCGCCTGACGAGCTGGACGTGTACTGCAGGTGGGGAGGGGCCCCATCAGCGACCTATGTTCCCTCCATGGTGCGCTCCCACCCTCCAGCTCCTGTCAGGACCGGCTCCTGTCCCCTTGTGCCCACAGCTAGCAGGGCCACTGGTGGTCATCAGCACCTGATGGCCGTCACCATGCAAGACAGCTGCATGGCGGTGGGCAGGGATCAGCGCCTTGGGGAGGACACGCGTCCACTGCTGACAGCCACTCGCGGCCTAAGAGGGGCAGGCTAGGCGTGAAGACATGGGTTACTCTCGTAGCCTGTGCCCGCAGCGCCCCACACCACTAGGACCCTGAGACCCACTGACCTTGGTCTTCTTCCTGCGCAGGCGCAGGATGCGCGCAGCCAGCTGCAGGGTGCTGAGCGTCTCGGCGTGGTGGGCTGGCGAGTCAGACACGTGCGCGATCATGGTGGCGCGGCAGGTGGTGGTCAAGGACTCTCGGAGCAGCATAGTCAGCCTGTGGTCCCTGGGGGTGGCAAGCAGGGCAGGGGTCCCAGCTGGAGAGTCCTGCAGACTCTGGTCTGCATCATCACTGCCTTCCCTTCCCTGGGCCCTGACCCCGCCACCCTGGGCTAGCAGGGACCCAGCTGCCCAGCCATCCCTGGGGCCCACCCCTCACCTGTAGGGCACATGCTTGGCTCCATTGACCAGGGCCAAGATGACACTGCCCAGGGCGGGCAGGGACAGACACAGGGGGCCCCCAGTGGCATCCCCACCCTGGCTGGAAGTCACCGCCTCACAGCTTCCCAGGTCGATGAGGTGCAGGCGGCTGCGGCCCCCAGACACTGTGACAGAAGGACCCATAGTGAGAGGGGCCACCAGCGTGCACAGCCTCCAGACCCCACAGGCAAGCACCTCTCGCAGGCAGGGGGGTGGGGAATGTGGGCCTTCTCTCATGCCACCACCACCTGTGCTCACCCACCCCATTTCAGGAACACATTCTGCTCATGTGTCCACATAATTACACCACCCTGCACACACCTCCCTTCAGGCACACACACCATTCTTGTGTGCACACTCATTGCACTGCACACAGATACTGCCTCGCACACACACCTCACACACCATCCTGCAGCCATACCAACTGCACATCCACACATACCACCCATGGAAACACAGACACCGACCACACACGCACAGGGCACACAGCCACGCACCCCCCACACCCCCCAGGCGGCCTCACTTACTCCCCCCGCGGCTGCATTTCTGCATGCAGTACTGGTAGACGTGCAGTGTGAACAGCAGGTGGGAGCTGGCCCGCGCCTCCTCGCCACAGGCCGGGCGACCGAAACTTCGTGCAGCCAGGGCTGCGTCCAGGTAGAAGGCCGCCCTTTCTGCAGTGGGGGCCCGCAGCTCACTCTGGTTCTGGAGCTGCAGTGGGTAGCGAGTGGTTCAGCCTTGTGGGTGGGCGCCCCACCCACAGTCATGTCCCACATGCCCCAGAATAGGCATACCTGCGCCCCGCATACAGGGTCCTCCCGCAGGTACATGCCCGGGGACTGTGTGTCCTGGAGACTGCCCGACGCCAGGTCGGCCAGCAGATCACGCAGGCTCTGGTCGCGGCCGCACACCTCCACGGCTGAGACTCGCACCGAGAAGCGGGTACCCGTGCGCTCCTTGCGTTCGTGGATCAGCTTGAAGAGCCAGGAGATGGCGCAGGGCGCGACGCCCAGGCCCTGTGGCGAGCTGTCCCTCCCGATCATAGTGTACGACTGACCTGGGGGGGTCACGAGTGTCAGCATCCAGCAAGGAGCCTGCCTAAGCCTTTCCACGTCTTCTCCCCAGCCCCAGCCACCCGGATGGAGCCAGGTCCTCCCTCCCCTCCAGAGACCGCAACAGAGCTGGTGCAGCAGAGGGTATCCAGGGGTGTGGGGGCGCTTACCAAGGCTCGTGTGGCCAAAGGAGAAAATGCAGCCGTCGGCCCCGCTGATCACAGCTTGCAGCACGTCGGCCACAGTCCCGGAGCAGACCTCTGCCTGGGGGACACGGAGGACGAATGGGCGGGGCGAGCCAACTGTGCCTCCTTGGTGGGGGGGCGAAGACGCAGGCGCTGCCCGCATCCACACGCACACAGATGACACGGGAAACACACAGGTCGGCCAGGACGCACCAACCAGGCAGGCAACAGGCATGCACGTGCGTACACACATACATCCCAAAACAGCCAGCGCACACCGCCACAGCCCACCCTGCACCGCTGGGGAGAGTGGGATGTGCCAGAGCATCCAGGAGGAAGTACCCGCCTTCCCAGGGGCACGCCAATTCTGGCAGCCCCGCCCAGGACCTCAGCCCCACCCACCTGGGCAGCCCTGCCCACCAGAGACCCCACTCGCCCTAAAGGCCTGCCCAGAGGCATTAGAATGTTCCACCCAGAGGCTCTGCCCTTCAAGAAGACCCTGGCCCACCAGGCAGCAGCACCTGCTCGGCGTCCTGGGAAAAAACAGCATCAAAGGCGAACATCCGGGGCACTGCGGCAGGAGCTGTGCGCCAGGGGCCTGCACTGCCCGGAGGTCTGGCGGCTGGATCATACAAGGTCACTTGCTTCTTCCTCGGGTCCACCTTCAGGAAGGCTGTGGACTCGGCAGAGCGCTGGGCGCCCTGCGAGGGCCAGACTCGCAGCATCACCTTCACCTGGGGAGATAGGAGGGTAGCCTGAGCCGCTGAGCACGACGGACGCAGCCAGGTGACAGGATGGCGTGGGCCTCATGCCCAGCGAGGTCAGAAAGGCCCAAGGCAGGTGACTGTGTGTGGGGATCATGAGCCCCGGGGAAGCAGCCCCAGACCACACAGGACTCCAAACCACACAGCTCCAAAGCAGTGAGGTACTCTGGCCCACCCTACAACCCTGCAGATGGTCCACAGTCTCAAGTTCAAACCCCCTGGGCCTGATGGATGGACAGATCCAGGCTGGCCCATCCCTGTGACCGCCTCAGCTGTGTGGCCTGGGCCTGGACTACTCCTTCCCGTCCCCCAGTGACCCGAGGGACCTGGCCAGGTATCAGCAGCTAGGGGGCCAAACCCACCTGGAGCCCAGCCTACTGGGCCTCCAAGAAAGTTTGGGGAGGGGCTTCATGCAGTGGGGTCACTGGAGGGCCAGATCTCAAGGGACACCCCACCCTGTGTTTGCATTTCACCTGGGGGCGCTGAATCTGTGGTGTGGCCCATGACACCCCCCCCCCAGTGTCCCTGGAGGCACGGCAGCTTCCCAGGGCAGGACCTGAGGGGCTGGCTGTCCCCAGAGCCCATCCCTGGCCAGCCCATGCTGTGTGCTCAACCAGCACGTGTGTGTGTGTGTGTGTGTGTGTGTGTTGTTGAGCGTGTCTGGCGCCCTGCAGGACAGGGCCTTGAGAGTTGGGCCAGGAATGGGGGAGGGGGCCTGGAGAGAGAATAGGCCAGAGGTGTCTCACCAGCAGACCCCCTGCTGAGACCAAGCAGCCCACAGTGTCACTGTGCAGGGCCGCCCCGGCCCCTCCTGCTGCAGGGCCCCTCCGAGGTCTCCACCATGGTGCAAATCAAATTACCTGAGACTCATTTCAGAACCGGTATTTTTCACGGCTTTAATTGTAAGTGACAGATACAGGACGCCCGCAAAATTGGTTTGCTGCGGGTGGTGCTGCGCGCTGCGTGGCAAATTGATATGCAGAGCCGCTGGGCGGTGGTGGTGGCCTCCTCCCACCCCTGCCCCCCATGGTGCTGCTATAGCCTCAGCTCCATTAGTCGGAAATCGATTCTTTAATTCCCCGGTGTGGCCAACAAAACAATTTCATTCCCAAGCGCCGCCACCAAGCAAACGAGAATGTGCACTTCCCGGTAATTTTTGGCAATTTTTTTCCTTCCAGCGTGAACTCGCTGCTGCCGTTTCAGGAGCCAAATGGGCTCTTCGGCTTTGAGAGGGTTCCTGGCCAGAGGGAGGGGCGCTCAGGATGCCGGCGACCCCGGAGTGACACCGCTGTTACTGGAGATGGCGGGCGGCCCACTGAGCAGCGACATTAATCCCCACACAGGGGCCGGCAGGCCACCCCAGAGCTGGTCAGTCCCCCCCAGCCCGGCGCGCAGGCCATTGTCTGAGCCGAAGAATCCTGTCATTATCAGGCAGGGACGGGGCCCTCCCACGCGACCAGAACCATCCAATCTCTCCCTGAAGGAGCACATCACACAAAGGCGCCAGGAAGGGGGTGCGGAGGAAGACGCTCGTTTTGCATTAAAAAAAGGCTCCGCACCTCCCGGGAAGGGGGTGGGGAGGAGCGCGGCCCCGGCCGCTGGCGGGATGTCTTCTTAATACCACAACATGATGAATTAGCTTAGGTAGCAAGCACATTAGTGTCAGAAGCAACCTGACTGCCTTCGGAGGCGCTCACAGCCACTGAGACCACTAGGGGTGGCGGGCCAGGTGGGAGTGCTCCTGGCTGGGGGGAGCTGCCTGGTCAGAGCTGGGGAGATGAAGCGCCCCCAGGGCAATGGGGAAGGCACCTCCCCCAAATTATCATAGCAACTGCAGCAGCCCTCCCTCCAGTATCTTCCCACTTCCCCTGCCCTCCCTGCCTGCACACTAGCAGATCCCCCCCAGGGGGGGGCGTCACCCCTGCCCACCACTGCTGATGGTGGAGCTGGGGCCACAGTGAAGTGACAGGACCAGGTCACCGCATAAGACCCACCAAAGCCACCCACTTCAAGAGCCCCAAGGCCCCAGGGGTAGGCAGGCAGGTCCCCTCTATCCCCTCTGCCATGCCTGCTGGCAACAGAGTCCAGACTGGGCCACCCGCCACCCAGCACACTGCCAGGCAGCAGAACTGGCAAGGTGACTGACTGCCCTCCACCTGGCCAGTGGGCTGGGCCTACGATGAGGCTGCCACTCCAAGGTATGTCCCTCTTGAGGCCACCCAGAGGGACAACACCCCCACCCCCAGCCGCGGTGATCAGCAAGAGGAGAGGCATGATGTCCCGGGTCCTGAGGCCAGTGAGGACTCGGTGGTGTGTGACCAGATCAAACCACCACTGGAAGCACTTTGCCTGCAGCGGCCTCCTGGAGGACACTGTCCAGGTTGGAACCCGGTTAAGGGCTATTCCCACCCCTGCTGCTCCCACCTGGAGCTCCTCCACAGTCCATCCCTGGTTCCCTGAACTGCAACCATGCCCACCCAGGCCAGGGCTGGGCCCAGGGACCACAGAGGGAGGGGACTGTCCCAGGGAAGGGGCCGGGGTCCTGGGGGTGGGGTAGAATGGTAAAGCTGATGCTCACAGAGGCTGGGCACAACTGTTCCAAGCTGCCCTCCAACCAGGGGCAGCAAGGTCAGGCTGACCTTCCCTCTCTGGCTCTCAACTTCCCTGCAGGGACCGAGGTGGCAGGCAACACACTCCTCCGGACCCCACAGCGGCCAGTGAGCCTCCTATCAGACCCACGTGGACAGGGCCATCCTCTCCTGCACCCCACAGGCTGAAGGAGAAAGTGCCCTCTGCCTCCAGGCCTACCTTGCCCATGGCGCTGCAGGGGGTATCCTTGGCCTTGGCAGCCCTGAGCAGGCAGGGGGGCACAGGGGGCGGCCACAGCTGCAGGACGCCGCTGAAGTCCGTGGGGTATGTGGAGGCAGCGCGAGTGACCGGGGCCGGAGGGGATGGCTGGGGCTTCTTGCGCTTGGAGGCCAGGCTGAGCTTCTGTGCAGCCCTGGTGGGGGGTGGGAGGAGACACGGGGCTCAGCTTGGCCATCAGCTCCCTGGGCCTCCTGGTGGATGGAGCATGGGTGGACCCTACCTCATCCCAATACCAGATGACCCAAGCTCTCAGGGGACACTCCCAGGCGGTGTGCCCATGCCATGCCCCACCCGACTCTCGTTTACCCCTGAGTGGGGGCCACTGCATCCCAGGAAAAGTCCCATGAGTGCAGCCCACTGTCCACACACCTCTCACCCTCAGCCATCCCTGTGCCCCCACCCTCTGCCCTTCCCTGAGGGCGCCCCACCCTGCTTAGAGCCCCTGCCAACAGCTCTCAGTGTGGGGCCACGGCCCCGCAGCACCAGGGACTGCAAGGTGCAGATTCTCAGGCCCCAGACCAGGGACCCCAGTGGTAACCAGCCCTCCAGGGATCCTGCCACAGAGCCTAAGTCAGAGGTCTGGGCAGCAGAATCCCCCCCCCCCAGTTTTTGCAGGTGCACACACAGACAGGAATGCAGACACGCACACACATGCACATGGACTCACGGGTGCACGTGCACAAGCACACACACAGTGCACAGACACGGATACACACACATGAGCATACATAATATACATGCACACACAGAAACACAGACACACACATGCTGTCCAGCTCCCTGCCCCCAGGGCTTCCTCAGCATCCCAGCAGGCCCCTGTGGCACCAAATTCTTCTGCAGAGCCTATGCCACTTGGCCTCTCCCCAGAATTCCCTCCCACCCTGTCCAGGGACACCAAGGACCCCACATGGGTGTGCATTCAGTCACGTTCTCATGGTCTGGGTAGGAGGAGACAGTAGGTAGAAGGTAGTACGGGCCACCCAGACCTTGCACCCTATTCCCCACCCCTGGCCCTCAGGAGTCTCAAGCCTGCATTACCTTCTCTAAAGATCCCCAGAGTGGTCAGCAGGAGCCCAGAGTGGTGGCCAGCCCCTCCCTGCTCCTCTGCAGCAGCTCCCACCTGCAGGCACCCTGCTAAGCCCCTCTCCTTTTAAATAGGAGCTGTCTTTTATGAGGCCCTGGGGAGAGTTTCCCTCCTCAAAAGGTGTCAGTACAGAGAGTGAAGGTAATCTACAAGGAGAGGCACAACCATGAACGGACCCTCAGTGCCCAGCATCCAGGCCTGGGCTATGTAGTGCCTGCCTCATGGGACCTGGGACCCCAGAGTACCTCCCGCCCCACAGCTATGTGACCCCCAGTCCCAGCAGGACAAGCCACCCGGTCTGGCCAATGCAGCTGCAGCCTCAGACAGGGCAGTCAGCCGGGCAGGCCAGAGCCACCACCATGCCATGACCCAGGAGGGGCCGGAGCTCAGAAGAAAGGGGGTAGCAAAGGGTGAGGGGCTGCTGCAGGAGCCTGCCCGTGGGAGAGGGGCCAACTGCCCCCAGGCCCGGCAGGCAGGACTGCGTGCTGACCGGAAGGAGTGAGCCAGCCTGGTCTGAAGCCAGTTCTCAGTCTTCTCAGCTGGCCAGGTGTCCGGGGCCATCAAGTTGATTCCGGTGGAGGGGCTGCCGACATGGTTTCCTGAGGTGACCAGACTTTCTCCCATGGTGGCTGGGAACCAGGGACCTTGCCGTTAGGTGGGAGGCCCTCATCCATCTGCCTTACCATGGCCTCTGGGCCTACACCCCCGATGATCAGGCCCCGCTGTTGTGTCCTGTCTGCATAGGGACACCTGCAGCTCCCACTGTGGCATTGCTGTGGCCCAGCAGGCCCCAGCTGGCTGGTACATTTCCTCCTGGCTGGGCCACTGGGGTAGGTGGAAGGCAGTGGCCCAACCCACAGACCAGCTGGCAGGGAACAGAGGCACCCACTGAATGGCCAGGCCAGCAGATACCATGGCCAGACAGGGCCCTGCCAGCCCCTCTGGGCCTGGTGGGATCAGTTCAGCTGGGGTACCTGAACTGGTGTGCACAGCAGCTGGGGCTGGGCCACTAAGGCCACGGTGCTGGGCTAGGTGTCCCTGAGGGCAGTCTGGAAGGTCCCAGCCAGTGGGGATGCATTCCCTGTGGGCCATCCTAATCAGTCCCCTTTGACCCCACCCCCAGCTGCCCACTGGTTTCACCCAGGCTCTATAGGGTCCGGTAGACTGTGACTCACAGGTGCTTCACCATCAGTGAGACCAGGACTGCACTTTCCCTTTGATGGCCATCAGTCTCCTGGAACCAGGACACTCCCCCAGCCCCGCCCCCCCCACACCCTGTTCAGGGCGGGGAGGGGTGTGTAAATGCTGCAGGAGGAGGTGGCCGGGAAGGGTGGGGTTAACTCTAAAGCGGAAACTCAGAAGAGCTGGAGGTTCACCTGACAACATATTCTTTTCATCCCTAGAACACACCTCCTCCGCCTGATGCCACTGAACTGGGCTGGGGACCTCTGGGATTCGCCTGCCCTGCTACCCCAAGTATTATAGAGACACCTCTGCCCTGAGACACCTGTTTGCACAGCTGTGCACCCACACCAGTGCTCAGCACAAACTCTCAAGTAGATGGGTGGTGGATGGATGGAAGAATGGATGAATGGATGGATGGATAATTAAAAGATAGATGGATGATTGGGTAGGTGGATAGATGATAAGAGGATGAATGGGTAGATGGATGGATGGGTGACTGGATAGATAGATAGATGGATGGGTGGATGGATTAATGGGTGGGTGGGTAGGTGGATGAATAAATAGATGGATGAGTGGGTGGATAGGTGGATGAGCAAGCAGGCAGAGAGGGAGGAGGTGGAAGAGGTGGATCCAGCCCTGCTCACCATCCCACAGGTAGCTCTGCTGGTGTCAGGCTGACAGTTCACAACAGAAAGGGCATGTTTTACGTTTTTGCAAAGAAAGCGGCTCCCATAAAAAGGGCCTGTTGGGACAGGCAAGGTCAGTTAAGGCCAAGTCAGTGTCTCCTTCCCCAAGAGTCCCCCACTGCTCTCCACCCAGTGCTGGGTCCAGGCCACCGAGGCTGTAGATTCCACCTGACACCTGCTGCTAGAACTTCCCATGAGCCCCACCTGGGGCCCTCCAGCATCCCCCAGCCTCTGGTGACTCCCACCGTGTCTGCACTTCCACCAGGTCCCCGGCCAGGCCAGGCCTTGGGGAAGGTGGGGTTGACTGGGCCTGCAGGATCCCTGATGTGGGTGGGGGAAGCTGAGAGGGGTACACAAGCCCCCAAGGGCGATGCTGGGACCCAGGGCAAAGGGTATCAGTCAGGGGACAGGGGACCTGATTCAGACTCTGTACAGCCCAGCTTGAGGTCACCAGGGCTGGGGTGGAGGTGCCTGGGGTGGGGTAATGGCTGTGGAGACGGGGATGGGGGAGAACAGGAAGGTCTCTGAGCTGGTGGGGGTGGGGAGCGCTAAGAAGAAGGTGGCTCAGTCCTGCCCTGGGGAAAGGGTGACCGGACTGCCTGTCTACCAGGTCTCCCTTCATAATGATGTCAGATACCTCACAGGGGTTGCACACCAGGGCCCTGTGGGGGTGCAGGAGGAAAAGAGGGCCACATGGTCCTCAGGTCAGGGAGTGGAACTCAGATCCATAGACCAGCGGTTCTCAATCTGTGGGTCACTACCCCATGGGGGTTCAATGACCCTTTCACGGGGGTCGCTTAAGACCAATGGAAAACACATATTTCCAATGGTTGGGGGGTCACCACAACATGAGGAACTGTATTAAAGGGTCTCGGTATTAGGAAGGTTGAGAACCACTGCCATAGACGATGTGACCTGGTCCTAGAGCCCCAAGCAGCACCCCCACTTTCCCACAGGTCTGCTCTGGGGCTAAGGGACCAAAGACTAAGGTTCACTTAGGTTCACCAAGACCTGGGAGCCCCTGAGCCCCCGCTTACCCCCTCCCTCTTTTCTGATCCACCCAGCAAGTGGGGAGTCTCTAGACTCTGGTGCCATCCTCAAAACCCCAGACAGAGCTGCTCTGTGCCCCTTAGACCTGGACACGCCAAGGACAGACATGGTCAGGGTCAGCTCTGCCCCTCCCAGTCCTCGAGAGAGGTTCAGACAGCTAGCTTACTGCCCCATGAGGGCCAGGGGGCTCTGTACAATTGGTCTGCACAAGCCCTGCCCCTCAGAACTGCAGCCCCCTCCCCCAAGGTTACAGGTGCCACCCCCCCAACGTGAGAGAGGTCCTCCAACGGCAGGAGGACCAGTTCCCGGCATCACGTGCACCCCACCCCTCAGACACCCCTCGGGGAGCCTCCCCTGCTTGGGTTCAGGCTACAGAGCTGGTTTCTATGGAAACATCCCAAGGTCAGCAGGCTCAGAGACAAAGGCAGCCGGCAGAGGAGCTGCTGGGGGCCCAGTCTGCCCCATGCCTCTCAGGCATCCAGAGGCCCAGGAGCTGGGGGCTTCCAGATGTCCCTGCCTCAAGAAAGCCCCACATACCCCCCAACTGAGGGACAGAGCAACAGTGGCCCCTGCAGCCCTGAATGCAGACCCCCAATAATGTGCCCAACAGGCCCTGGGCTGCCCTGTCTGCCCCATATCCAACACCCTCCCAGTGACCTGGGACCCCTAGCCAGCCCTGCAACCCAGGTCCCCATCAGGTGCCCTGCACTGCTGAGCTGGGGCAGCTGCAGCCACATTACAATTCCTGCTGAGCTCCAGGCAGGGGAGCACTCATCAGCCACAGGGACAATGCCCGCCCTGTCACATCCCAATCAGTCCCTGGTCCCCAGGGCGCCCGCCGCTGATAAGGGCCAGTCCCGACCCGCAGACAAGCTTATCAGCGCCTCCAAGGACCGCTAATGGGCGAGTGACCCCAGCCGGCCGCCATTACCACTCATTAGCTGCCGATGACATCTTTAATCCCAGCCACAAGGAGGCCGGCCTACTTCAGAGAGGTCTGGGCCTGGCAGATGGGAGGGGCTCCTCGGCCAGCGCTGTCTCTGTGGCCAGCATGCCTAGGACCTGGGACCCAGAGAGGCCCAGGCCTAGGCCAGGGACAAGTCCCACTGTGGGTGCTCCAGGCCTCCCCTCACCCTTCGCTGACTCCGGTGAGATCTGTCCTGGGTGATGAGAACCCAGTACTCCCCTCCCCTCACAGCCACTCCATGGTACAGAGAGGGAAACTGAGGCCTGGACCAGCTAAAAGGTTTGCTAGAGGAGGCCCAGGTTGGGCCCAGCAGATGCTGGGTTCAAACGTGGGTTGTTCCCAGCCTCTGCCCTGCAGCCACCACTTAACAAGGACTCTAAGCCTGGACCCTGCTGTGAGGGTAGGGCAGACATGGCTTTGCCTCTCTGACTACCTCCCACCTAGTCACCCCCACCCCACCCCATCTCATGGCCCCAGTCCACACCCCAGGGGTACCCGCTGGCCACCCTGGGCCTGGTCTGCTGCACTGAGCAGGGATGACCTCAGTACCTACCTGATGAAGAAAGAGGCTGCGGCCGAGGTGCCCCCAGAGCCCACCACTGTGGGGGCTGGGGTGACCAGGGCCGTAGTGCAGGTCCCTCCAAGGCCCCACGTCTGGGACACGCCATCAGGGCCCACTGCAGGGGAGCCGTCTCGGACGGTCTCAGCCACTGCCACCGCCGCCACCGCCGCCTCAGCCTGCAGGGAGGACAACAGAGACCTTGGGGGCATACCAGCAAGGGACAGGCTCCCCAGTCCAGGGACATACCCTCAATGGTCCCCTCCAAGGGAAGACCCCACAATATGGCTGAAAACCAGAAGGGAGGGATCTCCTTGGCCCCAAGACGCCGCCCACTTCGCATGCTGCCTCTGCACCTCACAGGGCACAGTGGGTGCCGAGAGGGAGTGGATGTCGGTGGGAGGCCCCTGGCCCCAGCGTCCTTCAGCCCTTGGGGACACCAGAGGTGAGACTGCAGGCGGCCAGCTGGGAATGTAGTGTGGGAGCAGCCCCAGGAGGTACTGGTCAGTGCCCTAACTGTTCGGTGTTTGGCCGCTGTGGGGGTCCCGGCTGAGTGGGCACTTCCAGCAGACAGGCTAAGCAGAGCTCTGGGGAAGGAGGCGGCCTGGTACGGATGTGCAGATGTAAGTAAACGCCCGGACAGAAAGACAGACAGATGGGTGCAGCAAATAGGGCCCACCTCTGCTGCCCTCTTGGGCCACATGCTGCCCTAGGCCTTCCACCCCCTCCCCCAAATGCCATCCTGAGCCTTGGTCCTGGCCCCAAGGGGCAGGAAAGCAGCTTGCTCCAACAGGGTCACCCCCAGCACTCCTCTCAGCACACCAGGGCTCCCAGCACCCAGCTTGGTGGTCCTGGCAGAGCACGGGGTCTGTAATCTCCCAGGGAGCTAGAGCCAGGGAGCCAGGGACCACACACGCTTCCCAGGGACATGGCCAGAGGCCTGATGGCATGCCACTGGGCCCAGGCGGGAGACACAGAGCCCAGCTTCCTGGCTCACCGCAGTGCCCTGCCCCCACCTCACCCAGGCCCCTCAGCCACCCCACCACACCCCAAGTCAACACTAGCTCCCAGCTAGTCCTGGATTAAGAGCATAGCTGTCTGCAAGACAGCACCTGGAGAGTAACCCCACACACACACACACCCCACACACTACCAGAAGCACCCCACCTCACCTACCTCTGCTGGCCAGAGGCCGGACCCCCAGTGCAGGCACCAGCAGCCCACACGCCTATTTCTATGGAACCCTCAGCAGCCAGCTGTGAGGGTTCACTGAGTCCACAGCAACTTGAACATGTATGACTGTGTAGGGTGCAGTGCAATCTGCCAATCAGGTCGCAGCTTGGTGAGGCCTCCTTTAAGCGGGAAAAGATGGGGTGGCGGGGGACTCAGGGGGATTGCTCTCAGACACTTCGCCTTCCTGCTTGTGGGACTCTGCTGCCTCCAGGGTGGCCCCACCTTGGCCGCCGGCGCCGAGAGCTGCCGTCACCCGGATGTATTCCTACCGACCATGGATCCACGCGTCTCTGCACCCACGGGCCTGTGCCTCCCTGCATCCTGCATCACTGCATGCAGCTGCCTGAGTCTGGAGAGGGACTCCTGGGCTAGCCTCGGACTTATGGACTTGAGCTGGCCTGGGAAGGGGGGCCTTCTTGATATATAATTGCTTATTGAGATAAAGTTCTTTCTTGCACATAGATGAGAGTCCCTGGAATTGTTTTCCCCATCAACCGAGCCTAACACACCAGCCTACCCAGTCCTCTCCTCAGACTGCCCACCCTACGGTACACCACCCTCAGTACCCTGCCAGGCCTCCCAGCCTGGGCACTCTCATCCTTCCAGCCAGCGTGGCCTACAGCCTCGGCCCCAGGCACCTCCTGGCCACACCGGGTGTCTTACACGCCCCCAGAGCTCAGCCTGGCAGACACAGTCAACCCCTAGGGGCCGAGAGACCTGGGACACGCACTAGGGGCACTCAGGAGGGGCCGGCTCAGGCAAGACCCGGTGAGCTGCCCTGGGAGGACCGCGGTGGGTACTCAGGGCACGACGCTGTCCAGCGGGCCCCAGCTCAGCCGCCGCCGTACAGCCTGCCTCCTGCCCGAAGGTCCGGCAGCGCCCGGCCTCCGCGCGGGCCCAGCGCCCCACTGACCTGTCTCAGGAGCTCCCGGGCACTGGCTCCGCCGTCCCCACGCGCTGCCCGGGCGCGGCTCCCGAGGGCAGAAGGGCCCGGCCGATCCCTGCCAGAAGCAGAACCCGGGCATGCCAAAAGAAGCCGGGGGAGGGGCGGGAGCGGCGAGGGGGGAAACCACAGCACAGGGGAGGGGAGGGGAGGCAGGCGGGCGGCCGAACAGAAAAGCGAGATGGGGGGGCTCAGCGCAGCAACGAAAGGAAAAGCGGAAGAGAGGAGAATGAGGAGAGCCGCGCCAAGACCCCGCCCACCCACGCCCAGGGCGCCTGGTCCAGGCCCGCCCAAGACCTCTACCCCTACCTCCAAGGCGGTCCCCGAGTCCGAACCCGTGCGAGACCCCCACCCCCACGATGCTCCCAAATCCAGACCCACCCGAGAACCCCGCCCTCACCCCCACGACGCCACCCAAGTCCAGATCCGCCCGTGACCCTCAACCCCATCCTCACAGCGATACAAGTTCAGACAGGCCCGAGACCCACTCTCCTCCCCCCCACCCCAATCCAGACCCGCCTGAGACCCCACCCTGCCGGCAGCCACCTGAATCCCCCGCCATGCGCCCCCATCACAACATGGCCGGCCTCCAAGGCCCTCTACTGCCATTTCACAGCCCTGACCCCATGGAGACCCTGTGGATGTCCCCACCCCACCTGTGTAGAGACCCCTCCCATGTGGTCCCAGGCCTGTAGCGAGTGGTCCCACTTGATGGCCACACACCTGCTCACAATGCACTCTTTGCCCCAGTGAGGAGCCACACCCCACAGAGCAGAGGCCCAGAGGTGTCAACAGGATCCCCACATGACCTATGGGGGTTCCCCACTAGCCCATAGCAGGGCCCTTCTCTGCTGGGTGAGAGCATTCCCCTACTCTGCACTGCAGACCAGCCACCCCCACCACCCCCAACCACCACCAAGTTTGCTCCTGAGGGCTTCAGGATGTAGCTGTCTGGGTCAGGAGGACCCACGCCCCACAGGGGCTCAGCCTCCCCTCCACTCAGGAAGGTAAACTGAGGCAGGGGGCCGGCAAGTGCTCAACAGAGTCCCGGCTCCCTCCACTGGCCAACCTGCAGGCCCCTGAGGGTGAGGTCTGCAGACCACCCACGGCTAGTGAGTAGCACCTCCAGCACCCCCAGGCCAGGGACCCTCAGCCTGACCCACAGGCCCAGACAAAGGGGTGCTCTTGGGGTCCCTCAGTGGACCCCAGCCTGGTCTGCTCGTGACTGAGGGCCAGGGTCGAGGTGGACATCCTGTCCCACCAAAGCAGCACCTGCAGCTCCTGCCCTGGCCTCACCAGGCTCCCAGGCCTCACTGTGCCTTCGTAGGGCCTGCGGCTGGGCCCTCGACACCCACTTTCAGCCAGCTGGTGGGAGGACACCCCAGGGCTGCCTCCTAACGAGTGTATGTATGTCAGATCAAGATGCTCCACCTCCTCCCCTGCAGGCCCCCCACCTCCACCCCTGCAGGACACAATCTGGAAGGAAGAAGTGAAACTGTCCTGCTGGGCCATCCTGCAGCCAGGGCTCCCCAGGGTACTCGGGCAGGGGGTGGCCTGGCTCATGGGGACAGGAAGTGTCCGTGGTTATGATCACAGCCACAGTTGCCAGCCACTGGGCAGTGGGCAGTGGAGGGCAGCCCACCCACAGCCAGGCCACCCTCCACAGGAGCCCCCACCACCCTAGGTGGGCAGCCGAAGTGGAAGCATCCCAGGCAGATGCCCACCCTGCACCCCATGACCCCACTCCCATAGCCCAGACACTGCCTACTCCAAACAATGTGGACCCACAAAGTCCTCCAGGCTACCCTGAACAGCCATTCCTGACTCCTGTGCCAGTCTGATTACAAAGTCACACCCCCCAGGCAAGGTCAGTGGGGGTGCGAAAGGGGGAAAGGGTGCTCCCCATCACCCTAGGGGTGCCCAGGCAAAGCCTCACAGGTGGCCGCTTCTGTCCCCCCTAGGCTCGGACGTGGCTTTCAGAGGTGGCCCAGGAGTGAGGTGCAGGAGAGCACCACCACCAGGGGAAAGTGGGGGGAGCTGCTGCCCCCAGCCCCACATATTCCAGGCCCACAGCTCCCCTTCCTGAAAGACACAGCAAACCCACAGGGCATCGAGGCTCCCCAAGGAAAGCAGCCCTCTACTTCCAGGCCTCCTCCTGGGACCCCTGATGCTCCCCTCAGCCCAACACCCTGGCTCCTGCCTCTGGGACCCAGGCCTCTGGCCCCAGGTGGTCCTCCCAGCCCCCACCCCCACCCCTACCATTTGCCCAGGAGCCCAGGAGGGGAGGGAGGGGCAGGCTGTGCTGGGTGGGTCCCCGAGGCTGGCCCAGGCCCCCTAACAGATCCAGCTGCTCTGAAAAAGGAGCCTCATCAGGGTCGGGCTGGGGCTGGCAGACAGAGCAGTGCCCCAAACTCCAGAAGGAATCTGTCCCTGGGGGCAGGAGATTTTCTCTGTGCCTTGATGTCCCACAGTCCCATCTGCACCAAGATTCAGAAAGGTTGTCCCTGGACCCCAGGACCCTCGATTGACACCTGACTCTGCAGCCTCCAGGAAATGGCCCACTGGGATGGGAGCTTTGGGGGCTTTGTCAGGAAGCCCTCAAGGAGCCATTAGGGCCTCACCGTCATCCTTGCCTCTGCCTGGGCTTCACCTGCCTCTCCCTCCCAGCTCAGAGGGCCTCACTGGATCCCAGCCGCCATGCCCGATGGGGTGACCAGGCCTGGCTCTTGAGGAAGGCATGCTGAGTTATTGCAGACACCCAGCACAGCCCCTCACAGCTCACCCTGTGCTCAACACCCACCCTCCTGACAGCCCCATCCTGGGGCTCGGTCTTCTGGAGGAAAACAGGGGTGCACTGAGCAGCTGGGGACCCCTTAGCAACAAAGCCCTGTGACCTGGAAAGGCCTGCCCCCAGCCCCAAGGGGGTACTTCAGTGGTCCCAGAAAGGCCTGCCCCCAGCCCCCATCGACAAAGCCCTGCAATCCAGGAAGGCCAGGCCTCAGCCCCCAGCAGGCACCTGGACACCCCCCTCTGCGTCAGCACAGCATCATCACTGATAGGGGCTCAATGCCAGCCAGGGCCCCTGGGCTGCCAACTCCTGATCCAGAGTACCCACAGTTCTAGGGGGCTGTTTTCACAATGGGGTACAGGCCCAGACCTTGCCAGGTCCCTGCTGGGCCCCCCTGGGGAGGGAGTGCTGACCAGGTGTCATGTTGGAATCAGTCATGTTCAGAGCACCGACATGAGAGTGCTGGAGGCAAGGACTAACCATTCCCAGGTGCCCCTGAAGACCCTAGGAGTCCCCAGGGTGAGGTCACTCGTGGCCAGAACAAGAGCCAAGGAGGCCAACATGGACACCCCGAGATAGCTCTGCTCTGGGCAGCTTCCACAGCTGACATGCCCACCAGCCCCTAGATGTAAAGTGGACCAGAAGTCCTGAGCCGGCACCTTGTCCTGCCCTGGGCACTCATCAGCCAGGTGGCCAGGGCTACCAAGAGGCCAGTAGCCCCCCACCCCAGACACCCATGAGTCAGGATGGTCCAGGGCTCCCAGAAGCTCCCCACCCACCCCGATCACTCACCAGGCAAGTGGGTGGGAGAAGGCGGTTCACTCCAGAGATGCCCCACATGCCCTCCAGGCAGGGCTGGGCCTGGATAGTAACAGTGCTCAGGGCACCCCCAAGCCCCGCCGGAGACACGGACACCTGAACGCTGGGCCCAGGAGGCCAGACTGGCCCCTTCCTCCTGTCCAGCCCGGCCTGGCCCGCCGGCCTCGCTGTTGGGCATGGCCCTTCCCTCGAGGTGGTCATGGTGCTTGGGCCTCCTCGGAGGGCATGGGGATCCTCCCGGCGAGTGGGCACCTGGAACAGCTGCAGGGCCTCCCGAGTGAGCTGGCTCAGGTGAGTGGCACAGACGTCACAGTGTCGCTCAGCCTCGGGGCAGCATGCTGACAGAGTCCCGGGCACTGGGAGCTTCTCCACAGGCAGAACAGGGAGGCCAGGATCCTGGGGGCCAGGAACAAAGATGTGGTCAGGGCTGGGCAGGACCTGCCACCACTGCTGACACACACACAGTTGGTTTTGTGTGTTTGGGCTCACCAGGCCCACAGTTGCCAGACAGGTGAGAACTCCCATAGCTGCCCCTGCGCCGCCCCCGCCCACCCATCCTCAGCGGGCTTGAAACAGCTAGCAAGCGGGGCGTGTTTGTGGGCTCCCCAGACAGAAAACTGGGCCCTTGAGGGATGACAAGACCGCTGTCGCAAAGCTCCTGGAGGCTGGGGTGAGGAGGGGACCAGACCGAGGCTGCAGCCAGGCCTGGTCCAGCCGGCAGAAACCCTCCAAGAGCCTGACCTAGAGCTACCTGTGTGGCCAACTCATTCAGTCAAGGTGGGGCTGGGGGGCTGGAGACCCCACTCAGCAAGGGCCCGGGCCTAGGCCAGAGGGGCAAGAACGGTGATGCAGACTCCAGGGGAATGAGGCAGTGAAGCCGGCCGAGGGAACACACTGCAGCAGGAAGCAAGGAGGCCCCGTGGAAGGGGCTGGACTCAGGGCAAATTCAGCCCCACCCACCCACCCTGGCTCTGAGCGGCTCCCCTGAGCTGGGGGAGACTGGGGCGCTTCTGCTGGGAAGCTGACGACTAAAGAGTGAGAGAAGGGAGTTGGGGAGCAAAAGGGGATCTTCACCCAGCATAGTCAGGGAAGACTTGCTGTAGGAAGAAGCACCTCCAGGGAGGGGGTGGGGGCAGAAAAGGGGGCCACTCCTTGGACAAACCTGGCCCCTTAGGAGGCCAGTTAGTCCTTATTCCCACGGCTGCCCACCCAGGAGGGGGGCTCTTTGGTCTCAGGCTGGCCACAGTGCATCCGGCCCCTTTCCAAGGGGGTGGCCTGCCACAGGGTGTCACCCAGCTGGAGCAGCCCCCAGATGGACCAAAGCAGCCAGCCAGCCCCACTATGGCTGGGACCCCCAGGGCTGCATACAAGGCAGGGTCGGCAGTTCAAAACCACAGCTGCTCCCCGCAACAAAAAGGAGGCTTTCTCCTCCCTCCCTCCCCACCCCCCGTCCCACAGGGCCGCCTGCCGTGACCCTGTCTCTCCCTCAGACGAAGTGCCATGTGGCCTGCTGCTCTCCCGCAAGCCCTGGCTCAGTCCTGCCACACTGCTGGCCACATGGGGAGCCTCCATGGCCTCCCCGAACACACTCATGCCTTAGGTTAGGGAGCTGGCCCCACGGCCCCACCCCCATGCCCTGAGCCTGCCTCTGACTGGCCACACCAGATGCCACCGGGAAGACTAACAATGTGGGGGACAGCTGTGGCCCAGGGAAGGGACAGCTTGAGTGGCTGGCCTCTCCACTTGTCCCCAGCCCTGCCTCCAGCCCCTGCCCCCCAGGGAAGACCCTCCCAGTATACCCACCACACACAGGGAAGACCTGTCCCCAAGGATGAGTCCTATGGGGTGAAAGGTGGGCTGGAAGCCACCATCCTGTGACCCAAGCTCCCCGCAGGGGCTGGGGACTCAGGAGCCTCTGAAGTGCCTGGCTTCTGGTCCCTATTATGGGCCCTCACCTTCAAAGCACCCCAGGAAGTGCTCTGAGGTCAGAGGTGGCAAGATCGAAGGGTCCACGTGGTCCACTTCCTAGGGGCTGCCACCCTGCAGGGGCTCTGAGGCGAGGGGTATGGAAATTCATGGCTAGGGCTCAGGACCCCCACATCTCAGCACATTCTGACACACACACACACACACACGCGCGCACGCGCACGCCCAGGGCTGAGGTCTCTGCCGCTGCTGGCCATCTCTGCAGGCTGCTGGCCAGGCCAGCTCTGCTGACTCTACATTTCCACGCAGCAGGGGAGGCTGCAAATGCCCGCCCGGGGTGAAAGAAGGAAATTGCTGGGGTCGTTAGCCAACTGGAAAGGCAGCCCCTCCCTCCCAGCTCCAGGTCCCCCCACACATGGTCCCAGTCCACCCAGCAACAGCCACAGTCCCCAGTCCATCCCAGCCAGACCCACTCTAGTCCCAGACCCAGACTCAGATCCAACACACCCCATACCCACCCCAGATTCAGTCCCCAGCCCACTCCTGCCTGTCCTAGTCCCAGAGCTAGACCCAGCCCACCCCAGCCCCCAGCACCACCACCCCAGAACTAGTCCCAGACCCAGACTCAACCCGGAGCCCACCCCAGACCCAGATACAACTCTAGTTCCCAACCACAACTATAGTCCCAGCCCCCAGCAACAACCAGACTCGGATCCAACCCGCAAACCCACTTCCCAGTCCACCCAGACCCAGTTAAAGGCCAACCCCAGCCCACCCTAGTCTCAGCCCCAGCTACACTCTCAGCTCTCCCCATTGCTCTTGGGCCTCTGCCTGCACTGGGGGTAGAGACCCTGGAGGAGCCCACCCTGCCACCCCATCCTGCTTCCAGCCCAGCCTGCCCCTGGCTAGGCTGCCTCCAGCTGTCATCAGGAATTCAACTGAAGCTGCAGAAGATCCCCCTACGCCCACATTCAGGCTGGGGCTTGATTACTGAGTCCAGGGGGGGGGGGGGGGCTGGCTGGGTCACTGGAGCTGAAGAAGTTCGCATATCCACAATGGCCAACCCAGCCTGGCCTACCCATTGCCCACTGCTCCAGGGCCCAGCCACTCCAGGGTCCAGACCCCTGATGCTGTGGCCAACACTAGGCTGGACAACGGCCCCACCCACCCACCTCTCTATACTCGATGACTCCAACTGTCCCAGGGGTCAGCCCCCAGACGCCTGGAGCACTCCAGTCTCTGAAGCAGAGCTGGGCAGCCGGCCCCTCAGACCATCCAGTGTCTGTCAGCAGCCAGAGAGCGGACAGTGTGCTGAGGGGGAGGGGCAGAATGGAGCCCAGATCCGCAGCAGTTTGGCCTGAGGAGGGGCCAGACATGTCTCCCTGGGAGACAAGCTCAACCCCAGGGTCTGGTACTCCACAGTGAGCGGCCCAGCACACTCTGGGCCCAGACACTGACCTGGACAAAGGCCACCTAGCCCCTCCTCCTGCCCTTGGCCAACACCCAGGCCCCCCTTCACTTCCTGCCCCTCCCTGGCCCAGCCAAGTTCCGCCCAGAGCCCAGCCTCCACGGGATGCTCCGGAGTCCACAGGCTGGGCCCCTCTGCAGCGTAGGCCCTTCGAACAAGGGAAGTTACCCAGAAGCAGAGCATGCCTCGATTTCCTCCTGAGGGTCTAGTTCAACAGACCCTTTCTTGCACTCAGTCTGTTTCTCTTCATTGGATCCCTTAGCACTGTGCAGCCCACCCCCCACTTCCTAAAAATGACACCTTCATTCTTTACTCCACACCCTGGGCCTCGGGTCACCTTAAAGAATCCCAACATTTGTTCCATGTGGGGGTTACCCATGGGCCCTGATGGCTCTGACCTCCCACCCCTCCCCGCAAAGCCCCAGCACTCTGGGGCGATCCTGTGGCTGCCCGACCCAGCTGTCCCCCTCGGGCCCACACCCTATCATGAAGAAAGGGGCCTCCACTGGCAGGGCAGGTGGGGTGGCAAGGAAGGAGGGCCTGGGCTGGGGGCTGCTTCGGGTGGGCAGCTGTGAGGCAAACAGAGCGGCCTGGGTGTGGCCACAGGCAGCCTGTTTCCCGAGTTCACAACAGATCCAGGAAGGCCCGGCTGCTGGGCAGACTGCTGCCCTGGAGGAAGCCCACCAGCTCCCGTGCCAGATGGGGAGAGGGGCAACCATGAAGGAGGGGCCTTCCAGCCCCCCAGATGTCCTCCTGGGACCCAGCGGCTGGCTGCCCAGCCTCCCAGGGCACATATCCGAGTAGTCGGGTGCCAGGGCCAGCCAGCTGGGCAGCTCCAGCACAGACAAGGTCATTGAGGGCCTGTCCCAGCCAGGATGACAAAGGGGCACAGATGGGGGATGGGCACAAGGAGGGGGGGGAGCTCAGAGTTCTTGGCCTGGCTCACAAGGACCCCACCCACAACAGAACGGACACTGCCTGATCCTGCACCCGGTCCTGGTCTCAGGCACCTTGGCCGTGGCCACAGGGCTGTGATCCATCCACAGGGTCTTTAGAAGTTGACTGCTTGGCCTTTCTTAGCCGTCTGCCTCTGGCTCTGGGCCGGACCAGCCTGAATGGGAACAGGCCTAGAAGGAGCCGTGGCAGGAGGTAGGACAGGAAGGTGGACAGTCAGGCAAGGCACACACCCTGGCCCAGCCCTGGGCAGGTCATACCCAGCCAGACCCAGCTAGCTCCACCCACAAGCAGAGTGGCCCCCAAATCCAGCCCACTTGTCACGGTGGGACCACAAAGTGGATAAGGACACAGCACACAAGCAGCACCAGACTGTGGCGAACACAGCGGACAAGGCCACACCCAAGCCCTGGGGCCACACCACCTACTCTGCTGTCACTGCGCCCCATCCCTCCACACAGGCTCATGCTTCCCACAGACCAGCTGGGGACAGTGAGGTCCGTGGTGTCAGGCAGGTCCACTGCCGGTCTGCCCACTGACATGGGCACACCTCCTCGTACCACGGCTCCTGATGACCACTCGGCTTACATTAAAATGAGACCCTGAGGCCAGAGAAGGCAGCAGCGAGAACTGACAGAAACGGTCAGCTCCTATAAGAAAGAAAGAAAGGTAAGAAAGGTCCACTACAGCTGGACAGGGAGCTGGAGGAGAGCCGAAGCACTGTGAGCTTCCTGGCGGTCAGAGGAAAAGGGGGACTAGACTTTGCTCTTTAAAGAGAGAGCTTTCTGTGACTTCTAAACCCAAACTCATTCCTATAGAACCAAGCTTTTAGCAAGGGGTCTGGTTTTGGAATTGGGGTGTGGCAAGGAGAGCCGTTCCCTTAACTGTAGCCCCCCTGTATCCTGTCCCTCCACTGCTGACAGGGAGGCCACTGGACCAGCTCTCCCTCCAACCACAGCCAGCCTCCAGTGGACACAAAGTTCACCTAGGGAGCCCACCTTCCCTAAGCCCGACCAGCTGCTGGTCCGCCATCTCCAATCCTGGCTGCCCAGAGACCGAGGGTCCCCTCACTGAAGCTAAATGCCTTCCCACTGCCCTCCTCTCATTCCTGAACCCCCAACCAAGCATGAGAAGGGGCTCTCCCCCATCCCACACTGAACCCAAGTCTGGGGCCTGGCATGGTCACATCACAGCGGGGACGGCAGCTGGACCACCCCACCGCTCACTGGGGAGGGCCACCTCCCATGCCTGGCCTGCCCAGGCTCCGTCTCCCACAGCCAGTGCATGTGAAGCTGAAGAGAGCCCTTCCAGGCCCAGCTTCAGTAGAAGTCCCTCCCAGCTGAGTCACCCGGTCCCCTGCCAGCTGGGTGGCTGCCTCAGGGAGATCCCGCCCTCCTCACACCTCCTCTGGCTGCCACCAAGGCTCCCTGACACCTGGGCCCACCAGGAGCATCACAGGCCCGAGACACCAGGGCCCCTGGTGTGGGCCACTGGCCAGCCCCCAGCTTGGCCTTGGGGAACATCATGCCAACATCCTCGGACAGCTGCATGCAGACTTGAACAGAGCCCAGCCCCCCCTGTCCTAGGCAGCAGGTTCAAAGGTGGGGCAGTGAGAGGGGGACAGGGGACTTCCTGGGAAGAAGAGCCAAGGCAGCACTGGCAGGACTGTCACCCTAGCGGGCTCCCCCAGAGAGAGTCAGGCTGTCCAGGCTCAGGCCCCGGCTGCCCTGGAACGAGGAAGGCCACCTTGAACACTGTGGGAACTCAGCCTGGGGAGCAAGGTGAGAACCACTCACTGCCACTGCAGGGTGCTAACCAGCTCAGTGTGGGTGCTGACACATGCGGTGTCATCTCTGAATGCCACATCTGGGGCAGCAGCTGGAGCGGTGCCCCAGGGGGTCCCCCCTTCAGACAGGGATATGGTCCTCCCAGGGAGGGATCGAAGGCAAAGGAGGTTCAGCCCTAAAGCCCACAGAAAGTGCAGAATGGGCAGTCCCTCTGTGAGCGCTTCTGGGGGACGGGCCACATACAGTGCAGGGAGAAGGGGGGAGGGACAGAGGGGTGGTCCCACAGAGCAGGGTGCTGGACAGGTATATAGTCTTCAGGGGGTAGCTGGGGGGAGCTGAGCTCTGAAGTAAAGCGAGGTGCTGGGCTGGGGGTGTAGTGAGATCCTACAGGGGGGAAAAGCAGGGGTCCTGGACACTGTGTCTAACACCAGGGACCCCAAGAAGCCTTGAGCCCTGTCCTCTGCAAAGAATCACAGCAGCAGGGGGTGGGGGCACCCAGGCTTGGGCCAGAGGCGAGTGGGAAATCTCATGTCCACAGCGGCCAGTCCCTGTCTGCCCACCATGGCTCTCTCTCTCTCTTTTTTTTTCACCATGGCTCTCTGATGTAGTGCTGGGCAGGGCCAGTGGGTGGTCCCTACACTGTCCAGGAGCCCAGGACGCCCTCGGACCAGCTCAGCTGCTTACCTGCCAGCCCAGGGGAGGGGCTTGGAAGAAAGGCCTGGTGCTTTGCACCTGAACAAGTGGCCCCCTGGAACTGGGGACGCACAGCTGTGCTCCATAAAAGTTGAGGTCCATGCTTCATGTCACCAGACCACTCCCCTCCCAGCCCCTGGCCCCCAGACACAGTCCCTCCCCTCCCCTCAACAGCTCCCCTCCAGAAAGTGGTCCACATCCACCAGGCCTCAGATGAGGGGCACAAGGGGAGCCTGGAGGTCACCAGGGAAGGACCAGCTCTCAAAGGGAACGGGACAGGGACACAGCAAGGGCCCAGAGACACCTCCCAATGGTCCAGGGTTACCCCCAAGGGACCATAGGTGCCCTTCAAGGACCCAGGGCCCTGGTCTTGTCTGGGGGAGCCTTTGCCCAGCCTTAGGCAAAGCACCTCACATCTTAACAACACTCCTGAGCCTCCCCCTAGCTGAGGACCCACTGAGAAGGGCCCTGAGACACGGACTCGCAGGTACCAGACAAGAGCAAGGTGCTGGCCATGTGTCCAGGCTGGACCCCTGGTCTGCTGGGTGAGCAGGACTCTGGGGGGCTGGGGAGGAGGGTGAAGTGCCATGTCAACCAGCAGACTCAGAGAGCCGGGAGGCTGTAGCAAGTGCCCTGCACAGTCAGAGCTGTCTGCAGGGTACACCCATGGGACCCCAGATCAGGGGCCTCAGTCCACCAGGGCCTGCTGTGGCCTTCAGCCCCCTCCACACTCCTTCCAATGACCACCCACCAGGACAAAGACAGCATAAAGCCCCTCCTCTTTGTGGGCACCTGTAGCTCATGGGCTCTACCCTGAAACCCCAAGTGCCTTATAACCCAGGTCTGGGCCTTGTAGGACGCAGTACTCCAGAAATGCTGGTCTCTGGAAGGACCACAGCAAGAAGGCGGCACCTGCCTCCTCTGGGAGCTGACCCTTTTCCCTGATGCATATCCAGGCCCCACCTCCAGGATCCCTGTCCCCTAACTCCAACACCGCCCACAACCAGACACTGCATTATCCTGAAAACCAGATGTGATGGCATATCATTCTACCCATGAAGGGCTGGCCACTCCAACAATCCTCTCAGTGATTGCCCGGCATGCACCCGGTCCTCGGACAGGCCATCTGATACCTGGGTGCCTCTTAGCCTTTGATGCAGGGTTTGTGTGCTTGGAGTGAACGTGTTTGTAATGACTTTGCCCTAATACCTGCCCAGCCAGCAGGTACAGCAGGGCTCCTGGGGCACCCCCACGACAGACAGGCCACAGCTCCCTCGCCCTCCACTGTCCTGGAGGGGCTGCTGCCCTGCAGGAGGGCTAGGCAGGAGCTTGTGCCCTTGGGCAGAGGCCAGGCTTGTGGCCACCAATCCCCAGCCTGCATACAGAGGGGCCCTGCCACCCCTGGGGCTCACCCACCCCACCCCCAGGCAGCACTATATTTAGAGGCATGGGAACCCTGGACTTCCCAGGAATTCTGAAGGGCGGGAGGGACTGGCTTCCTCTGGAGACCCCCACCTCCACTGCACTGCAAACTTCCAGCACATTGTTTGCAGGAACAATAGCCTCTTGCCTTCCAAGCTCTGGCCCCAGAACCAACTGCCCCTGCCTTGCAGACACCTGCTGGGTTGCAGCCTGCCCCCCACTCCTCGACCCCAGCATGACACGGATCTGGGGGGCATGTTGGGCCGCCCACACTGGTACCCTCCAGGCCCTGCGGCCCAGGTGTTCAGTCCAGACACCTGGCTGAGGGCCCAGGTGCCCCAAGGGCGACAACGACGCACCCAGTAACCTCTCTTCTGCTGGCAGGGCAGGGGCTGTCCCGCCCAGGGTGGAGTCCCCACTGTCCCCTCCCCCACTTAAACACAGATGCAGTACCAGCTGTGAGGCATCTGGATTCCAGAGAGAGTCGAAGCAGCAGCAACGCCCCTGGGAGATTACCCCGATGCACGCACACACGCCCGGCCAGCAGGGAAACTGAGGCTGGAGAGGGCTGGAGAAGTAGGCAGCCTGAACACAAGGCTTCCTGCCCGCCCAGCCGGCCGCCGGGGTGTGGGGAGTAGGGGAACTCGAGAGGCTCACTTACCCGGAGTTGTGTCCCGGGCCCACTGACCAGTTTCCACGCCTGTCGCTTGAGCTCTGCAAGCTTCGTGTGGCAGTGGCGGCACCAGCCACCTCCGCCCGCCGAGTGGCCTTGCTCGGCGCTGGCCCCAGCGCCCTCTGGCGCAGGGCGGCCGCATGGGTCCTGGTCCGATCCGGGGGGCAGCCTCTTTAGAGGGGTCACCTCCAGCAGCGGCAGCGGCTCCCGGGCCGGGCCGCCCTCGGCCACCTGTAGGAGGTGGGGCGACAACGGGAGAAGAGCAGTGAGCCTAGGGTGCCACCAGGAGACCTGCGCGCCCGCAGGCCCTAAAGTGACGTACCCGCCAAAGTTAGGGTCTTTGGGCCCGGCCTGCAGCCCAACGTCTCCCTCCACCCGCCCGGGTCCCTGACGCGGCAGCTCCGCGCCGAAGGCCGGGCCCGAACTCCGCCGCGCGTACCCCGGGCTGAACTGCGCACAGCGGAGCACCGCGGCCGCCCATGGCCAGCGCGGGCGGCGACTACGTGATGCGGCCCGGGGGCGCCCCCATGGCCCGCCCGCGGAGAAGTTGGCGAGGTCGCAACCAGTGGCCCAGAGCGCAGGACGGTGGCGGCGGCGAGCGCGCTCAGGGGGCGGGCCGGGGCGGAGCTGAGGACCCGGTCGGGGGCGGGGAACCCCAGGGCCGCCCCGCCCCGTCCTGCCCACTGCGGGGGAGGGGGACGCAGGGGGGCGGCCCGCCTTCCCTGCGCGGCCCCTCTCGCCCGCAGGACCCCAACCTGTTCGGTGAGTCCTTGCGTAGGGGAGGGACGCGAGGCCGGGACACCAGGCTGGCTGCGCGCGCACGTGGCTTCCGGCCTCTCTTGGGACCTGGGTCTCCGCTGCTCCTCTGAAGTGCGGGCCCACTGGTCATTTGGGGGACTAAGGCCTTGACCAGGTCACCACTGCAGGAAGGGCTGACCCCAGCGACACCAGTGTCTCCCGTGTACGGGGCGCTCCGCGCGACTCTGCCGCCCGTGGGTCCCACTACCACGCGTGGGTGAGTGTGGAGGGCTGGCGTCCCGGGGCGCGGGGGACCCGCGTCGCCGCGCCTCCTTCGTGGCATGTGCGCAGCCCTCGTGTGCCAGCCTTGGGGCGCGAGCCACGTCGCAGGGGCCTGCGGGAGCGGCGCCCGGGGCCACAGAACCTGTTGTCGCTGGAGCTGCCAGATGGGAACTTAACTCGGCAATTAACCGCCTGCTTGACTCTTGCTGGGAGGTCGTCCGCTCGGCCGCCTGCGCTCCCACCCCGGCCGGCCTAGGGTCGCGGCCGCCACGCGGCCGCAGACGGCTGGGTCTTGGCTCGGGCTCCGCGGAGCCCTGGATCCTGCTCCCCGGCGCCGGGCTCCTGGGGCGCGGGCGCCACCTGCCGGCCGCCGCCCCGAAGCTGCAGGAGACGCGGCCCCGGGCCCAGACAGAGGGGGCTCCCCGCTGGCTGGGGACCCTCCGTGGTCCCCGGAGGAGCTGGGCCAGGCCGGGGGCGACTGAGAACCGCGACCTCCCCGCGCGCACACGGCGACACTCTCGTGACTTAAGTCGCTCCTGCCCTGCCCTTTGATGAGCCCCACCACCCAAAGCGAGCGGCGCTTCCTTACGTGTGGCCCACCCCCTTTCACTTGGAGGGGGCTGCCCTCCCACGCACGCAGTCCCGAAGAAAAGAGGGTGGATCCAGCCTTCGCCTGCCCAGCTCTCAGAGTCATTCTCAAAAGAGGGGCAGCAAGGGGGTCCAGAGCGCCACTTTCACTCTTGTGACCCCACATTCTCCAGCCCCTTTACACCCAGCCCAGGGTGGGCAGAATCGCTCCCCCTCCACGTCTCATCCGCCTTCCCCCAGCCCCCACCCCATGATGTGCAGAAAAGCAGCACCCCTGCCCTCAACGCAACTGCTCTGGAGACCCCGTCCCTCCGGCCCAGAAAGGGGCTCACACACCTTCTCTGTCAACACCCCCCCCACGCGTGCGAGCACTCTCCACACAGGCCCGCGACCGAGTCCTGGTCCTGCTCTCGTCGCCGGCCCCACCCGCAACTTCAGCTCTTCAAAGAGCTCCGGGACGCGCTCACACTCGAGCCCGGGGGGTCAGGGATGCAGCCCCGCAAGTACTGCAGGTGCACACGGGACATGGCGTATCAAAGAACTGCCACCCACCCACCCACCCACCCACAAGCCTAGCCCAGCCAGCAGGGCGCGCGGTGGTACCCGGGGTTCCTACGCAGCGCTCTCTGCCCTCGTGGACTCGACCAGCCCAGACGTCGCCTTGAAGGAGATGGAGCGGGAAGGGGCGCGCTCCTGGTGGCAGTGCCCAGCGAGTCTCCCCGTCCCGCCGCTGCCAGCACTCCGCACCTGCCGCCCCCCTCCCTGCGCCGCACCCAGAGCCACGCCAGCCGCGCGCTAAAGTGGCGGGACAGCCCCGGCGCGCGCCGCCCGCCGCACCTTGCCTCGCCGCCGCAGGAGGTGGCTGGTGAAGCCCAGGATGATCTCCGAGTCCAGGCAGAGCGCCCCCATCTCCAGCAGGCCGGGTGCCTTGCGCGGGGCACCACGGGGCGGCTCGGGGGTCCCGGGCAGCGCCATGGAGAGCGCAGCGCCGACCGGAGCGTGGGGAGCGGCCCAGCCCTCCCGCCGCCGCCGCCGCGCGCTCCTTGCCTGCCCGCGCGCCGCCGCGCCCCCGCCCAGCGCAGGCCACCCCCGCCCGCCGCTGGCCCGTCCTCGGCCCCCAGCCCTGCGCTCGCTCGGCGCCGCGCGTCCCCGAGCTGCGGCCCCGCCCGCGCGCGCCTACAGCGCCCCCTGCGCCCGGCGGGGCTGCGCCGGTGCCTGTGACTGCGCGCCCGGGAGCGCGCCTAGGACCCGGGAACGAACGGAGGCAGAGGGTCCCTCCCCCTTGGTGGGTTGGGGAGCCAAGACCTGGCCAGACAGCAAGGAGAGGACGGCGCGGCTGAGCGGAACTCCGCCAAACCTCAGCCGGCAGGGAACGTGCGGCAGACCTTTTCCTCCAATCCGTGCTGGGAACCTCACTGTAGGGTCCCCTGGAGAGTCTGATGCCCTCGCGCCACACCCCACCGGCTCATTCTCCGGCACCTCGGCCGTGGACTGCCAAGTTCCACCACCAGAACCTGAGCGCCTGGGAAGCAGAGTCGCTTCAGGACCCCCAGTTCAGAGCCCTGATTCTGCCTGCACTAACGGCCACCGCTAGCCTGGACCTCCGGGACCTCTTGGGCATTCCAGGGACCGGATTACAACCCGCATAAAATCACTGTGTTAGTCCGGCGTCCAGTGAGGACACAAACCTCCTACTCTGTGTTGTCCCCAGCCTAGCGTGTGGACGCCTGAGGAGCCGGGCCCTGAGCCGTGAGTGGGGACGTGAGCGCACTGTGTCCCAGAGCTGGACTCCAAAGGCAACGTGCCACGGGAGGCCCTCCCCCGCTCCCTAGTGGGGTGAGTGGGAAAGCCAGGAGCTGGCGGCGGGGCTTGGGGCTCCCCCCAGTGGCCACTGACAGACACTGCCTTCGCCGCGCGCGCGCGCGCGCGCGCAACATCGCGCCTCCATTGGTCTCTGAGGATCCTCATAAACACCTCCTTATCTGTGGGCCCTAGGGCGGCCATCACCGCCGGACCCCACCCCCATCCCTGCCTTTGCCAGCCCGTTCCTGTCGCCCCTGGAGATGAGGAAGACAACTCACCCCCTTCCACACTTCCTGACTCCTCCAAGGCCCCACCCAGCCTTGCAGAGGCGGGGGAGGGGAGGAGGACAAGGGGGGCTCCAATAGGTCGGGGCTTCTGGGAGGAGACCAAAGCCACCTCGCTCAATTGATTAAAGCTACCGTGGCATTTTTTTTAACATTTAATTTAGCAAGCACGCGCGCGGCGGAGGTCGAAGCTGTCCCCTGGGAAATCTAGGCCAAGGGAGCGAGAGGCCCAGGCATCGCATGCAGCGGAGCCCTCCAGCGCCGTTAATGGCCAGCTTGCCCCCCCCCCCCCAGCAAGCCTTCAGGCAGCAATATTTCTGGGGTAGGGAGCCAGGGCGATCACCCGTGTGCTGGCCCTTGGCCCCCACACTGTCCCACCCTACTGCTGGGTGACCCCTGGCCGTCCTGGGCTGCTGGATCCACAAAAGACTGAGTGGGACCAATGGAGCAGCCCCCTCCCCCAACCAGCCTCTAAACGAAGGGGCGGGCCCTGCGACCAGCCACATGAGAGCTCAGGAGGCATCCCTGACCTTCATGGGCAGGCGGTCGGCCAGTCACGGGCCCTCCGTTCCCACTGTTGTCAGTTCCACATGCTGACGGTTACTCCTGTGGTCCTGAAGAACCGGCGCACGACCCCCAGCATTCCCTCCTGTATAAGTGGACAGCAGGCCAGAGAGGGCCTCCACACGGTGGGCGAGGGAGGGCCCCAGGTGTCTGGACTTATTTCCCGAGAACCAGAGCCTTCCTCCGTGCCCTCCCTGTCAGTTGGTCACCCCCCTGCAGCCTGCATGCTTCTGGAAGCTACGGCACCAGTTTTTCCGAATCCCAGCCCCGGGTCACCCATGGTGAATGGGTTTCAGCAGGGCTTCCAGGCTGAGACTAGGAAGAAAGGCCGGACAACCTGCTTCAGAAAGTGAGCCAATGGAAACCGCAAGGGGCTACACCACCAGAAAAGCTCCCCTTGTTGAGTAGAGGGGCCCTGGCAGCAAGTGTGCCCCTCAGCCAGGTGGCCTGGCCTGGTGCAGGGGCTGCTTGGGAGCTGGGACAACAATCATGAGCATGGCTGGGACAGGGACAGGTCTCTCCTGGTCAACATCAGTAAGGTCGCCGGGAATCACTCCGCTCTGGAGTGGTGTGGAGACCCACGGGGGGCAGGGATGCAGAGGAGGGGAGACCTGTGGCTTTTACTCTGAGTGCTAGCGATCAGTCGACACTGTCAGCTCCTTGCGCTGTGTGACCTGTGAGGTCCAGCCGAGGGCCACAGCCAGACTCAATAGGCCCTCACTCCAATAGGAAATGAGGAATGTCCCCTGTCATCTCAAAGGGGACATGGACCTTCCCCACGTGTCCCCAGGTGGTCCTGCACCCACATTCACTCTACCCACTGGTGAGAAAACAGGCACAGACTGGCCAGACTTGGCCCTAGGCGGTGGGGCCTGGCACCCTGGGGAGCTTCTAACCTGAAGGCACCCACAGCAGAAATAGAGGGTGGTCAGTTCTGCCTTGGGTGGGGGTGGGGGGGTCCAGCGGGACTAGGTCCTGCTGAGGGCTGGTCAGGGACGTTGTGTCCAGGTGGATTCCCTGGGCAGACCAGCCACCAGAGTAAGGACAGCCTCCACCATCCTCAGCACGTCGGCCAGGACAAGCGGTCTAGGGAGGGCAGAGGAGGGATATCTTCATTCATTAATTCATCACAAGGTCTAGGGCTGCCTGCAACCCACGCACACCAGCAGCCCCTCCCCCACATCCATCCATCTGTAACTCAGGGTTGAGGGTCGTGGTCAGCTGGCCACACTTGCACCACCCCCTCCCATCCTCACCTCTACTTGTGGCTCTGAGAACTGGGCTCTCTGTCTCAACACTACCCCCATGGACAGCACCCCAGTTCTCTGTTCCAACCCCCTTCCCTCTGCTGCCCAGGCCCCCTCACTCACCCCCTGTGCCTCTGCACTCAGAGATTTCTACCTGGGGTCCTGCTCCCCAGTCCCTCTCCCCACCCACTCTGGTCCTTTCTGCATGTGTCCACAGCGAGTGGCCCTGGCCCAACCGTGTGCCTTCCCACTCCACCCAGTCCCTGTGAGGCTTTTCCTCCTGAGCAGGTATCACAACTTTCGACTGTGATGTATTGAGTTGTGCCCACTCCCCACCTTATAAAAACAGCTGGAGCCCCAACCCCTCTGGCTCTAGATGCAAAATCTCAAGTGTGATTGGGTTGTGACCCTGTCTGTATGGATGGGTCCCCCTCCACCCCCACCCCATCACTATGAGTCAAAGAGAACACATTGGAGAGGCAGGGACACGGGGCCAAGGCACTGGTCAAAGGGGCTACCACCAGCTCTCTCAGGGACACCACCGCCACCAGGGGACCCAGGCCCTAAGCCCCGGATGCAGAGCCTTGCCCCTGAAGTGGGAGATCTCCACTTCTGAATAGCAGGGCCATGGCCTGCAGTGACCTGCCACACCCAGCCTGGGGAGTGAGGGCTGGCACTGACGGTCCAGTTTTCTGATCTGTCTTGTACATTGTCACCAGCCCTGCAGGAACATCAACCTGCTCAATCAGGGGCTCCAGGAGTGTCCCTGGGGCTGGTGCGGAGGATAGGGAAGGAGTGGGGGTGGATGACCCCCAGACACCCACTCTGTGCTGCCAATACCTGCATGCACCTCCCCCCTCAACCCCAGCCCTCTGTCTCCCTACAATCTGCATGCACCAGCCCAGCCTGCCCTCTGCTCTGGTGCTCACTGCCCCCTCTCAGCCCTACCCCCAGGGGGTGGCCTTGACCTCCTGTGACCCTCGGCTAGGTCAGAGCCTTCCTGACCTGCTTAGGGCTGAAGGGCCCCTAGACCCCAAGCAGCACTTTTGCCATTTTCCCCTCTCTGAGGTGGTAAAATTGAAGTCTCTGTGAGGCCCCAGTCTGGCTCTCCCTACCTCTGATTCAGCTGCCCCTCCTCCCCAAGCACCCACCTGTGTTAGTCTGGGTTGACTTAGAGAAACAAATTCATAGGCACTCATGTGCGTAAGAAAGAAAGAAAAATCCCAGTCCAGATCAAGTCCTTCAGTCTGATATTAGCCCGTATGTCCAGTACCAATCTGTAAAGTCCTCTTCAGACTCACGCAGCAACACATGCAATGACAGCGAGTGCAGGAAGATCACGGGCCAGTGGGTGGGAAGTGTTGTGGATCCAGTGGCGATGGAAGCATCTCAGCACTGGCGTGGGTCTCCACATGGCTCCTCCAGCTCCAAGGCTCTGGCTCCCTTACCATAGCTCCATGTGGCTTGTCAGCAGGAAATGTCTTGCAGGGAGTAAGCCTGGATCTGGCCTCCAGTGAGCTATTTATCTCCATGTGCCCTCCAAATGAGCTCATCAAGCTGCGACCTGATTGACAGGCTAAACTCCACCCCTTCACAAATTGACAGTGGGGGGTGGGGAGATGATGTAACTGCCACACACACCCTGACCTCTCACCTGCCCCCAGCATCCAAGCCCTCGGGTCTCCTGGGTCCTGTGCTCAAACATCTTTCTGCCCTCCAGCTGAGAGCCCAGACTTTAAGTACAATGTCGACATCCCTTCTTCCTTCTGGGAAGGAATCTCCCAGTCTGGGGTCAGTCTCTGTCCCCGAGGCTCAGTCAGCCTAGCTGATGTCCTTCTGAGGACACAGGTCTGACCGAGCTGTGATCTGTTCAATCGCCTCGTTTGTGTGTGGAGGCCGGACAATGAAAAAGAAGGCAAAAGGACCCCGGAAGGATGGATACATCCGAAGAGGATGGCAGGGTGCTCCTTAGACTCCAGGACAGTGGGACTTCACCTCATGTACTTGGGACACTTCGTCAGCAAAGACCAGTCACTAGAAAAGGACAACCTGGAAGATATAGAGCGTCATGGAAAACCAGGAGACATCAGGGACTCACAGCAAGGGCGCCGCACAGTCCCCAGACAGTGTTCAACATCCTACTTGGGTGAGTGGCAACTGGAGCCTGAAAACTACTGAGTGGCCATCATCAGTCAGGTATTGGTCTCTCCCCATCACCCATCTGGAGGAGAGAAGAGTGATAGAAATTGAAGGCATGTGGAGCATTGAGTCCAGTAGACGCCTGGACCACAAGGAGGGCAGGCTGCACAGCTGGGAGAGCAGGAGAACCTGATGGTGCCCCGCTCAGATAGCATTGAAAGCATGGGAGCAAACTGTGGACGAAACACACAATCACTATCAAAGAGGTCAGGAAGCTACCGGTCAGATGGAGACTGAGGGACCTGAGTGTGGACCTTAGTCCTACTCTGGGACTGAACTCCCCCCGCTGGCTCCACAGTCAGCCAACAGCAGCCAGGTCTCCCAGGGGATACAAACACCAACTCTCTCAGGGGCCACCTCCCACCAGGGGTGCCCCCTCCCTAGAACCGCCACCCATTAGAGATCAAAGGCAGCACTAGAGAGCCAGGGAAGAAGGAAGGGCAGAGAGCGAGGAGGATGGTCCCTGGGAGGGACTGGGGTGGGTGGATAGCCCTTGGGTGTAACCTGATGGTAGGCTCACCAATCAGAGGGAAATGCAGGGTACCCGGCTGGAACAAGCCCGCCCACTCTTGCCTCCTGCTGTCCTGCCGCTGGCGCAGGACTCTGGACCTGTTCTGTCCTGCTGTGGCAGTTCACGAGACTCAGCTGTGGCTCGATGCCCAGTGCCCCTCAGGGGCCCAGGAGCCCCTCACCCCATCTCCTTGACCCCTTGTGTGGTTGGGGGCAGGCAAGGGAGCCAGGATTCACACACACTCATTCACACCCTCACTCCCAGGCTCACACACTGACACACAAACACACTAACACACACATTTACACCCTCACACACTGACACACACATTCACACCCTCACACACTGACACACCCACCCTCGCACACACATTCACACCCTCACACACAAACATACTGACACACACACCCTAACACACACATTTACACCCTCACACACAAACACACTGACACACACATTTACACCCTCACAAACAAACACACTGACACACACATTCACACCCTCACACACTGACACACCCTCCCTTGCACACACATTCACACCCTCACACACATTTATACCCTCACACACAAACTCACACACTCATACCATCTCACACACAAAAAACACATTCACACTTACACACACTCACACCTCACACACAATCACACTCTCAATCCTCACACACAACCACAAACACCTGACAATCCCACACACTCACACATCCACTCACTCAATCACACACCCTCTCATTCACAATCACACACACCTCACACACATCCTCTCATTCACACAATCACACACACACTCTCACACAATCACAGCCTCTCTCACACATGCCCTCTCTCACACACACACACACTCACAGCCTCACAATCACAAACCCTCATTCATACACGCACTCATACCCTCACACATACCCCTCTCTCTCACGCACACACACCCTCTAACACACATACCCCTCTCTTACAAACACACAGCCACCTATGGGGCTGGGACATTGCCCCCTCTGGCTAGCAGCTGGTGCTGTTGGCAATGACCTCTTATACAGGGGTCCCATGGCCCAGGCCACTCTTGGGCAGTGAGGCCCAGGAGGGAAGCCCTATGTCCCCTCATCTGGCCCCTCAGGCCCAGGCTCAGCCCCCAGTGTGAGTACAGCAGCAGCAAGGCCCCCAGGCAGCAGCTCGTGGGGACAAGAGCATGACCCAGGGGCCAGCCAGGAGCCCCAGACAGAAAGGTGCAATTGGCCCCTCCCTCCAGTCCTTCCCCACCTGTCAGTGGGGTACTAAGAGTGGGCCGGGACAGACCATCACCAATTTCAGGAGCCAGGCCTTATGTAAGGACAACCTCATGGATCCAGGAAACTGTAAGGTCGCTGATGCTGGGGTCATCGTGTGTGCATGTGTGACGATGTCATCGATGGGTTGTGGTGTGCACGTGTGTAGACACATGTGAGACGTCACCCACACTGGGTGTGCAGCACTGCATACCATGCAGGGTCATGGGTGGGCGTGTAGCCCCTGCAGGCCCTAGGCCTGGACCCTGGAGGGTGGCAGCGGGCCCGACGGTCCAGGACACACTGACTCAGTGCCACTGTGCTCCATCCCATTTGTTTGTGAAGGGGGTGTTGAAACCCCGTGTCTGGAGCTGACATAACACACACACGCCAGTCCCTGGACATCTTGTTCCGTGTCTGCTGGCACCCCCACCCCTCCCCGACTGGGCACCGCTCCTGCCCTGAGCAGTGCACACTGGCAGCAGGGAAGCGGGAGAGTGTGGTGTCCTGGCCGGCAGGGACCCTGCGTGCCTCTGAAGGCTGAGGTGAACCCAGAACCAGCGTGGACCCTGCAGCTGCGTCCTCGCGCCCTGAGAGGCGAGGTCGCAGTGTGGGCACGCATGCGCAGCCTTCCCGGGCTTCTGCAGGAATCTAGGCCGGTCCGCAACTGCAAGGCTATCTGTCCAGTTTCCTCGCGGGCCCCGTGCCCCCTCGTCGTCCCAGAGAGGACTCAGGGAAGGTGGGTGTCTGGGCCCCGTGGAGAGGACCCCAAGGGCCTGGCAAGCACGGGACTAGGGGCGGAGAGGGGGAGGATGGAGCCCTGGGATAAGAGGTGAGGCAGGGCAGCCCTGCCCCTTGCTATAGGGTCACTGAGTGGGCACCGAATCGATGGCACTGAGTTTGAGTACCCACGTTTCTGTCACTCCCCCAGGACTGAGGGCTGTGCACAGTGGGGACCTGGTCCTCAGGGTGAGCCATCCCAGAAGCAGAAGCAGCCTCCACAACCCCAAGACCAGTGCCAGCTATGCAAGAGATCCGATGAGAAGGTCCTGGGTAGAGTAGGAGGGGCTCTGGTGGTGGAGCGGTTACATGCTGGACTATTAACCACAAATCCAGCGCTTCAGACCCACCAGCCACTCTGAGGGAGAAAGATGAGGCTGTCCGCTCCCGTGAAGATATACAGCCTCAGATACCCATCGGGACAGTTCCAAGCTGCCCTGTGGGGCCTCTATGACTGGAATCTACTTAATGAAGTATCAGGTTTGGGTTTGGATAGAGTGGGAAAACAAAGCCATGAAGACCAGGCTCACTGGGTGGAGAGAGACTGGGGACCCCTGGACCCTCCAGGTCTACAACCACACTCATCCCAGGGCTCCCTTTTCAGCCCAACCACAGGTCTATAGGGAAGGCAGTGCTGAAGGCAGCCACCCCATTGGATAACACATGAAACAGGACCCGCCCTCACAACGTGGACAAACCAGAAAGGCCTGAGTATAAACCACACCGCAACACCCATGAAAAGAGAGGCGCCGCCCTAAGGGCCCTCACACAAAGCATGAACACACTGCCAAACAGAAGGAGAAGCACCATGTTACAGAAGATAAACTAGAAGGCTGAGACCTCCTACAAATGCAGCATTTGGGGACATCAAAAGACGCCCTCAACATAGTGAAAAGAGAACCCACAGATTGGAAGGGGCCTGGAGTTTGGGAAAAGTATATCAGATAAAGGGCTAATCTCAAAAAATATGTCAAATACTGGAGCTCCTCAATAAGGAATCCACAAATAATGCAATTTAAAAATGGATAGAAGACCCAAATGGACAATTCACCAAAGATTACATCCAAGTGGCCAACAAGCATATGAAGAAATGCTTGTGATCATGAGCTATAAGAGAAACACAAATTAAACACAGATGCGATACTATCTCACAGCAGCACTGGTCAGCGATGTTAACAAAATGACAAATAAGTGCTGGGGAGACGGTGAAGAGATTGGGAGCCTCCGGCCCTGCTGGTAGCTGCAGAACCGTGCAACCACTGTGGGGAACAGCATGGCGCCTCGAGGAGGGGGTACAGCTGGTTGGGCAGAACCGATACCTCGTTGGGTTTTAATAATTTATTTATTAGTTTTCCTCCCTCCTCCTCCTCCTCCTCTTCCTCCTTCTTCCTCTTCTTCTTCCTCTTCTTAAGAAAGTAAAGCTCTTATCACAATCCATCCATCCATAGTGTCAAGCACATTTGTACATATCTTGCCATCATCTTCTTTTCTTTTTTTAAATCATTTTATTGGGGGCACCTACAATTCTTATCACAATCCATATGTACATCCATTGTGTCAAGCACATTTGTACATTTTTCCCCCTCATCATTCTCAAAACATTTGTTTTCTACTTGAGCCCTTAATATCAGCTCATTTCCCCCCTCCCTCCCCACACTCCCCTCCCTTATGAACCCTTGATAATTTATAAATTATTTTGTCATATCTTACACTGTCTGATGTCTCCCTTCGCCCACTTTTCTGTTGTCCATCCCCCAGGGAGGAGGTTATATGTAGATCCTTGTAACCAGTTCCCCCTTTCCACCCCTCCAGGTATCGCCATTCTTAGCACTGGTCCTGAAGGGATTGTCATCATCATTTTCAAAACCTTTTCTTTCTACTCGAGCCCTTGGTATCAGCTCATTTCCTCCCCTCGCCCACCCTCCCTCCCTCATGAACCCTTGATAATTTATACCGGCCGCTCTCTCCCTTCACCCATTTTTCTGTTGTCCGTCCCCCAGGGAGGGGGTTATAGGTAGATCATTATGATCAGTTCCCCCTTTTCCTCCCCACCTTCCCCTTCCCTTCCTGGTATCACTATGCTCAATATTGGTCCTAAGGGGTTTATCTGTCCTGCATTCCCTGTGTTTCCAGCTCTTACCTGTACTGGTGTACATGCTCTGGTCTAGCCGGATTTGTAAGATAGGATTGGGGTCATGATAGTGCGGTGGTGGGGGAGCATTAAAAAACTAGAGGAAAGTTGTATGTTTCATCAGTGCTGTCCTGCACCCTGACTGATTCGTCTCTTCCTTGTGACCCTTCTGTAAGGGGATGTCCAATTGTCTACAGATGGGCCTTGGGTCTCCACTCTGTACTCCCCCTCATTCACGTTGATATGATCTTTTGTTCTGGATATTTGAGGCCTGATACCTGTCCTGTCAACACCTCATGGTCACACAGACTGGTGTGCTTCTTCCATGTGGACTTTGTTGCTTCTCAGCTATTTGACCCGCTTGTTTATCTTCAAAACTTTAAGACCCCAGGCCTTTTCTGATACCTAATTTTTTGTTGAGTTTGGTGAACCGGTTGTTAAAATGGCACTTGTAATCTCTCTCAGGCAGGTGGCTGGGAAGCTACCTAATATTGAACTCTCCCAGTTACATTCCTTATGCTGTTTGAACATTCTTCTGCCCAGTAGCATATATATCACAGGCAATAAGACAAAATAGCTTGAAGGCTGGTCTCCAAGCAAGCAGCCATCTAAGTGAGATGTCAACTAAGTCCACACGGAAGAAGCACACCATCATTGGCCACTGAAGGCTTGCAAATCCTATACAATCCTGAAATACCCTCTAACATTGTCATCTCCCTACCTGGTGTGTACCCAAAGAAATAAACACCACGTGAACATACACAACCACACCACGTGCATCAGGGCACCAACTCTAAGAGCAAAGTCCGTGCGGCACCGGAAGGATAAGCCACCACACACACGGTGGGTGAGACAGCACGCATCTATAAACACACATCGTCAGACACCTCACGACGTGGACCAATGTGGAAGGCATTGTCAGGGACAGACTCCGCAGGAGATCACGATTGGAAGATTTGGAAGCCATGGAGTGACCCAAGGAAGGGGGCAGCGAAGGGGAGGAAACAGAAGGGGACCAAACGAAAGAAGAATCCACTCTCTGAGCTCCAAAAGGCAGCGCCTACCCAAAGACCGCGTTCTGAAGGGCTGGGAGCGGACGCATGGATGAGTGACATCACAGGGTGGGCAGGGCAGCAGGATGTGAAGCACGCATGTGGGAACTGCTGGATGGAGAACGGACGTGCTCTGTGAACGAACGCCTCACAGTAAAAAAAAAAAAGGATTTTTGTGTTTTATTCAAACCTGCAATTACAGCATGCTTTTCTTTTTGCATGTGTGAGATGTGTTAAGGGAGAAGACAATGAGAACAATGAAAAACATGCTGAGAGAGAGAGAGAGAGAGAGAGAGAGAGAGAGAAGTGTCCCCCCTCCAGAGTCCTTACCTATCACACCTCACTGCTGGTCTGAGTGGTTAAAAAGGGATGAAAGGCAAACTTGACACTGAACTAAATTCCTTTGTGATTCATGAGCTCATTTTAAAAAGACAAAAAAATTAATGGAAAAATTCACATCTAAAATGCAAGGATGAGTGTTTGGCTTTCTGGCAGCTGGTTCAGGGGGTCCCCAGAACACAAGTTCTCAGCACTAAAGACCCAGACCCAGACTCGCCCGGACGCTCTGCCATGCCCTGAGAGCCGCCCCCACCTACCCACCCAGCTGCACTAGAAGAGAAAGGAAAGCCAAGGGCCAGCACCCTCTGTGTCACAATCTCACCTCCACCCCCTGCACACACCCCACAGCCATCACACACCTGCACACACCCCACAGCCAGCTGACATGGGAGGCAGAGGGAACCACGGAGGATAGTATGCTATCTGGAAGGCTAGGCTTTGTCACCTACACAGCCAGCTGTTTGGGGTTCCCTAGACCTGTTATAACAGGGCTGAGCTCTCAGGGGTTCCCTGCATCATCTGAACCCCAAGAAGCACCGAAACAGCCTCACCATTCCTCTCAGGAGAGGAAGACAACAGGCTTAGAGAGGAGCATGCCCAAGCTCATCTGTGGGATTTGAACCCAGGACTTTGTCCCTCCAACCCCCTGGGCCTTCAACTGTGTCCCTGCTGTGAGTCCTAGTGGAGCCTTCAGGGTAAATGTTGGGCCGCTAACCACAGGGACAGCAGCCCAAACCCACCAGCTGCTCTGTAGAAACAAGATGAGACTGTCTGCTCCCAGAAAGATTGACAGCCCTCTACAGGGTTTCTATGAGTCAGAATCAGCTCATGGCAGTGGGCGGTCAGGTCCTGAGGCCAGCCTTTGGCTACAGCCAGGTGCGGGTGGGGCCAACCCCTCTCCGGGGCACCAGCCCTGACCAGAATCAGTGTCTTCCCAGTGCCCACCCTGGGAGATGGGGGCGGGACCCCTGGCCAGCCACAGAGTGAGTTGGTGGCAGTGACTGAGATCAGAAGCCAGAGCTGGGAGAGGTGGGTAGGGACCCCGTCCCTCCCGCAGGCCCAGCTCCTCCGGGCTAGGGAGGAAAGGGCAGCAGGTCCCCAAGGGGCTGAGGACAAAGGAGCAAAGACACAGCCAGGCTTCCCAGCAAGTTTATTCGTTCTCTGCCTACAGTGTCTCTGTTCACAGCCAGAGGGAGTGCACAGTGCTGCCCTCCCCCCAGCCCAGCAGGTTGATACTGCCCTCCCCCCAGGTGAGAAAATGTCCCCAGGTGGCACAATGCACTGGCCATGGGGAGCAGGGTCAGCTAAGACCCCCACCACGGGGACAATGCCCACAGGTCCAACCCCACCCCCCAGGTGGCCTCCTGGGTCCCACATTAGCCTTGTGACAGAAGGTGTAACCCCACAACTCACTTGCCTGGAGGAGCTCAGAGCCAGGTGACTGGTGGCCCAGGCCACCACAGTGCAGGGCCCTAGGGCCTGTCTGACCACCCCAGGGCCAAGGTTATGGACCTGAAGGCTGGAAGGGCAGGCCAGCAGACAGATTCCAGAGGTCAGCCTCATCCCAGGCCACCTGGAGGCAGAGGACCTTCCCATAGATGTTCCTCAGGTGCTCCCCACAGGTGGATGGGGGCCCAGGAAGGCAGCAGCTTCCCACAACCAACAGCTCGCACCCCTCTCCCCAAACACCCCCCTCCCACCAGCAGTCTGGGATCACTTCCAGACCCAGGCCCTCTGAGCCACTTGGCTCTCCAGGCCCGCTGCCAGGTCTGCCTCGAGTCTGGGTCTGGCAGCGTGGTGTCCTGGGTCGCGTGCAGGGGCGGCGGCGGCCCCAGAGGTGCTAGGATCACGGCGCGTCCTGACCGCGGCCGCCCGCCGCGGTGTCTCCCGGTGCTTGGGGCGGAGAGCAGCCAGACTAGAGCTCCTCCCGGCCGGCCGTCCGTCCGGGCGCGCCTGTTCCCGGTCGCCGTCCGCTCCGCCGGTGTCGCCAGGCCCGCCGGGTCTAGTGGTCCTAAACATTTCACAATTGCGCTACAGAACTGTTGAACTGTTAAGAACCACTGGACCCAGCGCGCGAGTCCGGGCGTCCCTCCGCGCGCTGCGAACGGAGCCCCGCGGCCGGGCCGGACGGGCGCAGGGAGCGGTGTCGGGTGCGGGCTTTTATGCCGCGCGCCCCTCCCCGCCGCCGGAATGCGCCCGCCGCGCCGGCCCGACCGGTTGGTCCCGGCCGACAGCTCCGGGCCTGGCGGTGGCCTGGGACCAGCTGGGCGCCGCGCGGGGGCGGCCTGACTCACGGCTCGCCCGACCCGCCGCCGACGCCTGGCCCAGGCTCGGGCCGCATGGGGGGTGTCCCCTGGGCCCAGGTGGCCGGCGGGCGAGGCCGGGGCGCCCAGAGCTGGCCTGGGCTGGGGTTGGGGGTGGGAGCGAAGGGCGACCCGCCAAGGCCGTCCCTCTCTTCAAAGGGCGCTTGGAGGGACCGACAGGAGGCAAAGAGAAAGTGAAACCAGGAGGGGGGGGGAGGGGAGGGGGAGGGGACCCGCCCAGCAGGTTTCTGTTCTCAGCCCCCTCCCAGCCCCACCCCACGCCCACGGGAGCCCCCACCCGGCCTCTCCACGCCAGCCAGGCCTGCCCCCCCTCTCCCAGCACAGCGCGTTGCGCCCTGCCCCCCCAGCACGTACAGGCGCACTCACACCCCCGACAAGCCCACGTGCGCAGGCCCAGCGCCCCAGCCCCAACAGAGGCTCCGGCTGCTCGCTGAGTCACCAGGAGGTGTCGGGGCCTGACCCGACAGGACAGCAGCCTCTGGCCCTAGGCGTTTGCGTCGCACAACGAATTGTGGGGAGGAGGGGGGTTGTCCCGCAGGTTCTTAAGTCCTGAATAGTGTGGGAGGGGGAGGGCTTGCACCTTCAAGGACCCCCTCCCCAGTGAGGCCCAGGCCAGTCCCTGCACCACAGGGTCCCAGTTATTTCATGATCACAACCAGTCAGACATGCCAGCAAAAGGTTTTATTCCATTTGACATGAGGACATTGAGGCTCAGAGGAAAGACAGGGCAGGGAGGTAGTGCACACAGGCACGGCTCTGTGAGGGGGATAGCCAGGAAGAGGGATTGGGTATATTTTAGAATTTCCCCTGATACCCACCATTGTGATGGAGAAGCAGGGCCACTCACTAGGTACCTCCTCCCCCCAAGTCTAAGACTAGACACAGCCAGCCCCCTCACATAGCACCCCCTTGGCTTATCACTTCCTCCAGCATCAGAGGGGTTGTAGGTAGGAGAGAGGCCACATGGGTTGGTCTTTGCTGCAGGAAGGGCAGTGGTGTGACCAGAAGGGAAACTTCAGAGCTTGAAAGTAAAGTGGGGTTCCTGAGTTGGGAGTTGGTGGGGTGAGGGGGTGGGGGGAGGTGAAGACTGTCTGGAGTCTGACTTTGTGTTAGAAAACTGTTGGAGCAGAGTGGCTTCTGGGAAGATGGGCTGCAGGGAGAGGAGCCCCCAGAGACAAGGGGGGGAGTGGAGTTCAGCCTGGGGCCCCCAGGAACCTCAGGCCCCACATCCATCGGGCCCTTGCTGTCGATAACCCTCTTGATCGCTGGTGGTATAAGGAGAGGTGCTGCCCATATGCCCCCTCAGGGAGTGAGGACAGTCTTGGCAGAGCTAGGCACCTTGTGGCCTGGGTCCCTCCCCAGCTCTGTCGGAGGATGCAGAAACCCAGGGAGAGTGCTGTGCTCTCAGCCTGGCGCAGGAAGTGGGGACTGTCACCACCACTTTCTGGAGCAGCTGGCTCCCTACCAGGTAGGGGCCAGACTTGTGCTTGTGACTTGCCCTGGTGTTCCGGGTGTAAGATCGATCAGTGCTGCGGGCTCCAAGTCATCCCACAAGGCAGCGATTGGGGGTCCAGCCCTCAGCCCTTGTAGGGACAGCCTAGCCCCACCGTGCCTCCACCCTCACAAGTGACCCACTTGAGGGGAAGCCAGTTCAGTATGTCCTCTTGCCTTGGTGCCCAGGAGAGTGGGCGTCACCACAAGGGCAGGCTGGTACCCGCCCTGGGAGGAGCCTGCCATGTGGGGACCACAAGCCTGCACAGGGGCAGTAGGGTGCTGGGAGGAAGTCCTGGGCAGGGACACTGGAGGGTAGGGCTCTTCAGCCTGGCAATGCCTACCCCATCCTCACCCCCATACTGCCTTCTCCTCCAAGGGTCCCTGCTCTGGCAGTGGCTCCCGGCTCCAGCAGGGTGTGGGTGCCGGCGCCCCGGGCCCGACTCTCCCCCTCAGTGGCATGACCTGATTGTGCAAGGCCGGCGCACCCACACCTGGGGGAGGGCCTGGCGGCTGGCCAGCGACACAGCCTGGGAACTGGGCTAAGAAGCCCACAGGGCAGGTGGGGCACCCTGGCCTGACCCACCTTGGGAGAGGCCCTGTGGGGGAGGGAGCCTCGGTCCCCAGTCCTGGGTAGATGGATAGATGGACCCAGTCCTCAGGTTGGCAGTTAGAGAGGAACCAGCAGGGCAGGGCAGGGCAGGGAGACCCACTAGGGGCAGGTTCAGAGGGCAGCAGGGGGCCAGACAGGGGCAACCCAGGGGCTCAAGTGGAGAGAGGCCACATGGGTTGGCCTTTGCTGCAGGAAGGGTTGTGGTGTGACCAGACTTCAGCCAGTGGACCACGAGCAAGCAAAAGGTTGTCCACCCAGCCTACCCAGGAGCCCCAAGCCCTACTGGCCAGAGCCCTCCTCCTGGAGGCACCGCAGAAAGGACACCACCTTCACATGTCCGGCAGCTTCCGCCTGTGGGAGAGAGGGCACCTCAGAGACCCACCCCACACAAAGAAGGCCAGACAGCCCCACTCTGCCCAGGGCGTGAGGACGATGGCCGTCCTGGAAGATATAGCCTTGCATGGGGAGCACCGCCCTGGGAGCACTCACAATACTCAGGGCGGTGCTGCCATCGTAGCCGGGCAGCTTCAGGTTCACGCCCGCTTGACACCATGCCTGCAGGCCCTCGAGGTCCGCCCGGGAGGCCAACCTGGGGGAAGGGGCGCTGTCAGGGTCTGCAGAGCTGGCTACCACCCACCCCTTCAACCCAGCCGGACCCAAGCAGCTGCCCCAGCACTGTCCAGCCCTATGGGAAGACTCAGGTGGGGGCGCTCACACACCTGCTCACACGCCTGCACATGTGTCCCCCCACCCTGCCGGGGCCTGTCCTGGTTGTACACAGTGTGGCTGGGAGGGGACCAGGACCTGCCCCCATCCAAAACTAGAAACAGTGGGGGAGAAGCGTGGTTCCCCTCCCCCTCCCCCAGGTGAGCTTCTTCTGACTTTGCCATGGGGGTGAGTGGCAGAGTGGAGGATGGAAAGCCCTCCCCCCAAAGTAGTGCTGGGTAACTAACTCCAGGTGAGTTTTGGCTCTCAGTGGCCCCATCTTCCAGGGAGAGTGGTCTAGCTGCACCCAGGCAGACTCAGTTTCCCCATCTGTGCAGACTGAGGGGGTGCTTCACTCTAATAAATTCTCACCTGCTGACCCAGCCAGCCCCTTCTTTCCACCAGCCCAGCTCACTGGCAGCCCTTACCTGCATAGCTCTGTCCCTGCGTCCTCCAGCTCCCGGGGGGACAGACAAGCACCAGCGTCCCGCAGCAGCTTGATCACACTGCCGTGCCTGCATGAAGCAGCCATGCTGAGCCCCTGCCCAGGCCCTGCTCACACACAGGACCCCTCCACGATTCTCCAGCACCACCTCTACCACCAGGCGGGGGGAGGGGTGTCCACTGACCTCAGCCCTGCTGAGCAGCATTTGGTGAGCACCTCAGACCCCACATGGTCTCCTGACCTCCTGAGATGGCACCATGCCGTGTGGAATGGCCTCCCTCAACCAAGCCCAGGCCTGGGGCACCACAGCTAGGATGGCAGGGGAGGCCTGTTCTGCCCTGAGTCCAAGAAGGGAGGGGACACCATGCACAAGAGGGGGCCAGGTGGTGAAGAGACCAGGGCTGGGGGCAGCAAGATGCAAGGCTCTGCTAGGAGCTGGGACAGACTTTCTGGGTACAGAGAGACAAGTGGGCAGGGGTCCCACAGTGAAGGGACAGGGAGGCAGAGGCCTCATCAGTGGGGATGGGGATGGAGACAGGTGGACAGAGGTCCAGGAGTGGGGGACAGACGGGCAACATGGGACAATGTGTTCCCACACCACCCCCACCCTGTGGCCACTCCTGGGCTCCTTCTGCTGTGTGTATCAAGGTGCTCCAGCCTTGGAGGTGTGGCCCCCCCCATGGGGCACCCGCTGTGGTGGGCGGCTCCTGCCAGGCAGGCAGGCCCCTGGCTGGGGATCGAGTTGGGGCGCCCAGACCGGTCTGGGGATGTTGTGACAGTCAGGGTGGGGACAAAGGCCAGTGATGAGCTCATCCCACGCTCCCCACCACACCCGAGGTCCCAGGTCAGCACCCTTACCACCCCGACCCAACCTGAGGTTTGTATGGGGCTGGCAGGGTTGTGGGGGTGGGGGTCTCTACCAGGATTGAGCCCAACTCACAAAGGGGACCCCACCTGCCAAGAGCCCATAATGCAGAAGGCAGATCACAGTGTAGAGGGAACCAGGCTCATAGCAGGGTGGGAGAAACCTAGGTTCACAGTGGTGGGGGTGGCTAGGTACACAATAAGGTGGGGAACCCAGGTTCACAGTGAGAGAACCTAGTTTCACAGCAGGTTTGGGGGAGGTACACAGGATCGCAGCAGGGGGGAGGAGGGCAGCCGTGTTCTGCATCGATAACTGCCCAAGAGACAGAAAAAGGCCGCAAACAGCCCATGACTTTCAGGTGTGGGAGCGCTGACAGAGACCTCAGGGACATGACTCCCACCCCCCACCTCTGGTCAGCCCCTCCTGGAAGCCAGAACTTAGGCCTCAAACCAACTGCCCCACAATGTAAGACCTAGTGCCCCCCACACTACCTACCCCCCATTGTCTGCCCTAGTGCCCCCCCCAATTCTGTCTCCCCCATCACATGTGCATGTGTGCTCACACACATATCCACACACAGGCTTGGGGGGTTAGGCCAGTCTGCGTGGGGCCTTCCCTGCCCAGGAGCCGGCCCTGTGTCCCTCCCTGGCCCCACTGCCCCACCCAGCACAGGTACTACAAAGACAGGGCAGCCCCAGGCCCCCGACACTTTAGCTGGAAAGGTCGGGTCTTGTCTAGAAGCCCCAGGCTTGTGTCTTGCTGCCTCTCAGGGAGATCACCCTCTCCAAGCAGCCTCCCACGGCCCCTGCTCTGAGGCCTGTCCCCCATCCCCCAACAGAGTCACTGCTGAACTTGGCCACCATGCAAGGTCACTGCCGTCCGTGGTCCACCTGCTCTGAGCCATGTCCTTATGCATGGTCACTGCCATCCCTGGTCCCCAGGGTGCTGCAGAGAGCAGGGGCGCTTGGTCCCCTTAGCTCTGTGCTGGGAGACTGTGCCCAGGGCAGCTCCAGGCCCCTGCCTGCACCCATGCACTGCCCGGCCACTCCGTACCTGCCCCTCACAGCCAGCAGCAAGGGGCTGAAGCCATCTGAGTCCTGGCCATTCAGGTCAGCACCTCTCTGCAGCAGCAAGCTCACAGCGGTGGCATGACCCCTTCGGGCAGCTGCGTGCAGCGGGGTCTGACCGGTGAAGTGCTGCTTGGCTGCATGGCTGTCCTTCTCCAACAGTGCCTGCAGTGTCTGTATGTCCCCGGCGTAGGCAGCGGCACAGGCCAGACTAGGCAGCAGGGTTCCCTGAACAGCATCCCACTCCTGGAGGGGGACAGTGGGCCCCACTGTGACCCAGGGATGGGGGCAGAACAGGGGGTAGGTGACCGCTAACCACCCAGAGAACCACGTGAGCTGTGGGGCCCTGGGTCACGTGGCTCACTCACACACACCCATGGGGACAGGAATTGCTGGGACTGTGACAGCCCCAAGTCCTGCATCAAAGCTCACTCCCCACCAAATGGTCCCCCTAGGAATAAAGCTTCCCTATGTGACCAGAGCCTGAGTGGAGCCCTGAGCCCCCACCGCTGTCCAGGAAGCAGGGAGGACAAAGAGCACCCAAAAAGAAGGTCAAGCTTCCCAAGCTCTCCGAGATGCCCAGAGCCCCAGGCCTGCTGAGAAGCCAGCCCAGATACTCTGCTCAGGGCAGAGGCCATCCACACTCAGTTTTCACCCATGTCCAGGCCACCCGGCCCAACCCTTTCATCCGACCCTGGCCTGCTCGGAAAGCCACATCCCCATCCCCACACTGAGGGGAAACTGAGCCACAGAATCACCCAGACAGTACTGTCAGGCCAGGCCCCTGAGGCAGAGGAGCCTACTGTGGGCACAGGGCACCTGAACCCTGACTGCAGACCAGGCAGCAGGGCTCAACTCTGGCCTTTCTGGGTCAGGATGCTTTTTCTCTGGTGCTGGTGGTAGGAGGGGGACCCTAGGCTGGAGGAAACAGCTGTGGGCCTAGAATCCTCAGCTGGGCCAGGCTGGGGCACATGGCCCCCATCGGGCAGTACCTGGCTCTCAGTGAGCTTGAGAAACTGGGCCACCTGGTACCCCAGGGAGCTGCCCTGCTGAGAGGGCTGGCGTTCAGAAACTGGCAGCGTCATCTCCCCACGAAGGTCTTGGGCCAGCAGCTAGGTGGAAGCACACAAGGGCATTGGTCAACCACATGGCCCACCAGGCCAGGCCTGGGGCTGGGGTGCCCCGGACACACACACACTGGAGGGCAGCCCACCCCCAGAGCTACCCCTTCTCAGGAGTGGGCCACCCAAGGGAGGTAGACTGCCTGTAAGGGAGCATTTTGGGGGTCCTCCATCTGTGTCAGCTCCCTCCCTGAGCACCAACCCCCTCCACCAGCTGGCCCTTGGCCTTGCCTGACCCACCTGCTTCCTGTCCTCCAGACTCAGGCCTGAGATGCCCAGGACATAAGCCAGCTTGGCCAGAGCCGCCTCTGAGGTCAAGTCGAAGCCGGAAAGCAGGCCAGAACCCTCCATGGCCTGAGACGGGCAGGGGGCACAGGTGTCAATCCCGCTCCCCCACCCCAGCACCTAGGCCTCAGCACCCAACCGGGATCCCCTCCATGCCCCCCAGGTCTTGTTCCTGCACAGGAATACCTCCCTCCAAGTCCCCCAAGGTCTCAGGCTCCATCAGGATCCCATCTACACTCCTCAATCCCCACCTGGGACACCTGCACCACAGGCCTTGGTGCCCCGCCCACCATGCCTGTCCAGACCCCACGCCTGCGGCCCCTCTCCCACACTGAGGCCCCGCCCACCACGCCGGTGGCGTAGTCCGAGGTGACGCCGCCCTGGAGGCAATTCGTGCAGTTGAGAATGAGCAGGCCACGGCTGGTGGCCGCACGCAGCTCCTGCAGCAGCTCCGGCTTGGTGGGCCCATTCCCTGAGCCGAATGTCTCCAGGACCACGCCCTTCAGTGGGGGCTGCAGGAAGACCCGGACCTGTGGGGGCGGAGGGAGGGTCAAGGGGAGAGCAGGAGGGAGGGGACCAGGGGGAAGGGCAGAGATACAGGGAGTTTGGGATGGGGGTCTGAAGGAGGCCAGAAAGGAAGGGGGAATTTAGGGGTCAGGACAGAGGTCAGAAGGAAGTGGGGCAGGATGGAAGGGGGCAGTGGGGCAGCCCTGTGAGTAGGCCAGGGTTCCAGGGGAAGGCGAGTCTAGCAATGGGGGTCTAGCTCCCGTGCAACTCAGCTCCCACCACCAGTGGGAGGGGAGCCAGCTCCCAGTCAACAGCTGGGAGAACTGGGGTGCAGACCATCATAGAATGCATCCCACTACGTGCTCCACAGGGGCCCCTTGTCAACAAGTGAGAGGCCATGGCTGGTATGAGCTCCAAGCCCCAGGAGGGGTCCTGATCTGCAGCCTCCCCCTTCCCCCCCAGCCTCCAATGACACAGAGGTAGAGGTTCTGGGGAAGGTACACCAAGCCCACTGGGACCCCCACACCCAAGGTCATCGCCCCCAACCAGAGGGCAAAGGAGGGAACTAGCTGCAAGAACCCACTGTGGGCTCGCCCTGGCCTGCACTGGGTGTCGGGGTTGGGGTGCCTCCCAGGGCCCCCAGCTCTGCCTGCACGCAGGGGGAACCCAAGGGAAGCTTCTTGAGGAAGGGCAGGGCCCACATGTGCTCCTAGCACCCACATGCTGCTCCTAGGGTGGGGGGCAGGGACTGAGGTGAGCACAGAGCCATGTCTATAGCCCAGGGGTCAGCCACCTGGGTCAGCCTCAGGTCCCCAGGCTAGTTGGGGCCTTGCCACCCTCAGGCAGGGAAACAGCAGAGCTTTCACACAGAAAGGTCAGGCCTGCATTCCCACTCCTGGACAAAGACTGTGCCGGGCAGATGCTGCCGGGGGCGAGGCCTACCAGGGCAGCAGGGATGCCGGGGTACAGGCGTAGCACCCCCACATCATGTTCCACGTGGCTGTTGACCACCAGCGGCCCCGATGCTGGCACCTTCCGCACCAGCTCCCTGTTGACTGACAGAGGAGGAGGAGGGGCGTTGGTGAGCCACGCCCACCTCTGGCTCCCAGAACCCAGAGCTCCCTCCCCACTGCAGACTCCCTTTGGAGCCATGCATGGGAGGGAATAGGGGCAGAAGGGGGAAGGGGTTGGTGACACAAGTGATGAGGCTGAGGGTTCCCCTTTTGGAGAGGCAAGGAGGCTGAATCACAGCTATGTCAAGTGGGGACAGCTTGCTGGCAGAGGTACCACTGGTTCAAGGGCTTGGTGGAACCAGAGAGGGACTCCTTGGGAAATGGAAGCTGTGTGAATCTGTATAACAGCACAGTGCCCTCAAGTGGGGGTAAATGCTCACCGCGTTCCTGTCTACCCCACCTCTTATACCCTGAGGGCTGGGGCTGGGGCTCCAAAGCTGAAGGAGTGAGGCTGCAGGTTGGCAAGGAGGGAAGGAAACAGGGAGAGAGGAAGGGGGTAAGTGAGAGAGTGAGTAGGTGGGTGAGTAGATGAGTGAGTGGGCAGGTGGGTGGTTGGATGAATGGATGGATATGTGAGTAAGTGAGTGAATGAGTGGGTAAGTGGGTGAATGGGTGAGAGTGAGTGAGTAGGTGAGTGAGAGAGTAGGTGAATGAGTGAGTAGATGGATAGATGAGTGGGTGAGTCAATGGGTGGATGGATGAGTGAGGGGGAGAGTGAGTGGGTAAGAGGTATGGATGAGTGGGTGGGTGGATAAATGTGTGAGTGGATGAATGGAAGAGTGAGTGGGTGAGCAGCCAGTCCACAGAGAGGAGGACCACATGGCCGGCCCCACTATGAGGCACAATGTCCCTCACTGCCTCATAGCCCTATAGGGGAAACACTGGAGACACAGTGTGGGAATTGCGCCCGATCTGATCGCACCACACCGAGGCAAAACACTAAGGGGGTGCAACAGAACAGCAAGGGAACGGAGCCGTGAGATCCCCAGGGAATGTTGAAGGTGGACTTTGGGGCCAGAGCTTGGTGCCCCAACAGACTGGACTGGAAAACACTCCTAAAGACCAACAAAAAGTCCTTGAACTAACTACAAGCTCTTCTTTCTTGTTGTATTTTGTTTTGTTTTGTTTTGGTCATTGATTTGTTGTTGTTGTATATTGTTGCTTGGTTTTACTCTGTCTTGTTTTTGTGCATGTTATTATCTCTGCAGGTCTGTCTAAATATGATAGGCTGGATGAACAATCTGGAGGAGAAAACAGCAGAACCTACAGTTCTGGGGGGGACATGGGAGAAGGGGAGGTGGGGGGAAAGGTAATGGTGCTAAAATCCCAGGGACAATGGAACAAGTGATCCAAAGCAGTGGTGAGGAGGGCGTAGGAGGCCTGGTAGGGCGTGATCAAGGATAATGTGACAGAGAGGAATTGGAAAGTCAAAGGAAATAGAGGAAAGAGCTAGGAGGCAAAGGACATTTATAGAGGTCTAAATAAAGGCATGCACATATGTAAATATATTTATATATGAGGATGGGGAAATAGATCTATGTGCATATACTTATAGGTTTAGGATTAAGGTAGCAGATGGACATTGGGCCTCCACTCAAGTACTCCCTCAATGCAAGAATATTTTATTCTATTAAACTGGCATTCTATGATGCTCACCTTCCCGACACAGTCACTGAAGACAAAGCTAGTGAATAGAATAAGCAAATGTGGTGAAGAAAGCTGATGGTGCCGGCTATCAAAAGATATAGCATCTGGGGTCTTAAAGGGTTGGAGGTAAACAAGTGGCCATCTAGCTCAGAAGCAACAAAGCCCACATGGAAGAAGCACACCAGCCTGTGTGATCATGAAGTGTCGAAGGGATCCGGTATCAGGCATCATCAGAACAAAAAATCATATCATTGTGAATGAAGGGTAAAGTGCAGAGTGGAGATCCAAAGCCCATTTGTAGGCCACTGGACATCCCCTTACAGGGAGGAGATGAGCCAGTCAGGGTGCGATGTAGCAATGATGAAACATACAATTTTTCCTCTAGCTCCTAAATGCTTCCTCCTCCCACCATCATGATCCCAATTCTACCTTACAAATCTGGCTAGACCTGAGGATGTACACTGATACAGATAGGAATTGGAAACACAGGAAATCCTGGGCGGACAATCCCATCAGGACCAGTGGTGTGAGAGTGGCGATACTGGGAGAGGGGAGGGAGAGGGGTGGTGGAAAGGAGGAACCAATTACAAGGATCTACACATAACCTCCTCCCTGGGGGACACGCAACAGAAAAGTGGGTGAAGGGAGACGTCGGACAGTGTAAGATATGACAAAATAATAATTTATAAATTATCAAGGGTTCATGAGGGAGAGGGAGGTGGGGAGGGAGGGGAAAAAGGAGCTGATGCCAGGGGCTTGGGTGGAGAGCAAATGTTTTGAGAATGATGAGGGCAATGAATGTACAAATGTGCTTTACACAGTTGATGTATGTATGGATTGTGATAAGAGTTGTATGAGCCCCTAATAAAATTTTTTTTTTTTAAAAAGAGTGAGTGGATGAGTCAATGGGTGGATGAGTGAGTAGATGAATGGATGGATGGATGAGTGAGGGGGAGAGTGAGTGGGTGAGTGGATAAGTGGGTGGATATGTGAGTGGATGATTGAATGAGTGAGTAAGAATGTGTGAGTGGATGAATGGAAGAGTGAGTGAGAGGATAAATGCTAAGAGAGTGGGAGGGTGGGTGAGTGGATATGTGAGTCGTGACCCTTCACTGTGGGGAAGAAAAGCCCCCATCTAATTCACCCCAAGTCACAGAGGCCTATCCCTGTCCCCACTGCCTCCCCATCCTGGGACGTCACGGTCTGGGAAAGCAGAGGGACAGGGGGTAGGAGTCAGCACCCCTCAAACAGCCCACACAGGAGCTTCTGATCCCCCCAGGCTGCACCCTAGAGGGTTATCTGCCCACAGTGCACCACTGCCACTGACTATCCCCCAACCATGGGTACAGAATGGGGTGGACCCAGCCACCCAGTCACCTGGGTGGGGCACCTTCTCTCCCAGCCCCACTGAGGACACAGGGGCCAGAGTCCATGTGGTGACACTTGAGGCCACTTGGGACATGTCTGCTTCCCAGGCCAGGAGAGGCTGGGAGATGTGGGGGCGGAGAAGGCAGAGCTGGCCTCTACCCCACCCCTCACTCCCGCCCTCATCAGCAGAGCCTGACAGCACCACTGCGCCCTGTAATTTAGGAGCTTGAGTCCCAGCTGGGGAAGCAGATCAGGTGGTTCCAGAGGTCTCAGAGTTATGGTCCAGAGGGGACACTCACAGAGCCATCTTCCATGGGAAGGCAAAGAGGACGTTGTCTCGCCGGTTAGCCTCCTGGGCTTGAGCCAGGGGGCCCCAACTCCTTCCCCACACCCGTGCAGTGTCCCCACACCCAGGGCAGCGTGGTCCCCAGGGGAAAGGGGGATTGCTACCAGGCACTCGGGTGGCCTGGGGCCTGCGTTTGGGGGGGGGGGGTGACAGTGCCAAGGGCAGCCTGTGCTCACTGAGGGCTTGAAGAGCTGAGGTGGGGAGTGGGCAGCACCCTCAGCCCCAGCAGGGCAAGAGGGCTGTGGGCAGGGTCTCCCCCAAGGCCCAGTGCTCTCTCGGGTGGCACGAAGAGGACATAAAGCAGGGTAGGGTCACAGTGCCTATGCCGACACCCCACCTGGCCAAGCTGAGCACAGTGAGCTCTTCTCACTTACAAATGTGGCGGCCACCGCAGGGCAGCACCTCCCTCCCCCAACCCAGCTCAGACAGGTCAACCCCGTCCCTGCTGCAGCCCTGGGCCACCCCTCCCCCCAGACCGAGCCCTGGCTCTGAGGCCCCCTCACCAGTAAGGGTGCTGGGTGCAGCAGCAGGTTCTCACACGAGCACCCTGGCCGCCAGGCATGGGACTCAGCGTGGGAGACAAGGCTGGGGATGTAATAGGGCATAGGGGGACAGCCTGCCCTGGGCACTGGCCCCTGCTCTAGGCTCCTCAGGCTGCCCCACCAGCCCTGGGTCCTTGGCCTGTCTGGGCCTGGTATGGCCTGGCAGGGGTCCTGGGATCCAGGCATGACTCCAGCTCAGCCAGTGCTGGGTCCCTGGGAGCTGCTCTCTGTGCCCAGATAAGGGTGACCCAATATGCACCCCTGACTCCATGTTTGCCCACCTGTGCCTTCCTCCCTAGCCTGGGACAGGCAGTGCTGGGTACCTCCACGCAGGACAGCAGGGCAGCCAGTCCACTGGCCGGCACCCAGGGCAACCCTGTGCCTCAGAAGGGCCAGAAACAAGGTTCAGGCCCCCTACACCAGTGCAGGCGGAGGCTGTGGGCCTCCCAGGGGTGGTAGGGGGGGTGCTCTGGGAAGTCACTCGGCCCACTGGGGAGCTAGGTTGTCCACCAGGCCCAGAGGAAAGAGGATGCCCTAGAGGTCAGAGGCAAGAAGAAGGTTGGTGGCCAGGTTTGGGGTCCACAGGCCAGCAGATTCCCACTGTTCCTGCTGCCCAGGCTTCTGGGCCAGGCGGGACTCTGGGGTCCCAGGCAGAGCCCAGTAGACAAAGCAGAATCAGAGGCCCAAAGTGGTGACACCAAGCACCATTCCTCTCCCCCAACCCAAGAGAGCTGGCCCCACTCCACCACACCTGGCAGCATCTCCCACCCCTTGGAGGTGCCCCCACCTCCACTGGCTGGCTTACCTGTGATGTCTGCGCCCAAGGTAGCCAGAGGGGGCAGGTTGGGGGAACAGAAAGCCTCAAACCGCCTTGAGTCCACCTTGGTGGCCCTGTTACCCCGGAGGAGATGGTTCTGGAAGAAGAGACAGACCTGCGGGGAGAGGGGTGGCTCAGACACCCCCCCCCACACACACACACTGCCCGGGCTCCTTCCCTGCAGCTGGGGCCTGCACACCTAGGACCCTGCAGAGTCCACCCACAAAGGGGAGCAGGTACCTGGTTCACTGCCACCCCCACCTGCCTCAAGGGGAGCAAAACAGGCCCTGGAAATGCTGCAGCCAAGTGAAGCCCCATGGCCAGGAGCTGCTGACCTGTCTCCCCAGGAGGGACCTGCCCACCAGCCACAGGAGGGACAGGGACAGGGTGGGAAAAAGGCTCTGGCTGTGCTCTGGACAGTCTCCCCATTCAGACGGGGGAGGCACAGGTGCATGAATGATGCAAGAGGCCGCCACCGGGCACCCACATGTAGGGCTGGGCTGACCACACAGATCGCTCAGCGGCTAGATTTCAGAAGTAGATTGCCAGGCCTTTCTTCCGACCACCTAAGTGGACTCCCATCTTTCAGAGATGTGGACATAAAGTCGGGACAGAGACCTGTCACAAGGTTAAGGCTGAACAGGTAGAGGGACAAGAGTGGAGTGTCTCATGCTTTTTGCCTCTCTCCCCACCCACCCAGCCCCACCCCACAGCCCCGCTGGCCCCAGAGGCACCTCTGGGATGAGGTACAGGCCGGCTAGCAGCAGCGCCCCCAGCAGGTTCTCACGGCCATCGTTCCAAAGGGCATGGATGGGCACCTGGAGAGAAGTCAAGGGGAGGGCACCTGGAGAGAAGTCAAGGGGAGGGACTAGGGCTCACAGAGGTCCCGCAGCCCCTCAGGGACCCCTCCATCTGAGAGTGAAGTGAGGGCCAGCCCAGTCAGCCAACCCGTGTCCACACAGACACCACTCCCTTTGGTGTCCCGGTGAGGCTGCCTGGGGCCCCACCCGCCCATCTGCGAGGCCACTTGGCTAGCTACCTGGGCCCCCGTGAGGATGACTGGCTTCCCCAGGTTATCCAGGATGAAGGACAGCATGGAGGCCGCATAGGCCATGGTGTCGGTGCCGTGGACGACCACGAAGCCGTCATACTTCTCATAGTGCTCCTGCAGAAGGACACAGGCTCCGGGAGGGGTCCCCACACCAGCACCCAGCCCACCAGCACTGCACACAGGGTCCCATGGGCAGTGGCCAGGCAGTGGCCTGTCTAAAGGGCCCCTATCCCACGTGCTCCCACAGCCTCCGCCCAGTGGGAGGGATAGAGGTAAGCACTGGACATGAGGGGCAGGCAAGGACCCAGACAGGCAAAGATGCAGAGGGTCTTCCGTGTCCTGGCCTGCTCTCCAGGAGGGGGAAAGGGGTAACTAGGGCGAGTGTGGCCATGCGACCCTCCAGGATGACCAGCGGCCCAGATGGGGCCAGCAGGCTGGGCAGAGGGCTGGGGGCGCCCAAGTCTAGCCGGCTGCGCAAAGGAATGGGCGGGGCGCCCTCTGCTGGCCGCGCGCGGGACCGACTGAGTGGCCGCAGTGGAGGGTCAGTGCGAAGCTGGACTCCGGATCCGGTGGCCGGGCGGCTCTCAGCAAAGCAGCCAGCCTGGCCCATGGCTGCGCCACACGTGTCCAGGGCGGCTTGGCCCTATGGGGACTCCCACACTGCCACTGCCATCCCCTGGACCACTGGGAGGCCAGGGGAGTCTTGAGGGAGGCAGGTGGAACTTTGGCCTTGGGAGGGGTGACTAGGAGGAACACCTGGTGACTGCGTGGTGCGGGAGGCGAGGGGCATCACCCCAAGTCTGCAGCAGAGGAGGGGGCCAAGAGCTCCCAGGGCCAGGCCAACGACCGCACCTCACTCCCTCTACCTGCCCATCAAGGATGTTGCAGGTAAAGGGTCGCCTGGCTGTACCCCCACAAGCCACACCCCACTTTTTCTGCCCTTAGTTCCGTTCCACCTCACCGCCCACCCCAGCCAGGGGTAACTCAGGTACCACTCCACCCTGTAAGTCCTCAGCCCCGCCCCAGTCCGTCTACCACGCCCCCAAGCCCAGACAGGCCCCAGCACACTAACCACACCCATCCTTCCAGCCACGCCCACCCAACCGGTTTCTTCCAGCCCCACCCCTAGCCCACCTGTACGGGCCCCAGCCCCTCCCACTCTGACACTCTTTCTGGTCAAGGTCACGCACAGCCTCACCCTGCCAGGCCCCTCACCCTGCCCACCAGTCCCCAGTCCCGAGCATCCTCACTCCACCCCCACCACAGCACCCACCTTGATGGTAAGCGCGATATTGACCCACTCTGAGATGGTCATGTTGCTGGAGTCGAAAAGGACTGGCCACTCCATCACAGTGTAGATGATCCTCTGGTTGGAACTGGTGGGGCTGGGGGCACAGGGAGAGTCAGCTCTTGTGGCCCAGCTGGGTCCCCAATCTCAGGAGGTCCTATACCCCCATGGACAGGCCCTAGGGTCCCGGAAAGAGTCACCCCCCCCCCCCCCCCCCCCGCCCCACAGCAGCTCTGAGTGGGAGCTGGACACTCCCCTCCCCCACCAGAGGCAGCCAGGAACTCCCGCTGGAAAGTCTCCCCAGGAAAAGGAGCAGGGCCTTAGGGCGACCTGGCTCTGGTGGTGTCTGGATTCAGTAGACCCAGGACCAGTGGGTCCCAGTCCTCTCAGGCTCTCAGCTGGTGAGAGACCCCAGGCTGGTGGGCTAATGCCCAGTGTAAGTGTGCGGGCACTCCCTGAGGTGCCCTTTGATGGCAACTGCTCCCTCCTCTCTTACAGTGCCAGACTGAACGTCTCTCCCTGCCACTCATGGCAACACCAGTGTGTCCCCCAGGGCCCCCTGCCACTCACGGCAGCACCAACGTGTCCTTGGGGAACTGGCGGGCCTGGACAAAGTCCTCATCATGGAACATGGGCAGTTTCCTCAGTGTGGAGGCCAGGCCTGGCCCAGGCACCAGCACTGCAGGCAAGTCCAAGAAAGGGTGGTTAGTGCCCACAGGCCAGGCTTCCCACCATCTTAAGGAGAGTGAAGGTCTGGGGTGCAGCTGCCACTGGGATACTTGAAGAAGGGGCATTGCCCCCAGGCCTCCCTCCAGGTCAACCACAGGGCCTCCTCCCAACCTGCCTCTACTGACCACATACTTACAGGAGGCCACTCCCCAGACAGGCTCTTCTCCCACCCACACCCTTGCACCCCATCCATCTACCTCTACTCCCACAAAGCTTGCTTTCCCTGCCCTAGCCCTTCTCCCCAGACCATGAGAGCCTAGCCCCAGGGCACCACTTCAATGAGAGATGCCCTTCCTGGGGGCACATGAGCCTGGCACCACTGCCCTCAGGATAGAGCCCTGCCCAGTCTTCCCAGGCCAGCCCATGTCCCCTTCTGCTCCACCCTCCTGACCCGGATGCCCCCCAGTCCAGCCCTACAACCCCCCCACTGGGGTCCAGTTCTTACACCTCCACACCGGTTCCCTGCATGCCTTTCATTCACTTAATGCTCGACAGTGGTCACCCAGTGGCTTCTGACCATGAGCCCAGTGCCTCCGGCCTACAGGCCATATAGAAACAAAACAAAACTTACTGCCATAGAGTTAATTCCGGCTCATAGTGACCCTACAGGACAGGGCAGAACTGCCCCTGTGGGTCTCTGAGACTAACTCTACAGGAGCAGAAAGGCCCGGGGAAACATCAATACCAGTTAACAGCAGATGCCTCACCAAAGAGAAGCAATTTCAGCCATCACATTAGGAGTGAGTTAATTAAATGTTTGACCAGTATGGCCTGCAAATGATAGAACTATCCAATGGCCCTTGGAACAAAAAACAAGAGCCCTGCACTACAGGTAGGATTAGACTAGGTTTAGGGTTAGTGTAAGAGTCAGGTTAGAATTAAGGCCAAGGCTGGGCTTAGGGCTAAAGTTAAGGTTAGGTCCACTGCAGACAAGACAAGTGGCGAACACTATTGTGAGGATGGTGCAGGGCTGGACATTTCATTTTGTTGTACTTAGGGGTCCTATACGTTGGGATCAACTTGATGGTGTCTAGCAACTTAACAACAGACATGTATTGCTTTTTTGGGCTGGATGGGGTTGGGTGGAGTTGGTTGGGTTGGATGGGGTTGGGTGGGTTGGGTAGGATTAGGTGGGCTTGGGTTGGGTGGGGTGGGTTTGGGTGGGTTAGATGGGATTGGGTTGGTTGGTTTAGGTAGGATTGGGTTGGGTGGGGTTGGGTGGGTTTGGTAGAATTTAATTGGGTGGGGTTGGGTTGGGTGGGTTAGATGGGGTAGAGTTGGGTTGTTGGTTGGATAGGCTTGGATTTGGCTATGTGCCTCACCCACAGTCACCCATGCTTGTTCTTCCATGAAAACACCACTTCATGTTTCCACTCCAGAACCTTATGGGCGTTAGTGACACTGTCCCTCCATTAGAGGGAGCCCATGCAGAGCCCCAGGAACACTGGTGGAGGAGGGGCTAACAAGGAATTGTCTGATATTGTGTCTGCTCAGTTAGACCCATCCCTCCAAGGAAAGGTAAATGGGGTGCCGTGTCTGGATGTCTGGATGGTGTCCCCCAGATGCCAAGTGTGACCCAGGTTGGGACTGTCTCTAAACTCCCTGTCCCTGCGTGCTGGGAACTCACCTTCATACCCTGAGCCTCTGAGAGATTGAAGGGCCACCCAGGATACCTAGCAACCATATTTCTCTACCCCAAATGTCAGCCAAGAACTCCCCACAAAGAAGCCCACGTTTGGAAGCGGAAACATGATCTCAAATGCCCCCAAGTCTTAAAGTGATGATGGCAATAAGGGTCTGGGGTGGGGAGTGGCCCACAGTGACTCAGTGCCCGAAACATGACCAGTGGGGGCCGAGTGGCATTGGGACGAAGAGAGAGGAAGCAGGGATACAGAGACGGAGCGAGTCGGAGTGCCTGGAGCCAGCATGTCCTCCCCTGGGGACTAAGGATGGCTGGAGACCCTGATCTCAACCCAGTGGCATGAGTTTGGGCTGTTGGTCTCCAGACCTGTGAGGGAGAAGCCAGCGTTCAAAGTGCCAGTCTGTGAGGTCTGTGCGATCGCCCAGTGGCTGCCCCACTGGTCCAATCCCAGCCCTGTGTGGACCAGCTATGGCAGTGTCCTTGGTCTTCTGCAAGAGGGCTACCTGGATCCTGCTCTTGAGAAGCGCGAGAGGGGCCTCGCCCAGCCCTGCATTCACCGGTCACTTCACAGGGCAGCATCCTCCAGCAAACTGTCCCTCAGGAGCAGAGCAAGGAGTCCAGTGCAGGGACCCACTTTCAGGGCAGATGGACCTAGAGTCTATCCAGTTTGGATTTTGTGGGGCATATTTACATGCTGCATGGTCACTTATCACCATGGTTACACTAAAACTAGCTGACCAGGTGAGGGAGGGGTGGCAGCTTTCCAGAACATTTCATGCGGCGGCCTGGTGACAGGTGCCACAGAAGGACACCCAACAAGCTCCCTGCCATCCAGTCGATGCAGCAGGACAGAGTAGAACTATGCCTTGGGGTTTCTGAGGAGGTCAGTCTGTACAGGAACACAGCCTCATCTTGTTCCCCAAAGCACGGCTGGTGGGTCTGACCCTCTGACCTTGAAGTGAGTAACCCAGGTTTGATCCACAGCGCCGCTGAGACCCCTTGTGTATACAGTAACAGAGGGGACACCAGCCCAAAGATGCCTACAGGTGCCTCACGGACATGGGATAAGAACATGACCAGCATGGCGCCAAGCACCTGGGGAAGAACCTATAACCACACGGACTGAAAGAGCTCGGGATTTTGTGGCATTCCTAGCTTTGGAAAATTTGTGATTGGTTGGGACTTCCTTTCTCATTCTACATAAATATTCGATCAGGAGGGGTCAGGAGGGGCCAGTCTCAAGAGAAGGGGATCATTGACCAAGAGGAAGACCCTCCACCAGATGAGCTGACCCAGTGGGTTCCAGGATGGTGAGGACAGTGCAGGCCTGGGTAGTGTTTTGTTCTAAGAACTGACTCAATGGCACATAACAAGTTTCAGTTTCTTGACTAACACTTCCCCAGAGCATCAGAACCCAGCCCTGCCCCACCCAGGGCCTCATCTCCAGGCTGAGCGCACTCAGCCTGAGGTAGTTTATTGTGCCAGCCTTGCCAATAAACACAAATGGGATTAATTGAAGGGCAGAGAGATAAATGGCTCAGAGACCCTCACCTTTCTTGTCTCTCACTCTTTGATCATCGGACCAGTGTGCAGCTGCCTTGCTTGTTCTGTGCCTCATTTTGCAAGCTACACTACCTGTGGGACGCCTAACCTGTGGACTGTGTCACTGTAATTTGAGGCCCCTTTAAGACCTGCCTTGCCAGAGAACTGGAATGTATATCTCTGGAGCTGGGGACTGATGGTTGGTGACCTGGCTGACGGTTGGTGACCTGCCTTGCTGTTTGCTGCCTGTGCTGGGATAGCCTGAATCTCTCTACAGAGGACTACCTGGCAGCCCTCAGGACTTGAAGGACTGCCAGTGTCTCACAACTCACTGAGCCATTTGTACTGCTTTATAATTTAACTGTTCATTTCTTGTGTTATATAGCTATCTTTATAAAATATATATAAAATTATCAGCAATCTCGTTTTGTCTCTCTAGAGAACCCTGTCTACACACGGCCTCATGGCTGCTTAGGTCAAGAGCGGCATGCTGTTGGCAACCACAGGGAGCACTTTAATACCGTTCTACCTGACAGGCCAGAGGGACAACCCCATCTGCCTCGGAAGAGGTATGGCCAGGGTGCTCCTTGGAGGCAGCGGGCATGTGGGGCCCGGGTCCCTCGGGCTGAGGGCTGGTTTTATGTGCCCAGGTGGCCTGGCGATGATGCTCAGCTGTTTGCTGGGAAGGCTTTTCGTTGGTGTGAGGTCTGCCTACCACCGGCCAAAGAGCACTGACAGCACCAGGACGGCTAAAAGGAGGGACGGCTCTGCCAGAAGTACGGCCAGAGGGCTCCTTAGAGGGGAAGACAGTGGGACTTCGCCTCACGTACTTTGTGCGCGTCGTCAGGAGAGACCAGTCCCTGGAGAAGGATCCTGGAGAAAGCCCAGGCCCACCCAGCCATGTTGGGCTCATTTGTGCATGGGGCCGCTATGGCTCCGTGGCCCCTAACACTGCCACCACAACCAGTTGATTCTAAGCATATAGATGACCCTCCCTCCCTCCCTCGTGTGGTTGAGCCTGACTCAACCAGGCCTGAGGGGCAAAACCTGAGGTTCCAGCAGGAGAAGGATCCTGCCCCCAGAGGGGTTACCCAGTGTTCCAAGCGAGCATCCAAGAAGCGTGGGCCTTGTCCGGACCTGCGCCCTCTGTGGGCAAAGGCAGAAACTGTCCGGACCTGCGTCCTCTGTGGGCAAAGGCAGAAACACCTTCGCCTTCCCCAGAGCCCTGGCTGCCGGCTGCCCAGCTCCCCTGCCATGTGGATGAGGAGCTGGGCTCCTGGGGGGCTTTGGGGCAGCAGGGCACCCTCACAGAACTCTGGGCCGATGGCCATGTGCTAAGACAGGCTCAGAAGCACTGGGTGTCCACCCAGAGGCCACTGTTTACCTGCAGACACAGAAGCTGTTTCAAACATGGCAATCCACACAGGAACTTTGCCATCATGTCACCTTGACCATGGGGACAGGTTAATTGTTAGGGCATCAGAGCTGGACTTCAGAGGCACCAGGTTGTTTGTACCTCAGTGGGTCCAGGGGCAGCTCCAAGGCCTCCTGTCTGTCCGTCAACCCACTGCCCATGGGGCTGCAGCCCACTGGTCACACTCCATGTGCCTCAGAGGACAACTGAACACCAGTCACCGTGTGAGGTAGGTCTCCCCGAGGGCCCGGCATCCCCATCCCTCTGTGTTCTGTCCCCCCTCAGGGGGAAGCAGGACCAGATGCCAAGCCTCTTCTTCCTTTGTCCCCTGAGACTAGCTTGGAGCAGCTGAGGGGCTGGAAGAAATTAGGAGGTAAAAGGGCTGAACTGCTCATGGGTGGCTGGAGAAGCCAAATGAGTGTTGTTGTGAAGTGTGCAAAGGCTTGGAGTTAGAAACCCACAAAGAAGAGCACACTCAGTATGGATCCCACCAAAGGGCGGGGCAGCGAGGAGCATCAGACTTCAAGTTGCAATATTGAGAAAACAGTGGACCCTTGGCGGCATAGTGGCTGTGAGTTAGGGGCTGTGGCAGTTCTATAATCTTTTGTCAATTTGAGAGGATTAAGAGTGAAGGGGTGACTCGGCAGAGAAACTGGACTGTCCTCTACAGGAGGAAGCACAAGAAGGGGCATCGGAAGAAATTCAAAAGAAAAGAACCCGCCGTGCAGTCAGATTCCAGAGGACCATCCCTGGTGCGTCTCTTGCTGATATCATGGCCAAGAGGAACCAGAAACCTGAGGTTAGAAAGGCCCAGTGAGAACAAGCCATCAGGGCTGCCAGGGAAGCAAAAAAGGCAAATCAAGCTTCTAAAAGACAGCCATGGCCACTGCTAAGGCCCCCACCAAGGCAGCACCTAAGCAAAAGATTGTGCAGTCTGGGAAAGTGTCTGCTCCCCGGGTCGGTGGAAACGCTAAGTTGGCAGCAGAGACCTTCTAATAAAGATGCAACTATAAAAAATGAAAAAAAGAGTGAAGGGGTGAAGTCTAGTCTGTCAATCAGGTCATAGCCAATGAAGCCTCTGTGTGGGCATGGTCTTCTCCTGAGGATTCTGGGAAACGCCAGTATTCCTCCCTGGAGGTGGGTGGAAGACACTCTCTCTCTGCTCACCCCCTGAGAGACATTGCAGCTGACAAGACACATGGAGCTATGCTATAGCCTCAGAGCTGGAGAAGCCACGTGGAGACCCCTGCCAGCACTGAGATGCTTCCACTGCCACTGGATCCACAAGACTTTCAACTCACTGGCCTGTGATCTTCCTGCATTCGGCATCATTGTATGTGTTGCATGAGTCTGAAGAGGAAATTATAGATTGGTATCAGACACATGAAGCAAATATCGGAATTATGGACTTGATCTGAACTGGGAGGGGATGTGTTCTCAATATTCAATTGCTCTTGTATATAAAGCTCTTTCTTATACACATATGAGTGTCCATGAATTTTGTGGGAACAGATTTCTCCCAAGTTGTCTCCTCCAAATAGATGCCAAACTTAGCTGCTTGCTACACGTGGTGAATGACTATACACTTGAAGGTCAATGGAAATAGGTCAGGGTTATTCTCCCTAAGGGTTACCAGCCATCTAGAGCCATCAGACTGTATGGTCTGTCCCACCATAAGTAGGGCCCACTCCCTTCTGATAAGGATAGTAGTAGATTGTTTCCCTGAAGGAGAGTCCAGGGAGGTAAGTCCACTCAAGGGTGACCAAGGTTAGGCTGCCATCATATATCTTGGGTCCGCCCTTCTTGTCACATGTATACCCCTAGTCCCTCCCCTTCTTATCACATGTGCACCCCTAACTCATCCCCTTCCTGTAAGCTTATGCCATTGCATACCCTCCTCCTATTGCTTGCATTGCCTATGTTACAACCCCTTGCTGTGATGTATGTCTTTACCTGTGATTAGGAGGCATGCACACCCTCAAAGATAGATAAGCCTCAGGTTAGCAACACATCGCTCTCGCGTGCCCACCCATCTCCACGTGGACCACCAAGTGGGGCTGAGGTGAGCATGCTACCATGAAATGTGTCCGACTCCTTTATTTCAATCTGTCTTCTATCTCTCTTATTCTCTATGACTTTACTGTAATCTTTACTTATTATCACTGTACAGTTGTGCCCGCTGGACCCATGCTGATTTGTTAGGGGCTGCTCCCCTGACAGGATTTGTTCCTCTAGTCTACCCGGACTGACATAGGGGCTTCCACTGGAACGGTCGCCAGCCTCTCCAAGGGAGAAAGAGGGGCTTTCTGCCCCTGGAGAGAGTTCCAGGCTCGGGAACTCACGGGCAGTTCTCACCGCATCAACTTTTTGGCAGAGAGGGAGTTTATGGGAACGCACACAAGGAAAATGAAAATACTCCGAATCACTGTACCAAAAAAGATTGGTCAACATCCGACATTTCCGGAGCTAGCAGGTCAGGTGACAAGCACTGTGCTAGACCCTCCTCGCATGGCGCCGAAGCAAGGAGTCCAGCTGCACTGAAGGCAGTGGAGGAAAAGTGAGGCTCCAGGAACTGATGGGAAAAAACAGCAACGGCATTGCAACAAACGGATGCAGCCCTGGGTGTGCTCAGGAACCTGGAGAACAGCCAGCTGGCCAAGCAACTAGAGGAGGTCCGCACTGACGCCCCGATTCCACGGAAAGGCAATCCATCAGAATGCACAGGTGACTGGACAAGCTCACCGATATCACCTGCCAGCAGAATTCCAATGAAGCTCATTTCACACTAGATGGAGGAGCACAGTGCACAGGAGCTGACAGGAACCCCAGCCAGACTCAGAGTGGTGGGGAGTGGGGGGGGGCGCCATGGAACCAGGGCGATCACTCCTTGGTGTCGTGCGGATCTTGGCTCAAAGCAGAGAACCCCAGGAAGATGTTTACCTGTGTTTCACTGTGTAATGACAATCGACTCTGTGAGTTATAACAAGCTGATGACAATGAATTTTTGTTTTTATGGGTAACCCTGAAAAGAATACTTCCAGATGCATGCATGGTTTGAAATCAGGAAAAGTGTGCTTCAGGGTTGTATCCTCTCACGCCTTGTGCTCAACCTGTGTGCCAAGCAAATCATGCCCAGAGCTGGACTGTAGGAAGACTGTGGTAGCAGGCTCACTAACAACCTACCAGATTCAGAAGACACAACCTTGCCCCTGGAAAGTGAACTCGCTGACGGAGATTAAAACACACACACACACCACCACCCCTCCATGTGGATGACACTTCAGGAAAGAAAACAAAAGACCTCACCACTGATAAGCCACGCCATCACTCATGGAGAAAAGGCTGCTGAGCCCAAGAGTGTGGTCCAATTGGACCCACGGTCAACAACCACGGAAGTCAGGCTGTCAGGAAGTCTCACGACTTCCCAAAACAAACTTGCAGCCTCAGAGCGAATTCCAACTCCCAGCAGCCCCATAGGTCAGGATGGCGCAGAACTGCCCTGGAGGGTTCTGAGGCTGTGGGGGCATACCACATTTCTCCCGTGGAGCAGCCGGTAGTTTCACACTGCTGACCATGTCGTGAGCAGCCCAATGGGTACCCCTCTGTGGGAAACAAAGATTTCTCCCAAGTTGCCTCCCCCAAATAGATGCCAAACGTAGCTGCTTGCTGCACATGGTGAATGACTATAAGCTTTGAGGTCAACGGAAGTAGGTCAGGGTTATTCTCCCCAAGGGTTATCAGCCATCCAGAGCAAGCACAGTATAATCTGTCCCACCCTAAGTAGGGTCCACTCCCTTCTAATAGGGATAGATTGATTGTTTCCTTGAAGGAGAACCCAGGAAGGTCAAGTCCACTCAAGGGTGACCAAGGTTAGGCCACCATCATGAATCTTGGGTCCGCCCTTGTCACATGTACACCCCTAGCTCATCCCCTTCCTGTTAAGCTTATGCCCATTGCATATCCCCCTCTTATTGCTTGCATTGCCTATGTTACAACCCCTTGCTGTGACATAGGTCCTTACCTGTAATTAAGAGGCATGCACACCCCCAAAGATATATAAGCCTTAGGTTAGCAATAAATTGCTCTGTCCTGCCCACCCGTCTCCCATCTCCACATGAACCACTAAGTGGGGCTGAGGCGATCATGCTACCATGAAATGTGTCTGACTCCATTATTTTTTTTTTCTGGCAAATATTTTCTTTTTAAACTTTTTATTGTGAATTAGTCAAAGATTTACAGGGCAGATCATACACATTTTATTTCAAGGCGTCCATGTAATCCCCTCCGTGAATCCTGCTTCCTCCCCGTGGCCCACGGTCTGTTTCCATTCTTTTTAAAATCATTTGTGGGGCTTGTACAAACAACTCTTATCACAATCCATACATACGTACATACATACATGTGTCAAGCACATTTGTACATTTGTTGCCATCATCATTCTCAACATATTTGCTTTCTACTTGAGCCCTTAATATCAGCTCCTCGTTTCCCTCTTCCCTCCTCACTCCCTCTCCCTCATGAAGCCTTGGTAATTTATAAATTATTATTATTTTGTCATATCTTATACTATCTGACATCTCCCTTCACCCACTTTTCTCTTGTCCACCCCCCAGGGAGGAGATTATATATAGATCCTTGTAATTGGTTCTCCCTTTCTATCCCACCTTCCCTCCACTCTTCCAGTATCACCACTCTCACCACTGGTCCTGAAGGGATCATCCATCCTGGATTCCCTGTGTTTCCAGTTCCTATCTGTACCAGTGTATATCCTCTGGTCTAGCCAGATTTGTAAGGTAGAATTGGGATCATGATCGTGGGGGGAAGAAGCATTTAAGAAGTAGAGAAAAGTTGTATGTTGCTACCCTGCAACCGGACTGACTCATCTCCTCCCTGCGACCCTTCAGTAAGAGGATGTCCAGTTGCCTACAGATGGGCTTTGGGTCTCCACTCTGCACTCACCCTCAATTACAATGATATGATTTTTTGTTCTTTGACGTCTGATACCTGGTCCCTTCGACACCTCGTGGTCACACAGGCTGATGTGCTTCTTCCGTGTGGGCTTCGTTGCTTCTGAGCTAGATGGCTGCTTGTTTATCTTCAAGCCTTTAAGACCCCAGATGCTATATCTTTTGATAGCCAGGCACCATTAGCTTTCTTCACCATATTTGCTTATGCACACATTTGTCTTCAGTGATCATATTGGGAAGGTGGGCAACCACTGATATGATTTTTTGTTCTTTGACGTCTGATACCTGGTCCCTTCGACACCTCATGGTCACACAGGCTGATGTGCTTCTTCCATGTGGGCTTTGTTGCTCCTGAGCTAGATGGCCGCTTGTTTACCCTGACTCCATTATTTCACTTTCTCTTCTTATTATCTATGACTTTACTATAATCTTTACTTATTATCATTGTACAATTGTGCCTACCAGACCTGTGATGATTTGCTAGGGGCTGCTCTCCTGACAGGCTGTCCCCATAAATTCTCTCCCCTCTGGTATTAATAGCGGCACTTGTCCTGAGTCCATTCCTAATATACCATTGTTTTCCCCAGAAGGCAACACATCATCTACCACATATGCTACTTACCATTCACAGCCCAAAGCCAGAGCCTACCCTGCAACCACACAGAACGCATCACAGACTTACTTAAAGCCCCGCTGGGAACCTTCTTTTTGTGCAACTGGACTTCAACGAAGTGCCTCAGTGCCTTTAGCCGTACCCCTTGCCTCCCAGTCAACATAGTACCTCAACTCAGGATGTATGGGCAGGCAGAATTCAAGTGGCTGCGGGACCTGCACACTCATCCAAGCGAGCAGTATTCCTACCGGTCCTAGTAGGCAGTAGCCTCACCTCCTCTTTGGCTGCGGCAGGAGTTTCTGGTGGGACAAACTGTTGTCCAATCTCAAACTTTTAACCAAAAAATTCAACTGGTAATGGACTCCACCTCTGACTCCCTTACATCCCGACAAAGGCAGCTTTCATCGCTGGCACAGGTAACCCTTCAAAACCCCCAAGCCCTGAACTTGTTAACCGCTGACAAAGGAGGTGTGTGCATGTTTCTAGGAGAGGAGTGTTGTTACTACATTAATGAGTTAGGAGTGGTAGAACAAAATGTAAAAGTGCTAAAAATCATGGCCAAAGAAATCAAGAGCCGCCACTGGGGCAACGCAGCCACCACTCCCTGGTTCCCAAATCCTGTCACGTCCTGGGGCATGCCCCTAGTGGGGCCCTGGCAGTAATTTGTTTGCTGTTACTTTAGCGCCCTGTCTCTTTAAGTTCCTTCCAGAATGAATAAGAAACATATCTAATCGAGCTGCTAACCAACCCTTGTTACAGCCTCACAGCCTCGACCTCCTGATGCTGCTCCGGGCCACTCCAGCCAATTGCCCCTTCCCCATCATCCCATACCAGCAGGAAGTAATCAGATCAGATCTCGATGCTCCTTTTTATTACTAAAGAGGCTGGAATGACTGGGCTCAGCTAAAGCAGGCTGGGTCCCCACTTCTCTACACATTCCTGGAGGTCAGCAATTGCCCCCTGGAATGAGGAGATGGAGAAACGGGGCCTGGGATGCCTGACTCCCTGATAACTGGACAGCCTACCAGCCAGAACTGATAAACTGCATTGTGGGCCATAAACCTTACCTCTGACCCCCTAGGCCATAAACTTCACTGCTGACATCCTGGCCATGAACCTTCCCCTGCCAGCATGACCCCCTCCCCCCACTTTCATTTAAAAATCCCAGACCCCAAACAGGGCCCTGAGGTCTCCCTGGGCTACCTGCTAGACTAAGGGACTTCTCCTGGGGCTCGCTCCACCCCCCCCCCCCTCTGCCTCCCTGCTACAACAAAACAGTCTCTGATGCATCTAGTTCGTCTTGACTTTGTTCTCATCCCGAGTCTCGGTCGCTTTTACACTCTTGCCACTCCAGACTCCGGGGTCAGGTTTTAAGTGGAGTCTCAGGGCGACCCTGAACTCTCTCAGCCCCATCCTTGTCCATTCAGACTCGCTGCTCCTTGACTTTTTTCTTTTTGGACTTCCTACTTTTGGTTTTGAATCTTTAACAACTCAAACGAGAGCTTCCAGATGGGAAGAGAGGAGGGCAGCTGTTGGGGGAGGTGTGTGTGTGTGTGTGTGTGTGTGTGTGTGTGTGTGTGTGTGTGTGTGTGTGTGTGTGTGTCAGTGGGGGCCTCAGTGGTCCAGCTGGCCACAGAGGGGCTGCAGCGAGGGACGTGCAGACGCAGGGCTCAGTGTTTGGCTTCTTTCCTGTTAACCCAGAGAGTGGCTCTGCCCTGACGTGGTGCATTCTGCTCACAACAGGGGCTGCGCAGAGGTTACCTGGTCTCAGTCCCACACCATCCCCTGCGTTTGAGGCTGGAAGTCTCCACCGGAAAGGACTGGCTCATCATGCACCTGTGAGATCTGAATGGGCCTACCTGTCATCAGCCTAGCTCAGAGCCCACCGAGCCCTGGACGCCACCGGGGCTGTGCGTTAGAGGCTTCACGCCACACACAGGAAACAAAAACAACCCCGCTCCCCGGAGGAGCCAGGCCTTTCAGAAACCCTCAGGACTTGGCCATGGCTCCAAGCTGCCACTGGACAAGCCATGCCAAGCCAAGACTTGGCCCAGTTCCAGCAGACACACGAGGTTAGCTCAGAAGCCCTCAGACAAAGGTCGCAGCCCTCAGTTTCTCAGGACCAGTGAGTTTCTGCTCCAGCTCTTGGGAAGTCCCATTCTTGTGCAAACTGGGCAGACTCAGCCCAGAGGTCACGAGCTGGGGAGCCTCGGGTGGGGGGGGGGCAGGAAGGCCCAGCAGGTCTACAGTGGTGGGGCTATCCTCCCTTTCCCGATGCCCCAGGTGTCCTTCAGTGATCTCTACTCCATGGCAGGGAGTTTGGTTGGTTGGTTTTGTGGTCTTCAAGAAATGTCTTTTTTTTTTTGAGAAATGTCTTAGTGAAAATACTAGACAGATGCTTTGCTGGGGATTGAAACAGGGCCTGGAGACTGGAAGATCTAGCACAGTGGTTCTCAGCCTTCCTAATGCCACGACTCTTTAATAGAGTTCTTCATGTTGGGGTGGCCCCCCCAAAAACAAAATTGTTTTTATTGCTACTTCATCACTGTTATTTTGCTACTGTTATGAATGAGGCAGCCCCTGTGAAAGGGTCGTTCGACCCCCCAAAGGGGTCACGACCCACAGGTTGGAAGGCAAGCCGCTGGTCTAGATGGAGCCCCGCAATGGGGTCCTGCTGTGGGATCATGGTGGGAGGTCCTGGACAGCACAGAGGAAAAGATGGAGGAACACACTCCTGAGAACCATGGGCCTCGTCAGATCTGGCGTGGGTCCGTCTGGGGGGTGCTCAGAGGCAGGAGGGGCCAGAAGAGAAGGGTGAATGGGAGCCAGCCGGGAACAGAGGGGCAAGTGGGAAGAGGCTGTGGCATTGTTGGGGACTGTAGTCAATGCCAAGAAACAAACCCTGTATGGGGGCTGAGTGAGAAGCCAATGTGCTGTGCTCACCTCCCCCAGCACCAGAGCACAGAAAATTTAAGTGAGACTCTTCCTGAAGGAACACAGGGTGCAGGGGGCCCATACAGACACCCAGACAAGTTTCCACAGTGTTTCCAACTGCAGAGAGACCAGGCTCCGGGCGAGGGGGTGGGGGGTGCCTGTGCTTGAGGCACTCAGGTCAGTGGGAGGAAGCATGGTGACAGCTCCTCACAGTGACCCTTCAGGATCACTGCCTCCTCTTGGAAGCTGACCCTGAACGCCGGCATCTGACTCGTGCCCTGCTCGCCAAAGGTTAGTTGTGAACCCACCAGCTGCACTCTGTTCTGGTATAAACCCCAGGGGGCAGTTCTACTCTGTCCTACATGGTCCCGAGTGGATTCAAGTGGCCTTGATGATAAAGGGCTTCCTTTGATTAGGAGCTGTGAAAAGGTAAATCTAGTCTTCCAACCCACCACCTGTGGTCACGTAGATTCATCAGCATCACCTAGGTGCTGGACACTCGCCTCTGCTGGCGGTGAGTAGGCTGTGCCCAGCCGGGTCCTTGTCTACTCTTGGTCCATTCCCACCCCTCCCCTCTCCCCAGCTTGACCAATTCCTGTGGGGCGGAGAAGACACTGCTGGGGACCAGGAAGCCCCCTCTTGACCTTGGAGCAAGAGTTTCCAGGTCCCCAAAGTTGGGGTTGGGGGGTTTCTCAGCAGACAGGGAGCCAGGACCCCCAGAGCAAATTCTAGGAGTGGATGGGAGCTGGGTGAAGTAGGAACCTTCTAATCTCACTGATGCTGGCAGCCCCCTGGGGACACCAGGACTGACGGTTGGGAGAAAGGAGCCCCCCTCTGGCTTTCCAGTGCATCCCTGGGAAGCCCTCTGGGCACTGACAGCCCCAGCAGGGTCCCTTATCTCCGAGGACAGGGGCTCACAGGGCCGGCGCCCCGTGTCACCGTGGGGGTGGTGCGGCGGGACTCACCGCCATTCTCTTTCCGCATGCCGATGGTGCCACCAGTGTAGACCACCAGAAGCTGCCGCTCGGGGCCCGCTGCACGCGCCATGACGGATGCCGGGATACCTGGATACCTGGATACCGGGATGCCGGGACAGAGAAATGCCTGCCAAACTCTGAGCTCGGGCTGCAGCAGCGGCGGGATAGGGTTGGCCTGGGCGGGCCGGGGCGGGCTGGAGGCGGGCCTCCGGGGAGGGGCCGCTGATCCTGCAGGGGTCAGAGGGCCGGCCTCCCTCTGGGCCTCCCGCCAATTGGCGGCGGAACACATGTCCCCGCTTCAGACCTCCAAGAACGGGCAGGGCAACTGTCACCAACAGCGATGCCTCTGCAAAGGACCCCTCCTTCAAATGGCCCAGAGTCCAGCCACCCCCCCTCCCAGGGTGTGGGGGCGGCAGGCAGGTGGGGGCACAGAGATCTGATTGGTGCCGGCAACACTGGGTCCCTCCCAGGTGCCCTTTGACAACGTAGGCACCTGCTGGCCTCTGGGAACAGGCTTGCAGGGCGCTTGGTCCCTCTCCCCTGATTGTCCGAATCAGTGCTGCTGGGCACAAGACCACATCCTCACCCTGTCAGCAGACCAGCTGTGGGGACCGGGGGTGGGTGCGGGGCGCAACTGAGCCTTGTGTGAGCCACCTCAACATCAGGGCTGTCCCTCCTCGGACCACCTGCCTGAGCTCACAGGGCCACAGGGCAGCCCTACCCTGCCACCAGGGGCCACTGCAAGCCTGAGAATGACCGCTTTATATCCACCGACCACGGAGGTTCCGAGAAGCGGCCCCTTGGAGGGTGGAGGCCGAGCCCTGTCTGGCTCCTTCTCCAGGCCCTGCAGGGGGACATCATGCCTGGCACGTGCTGGGGGTGGGGGGTGGGGCTCCTCATCAAGAGATGCCCGCTACAGTGGCGGCCAACAAGAGGACTGGGATGGATTGCCCAGGATGGGGCATGTTTGTTCTGTGGTCCACGGTGTGGCTTTGAGTCCATCACCCTGACACCCACAGCTGTGCTTGAACACCTGTAATGGCCTGTCTCCCAGTGGGCTCCTCTAGCCCCCAGGCCAGCAGCTCACACCGGGCCGTGAGGACCACGAGGGTGGCTTTGCCCAGGCTCTGTGGTCAAAGCCAAGAGTTCTGAGAGAAGCACTGTCTGGTGACCACCTCCAGCACATTCCTCCCAGCTGGCCGAATTTTGCTGACTCCTTCCTGCTGTTTTGCTCACTCCTTCCTCTTCAGCTGTAGGCAGTTTTCGCTTCCTTAAACATTGACACAATCTGTCCTCTGCCGGCCTTCAGGTCACCCCTGGGCACTGAGTTTGGCCTGGGGTGGGGTGGGGTAGGGTGAGGTGGGGAGCAGCCGTCAATAGATGAGGACAGTGCTGAGCTAGGGACAGGGGGCAACAAGAGAGTAGCAGGGACTCCAGGCCCAGGGGGGCAGGCATGAGGGGGTGTCATCCTTGGGACCCCTGAGTGCTAGCTCCCACAGGAAACTGGTGGGAGCTGGGTGTGGCCGGCTGTCTGCTGAGGTGCCATGCCAGCCCCCTGGGGGGAGGGGGTCCCGATGTGCACACAGAAACGAGGCACCCAAGCCAGCATGGACGCCAGAACCTGCGGGTGAGACAGAGGCCCCCACTGAGGGCTGGTGGTGCTCTGACCCAACTCGCAGGGTCCAGCAGGGCTAGGACTGGCCACTGGCCCCCCTGACCCTCATCACCCACCGTTTGCTCAAAACTGCCCACAGAGCCCAGGGCTGGGGGCCCCGTACCTCCCACTGGACAGGGCCGAGGAAGTCAGTGACCCAGCTGGGTCTCCTTGCCAGGGAAGGAGGGGGTAAGAGTGCCCTTCTTGGCTGCATGTGAAGCAGGGTCCCAGCGGCGGGTGGTGGAGTCACTGTTGAAGTTGCTCTTTCCTGAAGTCTTCTGACCCTCCCTCCAAGTGGCCTCAGGGCGCCAAGCAAGACTTGGGCTTGCCAGCGTGCCCGTTGGTGGGCTCAGCCTGTCCTACTCCTTGTTGACTTTAAATGCCATGCTTACCAGGTCACAAATGGGGGTCTGAGGGCCATCGTCAGCCTTTTTAAAGTTTCTTTTGAACGACAGTGACTGACTGCATTGTAAAATGAGTCGCTAGCACAGCCGCCCCCGTTGGAGAGGTGGGGTCGAGCCTGGTCTGCTGGGTTAGGGCTTCAGTTAGTCGCATGAGAGTAGCTGCCGGTTCTCACCCGGCTGCTGGGTGATCTCTCGCAGCTTGTCAAAGTTTACCGCTTTGTGAGAAACGGTTTGTAAGCCAGCAGCAAGTACTGCATCGTGCGGTTTCTGAGGGCCCTGCCTTCACGTCCAGCTTGGGTATTGGGTTTAATCTGGCTCTTCCCTGGGACCTGCCTGAGGACCCATGGGCATGGTGGCGTCTGAGAGATGGATCTGAACTGCACGTTGCTGAGCGGCTGTAAAACCCGCTCTTGCTCATGGGAGTGAGGACTGTATAAAGGTCATGCAGGTTAAGTCAAAAGCCCGCGGAGATATTGGAGCTCCTCAATGTAATGTATGTAGTGGGGGCGTTAGAAAAGGTTCTCAAGTGTTTTTCTATCTGGGAGAGGTCTGTGAGGGAAAATGGTACATGGGCCCTGATGGGGCCCTCAGCTTCAGCCTCTCACTGGGTGATAAACGTGATGTGACCGACAGTGACAAGCAACAGGGAAAGGTGGAGGGGCCGGAAGAGGTTGAGGAGGAGTCTGAGTAGGTTCCAGGCTGAAGTAATTAGTTTATTTTGCCAACCTGCCCGATAAACACAATTGGGGTTAATTGAAGGGCAGAGAGATAAATGGCTCAGTGAGCCTCGCCTTTCTAGTTCTTGGTCTCTTGCTTTCTGATGGTCAGACCAGGGTGCAGCTGCCTTAGCCAGTTCCCTGCTTCAGCTGGCAAAGCTCACTTCCTGCAAGACATCCCCAAGGAGAAGCCACATGGACCTACCCCGATGCAGCCCTGGGTGCTGGAGCGGCCGTGTGGAGACCCCTGCCAGCGCTGAGATGCTTACGCAGTCACAGATTTGGCTTCCCTCCTGAAGCTGGCATCATAATGTGTTTTGTGAGATGGAGGAGGACTTTGTGGATTGATGTTAGACTGATGGGTTAATGTTGGACTTGTGGTCTTGGCCAGCACTTGTCCACTTAATCTTTATATAAAGCTCTCTCATACATGAGTTTCTCTGGCTTTTTTTCCCTCTAAATTACCCAGATTAAAACACGGCCCCAAAGGGGCTGGGAGGGAGTGTGGTGGAGGATGGGTAGGTGGGAAAGACAGTGCGTCCAAGGAGTCAGAAGGGGTGAGACCAGGTTGAGCCGCGGTGGAAGGTAACGGGAGTTTAGCAGGAGCCGCTGAGGGTGATTGAGCAAGTAAGACCTCGGCTGGGTGGCAGGTGACACATGAGGAAGGGCAGGAGCGGAGGAAGAATAAAGCCTGAACGTACAGAATCTCAGACCATTCTTGAGTCTGGCAACAAAAATTGTTGAGGTCACCGAGAATGCTGGAATCGAAAGTCCTGGCCAGTTTGATTCACTGTCTAATTGGGATTGTGCCACACTTGGTTACAGAAAAGACCAGATGCTTGGGGCGAGTGTCCGGAGCCAGGCCCAGTTTGGTGAGGTTGGCAGGAAGCACCCCAAAGGACAGTCCTAGGGAGCCTAGCAGGGGGCTTCCCACAGTCTCTCGAACTGCAGGAGGTTATGAGCAGAAAAGAAGCGCGTCCCCAGGTTCCCAGTCAGCACCCATCAGACAGGAATGGCCCAAGATCCCCGAGGGCATCCCCTACAGAGTTAGGAACCCAGTAGGAGATTCCTCGACTCCGGGGAACAGGAAGGTTCCCTGGCGCAGGCCTGCAGTTTTGTCCGGCAGACAGGAACATTGGATCAGTGAGAGACATAACAAGGCCAAGAACTTGTGGGGCAGGGGAGGTTGTGCACACGGGGCCGGGCTTTGTGGTCAATGAAAATGGAGGGCATTCAGAGGCCTTTGTTCAGATGGGGGGAAGGAGGAAATAGATTTGAGAGCAGCTCTGGGATCAGGCACCCCACAGCCAAAACAAAAAACACAGCAACAGGTAGAGCAAGCTCAGACACACCTTTTACTCCTTAGTCCAGTCAGAGGGTACAGTGACTGCCAGGTCCAGTGACAGGAGACCTGTTAGCGGCAGAAATTACAGAAAGTAAACACTGAGATAAGGGCTGGGAGGAACGGCAGAGGATGTGGTTGGGAGTTGAGGGGGCAGTGGAGGGAGGTGATGATGAAGGGCAACCAGAATATGGAGGAGGCCTTACTGGGGACACGGACAAGGAGTTAGGGTGTTTAGAGAAAGATGAGGGGGAGCACTGACAGGGACCTGATTGGGGAGCAGTGGGTCTGTTTGAGCTGGCAAGTGTTTCTGGTTAGAGTATTGGGCTAAAAGAACTCAAGTGAGGTGACAGGGAATACACAGAGAGGGACGGGAGTGTAGAAGGAAGAAAATTTGGACGTAGGGGACCTCAGGCCATTTGCCAGTTCCCTGGCAAACATTACTGAGATCATCCAAAATGTTGAAATCTAAAGTACCGTCTTCTGGACATTGAGACCCATTGTCTAGCTTATATTGGGGCCTAACCGAACTGCAGTAAAAAACCAAGGCATTTGGGCCAGAGGTCTGGCTTTAAGCCAAGGGTTGGGTTGAGAGATTAGCCAGGAGGCCACCTACAGGTGTGGAGGAGTCTGGCTTGGAATTTTTGTTTCCCATGCTGCAGGATTCCTGGAAGACACTGAGCTAGACAATCAGCATCATGAGTATCCAACTGGGCCTCTGGAAGAGAAGGGGGAAGCCTGACTTCCCAGCTCCCTTGGAGAAGGAGCAGAGAGAATCCGGTGGCCCTGAATGTCTCCAACCGTTGGATGAAGGGAGGCGGCTCAGCAGCCTCCCAATTCCCTGGAAAGGAAACAGAGACCCAGGTGTCCCAGTCCCCAACTGTCTCTGACCCTTGGAAATGGGGGTGGGTGAGGGGCAGAGAGGGAAGCCTCTCTTCCCAGCTACCCCAGAAAAGGAGCACTGAGACTCAAGCGTCCCCAAGTGCTGTCCTTTGGATGCTGCTCTGCCATGGGCCCACGATTCAGACATGAAGTGAATGAACAGAGCCTCTGAGCAACCCAGCAGCAAGGGGCAGGGGTCACAATAGCAGAAATAAAATTTAGTCAGGTACTCACTCATAGATGCAGTGGATGGCAACTGAGAGGTCGTGGTCCCAGGTAAGGGGGATGGAGGAGAGAGGGGTGTCACACTCATCCAAGGGCAGGTGGGGGCGCATCAAGACACCTCTTACTCCTCCTGGGTTTCGTGCACCAAGATGAGAGGAGACAAACGGAGACACAGTACGGAGATAGAATTTAGCCAGGCATGTGAAGTGGAGAGAGAGTTTATTGAGGGAAAGAACTCCCGGGAGGGAGGGGAGAGCAGAGAAAGGGACAGGAGCACCTTGAGCTCCTGGGCAGGTTCCCAGATCCACAGTTAGGTCATGGAAATTGCACCTGGCAGTGAGGCGGTGGGACTTGCATAGGGTCCGAGTCAAGGGCATATGTACAGATCAGGGGAAGGGGCTTTTCGTGCTGCAGCTGCAAGGCCTTGAGGCAGAGGCGGAAGGGCTGTGTGGACCCTGCCCAGAGAGAGAAGCTCCTCAGAATGCTGGGGGCAGGGGCTGCAAAGTCCAGCAGAGCATGTGTCTTTCTGAGAGGCTGGGGGAAGGGGCTGTGTGGTCCGGACCTGGCCCAAGCAGGGGGCATTTTGAGGTGGCAGTCAGATAATATCTGGTATGCCTCTGTCCAGGGCCTGAGATGGAAGGGTGCCTCGATCCTGCCCACCCAACCCTTCCCAGGCCGCCTCTCATACATCTAGAACATGGTTCTAAGTTCCCTGCCTGGTGGGTGCTGCAGGAACTGGAGGCCTGAACTGAACTGTAGGAACATTCTGGACTCTGACCTGAGGCACTAGGACATGCCCTGGAAGCGCTGACTCATACCTGCCCTCTGAGGAACCGAGAAGGCTGTAGGGAACTGGAACCAGCCTTGCCCTGGGGCATGGAACCAGCCTTGCCCTGGGGCATGGGACCCGCCCTTCAGGCACTGCTCTAAGACAAGTCTGCTGACTGCTCTCAAGGGCTTTAAAGGGCCTCCTGGCCATCCTCCAGTTCCCTTTCCCTTCAGATCAAAACACTGGTCTGGGTGGTCGTAAAAGGAAGAAAAGAAACATTAATACTGCCTGTCAGTGGTCTTGGAGCTGGGGCTAGTTTCAAACTGGGTCAAAAACAAAAACAAATGGAAAACAAGGGTCTCTTGGGACCCCTACATGCCCTCCTTTACCAGTGTAGAAGGAAGGTGGAGGTCAGGGCCTGAGGCCGGACACTCTAGGGCCCTGCAGCTGTGCACAGGCATTCCTCTCCATCTAGCACTCTCCAAGTGTCCTTGTCCAGAGGCCCCAGGCGTGGAGAGCCCCTTCCACCGCCCAGGTCCTCTTGAGAAGGTGTGGTGCAAGCCAGGGATGAGAAGAAGTTGCCTGCGGCCTCAGGGCCAGGATACGGTTGTTTGAGGTGTGCTCCCACGCATGTCCATTCCAACCAACAGCACAACAGAAGTCCTGAGCCGGCCTCACCATTGTTCTTATGCCGAGTCCACTGTTGCAGGCTTGTGTCCCTTCCTCTTCTGGAGCGCCCTCCCCACCACACACACCCCTGCACCGCCACCTCTTTATATCATGTCCTTCTCCAGCGATGGGTCTCTCCTGACAGACTCCCAGTCCCGCCTTCACAGAGGCCTCTAGCTGTACTTCTCCCAACACAGATCCGTTTGTTCTTTTGGCATTCCATGGTACTTTCAGGATTCTTCTCCAGCACGGCCATGCAGATGCAACAGTCTTCTAGGGCAGTGGCTAGTGGGTTATGACCCCTCTGGGTCAAAGGACCCTCTCACAGGGCTCACCCGATTCCTGACAGTAGCAAAATGACAGTTATGAACTGGCAACGAAAAGAATTTTATGGTTGGTGGGGTCACCACAACATAAGGAACTGTATTAAAGGGTCGAGGCCTTAGGAAGGTGGAGAACGTCTTTATTTCATGTTCGATTTCCAAATGCATTACGAGGCCATGGAGAATGCTATGGTGTAGTCAGTGCGTATCCTGGCTATACTCGTTTTAAAAATCATCTTACTGGGGGCTCGTACAATGCTTATCACTATCCATACACACATCCATTGTGTCAACACATTTGAGCATGTGTTGCCATCATCCTTCTCAAAATATTTTCTTTCTACTTGAGCCCTTGGTATCAGCTCATTTTCCCCTCCCACCCTTACAAACCCTTGATAATTTATAAATCATCATTATTTTGTCATGTATTACACTGTCTGATGTCTCCCTTCACCCACTTTTCTGTTGTCGGTCCCCCAGGGAGGGGGTTATATGTAGATAATTGTAATTGGTTCCCCCTTTCCCCTTAGCCTCCTGGTATCACTACTCTCAGTATTTGTCCTGGATTCCCTGCATTTCCAGCTCTTATCTGTACCATGTGCATGCTCTGGTCCAGCCGGATTTGTAAGGGTAGGAGGAAGCATTAAAGAACTAGACAAAGTTGTATGTTTCTTCTGCGCTATACTGCACCCTGACTGGCTCGTCTCCTCCCCGCGACCCTTCTGTAAGAGGACAACCAGTTGCCTACACATGGGCTTTAGGTCTGTAATTCATACTCTCCCTCATTCACAATGATATGATTTTTGTTGTTTGATGCATGATACCTGATCCCTTTGGCACCTCATGATAACACAGGCTGGTGTGCTTCTCCCATGTGGGCTTTGTTGCTTCTGAGCTAGATGGCCGCTTGTTTACCTTCAAGCCTTTAAGACCCCAGACACAATATATTTTGATAGTCAGGCACCATAAGCTTTCTTCGCCACATTTGCTTATGCACCTGCTTTGTCTACAGCAATCATGTCCTGACGATAAGCATCATGGAATGCCAGATTCATAGAACAAAGTGTTCTTGCATTGAGGGAGTACGTTAATGAAGGCCCAATGTCCATCTACTACCTTAATACTAAACCTATAAATATATGCACATAGATCTATTTCCCCATCATTGTATAAATTTACATATGTACATCCCTATATTTAGACCTCTGTAAATGTCCTTTGCCTCCTAGTTCTTTCCTCTATTTCCTTTTGCTTTCCTCTTGTCCCACTCTCATGCTCAGCCTTCATTTGTGTTTCAGTGATTCCTCTCAGTTACATTGCCCTTGAACAATCCCTACCAGGCCTCCCACACCACCCTCCTTGCTACTGGTTTTGAATCACTTGTTGTTCCCTTGTCTCTGGGCTGGTTTACACCGAGGTTCTTTATGACTTAGTGTTTATATAGAGTTAATCCCTCAGCGGTGGGGGTGGGGCACAGGTCTAAACAGATAACAGCAGAACAAGGCAAGTGTGTCTTGGAAGGAGAGAGAAGTTAGGAGAGCTGGGCTGTTTTTGCTTTAGAACTCTTAGGAGCAGCTGCAGGAAAAGGTAAATGAATACTGACAAGCTGGGTCAAGGGGGATGGTGAAAAAGGCGTCATTAAAGGTGAGGTGACTCCAGGCTTGGAGGGACGACCATCAATTCCCATAACGGAGACCAGGGAAGGGGAAGCTGAGCATGAGGAGAGGAGACTGAAAAGGCAGCTGTAACTTATCCATCAATAAGGAAAACCTGCTTGTCTGCTGCCACGAGTGCTATCCCTGGGCACAGGGGGAGGGGAGGGGTGTTGCTGTCAGGTAGCTCAGCCTAGGGAACTGGGAAGTCCATTACGCATGCCCGGGAGAGCCAGCAAAAGACAAAAGCTGGATTTTCCCACCGGTGGGCTTGGATGGGCGTTACACCTGGAGCAGCCCACCTGGGCCGGGTGATTGCAATTCAGCCAATGGGATCGACCTGGGGTCGTTCACCACACCTCCCCTGGGAACCTTTAAAAGGCAGGGACCTGAAGGGAGAGGCGCTCTTGGGCTCTTGGCCTTGTCTTGCTTGGGTGGTCTGGTCATCTTCGTGGGAGGGGAGAGATCCTTGCGTGTCCCGGAGCAGTCTCTGCCAGGCCGCATGGTCAAAGGAATCCTATGGGTGCCGTGTAAAACTTGATGCTTCTTTGAACTTTCATTAAATTCACTTGGATCACGAGCCCGGCTTCGGCATGAAATCTTTCTCGCGCGGAGCCAAGGACCTAGGATGAGATTTAGGCCGAAGAGAGAAACCTAACATTGTCACTGAGATTGCTGAGTGAGGGGCTTCGTCGTTGGAGAGGTCAAGCAGTGTTGATGGTGGTTCTAGGTTTGGAGGGTGTGATCCTCTGAGGCTAGGCACCGAGAGGCAGTCACTTCTCCAGGGGCCTTACTGACTGCACAATGGGCAAGGATTAGTGGGTGGCCAGGGACATGGCCAATGCTTAGCCCAGTGCCCTTCCTGGCTGCATGTGAAGCAGGGTCCCAGCGGCAGGTGGTGGAGTCACTGTTGAAGTTGCTCTTTCCTGAAGTCTTCTGACCCTCCAAGCGGCCTCAGGGTGCCAAGCAAGACTTGGGCTTGCCAGCGTGCCCGTTGGTGGGCTCAGCCTGTCCTACTCCTTGTTGACTTTAAATGCCATGCTTACCAGGTCACAAATGGGGGTCTGAGGGCCATCGTCAGCCTTTTTAAAGTTTCTTTTGAACGACAGTGACTGACTGCATTGTAAAATGAGTCGCTAGCACAGCCGCCCCCGTTGGAGAGGTGGGGTCGAGCCTGGTCTGCTGGGTTAGGGCTTCAGTTAGTCGCATGAGAGTAGCTGCCGGTTCTCACCCGGCTGCTGGGTGATCTCTCGCAGCTTGTCAAAGTTTACCGCTTTGTGAGAAACGGTTTGTAAGCCAGCAGCAAGTACTGCATCGTGCGGTTTCTGAGGGCCCTGCCTTCACGTCCAGCTTGGGTATTGGGTTTAATCTGGCTCTTCCCTGGGACCTGCCTGAGGACCCATGGGCATGGTGGCGTCTGAGAGATGGATCTGAACTGCACGTTGCTGAGCGGCTGTAAAACCCGCTCTTGCTCATGGGAGTGAGGACTGTATAAAGGTCATGCAGGTTAAGTCATAAGCCCGCGGAGATATTGGAGCTCCTCAATGTAATGTATGTAGTGGGGGCGTTAGAAAAGGTTCTCAAGTGTTTTTCTATCTGGGAGAGGTCTGTGAGGGAAAATGGTACATGGACCCTGATGGGGCCCTCAGCTTCAGCCTCTCACTGGGTGATAAACGTGATGTGACCGACAGTGACAAGCAACAGGGAAAGGTGGAGGGGCCGGAAGAGGTTGAGGAGGAGTCTGAGTAGGTTCCAGGCTGAAGTAATTAGTTTATTTTGCCAACCTGCCCGATAAATACAATTGGGGTTAATTGAAGGGCAGAGAGATAAATGGCTCAGTGAGCCTCGCCTTTCTAGTTCTCGGGTCTCTTGCTTTCTGATGGTCAGACCAGGGTGCAGCTGCCTTAGCCAGTTCCCTGCTTCAGCTGGCAAGGCTCACTTCATGCAAGACATCCCCAAGGAGAAGCCACATGGACCTACCCCGATGCAGCCCTGGGTGCTGGAGCGGCCGTGTGGAGACCCCTGCCAGTGCTGAGATGCTTACGCATTCACAGATTTGGCTTCCCTCCAGAAGCTGGCATCATAATGTGTTTTGTGAGATGGAGGAGGACTTTGTGGATTGATGTTAGACTGATGGGTTAATGTTGGACTTGTGGTCTTGGCCAGCACTTGTCCACTTAATCTTTATATAAAGCTCTCTCATACATGAGTTTCTCTGGCTTTTTTTCCCTCTAAATTACCCAGATTAAAACACGGCCCCAAAGGGGCTGGGAGGGAGTGTGGTGGAGGATGGGTAGGTGGGAAAGACAGTGCGTCCAAGGAGTCAGAAGGGGTGAGACCAGGTTGAGCCGCGGTGGAAGGTAACAGGAGTTTAGCAGGAGCCGCTGAGGGTGATTGAGCAAGTAAGACCTCGGCTGGGTGGCAGGTGACACATGAGGAAGGGCAGGAGCGGAGGAAGAATAAAGCCTGAACATACAGAATCTCAGACCATTCTTGAGTCTGGCAACAAAAATTGTTGAGGTCACCGAGAATGCTGGAATCAAAAGTCCTGGCCAGTTTGATTCACTGTCTAAATGGGATTGTGCCACACTTGGTTACAGAAAAGACCGGATGCTTGGGGCGAGTGTCCGGAGCCAGGCCCAGTTTGGTGAGGTTGGCAGGAAGCACCCCAAAGGACAGTCCTAGGGGGCCTAGCAGGGGGCTTCCCACAGTCTCTCAGACTGCAGGGGTTACTGGCAGAGAAGAAGGACGTTCCCTGGTCCTCTGTCCGCACCCATCAGACAGGATGGTCTGATAATCTTGAGGGCATCCCCTACAGAGTTAGGGACCCAGGAGCAGAGTCCTGGACTCCCAGAACAGGAAGGTTCCCTGACACAGGCCTGAAGCTTTGTCCGGCAGACAGAGACCTTGGATCAGTGAGAGAGACCATGGGAGCTGAGGAGGGGGAAGGGCCTGTCCTTGTGGCTGGTTAAACGGAGGTCGGTTGTCAGTTTCTCCATCCCCTAACAAATCATCACAGGTCCAGTAGGCGCGATTGGATGGGGATAATAAGTAAAGATTATAGTAAAGTCATAGAGAACATGAGCGAGAAGAGAGAGGGAAGTAATGGAGTCAGACACATTTCATAGTAGCATGCTCACCTCAGCTCCTCTTGGGGGTCCAGGGCAGGAGAGAGAAAGCAGGAATGAGTGAGGGCAGGGAAGGAGGACAAGGGGACAGGGAGGAAATGGGGAGAGGAAGGAAATGGGGGAGAGACGGACGGGGAGAGAGAGCTCTTTATTGATAACCAAGGCTTATATATCTTTGGGGGGTGTGCAAGCCCCCTAATTACAGGTAAAGATATACATTCCAGGAAGGGGTTGTACTATAGGGAATACAGTAATGGGAGGGGGACCATCTAGGGGTACACACCCAATAGGAAGGGGAGGGATTGGGGGCACACATGTGACAAGGTGGGTGGATCCTAGATTCAGGATGGCAGCCTAACCTTGATTACCCTAGAGCTGGGGACTTCACTTAGCCTAACTTTCTGGGGAAGCCATCCACTGTCCCTAACAGCAGGGAGGGAACGCTACCCATTGTGGGAGAAACAATGGTGTCTGCTTGCTCTGGAAGGCTGGAGTCTTCAGGGAGATAGCTTGACAATCATTTACCATTAGTTGCAAGCAGTGTCCTAAATCTAACATATATTTGGGGGAGTCGAGCTGGGCAACCGTCTTTTTGTATCCCACAATATCCCCTTTTGTTTTATATTAAAAATTTCAAAAGAGCCACAGGGACAAACTGTTTGTTTTGGAACCTATCAAGGCAAACTTAATGACCAAATTAATATAGCCACAAATACAGGCTTATGGGAAACATTTTGTATCCAGGCATGAGGGATAAAGTCCCCCTATGCCCATCTGCTACTGGAGGAAGGTATGAGAGGGTTTGGCTGCCTGGGCGGGAAGAGAGAGAGCCAATAGGAATGTCTGCTTCTATAGGAGATAGAGTCAGTCATGTGCTCTCTTTAAGGCAGCACAGCTTTAAGGGGAGAATCTGGAAACGATGGGACTCCACAGAAAAATGTTCTTGGACTATATCTCCAACAACCAGAGTGGTGGTTTTCCTGCCATGGAACACCAGCCTTCCAGATTCCCTCCATACAGTCAGGGAATAAATCCCAGTCCTATTTCCCTCAATGTTAGTTTCCCGCATTTCCCCTTTCTGTATCACATTTAAGATTCAATAGTGTCACGGAGGCAACATGGTCTCTCTTCATATCTCTTAGCTTCCTATAGTAATGACATGAGACTGCGAGCATCACAATGATGATGATGAACAACACAGACTGGAACTTAAGTTACATGAAATACTCTTAACCTAAGCACGTGGGACCCAGCCTCTTTCTATGCCATCCACCATTTGCTTAATCATATCAGAGCAGGAGATGCCTCAGCTTGTCTTTGAATGTGTAGAAAATATCCTTCTAGCTGAATCACATCTAAGGAAATGCTTCCCTTAAAACCTTGCAGATGTTTCCTAATCCAATCCCAATCGTGCACTGTCTTATTATATGGGTAAGGGGTTATACAAAAATCAGTTACATTCCAATCACATTTTAGCATTAGTTGGCAAGTCCAAAATCTTACTCTTTCAACAAAAGAACAGTCTGTTGTAATAGTCCAGTCACTATTGTATAAAATGCTCAGTTATGATAGAGTCCCAGAGTGTCCCTTAGACAGCGTCAGCAATGGAAGAAATATCTCGGCAGGCAGCGATCACCACTCTCAGGAATCTGCAAGCTCTTCCTGACTTTGTGACTTCAGTAACAGGATAGAGTCAGCTTCCTGAAGAGAAATCTACCCATCTCCTTTGTCTGGGGAAACATAAACAGCCCCTCTCTGTGGGGTGTCAGCAACCTGGAACTAGAATCATGGTTAAGATTGGGTTGTTTCTTCATCTCCTCTGTGTCCATCTTTCTCCAAACGTGGTTGTGTCCTTCTGAGGGGAATCCATCAGCTTTATTCTACAAAAACACAAATGTATGGCCCTTTCTCCAGGTGACAAATGGACCTGGATCCCAAACACAATTCCCATCTTCCTGGGACTTCTTGGGATCAGCTTTCTCTGTAGAAGTGAAAATGTGTTTACCTGCTCTAATTTTGTTACAAGCTTTTAGTAAGGAAAAAACTTTTTTTAGTTAAAATGACCAAATGAAATTTGTCACACAAAGGATTACTCTTCTCCCCCTTCTGTTTTAAGAAGGAGAACTTCAAAGCATTGCTAGCAGTCTCAGTTAACTTGTAGGTTTTGAACCATCATATCTAGTTGGATAGAGTTCATTGTTATGTAAATTTCACCTCCCAGCTCTCAGAGAATTGAGAGAGCTAATTATGAGAACTTAGCACATGCAGGATGATTTGAAAGGCTGAAAAAAATCTTAATTTGTTCAGCTGTTCTTGAATTAACCTACCAAAAAGACATTTTGCTGTAAGTTTACCAGAATACAGGCTCAAATAAGTCACATTGCCTTTCAGGGTCTTTAGACTGTAAGATTTTACTATCTTGCAATATTCTGATCTGGTTAACTTCTCTTATTCCCTCCATGCTGGATTTGGAGGAAGTTGGTGGGAGGGTTGTAGGCCCTCCTAAATGCCCTAAGGAAATGACCCCACATCCAGAGTTTAAAAACCCTTTCCCTCCAATTCCATGTGGGGGCGCTGTCATTTCCCCACAACAGCATTCCAGAAGAGCGCTTGATTTAAAGGGTGGTCAGATTTCTCAAGTACTCTTTCCTGATAGGTATAAATTTTTACTCTAGAAATGGCAAGGAAGCCAACATTGGCTTAAGCGATCTTCCTTCTTTATAAACTATGGTATATCAGATTTAATTATGGCCCTAATTTCTTCTTCATAATCTTGCTCAATAATTCCAGTGACCATCAAAACACTTTGAGAATTTAGGTTGGACTTTCCTAATAAACATCCTATAGGGTTTTAGGTAGCAGACTCCAATTACTGCTCTTAATAATTTCTGGTTTGATTGCAGCTTTTAGCTTTCCCGCACAACTTTGAGTAACTCCAGTATCAATTTGAATTCCTTGAGTACTTAGGTTAAAACTTCCTGATAAAAACTGTATTACTCTTTCAATAAGAGGCTCCTGCTTTTTGGAATCAACAAACTGCTGTGAGGGCTTCTGAGCCTTTTCTTGGTTCAATAAACTTACTGCAGCGAGAACAGAGGCTGGGCTTTTGCCAGTTTGGCCAGGTCTGATTTCCTGCTGTGAGGCTGCAGGACACCTGTGATGTTGATATTCAAAGATTCTTTTGCTGGGTTAGGCAGAGGCTTTGCCTTCTGGGCTGTGTTGGGCAGGGCCTGGATCAAGCTCCTTTTTTATTTCCCTGTCAGGAAGCCTTTGCTAATGGAAATCTCTTATTGTTGAATCTTGAGCAATATTGACTTGCCCAGTCAGTTTCTTTCCTGCAGCGGGGGCAAAGTCCAGGTTCTTTTAAACCTGAACTCCTTGGGGTGGGCTTGGTCCATGCTCAGACACAGGCCTCAGCTTGCTCTTTTTTTTTTAAATCATTTTATTAGGGGCTCATACAACTACTATCACAATCCATACATACATCAATCGTGTAAAGCACATTTGTACATTCATTGCCCTCATCATTCTCAAAACTTTTGCTCTCCACCCAACCCTGGCATCAGGTCATTTTTTCCTCTCCCTCCCCACTCCCCACTCCCTCATGAACCCTTGATAATTTATAAATTGTTATTTTTGTCATATCTTGCTCTGTCCCACGTCTCCCTTCCCCCACTTTTCTGTTGTCCGTCCCCCAGGGAGGAGGTCACATGTAGATCCTTGTAATTGATTCCCCCTTTCCAACCCACCCTCCCTATGCCCTCCCAGTATCACCACTCACACCAGTGGTTCTGAGGGAATCATCTGCCCTGGCTTCCCTGTGTTTCCAGTTCCCATCTGTACCAGTGTACATCCTCTGGTCTAGTTAGACTTGCAAGGTAGGATTCGGATCATGCCTGGGGGCGGGGGGGGGGGACGCGAGCATTTAGGAACTAGAGGAAAATTGTATTTTTCATCGTGCTACATCATACCCTGACTGTCTCATCTCCTCCCCAAGACCCTTCTGTAAGGGGATGTCCAGTGGCCTACAAATGGGCTTTGGCTCTCCACTCTGCACTCCCCCGCTCATTCACTATGGTAAGATTTTTTTGTTCTGATGATGCCTGATACCTGATCCCTTGACACCTTGTGATCACACAGGCTAGTGTGCTTCTTCCATGTGGGCTTTGTTGCTTCTGAGCTAGATGGCCACTTGTTTATCTTCAAGCCTTTAAGACCCCAGACGCTATATCTTTTGATAGCCAGGCACCATCAGCTTTCTTCACATTTGCTTATGCACTCATTTGTCTTCAGCGGTCATATCAGGGAGGTGAGCACAAAATGATATGTTTTTTTGTTGTTGTTCTTTGATGCCTGATAACTGATCCCTTCAGCACCTCGTGGTCACACAGGCTGGTGTGCTTCTTCCATGTGGGCTTTATTGCTTCTGAGCCAGATGGCCACTTGTTTACCTTCAAGCCTTTAAGACCCCAGCCGCTATCTCATTTGATAGCTGGGCACCATCAGCTTTCTTCACATTTAGTTGTTCACTCACTTTGTCTTCAGTGGTTGCGTCAGGAAGGTGAGCATCATAGAATGCCAATTTAATGGAAGAAAGTATTCCTGCATTGAGGGAGTACTTGAGTGGAGGTCCAATGTCCCTCTGACACCTTAATACTAACCTTATAAATATATGCACATAGATCTATTTCCCCATCCTCGTGTATAAATAATATATTTGCATATGTACATGGCTGCATCTAGACCTCTAAAAGGCCCTCTGCCTCCCAGCTCTTTCCTGTTTCCTTTGGCTTCCCTCCTGTCCCACTATCATGCTTAGTCCCCACCAGCATTTCAGCAATTCCTCTCAGTTACATTACCCTGGATTGTGTGCCCAACCAAGCCTTCCACACCCTCCTAACCACTGATTTGGATCGCTTGTTGTTCCCTTGTCCCTGGGTTTATTAACACCACTACCTTTCCCCCCACCTCCCTGTCTCCCATGTCCCCACAGAACTATCGGTCCTGTTGTTTTCTCCTCCAATTGTTCACCTAGCCTATCTTATTTAGACAGACCTGTGGAGATAATAACGTGCACAAAAACAAGACAGAGCACAACCAAGCAACATATACAACAAAACAACAAACCAATGACAAAAACAAATCAAAACAATACAAAACAAAACACAACAAGAAAGAAAAACTTGTAGTTAGTTCCAGGATTGTTTGTTGACCTTTAGGAGTGATTTCCAGTCCAGTCTGTTGGGGCACCATGCCTTGGCCCCAAAGTACACCTTCAGCATTCCCTGGGAAACTCGCCGCTCCATTTCCTTGCTGTTCTGTTACAGCCCCATAATGTTTTGCCTCGGTGTGGTGGGATCTGATCGGGTGTCTCCGGTGTTATCACCTGTAGGGCTATGAGTCAGTGAGGAACGTCATGTCTCATAGTAGGGGCGGCCATGTGGTCCTCTCTGTGGACTGGCTGTTCTAATTGGGAACATCGACCTCCTGGCCTGGTGGGTCATGATGTGCTCCACTCTCCCCTCCTCCCCCTTCATCTGCTCCCGTGTGCTCCGATCAGATATGTCCCTCTTCCGGAGCTGTAGATTCAGTGCCGTCCTTTGAAATAAACCTTTCTGAGGGGAGGGGCAGATGTCCCTGTAGTAGTTGGAGTTGGGGCCGGCCCCCCAGACCTCTCCACTGGTTCCCTACTCCACGCTGGCATGTTGCATTCACATCTTGGAGCATCGGGTTGAAGTCTGGTCCCTCTTTCCCTGTGGAGACACAAACAATACCCTCCCCTTGGGTGGGTTAGTGCCTTGCCCCCACTATCCTTTTTATGTATTTATTTTTCCTTTCCCCACCTCCTTTTTAGTTGTCTAGAATGTGTATCCCTGTATTTGGTCTGGTCCCTGCCACATTACCTGGGCCTCACCCCAGGAATATTTGTATATCGTAGCTTTTCCCCTATGCCCCTTTTGCCTTTTTTTTTTTTTTTTAAGCTTACCTCAGCAGCCTTTCAAGTCTTTCTATATTTAAGGCAATGCTATCTTGAAGTCTGTTTTCTCTTTTTTGCCCTCTGGGTAGGGTTGTTCTAAGTGGTGGTCTCTTATTTATGCTTGGTGAGTGTTGTTCTTCTGCCCATATTGGGTCGGCAAGGATCTTTCGTAGGGCTGGGTTTCTTCTAATGTATTCTTTGAGTTTTTCCTTGTCTAGGAAGACTCTTACTTCTCCGTCTATCTTGATGGATAATTTGGCTGGGTATTCTTGGGTTTGCATTGTTTTCCTTCAATTTTTAAAATATGTTACTCCTCTCTCTCCTCTTCTTCATAGTTTCTGCTGATAGGTCTGAGAATATTCTTATTTGGGAACCTTTGTATGTGATTGCTTGTTTTTCCCTAGCTGCTCTCATGATTTTCTCCTTTTCCTCAAAGTTGGACAATTTAACTATTTTGTGCCTTGGTGACTTCTTCTTGGGATCCTGTCTTGCTGGGGTTCTCTCAGCCTCCTGAATGGTTGCCTGGTTTTCATTCACTAAGCTGGGGAAGCTTTCCTCCAAGAATTCTCTCACTATCGTTGCAGACCGCTTGTTTGTTGTGTCTTCCTCCAGTAAGCCAATAATTCTAATGTTGTTCCACTTCATAGCATCAGACATAGCTCTTAAGTTTTCTTCAGCTTCTCTGATGATCTTATTAGATTTTTGTTCCTGTTTGTTAAAGTCTGCTTGGCTGTCCTCCAAGTCATTGATGCGGTTCTCTGATTCCCCCAGTCACTTTTCGAGGTCCGTGAGTGGGCTACTGGTTTTTGCTATCTCCTCCCTAAGCTCCTGTATTTCTCTTTGATTTATGGCTTTTACCTCATATCCTCTATGACTCCAAGTAGCATTCTGAAAATTTCTTTCTGTGGTAGCTCAATGTCTGCTTCTTCTACACATGTCATTATGTTCAGGACATCTTCTGGCATTGCCTTTTGTTTCTCCCATTTTTTCGTTGAGGTCGTTGGGGCTGATGGCTGTTTGCGTTGCATTGTTTTAGAGGAGCCACGTGCCATTTTCCAGGGAGTCAAGAGCACTGGCTTTCTCTGGTAGACTTGTAGGAGTGCTTCTTTGAACTGCCTATAGCTTATACCTACCACTTTATCCTCCTGTGGCTTCCTTCTCAATGGTTCCTGCCTCTGAGCTGAGGTATGTAGGCCAAGCTGTCTTATGCCCCCAGGCACACAGGCAGAATTCCCCAGTAAGAAGCTGAGCAGACTATCCCCTAGTAGGGGGTCATCAGGGCTTTTTCCAGCCTCAGGCTACCTACACAGGGTGGCGCTCACCTAGCTGGGTGTGGTGCAGGCCTAAATGCCCTAGGCTAAGGGGAGTGGTCTGGAGGATAGCAGTAGAGTGTGAGAGACCAAGAAAGAGGCAAAGAGGAGAAAAAAGTTAAAAAGCAAGCCTGATGAGCCTGTGGGGGGGTGGGGGAAGGGGGATATAGTGAAGAGGTGGAAACAAAGCAACAATGTAGCTGAGTACCAATCTCCGCCAGCGGAGCTTCAAGGATTTAGTCCCTGCTCTGAGGCAGCAGCACTGTGGCTGTGTTGAGAAAAGGCCCCTGCACAGCCCTTCAAGACCTAGGCGGGGGACACAGAGAAGCCGCAATGGTCTAGTCCCTGCCACAAGGCGTGTGGTGGCAAACAGTGGCTGTGTTGAGACAAAGCTGCCCTACAGGTTCCAAATGGTCTAAAGCTGACACTTGCTACAGAGGGTCTTTGTTATGCTAAAAGCCGCCAGGACCTGTAGCTGAGTTCTGGCATTCTTTAGCTAGGTTTCTTCTTATGCTGATTTATGTTAAGGGCCTCTGCCTATGTGCTCCTTGGAGCTGAGCAATAGACTTGGGGTTGAGTTTTAAACCAATAGTATATATTTCGCCCTTTTTATTTTTTATGCTTGTGATGTGATCTGATTTGGGGGCTGTCAGGCTGACCCCCAGAGGGGGATATCAGCTTATTAGCTTTTTTTTTTTTGGGGGGGGGTTGTTTCCTTCTCGGCCAATTGGACTACATTTGCTCCCTGGACTCCCGACTCTCCGCCTAATTTACAACTGCCAGCACCAGCACCACGACAGGCTGTATAAAACCAAAGTCTGGGGCAGGCTGAAGCTCTAATTCCAGATTCCTGGACACTGAGGTAATTCTGTCAGAGAAGGCATCACCTGTCCCAGACTGACCAGTAGGGAGCAGCGACCACCATCCCCAATTGACCAGTCAAGAGAATACGTGCAGAACTGCTCACCAACCACCACTGGACAACGCTGATGCCAGAAGTTTTCTCCACTAAATTTAAAGAACAGCAACACTGGACTGCCCCCCGTCCCTGGCCCCATAAAAGCCTAGGGAACAAAGAACTCGGGGCTGATTCCCTTCTGGATGCAAGGTCCCACTGCGCAGGGCAGTGTAGGAAAAAGGCCCTAGCTCAAGCTAGTCCAAAATTAAAACTCCTTTTGCTGCGTTTGCATCTCAACTGGTCGTAATTCTTCCATGCACCCAAGGTGTGCTCGCGTTCCCTTCCCCAATCTAACATTTGGGGGCTCGTCTGGGATGTGGGAGTGAGAGCACGGGCTCTGCTGCGGACACAGGGACCGACCTTGAGGTAGGAGTTTTTCAGAAACTCAGTCCGGACAGGTTTATGGGTGGCGCCGTAAATTGGGACCAGAATACGGCCGAGGTGGACATGCCAGAGAGGTCACTGGTCGGGTTCAGAATGGGAGACATCCTCCTGTTCCCCTGGTAAGTTCCGATTAGAGTCCGGACGGAAATTCCGACAGACTGGGTCTGGTCGGACAGGGAGGTGCTAGGCGCCATGGGGAGTCTGCAGATGCGTGACCCTCTTCTGTGTTCAGTCTGTACCGTTAACTGTTTGTCTCGCTTGTCCTGTCTTTAATCATTTATTTTTCTACAGCTATGGGAAATTCCTCCAGCACCCTGTCATCCTTATTAACGGATAATTTCAAGGGAGTGAAATTTCAAGGGCATGTAACCTTTCCATTGAAATTAGAAAAGGGAAACTAATTGTTTTCTGTCATTCAGAGTGGCCGACGTTTGGAGTGGGATGGCCGAGCGAGGAAACCTTTTGTCTACAGATCACCCAGAAAGTAAAGAATGTCGTCTTCCAACCCGGATGAGAAGGCCATCCTGACCAAATACCCTATGTCCTGGGGTGGCAAGATTTGGCACGTAATCCCCCTAAATGAATAAAAATTCAGATCCAGATCTTGGTCACTAACAAGGTACACCCAAAAGGTTTGCAGGCTGAGGCAGTGTCACTGCTTGAAAATGCAGAAAAAACCTGGCAGATGCCTGCCCCTCCCCTGCACTCCCACCTTCCCTGTCTCCCCTTCCCCCAGACCTCCTTCTCCCAATTCTCTCCCTCCTCCCGTTCAAATTCCTGTGGGGCCTGCCCCTAGTTCCCGGCAGAGATTTAAACCCCTCCAGTTCCAGCCCAGTACCTCGCTCCAACCCAGAGCCTCACTCTGCCTAGGCTCTGCTGTTGAGGGCAGTTGGCCCAGTGGGAGATGACGGGGAGCAAGGTCTCCAATATTGGCCTTTCACTACCAGTGATCAGTATAACTGAAAGTCTCAAAATGCTAGGTTTTCTGAGAACCCTCAGGATCTTATTAACCTCTTAGACTCTGTTCTGTTCACGCATCAGCCCACCTGGGATGATTGCCAGCAGCTTCTCCGCGTGTTCTTCAACACAGAAGAGAGAAAGCGAATCCAACAGGAGGCTAGGAGGCTGGTACCGGGTAAAGATGGCCAGCCCACAATAAACCTTGAAGTGATCAACCGGACATTTCCCCTGGAAAGACCTGCATGGGACTTCAACGAACCAGAAGGTAGGGAGAGGCTCCAAGTTTATCGCCAGGTTCTCATGGCTGGTCTCCGAGCGGCAGCAAGGAAGCCGACTAATTTGGCCAAGGTAGGTGATGTGAGGGCAGGGTCCCCCAAAAAGTCCAGCTGTGTTCTTAGAATGCATGATAAAAGCTTATAAGCTGTATACCCCCATAAACCTAACATCAGAGGAAAGTAGGGCTGCAGTAATAATGGTTTTTATTAATCAAGCCACACCAGATGTCAAAAGAAGGTAGAAAGGCTGGGAGAGAAGACTTTGAAGGATTTGTTGGAAGTGGCAGAAAGTTACAGAAGGTAGAAAGGCTGGAAGAAATAAATTTGAAGGATTTGTTGAAAGTGGCAGAGAAGGTCAATAACAATAGAAAAACCCCGAAAGAGAGGAAAGACAGACAGTGAATGGAAGATCAAAGGTTTCAGGCAGGAGAAACCAAAAAATAATTAAGGAGATTGCCCAGGTATTGGTGGCAGCTACTGCAAGTGAAAGGGAAAACAGGGATGCCCAAGAAAATGCGTTACTAGAAATGGGAGGCCTAGGCTAGGAAAAGATCAGTGCAGTTACTGCAAGAAAAGAGGGTACTGGGCCAGAGATTGTCTCAAGAGAAAAAGGCTTTTGAAAGAAATAATATGGTGCTGGCATTGCCAGGAGGACGGACACTGGGTTGACCGGTGCTCGAATCTTCATAAGCCAGCACGTCCCCTATTTTATGCGTGGGGAAAAGGCAGGACCTAGAATGAGAAGGTCGGGGTTCGGAACCCCTCCCTGAACCCAGGGTAACTTTATTAGTAGAGGGGAAACTGGTTGACTTCTTGGTTGACACAGAGACAAAACAATCGGCCCTCGCCCATGACAATGAAGAACTGTTGTCTCGTACCAGCTGGGTGCAAGGTACCACGGGGACCAACTGTTACGATGGACTTCTAAGCGCAAAATGGACCTCAGCGTGGGTCAAGTAAGTCACCCGTTCATGCTCATCCCCGAGTGACCGACACCCCTGCTGGGAAAAGACATTTTAACCAAGTTAAATGTCCAAATATACTTTAAAAATGGACGACTCTGCTTGACAGGCTCAAAATGGCAACTTTTAACTACTACACACCACCAACCAGGACGAATATCAGTCCTCACAGTAAAAAGAAAGAAAATTCATAACTGCTGAAGGAAAAATAAAAAATAAGACTGAGGTGCTGCAGCTACTGGGAGCTGTAACACTGCCCAAAGCTGTGGCAGTGGTGCACACACCCGGCCGTCAGAAAAAGGAAGGCTCCATGGAAGCTAAGGGCCATCGGGCCACAGACAAGGAGGCAAGAAAGGCTGCGGTTCAAGAGAAGGAAGGAGATGCACCTGGAGAACCAGGTGGGCAGGTTTGCCTGGTTCAGTTTTCTCTTCCAGGAATTGGGTCCATTCCAAATGTTCCCAGCTACACAGCTGAAGAAGAACTGTGGGCCAAACCAAAGCTGCCAGCCCTAACTAAAGAGGGCTCACCGTGGCTAGCGGCCCAGGACAATCTTATCCTCCCCGCTGAGGTGGGACGAGAGATGCTGTATAATTTACACAGTACTACTCATTTGGGAAAAAGAAAGATGCTGCAATTGTTGCAAACTGCCAAACTACAATTCAAAGGCCAAGGGCTAACTGCAGATCAGCTGGTGAGCTAATGCCGTGTCTGCCAAGAAATGAAACCAGGTAAGATTATACATATGCATGAAGGGGTTAAAGAAAGAGGTAAGCAACCTGGGCTACATTGGGAGGTAGACTTCACTGAGATCAAGCCAGGCTAATATGGTTACAAGTACTTGTTAGTCTTCATTGATACTTTCTCAGGTTGGGTAAAGGCCTTCCCAACTAAAAGAGAGACAGCCCTAATAGTAGCAAAGAAGATGTTAGAAGAAATAGTTCCAAGATCTGGAATGCCTCAAACAATTGGATCCGATGATGGGCCTGCTTTTGTAAGCGAGGTCGTTCCAGATTTAGCCCGGGCTCTGGGGACCAGTTGGAAACTGCATTGTGCGTACAACCCACAAAGCTCTGGGCAAGTAGGGAGAATGAACAGAACTTTAAAGGAGACTTTGACCAAATTAGCCTCCGAGACTGGCAAAAATGGGGTGACTCTCCTGCCGTTTGCTATATTCTGTGTGCGGAATTCCCCCTACATGTTTGGATTAACACCTTTTAAAATTGTGTACGGCAAACCACCCCCATTAGCCCTAGAGTGTTCATCAGCCCTATGCTGGGCCTGCTAAGATATAAGGGGCTATGCAAGCCTTGCAGGGAGGGGTACAGGCCAATGTTTGGCCCGCCATTGGGGCTGTTTACCAAAATGCCATTGAGCAGGTGAATGCAGCTGGAAGTCAACACCAGCATTTGCCTAAAAATTAAGTCTGGGTTCAAAGGTTCCGTAGCAAAACTCTGAAAACTAATTGGAAGGGGGATCATGAAGGAAGAGACAAAGGCGGGTATCCATAAGTAAAAAACAGGTTTTATGCATGTCCAGGGTTAAAAACCGGGAAAATGAGGCGTAAATGTGGGGGAGTTAAGTCTCTTTATTATGCAGCTTGGAAATGTGTCACTACCAATAATGGGGATGGGAAATGGCAGGCCAAATCTCTCTTCATTGAAATGTCTTATGTCCGACTTTGTTCACGAACCAGGTATGCTCCTGACTGTAACTTGATACGTGTAACGTTCACAGAGGGGAATAAAAAGGGACAAGCAATGGGTTTCAGGACTTTCCTGGAAAATATATCTCTATCAAAGGCCATTATTTGACACCATAATACAATTAAAGCTAAAAATTTCCCCCACTGCGGGGGTCGTAGGACCAAATCCAGTACTGGGAGGGGGACAGCAAAAACAAAGACACCCTCACCTAACTGTCGCCCTGTCCTTAAACCCCAAAACCCTGGTAAAAATGGAAACTCAAGTAACCCCTAAAGTGTATGAGCTAGGGGATCCTCTATGGAAAATGCTAACAGCAGCATATGAGACCCTAAATTGCACTAACCCCAGTGCTACTGAGGCCTGTTGGCTATGCTATGATATCAGACCCCCGTTCTATGAGGCAGTAGGAATAGCCGCCCCTTTCAACCGGTCGAGCACAGAGACCCCAGGTCTTGCAGATGGGATCATAAAGGTCCAGGACTGACACTCCAGGTAGTCACTGGAAATGGAACATGCATAGGCAAGGTGCCGTCTAGCCACGTTCAGTTCTGCGCTATCATCTTCCCTTCTGTGAATATAAGGGGTGGAATAAAGTGGATAGTTCCGGCGCTCAGTGGGTGGTGGGTGTGCTCTACAACCGGACTGACTCCATGTTTTAGCCCACCTGCCTTAATGAATCAATAGAGTTCTGCATTATGGTGCTGATATTCCCCAAAGTTGTTTACCACCAGGAAAGAGTAATGTATGACGCATGGACAAGGGGTGTGGAGAATACCAAGATGATCAGGGAGAGGCGGGAACCCTTCATGGCAGTAACCCCAGCTCCTCTTTTTGGCCTTAGGAGCAGGAACCGGCATCTCATCCTTGGCAGTACAGCACTGAGGATTTAATAGTTTAAGGATAGCCATAGATGAAGATATAGCTAGAATAGAAGAATCTCTCTCCCATTTAGAAAAGTCACTAACCTCCCTGTCCGAGGCAGTGTTACAAAATCGCAGGGGGCTAGACCTAGTGTTCCTCCAGCAGGGAGGGCTGTGTGCAGCCCTGGGGGAAGAATGCTGTTTTTATGCCGACCACACTGGAGTGGTAAGAGTCCATGGCTAAAGTCAGGGAAGGATTGGCCAGATGGAGACGAGAATGTGAACAAAAGGAGGGATGGTTTGAATCATGGTTTAATAACTCGCCTTGGTTTACCACCCTGCTCTCTACGTTGTTAGGACCCCTAATCATACTCTTGTTCATTCTCACTTGTGAACCATGCATTGTATATAAGCTAATTGTTTTTGTGAAAGAACGTGTCAATACTGTCCAGCTAATGGTGCTTCTACAACAGTATCACAGGCTAAATCCAGACTCCCGTCTAGTAATAAAAGAGGTACAGACGTCACTTATGAGCAAGAGTACTTGTAAAGACATAAAGGGGGCGGAGCTCTAGAGCTCTGCATAGCATTAGGAACAACGTGCTGTTTTTATATAAACTACCCCTGGACTAGAGTAAGCCTAATGTAACCTGCTAATTTCTCGCTTCTGTGCACCTGCTTATTGCTGAATCAGGTTGGAGTATGGTTACTCCAAATAGTGACAACATAGAAAGGAGGGGATGTGGGGTCCTGGTTTACAACTGCCAGCACCAGCACCAAAGTCTGGGGAAGACTAAGCTTTAATTTCAGATTCCTGGACACTGAGGTAATTCTGTCAGAAAAGGCATCACCTGTCCCACACTGACCAGTAGGGAGCAGCGACCACCACCCCCAATTGACCAGTCAAGAGAATACGCGTGGAACTGCTCACCAACCACCACTGGACAATGCTGATACCAGAAGTTTTCTCCAATAAATTTAAAGAACAGCAACACTGGACTGCCCCCCGTCCCTGGCCCCATAAAAGCCCAGGGAACAAAGAACTCGGGGCTGATTCCCTTCTGGATGCAAGGTCCCACTGCGCAGGGCAGTGTAGGGAAAAGGCCCTAGCTCAAGCTAGTCCAAAATTAAAACTCCTTTTGCTGCGTTTGCATCTCAACTGGTCGTGATTCTTCCGTGCGCCCAAGGTGAGCTCACGTTCCCTTCCCCAATCTAACACTATTTTCTCCTACACTGCGATCTTCCTAAGGTAATTGCCTGGTCTTGGCAAAAGGAACTCCATTTAAAATCCGGTGCCTTCAGCTTGGCTTTTAGAATTCACCTTTCATCGACCTCCCTCTCACAGACTTTCCCCCTCCCCTGCTCAACCCCAAACACCTGGAGCCGGCTCATCCCGAAGCCAGAATGTTTTCTGAAGATAAGCGCCCCCTCTCTCCCCATCCTGGACGTTCAGACAAAATTAACGAACTCTTCCCTGCTGAAGCCCGGCGTGCACAGATCCTCCCCAGCTTTGATCCTTCCCAGCTGGGCCTGCCAGCAGGGGTATAAAACGCAGCCTAAATTCCCCAAGGCACGGTTTCAATAGCTCAATTCCCTGAGTTGCTGAATCTACTTGCAAGTCTCTCAATAAAGCCTGCTTCTAAACTTTGCCAATTGGATCTTTGGTTCTGTTTCACGCCCCAGAATTCCTTACAGTAATAATGTATTTTTCCTTCTACTCTAAATTATGGCTACCCGACACCATTCCCCTGACCGTTAGCTCAAGGTAGCCAACTGCGCAGAGAGCTCCGGAGTGGCGTTCCCTTCGCGTCTGGGATTCTGTCCCCTCGGGCGTCTGCCTGCAGAAATTGCTACCCCGCAAGGGCACAGCCGGTGCCTGCCGGCTCGCCAAAGCGAGAATGCTCTAAAGCGTTCTTGGTTTGCTTTGTGAGTGGAAATCCCACACAAAAAGGGCTTCAGGAGAAACCCTGGTACCCTAGTTCTAATTTCAGGACTCCACCTCCCCGTTTCCTTTGCCTTACCTCCCAATTTTCTGGTCTGGCAGCAGGAGCTCCAGACGGATGAGTCCTATCTGGTCGCTATTTTCTATGTCCTCTCAGCTTGCTCTTGTGGCCAGGCTGATTGGCTACGCTCTCTACACTCTCTTTGAAGATGACCTATCTTTACACAACTCAAGCGTTTTCCTTCAGTCCACCAGATTCTATATCGCAAAAATTCTTGAAGAGAAAGGCTAACTGAGGTCAGAGTTCTCCAGTCAGCAGGGATGCAGTATTTGGACTCTGCCACAGATCTGACCATACTAATTACAAAGGGAGAGCCTGGACCATAGTTAGGTACAGCTTGCTTGATATCTTTCAGTAGCTTGAAGGGAAAGGCAGCATGTTCCCGTTCTTGAATCCCTTGTGGGCGCTGCTCATCAGGTTGTCAATAACTCTAACGGGTTAAGCCATTCTAAATCTTCCTGAGCTATGCCTCTCTCCACCTGTGAAAGCAAAGGGCCTTCCTATTCCGGGCCTCTTTGCTTCTCGCTTCCCAAACCTCACCTTCGATGTTAAATCTCTCCACGTGCATTTCTTTGGATCTACTCTCATCTCTGCCTCCAGCCCTGACTTGCTTGATTGTATTGATTCCCTGTGCTATACTCTGGCAGCGGTGGGCAGATGCTTCTAGTCTGATAGCTCCTGAAGCAGACTTTAAAATCTTCTCACCTGCCCCATAATCATGCTGCCTGCTCTCACCTGGTTTAAGTCTGTGTCGTTTCGAGACTTCTCACTACTCTGCTGTCTCTACCTGCAGAGGCTCCGACATGGTTTTGATATTCACCCAGGATGCTGAGGTCTCCATGGGTATGCTCTGTCCCTCTCTGTGAGTCTTTCTTAAATTAATGGCTACCATGTGCCAGATCTCCATCTCAAAGGTTCCTGACTCTGGAAAAGAAGGATTACATTTTTTACCACTTGAAGAAACTCTTTTTTTTTAATTTTAACAATTTATTAGGGGCTCATACAATTCTTATCACAGTTCATACATATACATACATCAATTGTATAAAGCACATCTGTACAGTCCCTGCCCTAATCATTTTTTTCTCCTCTTTTCTTTTTTTACATTTTATTAGGGACCCATACAACTCTTATCACAGTCAATACATATACCTACATCAATTGTATAAAGCACATCCATACATTCCCTGCCCCAATCATTCTCAAAGCATTTGCTCTCCACTAAGCCCCTTGCATCAGGTCCTCTTTTTTTTTCCCCTCCCTCCCCTTTCCCCCCTCCCTCATGACTCTTTTTTTTCACATTCAAAATACTGATTTACTTTGGTAGCAAATGGTGGTTGTTCTTTAAGACTACTTAAGGTTACGACAAGATCCATTAAGGTGAAGTGAGCAATTTCAAATATTCAATCGTTTACATAAAATGTCAAAAATGGCTACTTTTAAAGAGCTAAGCATCTGTACCTACTGAGAGCAATGCAAAAACTACTTTATGACTGGAAACAAATGCCCATAAGGGGGGAAAAAGCGCTGAATTTTATCTAAATTTACTTTCAGTCACTAGTCCAGTAACAATTTTCTTCCCAATATAGTAATGCTCCCTTTCGATAAGGCTGTTCCCGGGAGCCAGACAATTTATATGAGGGAGTTTAGAGAGTAAATTGCCTGTATTGTGAACCAGTTTAAATAGCAATAAGTTTTTGTTTCCCTCAGGTGCTAACAGTAGTCTAAAAAAATATGCAATTCTTAAAAAGGTACCATTTCTGATTTATTTTCTGTAACCTTTGGAAACTAATGAAACTGCAAAATTAGCAAATGTCTTGACATCTGCATATAAAACATAAATTACCTCTAATTTCTAACTCTCATTTATTAGTTACCACTCAATCTTTAATTTAAAAAAGTAGTAAACAAAACAAAAAGGTGGCTCCAAAGACCGTCTTACGCCATCATTTCAGAAAGGAAACCGTCCCTTTTGACTTCACACCCACCCCCACCCCAGTCCTAAAACACATCATTTAATTGTCTTGGTCGTGCACATTGCCAAGATGAGACTTTATATTTCGCTCCCACAGCTTCTGGTTATCAGAAAACCTGTGCTTTCCTTTGTTGAAGGCGTTTGGTCGAGCTGATGTTGGTGTGTCCCTTCCAATATTCTTCATCCTCACCTTTGCTTCTGGTGGCATTTCCTCCGGTTCACTATCTTCATCTTCATTGAAAGCTGCTGCTACTGAAAGGGTTTTTGGAGCAAGAGTTGGAGCTGTTTCTTTAGGCTTACTTGATCCAAGTTTGATGGATATGGCTGGTGCTTTCTCTGTCGTCTGACTACTCACGGCAAATCCAAACGCAGCGATCTCTGAAGGCTTGGTAGGGAGTCTTCAGCTTCTTCCTCAGCTGATCGTGTCTCAGCGCTGCGGCTGGACCTTTCCCTCCATTACTGGAAGAAACAGTCTTAGTTTTCACAGGGTTTTCTGCTTCTTCTTCAGGTCCTCCAGTGGCTCCGGCTCCGGCTCGGGCTCCTTGCAGAGTCTCCGGCTTCTCCTCTCCCGCCTTCCCGTCCTCCATTTTCCCCGCAGGGGTCTCTCCTCAAGAAACTCTTTCATTCTCTTATTCGTTACCACTGCATATGATTCTTCAAGAGGTGGCAAAGAGTGACACCATACTCTGTATCTTTGCTCTTTGCCTGACTCATATCTCACTTGGACTAAAAAATAAAAAACGCACACACACAAAAAATAAACTCAAAAAATATTTTCCCAATCCACCCTCTCTGTCTAATGAGACTGTGCAATTGTTACACAGGATATAATTCAAAAGATTTTTTTTCTTACTGGGCCCCACGTGATGGGCACCATTTGTCAGTTTATCCAGTCCCTAACACATCCTCACAGGTCCAGTAGGCGCGATTGGATGGGGATAATAAGTAAAGATTATAGTAAAGTCATAGAGAACATGAGCGAGAAGAGAGAGGGAAGTAATGGAGTCAGACACATTTCATGGTAGCATGCTCACCTCAGCTCCTCTTGGGGGTCCAAGGCAGGAGAGGGAAAGCAGGAGCGAGTGAGGGCAGGGAAGGAGGACAAGGGAACAGGGAGGAAATGGGGAGAGGAAGGAAATGAGGGAGAGACGGACGGTGAGAGAGAGCTCTTTATTGCTAACCAAGGCTTATATATCTTTGGGGGGTGTGCAAGCCCCCTAATTACAGGTAAAGATATACATTCCAGGAAGGGGTTGTACTATGGGGAATACAGTAATGGGAGGGGGACCATCTAGGGGTACACACCCAATAGGAAGAGGAGGGATTGGGGGCACACATGTGACAAGGTGTGGGATCCTAGATTCAGGATGGCAGCCTAACCTTGATTGCCCTAGAGCTGGGGAATTCACTTAGCCTAACTTTCAGGGGAAGCCATCCACTGTCCCTAACAGCAGGGAGGGAACCTACCCATTGTGGGAGAAACAATGGTGTCTGCTTGCTCTGGAAGGCTGGAGTCTTCAGGGAGATAGCTTGACAATCATTTACCATTAGTTGCAAGCAGTGTCCTAAGTCTAACATATATATTTGGGGGAGTCGAGCTGGGCAACAGTCTTTTTGTAACCCACAGTCAGTCAGAAGCCTTTGTTCAGAGGGAGAAAAGGAGTAAGTAGATTTTAGAGCAGCTCTGTGGCAGGCACCGCAGACCTGCAAACACAAAACACGCAAACAGGTAGATAAATCTCAAACACACTCTGCACTCTAGTTGAGTCAGAGGGTGCAGTGACTGCCAGGCCCAGTGACAGGAGATCTGTTAGCGGCAGAAATTACAGAAAGTAAACACTGAGATAAGGGCTGGGAGGAACGGCAGAAGATGTGGTTGGGAGTTGAGGGGGCAGTGGAGGGAGGTGATAATGAAGGGCAACCAGAATATGGAGGAGGCCTTACTGGGGACACGGACAAGGAGTTAGGGTGTTCAGAGAAAGATGAGGGGGAGCACTGACAGGGACCTGATTGGGGAGCAGTGGGTCTGTTTGAGCTGGCAAGTGTTTCTGGTTAGAGTATTGGGCTAAAAGAACTCAAGTGAGGTGACAGGGAATACACAGAGAGGGATGGGAGTGTAGAAGGAAGAAAGTTTGGACGTAGGGGACCTCAGGCCATTTGCCAGTTCCCTGGCAAACATTACTGAGATCATCCAAAATGTTGAAATCTAAAGTACCATCTTCTGGACATTGAGACCCATTGTCTAGCTTATATTGGGGCCAAACCGAACTGCAGTAAAAAACCAAGGCATTTGGGCCAGAGGTCTGGCTTTAAGCCAAGGGTTGGGTTGAGAGATTAGCCAGGAGGCCACCTACAGGTGTGGAGGAGTCTGGCTTGGAATTTTTGTTTCCCATGCTGCAGGATTCCTGGAAGACACTGAGCTAGACAATCAGCATCATGAGTATCCAACTGGGCCTCTGGAAGAGAAGGGGGAAGCCTGACTTCCCAGCTCCCTTGGAGAAGGAGCAGAGAGAATCCGGTGGCCCTGAATGTCTCCAACCGTTGGATGAAGGGAGGCGGCTCAGCATCCTCCCAATTCCCTGGAAAGGAAACAGAGACCCAGGTGTCCCAGTCCCCAACTGTCTCTGACCCTTGGAAATGGGGGTGGGTGAGGGGCAGAGAGGGAAGCCTCTCTTCCCAGCTACCCCAGAAAAGGAGCACTGAGACTCAAGCGTCCCCAAGTGCTGTCCTTTGGATGCTGCTCTGCCATGGGCCCACGATTCAGACATGAAGTGAATGAACAGAGCCTCTGAGCAACCCAGCAGCAAGGGGCAGGGGTCACAATAACAGAAATAAAATTTAGTCAGGTACTCACTCATAGATGCAGTGGATGGCAACTGAGAGGTCGTGGTCCCAGGTAAGGGGGATGGAGGAGAGAGGGGTGTCACACTCATCCAAGGGCAGGTGGGGCGCATCAAGACACCTCTTACTCCTCCTGGGTTTCGTGCACCAAGATGAGAGGAGACAAACGGAGACACAGTACGGAGATAGAATTTAGCCGGGCATGTGAAGTGGAGAGAGATTTTATTGAGGGAAAGAACTCCCGGGAGGGAGGGGAGAGCAGAGAAAGGGACAGGAGCACCTTGAGCTCCTGGGCAGGTTCCCAGATCCACAGAGTTAGGTCATGGAAATTGCACCTGGCAGTGAGGCGGTGGGACTTGCATAGGGTCCGAGTCAAGGGCATATGTACAGATCAGGGGAAGGGGCTTTTCGTGCTGCAGCTGCAAGGCCTTGAGGCAGAGGCGGAAGGGCTGTGTGGACCCTGCCCGGAGAGAGAAGCTCCTCAGAATGCTGGGGGCAGGGGCTGCAAAGTCCAGCAGAGCATGTGTCTTTCTGAGAGGCTGGGGGAAGGGGCTGTGTGGTCCGGACCTGGCCCAAGCAGGGGGCATTTTGAGGTGGCAGTCAGATAATATCTGGTATGCCTCTGTCCAGGGCCTGAGATGGAAGGGTGCCTCGATCCTGCCCACCCAACCCTTCCCAGGCCGCCTCTCATACATCTAGAACATGGTTCTAAGTTCCCTGCCTGGTGGGTGCTGCAGGAACTGGAGGCCTGAAATGAACTGTAGGAACATTCTGGACTCTGACCTGAGGCACTAGGACATGCCCTGGAAGCGCTGACTCATACCTGCCCTCTGAGGAACCGAGAAGGCTGTAGGGAACTGGAACCAGCCTTGCCCTGGGGCATGGGACCCGCCCTTCAGGCACTGCTCTAAGACAAGTCTGCTGACTGCTCTCAAGGGCTTTAAAGGGCCTCCTGGCCACCCTCCAGTTCCCTTTCCCTTCAGATCAAAACACTGGTCTGGGTGGTCGTAGAAGGAAGAAAAGAAACATTAATACTGCCTGTCAGTGGTCTTGGAGCTGGGGCTAGTTTCAAACTGGGTAAAATAAACACAAAAACAAACAAAAAGAGGGGTGTCTCCTCCGTCTCCTCTTTCTTGCCTCTATTTCAGTTTGCTTGCTTAACTCCTGTGACATCCCTTCAGCACTTTAAAGAGGTCTTGTGTCTTTTCCAAGCACATGGATTTTGGATCCAAGGAAGATAAGTCTTTGACAGTTCCCTTCTTTTCTCCATGCATCGGATGGATTCTAGGCAGGAAATTACCCTCAGAGGAGATCTGCTGGGGAGCCCTCCTGTGGAGTCCCTCTGGTACCCTCCCCCAGCTGGGTCCAGCACTGCTCACCTGGGAGGAGGAACAATGACAGGCTCGTGTCCCCCAGAGTGCCCACCTGGGGCGTGGGATCTGCCTTCAGCTGGCACAGAGGGGGGTATGTGGGCTGTGGCCTCTCTTACAAGGTTCCACGGTTCTTCTGAAGATAAACAATCACCTGCCCCTCGGTCTACCGATCTGTCAGTTCGTCGTACTTTGGCACTAGCACGTTGCTGTGATGCTGGAAGCAATGTCCCTGTTATTTCAAGTTCACAAATTCATTCAAATTCCTTTCACAAGAGGAACAGGCCTCCGCGGAGCTGCCAGGCTAATTCTTCATCAGTTGACGGAGAAGGACACAGCTCCCCACTTCGGAAGAAGGAGATGCTGAAAACATTATGCGTGGCTGCACAACACTGTCAGATACTGAAGACCTAATGAATGGAGGCAGAACACTGGCAGGTAGTGACAGAGGTGGGGCCCTGCGGGGCAGCGGGCACTCGGAATGTGACTGAGGGGCAGCTGATCTCTGAGTGGAGTCCACCATGGTGACCTGGTCTGGGAAATCCTGTGGTAGAGGAGCCTTCCAGATCTTCATTTGCTGACGGGGCACGACTCGAGACAAACATCTGAAAAAATTTTCTAATGATAGGAACCTGGAATGTGCAAAGCACGAATCTAGGAAAATTAGAAATCGACAAAAATGAAATGGAATGCATAAAGATCGATATCCCAAGCATTACTGAGCTGAAATGGACTGGTATTGGCCTTTTAGAATCAGCCAAATCCGATGATTTACTATACCAGGAATAACACAGTCAAGAGGAATGGCGTGACATTCATTGACAGAAAGGACATTGCAAATCAATCATGAAGTACAATGCTGCCTGTGATAGGACTGCATCTATCTGCCTTCAAGGAAATCCAATCAACACAACTATTCTTCAGATTGATGCACCAACCACAAAAGCTAGTGATGAAGAAATTCAAGAATTCTACCGACTTGTCAGGAAGTGAACACATATACAATCAAGATGCATTGATAAATATCAGTGATTGGAATGCAAACGTTGGAAACAAAGAGGAAGGATCAGTACTTGGAAAATATGGACTTTGTGATACAAATGAAGCTGGAGATTTCACGGTAGAATTTTGCTAGACCATCACCTTACTCGTAGCAAATAGCTTTTTTTCAACAACACAAGATGCTTGTGGATTTTCCCCGGTAGAACACACAGAATCAAACCGACTGTGACTGTGGGAAGAGATGATGAAGAAGCTCAATGTCAACAACTAAAACCATCCCAGGGACTTGATAGTGGAACAGACCATCAATTGCTCATATGTAAGTTCACATTAAGGTAGAAGAAAATGAAAAGTCCTTGAAAGGCAAAATTTGGTCTTGAGTTTATCACACCTGACTTTCAAAAGCATCTCAAGAACACATTTGTTGCATGTGGCAGTTCCATAATCTGTCAACTTGCGAAGGGGTGAAGCCGAGCCTATCAATCAGGTCATAGCCAATGAAGACTCTGTGTAGGCATGGCTTTCTCCTGAGGATTCTGGGAGCTCCTGTCTTCCTCTCTGGACATGGGACACACACTCTCTCTGCTTCGTCTTCCTGCTGACAAGCCACATGAAGCTACACTGATGGAGCCAGAACCCTGGAGCTGGAGGAGGCCTGTGGAGACCCACGCCAACGCTGAGATGCTTCCACCGCCACTGAATCCACAACTTTCCTCCCACTGGCCTGTGATCTTCCTGCAGTCATCATCATTGCATGTGTCGTGTGAGTCTTAAGAGGAATTTATAGATTGCTATCGGATATATGGACTAATATCAAACTTACGGGTTTGATTTTTATCTGGGCTGGACTGGGATGTTTTCTCAATATTCAATTACTCTTTCCTATCAAGCTCTTTCTTATGCACACGAGTGTCTATTAATTTGTTTCTGTAGTCTACCCAGACTCACACATCTCATTGAACACTAATGACGGAAGACCTGATGAGCTGTGGGAGGATATCAAGAACATCATTCATGAGGAGAGCAAAAGGTCATTAAACAGACAGGAAATAAAGAGTAACATCAAAGTCAATGTCAGAAGAGATTCTGAAACTTGCTCTTAACTGTAGAGTAGCTTAAAAATGTCAGAGATGATGACATCAAAGAGCTGACTAGAAATTTTTAAATGGCAGTTTAAGAGGGCAAAGACAATTATTGTAATGAAATGTGCAAAGACCTAGAATTAAGAAATCAAAAGGGAAGAATATGCTCAGCACATGATACTGAAAGAACTCAAGAAAAAATTCAAGCCTTGAGTTGCAATATTGAAAGATTTTATGGGCAAAATACTGACTGGTGCAGGAAGCATCGAAAGAGTATGGAAAGAATACACAGAGCCCTGCACCAAAATGAATTGACTGGCACCCAACCATGTCAGCAGGCAGCATATGAGCAAGAGCCAATGGTGCTGAAGGAAGAAATTCAAGGTGTCCTGAAAGTATTTGCCACAAACCAGGCAGGAATTGATGGAATACCCTTGGAAATACTTCAACAAGCAGATGAAGTACTGGAAGCACCCACTCATCTATGGCAAGAAATTTGGAAGACAGCTACTCAGGCTGCCTGACAGAAAGAGATCCGTACTTGTACCCATTCCAAAGAAAGGTGACCGAACTGAATGCTCAAACTACAGCACAGGATCACTGATATCACAGGCCAGTAAAATTTTGCTGAAGATTATCCAACAATGGTGGTAGCCGTACATTAACGGGGAATTGCCAATGGTTCAGGCCAGATTTCGAAGAGAATAAGAAATATCATGGCTGATGTCAGATGGATCTTGGCTCAAAGCAGAGACTACCAGAAAGCTGTCTGTGTTTTATTGACTGCGCCAAGGCATTTGCCTGTGTGGATCATAATTAACTATGGGTGGCCGTGAGAAGAATGGGAATTCCAGAACGCTGCATTGTGCTCATTCGGAATGTGTACATGGATTGTGAGGCAGTAGTGGAAATCGAACAAAGATATACTGCAGGGTTTAGAATCAGGAAAGGTGTGCGTCAGGATTGTATCCTCTCACCATGCCTGTCCAATCTCTATGTTGAGCAAATCATCAGAGAAACTGGACGACATGAAGAACGTGGCATCAGGATCGGAGGAAGGCTTATCAACAACCTGCAGTATGCAGAGGGCAGAACTTTGCATGCCGAAAGCAAGGAGGACCTGAAGCACTTGCTGAAGATCAAGGACTGCAGCCTTCAGTATGGGTGACAACTCAGTGCAAAGAAGACCCAAATCCTCACCAATGGACCGACAGGTAACATCGTGTAAAATGGAGTGAACTTGCAGTTGTCAAAGATTCTGTCGTGTTTGGATCCACAATCAGTTCTCATAGAAGCAGCAGTGAAGAGATAAAGTGACACATTGCACCGGGTCAATCTGCTGAACAAGACCTCTTTAAAATGTTGAAAAGCAAGGAGGTTATTTTGAAGACTAAGATGCCGCTGACTTAAGCCAGGGCATTTCCAACCACCCATGTGCATGGGAAAGCCACACACTAAATGGGAAGACAGAGAGAGGATCAATGTATTGGACGATGGTACTGGCGAAAGATATCGAAGCACCATGGTCTGCCCCAAGAACCACAGGTCTGTCTTGGAAGAAGTTCGGCCAGAGAGCTCCTTAGGAGCAAGGGTGGCAACCTCATCTTACGCACTTTGGACGTGTTGTGAGCAGAGGCCAGTCTATGGAGAAGGACATCACGCTTGGCAAAGTGGAGGGCAGTGAATAAAAGAGGAAGCCCAACAAGGAGATGGATGGACACAGCGGCTGCAACCACGGGCTCAGGCACAGCAGTGCTGGTGAGGATGGCGCAGGACAGACAGGCGTGCTCTTTTCTGTTGTGCACAGGTCGCCATGAGATGGCATTGACTCCACAGTGCCTCTGGAGGGCCACAGGCTCTGAAGGGGACAGCCTGGAAGTCCCAGGTGGGGCGGGAGAGGGAGGGTGGGATGCTGGAAAGGGGCACAGCTACTCTTCAGAAAATCAACTGGGCAGCACACAACAGCACTGCAGTTCCCAGAGCGCTCCGCTAGATGGCACTGCTGTGACTGCCATGGTCATTTCTCCACCTTTGAGGGGAATAATATTACCCTGACTGGGGCTGCTTTACTGAAACCTGAGTAGCTCATTATGAAATGCAATTTAAGCAAGAAAACATTATCTGAGCGATGACACACCACGTCCTAATTACAGGTCTTGAGAAGCGCAGACTAATTTAGCATTCCTCTGGAGTGAGGCCTCCTGGCTCTCCCCCCCACGCGACACCTCTTCTCTGAAGTTATAATGACATTTTCTCTTTTGCTTCAGAAAAGCCTTTTCAAGGGAATGTGCCAGGATAATTATTCTAATACAAATGCGGATCCGGGAACAATCAGCCGCTGGGAAGCAGGGTGAGGTTTGCTCCCTGTGGGGGTTAATTACAGTCTCTCCTTTGTATGGCTCTTACTTCCCCAGACAGAACCAACCCTTTCAAGATCCATGGCCATAGGCTTGGCCGGGCTCCCATGTCTTAGTGTTAACTGAAGTGGCTTGCGTGTGCGGCCATCTTAACTCATCACTGTCCACTCCAGTCTGACTCATCGTGACCCTGCAGGACAGAAGAGGAGAGCCCTGGAGGGAGGACTTCCAGGGCTGTCCTCCTGCTGGACACAGAGCGAGTGGAATCCTCTGACCCTCAGCTGAGCTCCTGTGCCCACGGAAGTGGACACGTGTGGGTAAAGCTGGGCTTTTGTTAGATTAAGTATTCACTGTGCCTAGCCGGGACCTGAGCTTCAGTGGGCCAGGGCTGAGGAGCGCCGGCCCTGGGCAGTGCAGCCTAGATGTGGGCTGGCAGCCTATTGACCGAGCACAGCTTCATGAAATACAAGTTTCTCTGATAGCTCCTTGGTCCATTCATTCAGCGGCCGATGGGCATCTTGGCACAGATAGCAAAGCCAGAGCCATGTTGCCTCCTTGAGTCCAGGGAATGAAATCCACAGGACAGTTTGCAAGAAACAAGAAACCGGCCGACAAAGATGAAGGGTCTGGAGGAACGGGGAGAGGCAGGCACAAGGACAGCGGTTGCGAAGGTAAAGATGAGGACTTCCCCCAGAGTAAATCACGGCAGTGAACACCCCCAGGGAGGGGACCACCCTGAAACACCCTGTGGACTCAGGAAAGGCAGGAAGCTAACCCTGACTGAGGCAAGTGCCTGACAACCCCAGGCCAAAGGGAGAGGCTGGCTCGGCACCCAGAGGCTGATTGCAAGGCGGCTAGACCAGGGATGAGCCGCTGTCCCTCCGGATGTTTCCTCTTCAGCGTTGCTCGTGCAGTTGCAGTGTGCTGCGTGAAGGAGCTCTGCTGTTTCCCACTGCCCTGTCCTAGTCAGAGCTTCTCCTGTTTTGACAAAACACAAGATTTCAGCCCGTGACCACCTTTATTCCCTGCCCTCCCAAGCAAGGCAAGGCTTCTCCTTTCTGGTTTATCTTGTGACTTTCTTTCTAACTAGGGCACGATTCCTAGCACCTCCCAAACCAGTCAGTGGGCACCTGATGAGGCATCTTCTGCAAGCAGCTCTGCTGAGCCTCGGCAGCACCTGGGGTCTACCGGCTATAACTGCTTTGGCCTTCCCATCTAGATTCACAAGGATTGGTTTGTGTGTGTTTGCAATGGCTGGAAACTAGCTTGTGTGCCGCAAGGCACTGAAGTTCGTCCCCGTGTTACTCTTCCTCCTTTAATAACCAGGCCAGCGGTTAAATCTGGTGGGGGAAGGACACTGGAGGTTGTTTAAGGCTGTGACCTTGTTCTTATTTTTAATTTTACTTATTTCCCCATTTATTTGTGGAGTATAACACATACGAAGAAAAACATGCTACATATAGCTGCCCAGCCCACTGAGTCACAATGACAGGATCGCAGTGAACTCCTCCCTCCCCCCCCAACCTAACCCCTCCCTCCTTCTCCCCCCCACCTGCCACCCTCCACCCCTGGCCCGCTGCCACTGCCACAACAGCTTCAGTTTCTCCCTTTGGTGTAAAAACCATTCTCCTGTGTTTTCTTGTTATGATAATGGTGTCGGGAATGTTCAGCTTTATGAGAGCCCCTTAACTTTGCCCAGCAAACTCTCTCCCCGTGCTGTCCATGGTGTGAGGTCCCTGGTGGACTCGTCATTGCGTTTTGGAGCTGCATGTTCCTGTGTGTGCCGGTTCGAGCATTCCTCCACCTTTCTATTACACAAAGTGCCGCGATCCGCATGTGTGCATGTAACCGTTCAAGGTCTATTCTCTGTTTCTTTGGGTTCATATGGAGTAGAGAACTGCAGGATCATATGGCATTTGCATTTGTACTGTTTAAGGAAGGGCTGTCCTGTTTTGGCCCCATAGTGGCTGTACAATTCTGCAACCCGCCCCCCCCCAGCAAAGTATGCACATTCCAATCTCACCACATCCTCACCGGCACTTGTTATTTTGTGTGTTGGCCATTTCACTATCACTTTAATTTGTGTTTTTCTCACAGCTCATGATCACATTTCCTCACATGCTTGCTGGCCGCCCAGCAGCCATCGTCTGTGCTTTGTCTGCTTGTGTCTCCTGCTCTCACAGAAGAGGGTTTTGTCTTGAAGTTTTCATTTTGAAGTTATGAGATAGCTCCTTTAAAAAAAAATCATCAAAGATCCTTTTTTTGTGGGGATGGATAGAGAGGCTAGGGATAGTGTGGCATTGGAATGACCGTATGGGCCTTGCCAATCCTGGCCCCTTAGTAAGAATGGAATTTTCATCTCTTCCTCACCTGTTTTCTTAGTCCGGTTTTTTATTTGATGGAGCCTGCTCTAGGGGAAAGGGGGGTGGTCATCTGAGGAATTTGTGTCCTGGCTTTGTGTCTTTGATGGTTTTGCCTAGTTGTGTGTGTGTTTTTTTTTAATCCCACTGTCCCCAATTTCCCAAGGTGCCTGCGTGCTCCCAGCACCTCATAGCTGCGGCCCTGGGGGTGGGGAGCTCAGCTTCCCCTTGCTCAGGACTTCACCTGTCTGCTACAGGTGTAAGTCCAGGCCTCCTTTTAAGTTGTGGCACCCAGGACTCAAGCCCCACCCCTTCATCTTGACCCGTGGGATAAGAACTGTGGCATGAGGTCTCACCAGCCCTTTCTTCTGTGATGCCGGGTGGATTCAGACCATCAGCCTTCAGGTGTGCCCGTCGAGGGCACACCTGGGTCCTTTCTCCTGTCAGCCCACATGGGATTCAATGTGGCCCAGTGCACTGGCCCAGGACCCCACTAAAGCAGAGCTGGCCCTCCCTGGCAACCCCCACCACATTCAGTTGGTCTGTGGAGAGGCTGGGAGAAAGCTAGCTTCACCTACCTCCTGCACCTTCACCATCCTTGGCCATTTGTTCACAGGATGCTTCTGCCTGGAAGCAGTTTCCATTTAGCCTGACTCCTTTCTGCCTCCATCAGTCACCTCTGCGGTGACAGCTTTAAGTCATTGGCACGTGACAGTAAAGCCTTCTATCTTTGCCATCTCTATAGCAACAAGCCAGGTGGCAGAATGAGGCTGTGGCTTCACTGACTGCCTTGGGGATGGTGCAGTTGGCACACGTGTCAGAGCCACTGGAGAACCCAGGACAGTCAAGGAGAGTGAAGCTCCCCAGACCGATTGTTGAGGCAAAGCTTGGCCAGGACTCCCAACGCCCCTGCCTGGCCTAGGGTCCACTTACTGATGACGTGGAATGCCCACGCTGATGGGCAGTCTGCCTGTGCTTCCTTCAATACCTACTTCTTCCTTCTGATGGGCACAGGGCTGTCATGAGTGAGTTCCAACTCACAGCAAGCTCACGAAGAACAGCACATGTCCTGGGCCTTTGCTGCCCTCACAAGGGTGATGTCTGAGCCCACTGTTGCAGCCGCTGTGTCATTCCCAGCTCGTTGAGGGTCTTCCTCCTTTTCACCAAACATGATATCCTTCTCCAGGAGCTGGTACCTCCTGATAACACGTCCAAATACATGAGACCGAGTCTCACCACCCTTATTGCTAAGAAGCATTTGGCAGTACGTCCTCCAAGGCAGACTTGCTCTGTTCTCATTTGTTCTTCTGCACATCCACAGTGCTTTCAGTTGTTCTGGCAGTCACGACACGCTCCATCGCCAGCACCAACACTGTTCTCCAAGTGCACTGAGCACTCTCCAACTTTCTCGCTCTATGAGGCAACGCCAACAGATCATGGCTCAGCGCAGGTGTACCTCCCTTCTCCAAGGGACATCGTCTTTGCCCGGACTCCTTTAAAGGGGTCTTGGGCAGCAGATTTGTCCAGTGGGCTCTCTGTTCATTCTTCTGGTGAAGTCCCTTGATGCACACGGTGTCTGACTGTTCGTAGGCCCTGGTCATCCAGTGTGTGCTCCTTCAGCATGTCTGACAGCATGTCTATGCCCTGCCCTGCAACAGGGTCCTTAAAGGGGTCCCTATTTCCTCCTTGATCTTTATAGCTCTGGGAGTTACATCAAGGTCTTTGATCCATCTTGAGTTTGTTTTTGTACATGGGACGAGGTACGGCTCCTGTTTCATTCTTCTACAGATGGAGCTCCAAGTTTGCCAACACCACTTATTGAAGAGGCACTGTCTTTCCAAGTCAATGTTTTCTGGCCATTTGTCCAGGTCAGTTCTCCGTTGGTGGACGAATGAATTTCTCCATTTCCTATTCTGTTCCATTAATTTACGTCTCCATCATTGTTCCAGTTCCAGACTGTCTTGACTACTGTGGCAGTGTAATGGTTTCTGAGGTCCGGTAGAGAGAGGCCTCCTATTTTGTTCCTACGTTCTTTGCTCAACTAAGTCCATGGACGAAGCACACCCACTTGTGTGAACCAATGATGACAATAACAAAATTCAGATATGATGAAGGGAAAAGTATCAGAGTGAAAATTATGAACACCAAATTGGCAGAAGGCTGTGGAGGACACCAGCAGTCCAAAATCCATCGACACCGTCACTAGTCAAATGTACCTGCAGGCACACCCCACAAGCCACAGACAAGAGTCTCAAACAGCCTATCAGATCATTGTAATCTTGATCATGCCGAATAGAACCTGATACTTGGTCAGCTGACCTCCCTATCGACCCAACCTGAATTTGTTCTCAATGCACTCCCTCGCATGTTCCATGACAAAAATTTCTTCTCTGGCTTTTTATATATCGAGGGTCTTCTCTTGCTTACTCCTTATTTGTATTTCTGTGCTTGTATTACTTTATCCTTATCAATTTATTTACATTTCTTATTGTTTCTGTAAGGTCTCCCAGTTGGTGAATCAGAAGGAATGGATGCATAGAGATTATAACTGATGCAAGGGTTTATGGAGGATGTAGGGGTAGGGGATTTCAGGAGTAAACAATGAAGGCAGGAGGGAGAAGGGCACACTAGAGATGACTGTGATTACTCAATTCATTTTAAAGGCGATTTAACCATGGGGGGGATGTTCTGAAACTGCGGTAATGATTGCACAATTCTTCTTGATATGATTGAACTATTGAATTGTATGATATGTGCATTGTGCCAATAAAAATGTTTTAAAAAGTTCTTGGCTTGTGCTGGATCTCTTCCCTCTCCACATAAAGTCCGTAAGTTTCCATTTCTTTAAAGAACAGAGTTGGGATCTGCATCAGAAATGCATTCTTTTAATAGATTGCTTTAGATAGTATTGATATTTTCACAATGTTAAGCCTTCTTTTCCAGGAACATAGAAATCTTTGATTTATGTAAGTCTCTTCTGATATCTTGTAGTACTCTGTGGTTTTCTTTGTACACATCTTTGCATCTCTGCTTAGGTTCATTGCTACTTAGGAATACTTAATTCATTATTTTGCGTGGCTATTATAAATGATAGTGTTTTCTTGATTTATTTTTCAGAGTCTTCATGAGTATACAGAAATGCAAATGATTTTTGTGTATTGATCCAGTACTCTGCCATATTGCTGATGCCAGGGGCTTAATCAATTAATTTCCAACTTTTTTTTTTGTTTGGTGAGTGGGGCTTTTTACACATAAAATCATGTCATCTGTGAATAGTGAGTGTTTTGCTTCTTCTTTGCCAATTTGAATTCATTTGATCTTTCTTTTTCTTCTTTTTAAAATCCTTAGGGGCTCATACAACTCATCAAAATCCATACATATATCAATTGTGTAAAGCATATTTGTACATTTATTGCCCTCATCACTCTAAAAAAATTTGCTCTCCACTTAAGCCCCTGGCATCAGCTCCTTCATGCACTTTTCTGTTGTCTGTCCCCGAGGAAGTTATATGTAGATCCTTGTAATCAGTTCCCCCTTTTCACCGAACCCTCCCTCCACCCTCCCAGTATCGCCACTCTCACCACTGGTCCTGAAGGGATCATCCACCCTGGATTCCCTGTTTCCAGTTCCTGTCTGTACCAGCGTATATTCTCTGGTCTAGCCAGATTTGTAAGGTAGAATTGGGATCATGATAGTGGTAGAGTGAGGAAGCATTTAGGAATTAAAGGAAAGTTGTATGTTTCATCACTGCTACATTGCATCCTGACTGCCTCCTCCCTGTGACCCTTAAGGGGGTGTCCAATTGCCTATAGATGGGCTTTGGGTCTCCACTCTGCACTCCCCCTCATTCACAATGATATGCCTTTTTGTTCTGATGATGCCCGATACCTTCGACACCTCGTGATCACAGACTGGTGTGCTTCTTCCATATGGGCTTTGTTGCTTCTGAGCTAGATGGCCGCTTTTTTACCTCCAAGCCTTTAAGACCCTAAACGCTATATCTTTTGATAGCCGGGCACCATCAGCTTTCTTCACATTTTCTTATTCACCCGCTATGTCTTCGGCCATTGTTGGGCAGGTGAGCATCATAGAATGCCAGTTTAACATAACAAAGTACTCTTGCACTGAGGGAATACTTGAGTGGAGGCCCAATGTCCATCTGCTATCCTAATCCTAAATCTATAAATATAAGCACATAGATTCCCCCATCCTCATATATAAATATATTTACATATGTACATGCTTTTATTTAGGCCTCTTTAAATGCCATTTGCCTCCTAGCTCTTTCCTCTATTTCCTTTTACGTTCCTCTTGTCCCACTATCATGCTCAAGTCTTCATTTGCGTTTCAGTAATTCCTCTACATTCCCCTTGATCACGCTCTACCAGGCCTCCTACACCCTCTTCACCAACCATTTGGATCACATGTTGTTTCCCTAGTCCCTGAGTTTGTTAACACCACTACCTTTCCCCCCACATGCTCTCTCCTATGTCCTCCTGGAATTTTTGGTCCCATTAATTTTCCCCTCCAGATTGTTCAGCCACTCTTATTTACACAGACCTGTGGAGATAATAACATGCACAAAAACAAGACAGAGAAGCAAGTAACAAAATAAAACACCACCACCACCACCAATAAGCCAATGACAAAAAAAACACAAGAAAGAAAAGCTTGTAGTTAGTTCAAGGACTGTTTGTTGGCCTTTAGGAGTGTTTTCCAGTTGAGTCTGTTGGGGCACCAAGCCCTGGCCCCAAAGTCTATTTTTGGTTTTCCTGGGGACTTTGTTGCTGTTTCCCTTGCTGTTTTGTTGCACACCCTTAGTGTTTCACTTCGGGATGGTGGGATCAGATTGGGTGGAATACCCGCACTGTGTCTCCAGTGTTGTTCACTGTAGGTATATGGGTTAGAGGAATGTGTGTCTCAAAGTGGGGCCGTCCGTGTGGTCTTCTCTGTGGATTGGCTATTCTGAGCGGGAATATAGTCCTCAAGGCTTGGTGGGCCAGGATGTGCTCCACTCTCTCTTCCTCCCCCTTCATTTGCTCCCATGTGCTCTGATCAGACATGACTCTCTTCCGTAGCTGCAGGTTCAGTGCTGTCCTCTGAAATAAGTTCTTCTGCGGGGAGGGGCAAGTGTCCACGTGGTTGGGATTGGGACTGAGTCCTCATACCTCTCCACTGGTTCCCTACTCCATGCCAGCATGTGGCATTCACATCTTGGAGCACCGGGTTGAAGTCTGGTCCCTGTTTCCCTGGGGAGATATAAATAATACCCTCCCCTTGAGTGGGATACCCCTGTGCCCCAACTACCCATTTCTTTAAAAAGATTATTTTTCCCCTTTCCCTTCTCCTTTTTACTTGGCTACCATAGGCATCCCTGAGTTTGGTCTGGCCCCTGCCATACTACCTGATCCTCACCCCCGGAATGTTGGTATACAGCTTTTTTCCTATGCCCTTTTGCATTTTTTTTTTAAAGCTTACCTCAGGGGACTCATGTTGTACTTGTCCTTTTGTGCTTGGCTTACTTCGCTTAGCATGATTTCCTCCAGTTCTCCCCATGCAGCCATGTGCTTCATACATTCATCACTGCTTTTTAGCGATACATTATTCTCCATTGTATGTATGTACCACAGTCTTTTAACCCACTCATCAGTTGAAGGAAATTTGGGTTGTTTCCAACTCCTTGCAATTGTGAACTGTGCTGCAGTGAACATTGGAGCACAGATGTATGGCCTTGGTTTGCTTTTTGCCTCTTCTGGGTATATGCCCAGTAGGGGGATTGCTGGGTCATATGGTAGCTCGATTTCCATCTGTTTTAGATATTGCCAGATGGATTTCTATAGTGGCTGTACATAGCTACAGGTCCACCAGCAGCGGATGAGAGTTCCTGTCCCTCCACAGCCCCTCCAACACTTGTTGCTTTCTCATTTTTGAATTGGGATATCTTTGAGGGTATTATGTGGTACCTCATTGTTGTTTTAATTTGCATTTCTCTATGGCCAAATATCGGGAACATTTTCTCATACCGTTTCCCCAAAAGTAAGACATCCCTCAAAATAAGACCTACTTACAGTTTTGTTTTTTGCTGAAATATAAGGCATCCCCCCAAAATAAGACCTAACTGAAAATAAGGCCCCCCTAAAACTACCATAACTCTGGACTGTAGCGGTGTGCGCCACCAGAAACTCACTGCTGGCCGCAGCGCAGCCAGAGCAGACAGGAAGTGCAAGGTCTCTTTTAATAAAACAATGAACAATAAATGTGTACCATATTCTTCTTCATGGAAAGACATCCCCTGAAAATAAGACCTAGCACATCTTTGGGAGCAAAAATTAATATAAGGCACTGTCTTATTTTCAGGGAAACAGAGTATGTTTGTTGGCCATTCAGATTTCTGCCCCTGTGAAACCTCTGTTCAGGTCCTTTGCCCACCTCCCCAGTGGGCAATTAGGTTTTTTTTTTTTCTTTTTGGAAGCTAGCAGTGTATTGTAGATTTTAGTAATAAGGCCTTTGTCTGAGGTGTCATTGCTAAAGATATTTTCCCAGTCCATGGACGCTCTTCTTATGCAATTGGTGAATTCTTTCTATGTACACAGGTGTTTTATCTTCAGTATATCCCATTTGTCAATTTTTGCCTACTCTGTTTGTGTTCTTCCCTATTTCCGATAGCTTATGTATTCTCTGTGCTAAAGTTCTCAAGTTGGTCCCAATTTCCTCATTGATGGCCCTAATAGTTTGGTGTTTAACTTCAAGGTCTGTGATCCACCTTGAGTTTATTCTTAAGCATGGAGTAAGGATCTTATTTCATTTTTCTGCAGGTAGATATCCATTTTTTCCAGCACCACTTGTTAAACAGGGCATCTGCTTCCCATTGTATATTTTTGGGGCCCTTATCAAAGATCAGTTGTCTGTATGCTAATGCTTTTATTTCTGGGGTTTCAGTTCTTTTCCAGTGGTCTGAGTATCTGTCATTGTACCAATACCCAGCGGTTTTGACAACTGTGGCTGTACAGTATGTGCTAAAATCAGGTAAAGCAAGCTCTCCCAGTGTGTCCTTCTTCTTGAGTTCTCTGCTAATTCTGGGCTTCTTCCCTCTCCATATGAAGTTGGTAATCAGATTTTCTATTTCTTTGAAGATGAGGGTAATTGTATCAGGATTGCATTAAACTTATATAGTGCCTTAGGCAGAACTGACATCTTTACTATATTGAGTCTTCCAATCTACGGGGATGGGGTATGCTTCCATTTGCTGAGGTCACTCTTGGTTTCTTGTAATAGTGCTCTGTAGTTTTCCTCATATAGATCTTTTGTTCTTTTAGTCAGGTATATCTCTAGATATTTCCATTTTTGTTTGGCTATTGTGAAGGGTATCACCTTTTTGGTCTTCTCTTCTGTGGTCTTTTCTGATGTGTCTAGCAGTCCGATGGACTTTTGTTTGTTGATCTTGTGTCCTGCCACTCTGCTAAACTCTATTGCTTCAGGTTCTCACCTTGTGGAGATTTTTGGGATTTTCCACATATAAAATCTTATCATCTTCAAATGATAGTTTCACCTCTTCCTTCCCCAGACAAATACCTTTGATGTCTTTTCTTTGCTTTATGTTGCTAGCTAAAACCTCCAGCACGATATTAAATAAGAGTGGGGACAAGGGGCATCGTTGTCTGGTCTCTTTTCAGTAGGACTGTGTTTCTCTTTTCTCCCTTGACTACCTACCATGTTTACTGTTGGTTTTTCATATATAGCTTGTATTGTCATGAGGGACTTTCCTTCCATTCATATCTTCTCAAATGTCTTAAACAGGAATTGGTGTTGGATATTATCTAATGCTTTTTCTGCATCTATCAATATTATGTGGTTCTTATACTTTTTCATGTCTATGTGGCGAATGATACTAATGATCTTTCGTATGTTGAACCATCCCTGCATCCCTGGTATGAATCCCACTTGGTCATGGTGTTCTATGTATGTATGTATGTTTGTATTCTATTGGCCAGTTTTTTGTTAAGGAATTTTGCATCGATGTTCATTAGGGATATTGGTCTGTAGTTCTCGATTCTTGTGGAATCCTTGCCTGGTTTTGGTATCAGAGTTATACTAGCTTCATAGAAGGAGTTTGGGGAGTTTTCCTTCTTTTTCTGTGTTCTGGAAGAGTTTGTGTAGCATTGGTGTTAGTTCTTCCTTAAATGCTTGGTAGAATCCTCCTGTCAAGCCATCTGGCCCAGGGGATATTGTTGTTGGTAATCCCTTGATAACCTTATCTATTTCTTCTATTGCTATGGGTCTGTTGAGATTCTTGACTTCCTTTGGGGATAGTCTAGGGAGGGATTGTTTTTCCACGAATTTGTCCATGTGTTCCAAGTTGTTGAATTTATTGGTTTCCATGACTCCCGACTCATTGATGGAAGAGGCAGGTCCCTCCCTTTTCAGCTGTGATGAGGTCTAGAGCATGACGGTTCTGTAAAGTAACTTGGGCAAGAGAGGTTATTTGTCTTTGTAGAGAGCTAGGGAACTTGAAGCATCAAGGGCCATTTGGAAACGGGTGGCTAGTTTGTCCATTGTTATGGTAGAGTGCCCAAGGGCCTCACCACTGAGTCCTACCACACTGCTAACGAGGTTAAGGAGAGACTTACAATTATAGGGAGAAAAACTGCCCTCTTAGCTCGGCGGCCGTGCACCTCTATGTACTTATCCTGGAACTCGGCTGGAGCGTATATTGTGAGCTGTGGGACTAAAGTGACAGGGAGGCACAAGAGGGTAGAAGTGGCGCTGATATTTAAGTGTTTGGTGAGAGTATGGTTGCACCAGAAGAGAAATCCTTCTGGGGCTGTTATCGGTCCAGATGGGGGTTTGGGTTGTATTACAAAACTGAGAGGATGTATTTGAGTAGCCGAATGGCACTTTCACGTCTTCTGGTTGCATACACAGGGGGACAATTGAAATGGTTATGGGCTGTGCGGTTGTCATGTTAAGTGAGGGTGGCAGGGCAGGGGCCGGTACTGCGGTACTGCCGCTAGGGGAGGGCGTTACAGGGCCGCGCACATGAGGCAGGTGGAAAGGCTGCCTAGTTCAGTAAGGTTGGCGATGGCAAGTCCCTGCTGCAGTAAGGCCAGTCAGGAGAAAGGGGACTCAGAAACTCTGGAAATTTGTTGTTCTTGGGACTGGATGATATGGTGAACGGTGGGTTGAACTTGCACTAGGGATCTCCAAATGACGATCTTGGAGGAGGGAAAGGAGTCCCCTGATCAATGGTACCAGCCACCTTCTACTGGCTTAGTCCATCTATTATCTCAGGGATCTGGGATGGTTAGGGTATATTGGCTTCCTGACCAGTAAAATCGGTGAGATTTGCTAATAGGGTAGGAATGAGCGTGATGGATGGTGCACTTCTTCCAGGGGCAGCCGACGTTCTCATTTTTCCACTGTTCTGCTCAGGCAGGGTAAGAGTTTTGGTCATATAGAAAACATATTGCGTTCTTGGATTCTTGACCTTTATTCGCCCCTTTGAAAGCGGTAAAGGCGGAAAAGTTGAGAAAAAGTGCAGAGGCACACCCAGTGGGGGGGGCAATCAGCGGTAGCAATAATTTTTCCTTCCCCCGTCAGCTTAATACCATGTCCTCACCAACCTCTTGGTTGCATGGTGTAATTTTCGCTTAGAAAAAACCTCCAAGCGAAAGGAGAGGTTATACTAGGCTTGGCTGTCTGGCTTGGTGAGGCGAGTGAGGTGGAGAGACAGAGGACCAGTAGGCTGGGCAGACCACTGGTGGCCATGGTCAGTTTTGGTCACCGGTTTTACCCTGGAAAGACATATCTACGAGTGCAAGCCCGCTACTTTGACTGCCGAGGGGGTAGTGAGGATGACTGTACGGTCCTTCCCACCGAGGCGCCAAAGGTTTGGGTGTTAGCGATTTAATTAATACAGCGACTCCTGGATGTACGGATTTTGGGAGCTCGGGGGAGGCTGGAGAAGGCTCGGAGATAGCGGAATTAGCGTGTTGTCTAAGGTTGTTCAGTAGCTCGAGAGAGTTTGGTAAGCTGCTGATTTATGAGGCCATTGACCCGCTCAACCTTACCTGAAGATTGAGGATGATATGCCGTGTGGAATTTCCAGCAAATGCCCAGTGAGGTGTTTACTGCCTGCTGTACCTTGGATATAAAGGCTGGACCGTTGGCTGACTGGATTGAAGCCGGCTGGCCAAACCATGGGATGATGTCTTGAAGGAGGTGAGCAGCGACTACGTCTGCACTTTCAGAGGAGGTAGGAAAAGCTTCGATCCATCCTGAAAATGTGTTTTGGCATATGAGTGAAGTCTATCTGCCAGTCTTGTCCCAGCAGGTGCCCTCGCATTTGGTGAAGCTGTTTACGAGGGTGTTGAGCTCCTTGGCTATTGGAGAGAGCACACGCATTACACTTTGCATGGACTGTGTTGACCGTGTCCCATAGCCCAGTGGGGTGAAAAATGGGTGTTAGGAATTTATGTAAAGCTTCAGGTCCAATGTGTAGGGAATTGTGTATGTCCGTGATTATGGTTTCTCACTGTAACTTCGGGAGGATGAGTAGGTGGTTTTTGTACACCCACCCTTCTCGCTGAGGAAGATTACAATACTGGGTATTTTCTTGGTCTGTGTATGTTGGGGAGTAGATAGAGGACAGAAAGCATGTTGGACTGGGGATGGGAGAGGGAGCCTGGGTTAACGAGCGGGCAGTACGGTCTGCGAAGGCATTACCTTTAGCTATGGGGTCGCTAGAAGTTTGGTGTCCTCGGCAATGGAGGATAGCTAGCTTTCTGGGTAAAAGGATAGCTTTTAGTAGCTTAGCAGTGAGCCGCCCATTTATAGTCAGGGTTCCTTTCGTGGTAAGGAAACCTCGTTCTTTCTACTACATGCAATGAGTATGAGCAATTTAAAAAGCATATTTGGAACTGGTGTATATGTTGACTAACCGTCCCTTGAATAGGGTGAGGCCCTGTGTGAGGGCAACCAATTCTGCCTGTTGGGAGGTGGTGCCTGAGGGAAGCGAGGCTGCCTCCATTACTTCAGAAGACGTTACCACGCATAAGCCACCTGTCAGCTTCCCAAGTTATCCACTAGGGATCTTCCGTCTACCAACAGGGTGAGCTCGGCGTCTGGCAGAGGTTGATCTGTGAGGTCCGGTCTAGGAGACTGAAAGGTGTGGATAACTTCTACACATGAATGAGTTTGCATGGGGGCCTGTTCAGTAGCAGGGAGAAGAGTAGCCGGGTTAAGCAGGCTGCAGTGAGACAAGATTATCGAGGGGTCTTCCAGAAAAAGTAAGTGGTACAACTGAATACGAGAGGGCCCCAAGTGGGGAAGAGCCTGCTGAGGCAAGAGGTCAGTGAGAGGGTGGGTGGCAAGAACGGTCAGGGGCTGTAGTGAATGGATTTTTCTGGCTTCAATAGTTAATTCAGCAGGGGCCACGAGAGCTCAAAGGCACGGTGGCCACCCACAAACAGTAGGGTCCAACTATTTGGAGAGATAAGCGACTGGGACAGGAGTAGAGCCCATAGGCTGCACTAGGACTCCCAACGCTATCTGTTGTTTTTCATCTACATACAGAAGGAAAGGCCTAGAGGGGTTCGGTAAAGCCAAGGCAGGAGCGGTGCAGAGTGCTTTCTTTAGCACAAGGAAGGCATGGTGTACAATCTGGGGAGTAAGGGGGCCCACGGGGGACTCTTTGGTTGCCTGATATAAGGGTTTGGCCAGGAGTGAAAAGTTAGGGATCCATTGCCTGAAAAATCCCACTAGACCCAGAAAGGATAAGATTTCTGATGCAGACCGGGGAGTAGGGAGAGCCTGAATGGCTTTGATCCTGTCGTACGTGATAGCCCGGTGGGTGGGGCCTATGGACAGGCTAAGGAACGTGACTTCAGTAAGCACTATTTGAGCCTTGGAGGGAGAAACCTTGCAACCCTTGGAGTTCAGGAAGTTTAGTAGGATGGTGGCGGCGGACACATTATCCGACTCAGAGGGGGAGCATAACAACAAGTCATCTACATATTGCAATACAAATGACGAAAGCAGGGGACACTAACAAATCCTTGGCGAGAGCCTGTCCGAACAGATGAGAAGAATCTCGGAAACCCTGTGGGAGGACCAACCAGAAAAGCTGTTGGGATAAATCAGTAACAGGATCATGCCATGTAAACGCAAACAGAAACCGAGAGTCTGGGTGTATAGGAATGGTAAAAAAAAGCATCTTTGAGATCCAGGACGGCACAGTAGGTGGTGCCCGCAGGGATACAGGATAGGAGAGTGTAGGGGTTAGGGACTACAGGAGTGATGGGGACTACTGCAGCATTAATCAGGCGGAGATCCTCCATGAGGCGGTATTGTCCATTAGGCTTTTTTACTGGTAGGAGTGTTACAAGGGGAATTTACCAGCATGAGCAAACCTTGCTTCAATAATCTATCTATTATGGGCTTGAGGCCCAGTTGGTGTGTTCTGGAAATAGGGAACTGTGGTCGGTTGGGGTGAACTTCAGGATTCCTCAGTTTAATTAGTGCCAGGGTATGATGGGAAGCAACCGAGGGGGTGCTTGTGTCCCACACCTCCGGTGATACTTCTGGTAGGCGGGAAATTAACAAGGGGTTGTGGGGTGTGATCCTGACTGTTGAGCATGACCATTAGGAGATTAGAGGAGGTTGAGGGGCTAGAAAAGGAAATAGTAGCCTTTAATTTAGACAAAATGTCTCTGCCTAGTAGCAGGGCTGGGCAAGAGGGGATAGCCAGGAAGGAGTACGAGAATGGAGTTTTATCAAATGTGCAAAAGAGGGGTTGGGTTTGCCTGGGGGTTGAGGGGGACCCATCAATTCCTACTACAGAGGTCTGGGAAGGAAAAGTAGGGCCCAAGTGAGAGGGGAATCACAGAATAGGTAGGCCCTGTATCCACCAAGAAAGAGACGGACTCACCCGCTACCTGGAGCTTGACCCTGGGCTCGGCGAGGGTTACCAGAGTCGAGGAGCCAGCGCCTCTTCAGTCCATGAACCCCAGCAACTCCATACTTTGCAGCTCCGCGTCTGGAATGTCCTTAATCTCGGTGCCTCGGCTTTGCGGGGCCGGGGGCAGAGCCAGGGTTGGGCAGTCCGACTTCCAGTGGCCTGGCCATTTGCACAGCGGGCATGGTTTGGTAGGAGGCCTGGGGTTGGGGCAAGCCTTTGCCCAGTGGCTGTCGTGGCCACATTTGAAGCAGGCTCCTGGCAGTAGGCGCTGGCACCCCTGAGGAGCACGGCGATGGACGGGATTACCTGCCGACCTTAGGGCTGCTACCAGGGCTTGGGAATGGAGGTTAACCATCTGTTGGACCCTCACCTGGCGAGTGGCCTCAGCCGTCTCTTCCCGAACGTTGGAAATTTTAAATGCCATTTTTACCAGATCCTGTATTGGGGTTTCAGGGCCCTCCTCAGCCCTTTTTAGCTTCTTCCTAATGTAAGGGGCCGACTGAGAGATGAAATGGGAGGCTAAACTAGAAGCCCTGCTTTTAGACTCCGGGTCTAGATGAGTGTACTTTGTGAGTGCCTCCTGGAGGTGGTTAAGAAAAAGAGCAGGGTTTTCATCTGCCTTTTGAGTAACTTCTCTTAGTTTGTCATAGTTAACAACCTTGTTGGAGACTGTCTCTAGGCCCCTGAGGAGGTATCTGAGCATGAGATTTCTATGTGGAAGGTCAGACCGCTGGCTGGGCTGGTAATTCCAACCAGGGTCCTCCAGTGAGATGGTGTGCGCCCCAGAGGGACATCTGGATCAATGGTGTGGTCTTTGTCTGCTAGCTGGCGTCCGGCATCGGTCACCCTTGAGCGTTCCTCAGAGGTTAGGGTGGAAGCAAAGATCACTTGGATGTCATGCCAGGTTAAGTCATATGTCTGGGAAATATAGGTGAATTCTTTAATGAACTTGGAGGGGTCTGCCGAGAAGGAGCCCAGGCAGGTTTCTATTTGTGAGAGGTCCTACAGAGAAAAGGGGACATGAACCCGAACGAGTCCCTCCTGGCCTGCGACTTCCCTCAGCGGGCAGAGGGCAGCAGGAGGGCTGTGGGAATGGGTATGAGAGGCAACCGGTGAGGATAGGGGAGAGCTTCGGACAAGCGGTCGGCAGTGCAGAGGGTGGAGGGGACTGGTAAGGCGGCAGGAGCCGCGCTGAGGAGCTCGGGTAGTTCCTCAGGGGGTTGAATGACAGGTTCCTTCTGTGGGGAAGACTGGACTAACATTATTTGGTGGGTGGAGCAATGGCTGCAGAGGTCGGGACAGGAATGCAAGTTCCAAAAAGCCTGCACATAGGGGATTTCAGAATCCTTACCAGTCCTACCCCAGACCAGAGAAATTCTTTAGGACCCAGGCCAACCCTCTGAGGGTTAGTCCAATAGTCGGGAGCGGCTGCCGCTAGACCTACTGCCAACAGCCCGATAAGAGGTAGAGGTAGTATAAGGTAGAGGGGAGAGCAAGATGCAAAAGGCCACCTGTGAGGCAAATGCAGGAGTGGTGGTGAGGGAGAGAAAAAGGGAGGGAGAGAGAGAGGAGGCAAGAGAGCTAGAGCAGAGGCAAGATTTCGGTTTCTGGGTGAGCGGGTCTAGGCAGGAGGCACCCAGGTGAGTCCTGCCTAGGACAGCAGCAAAGGAGGGAGGGAGATGGATTGGCAAGACGTCTCAAAGACAATCACTCTCCTGAGACCCCTGGGGTCTAAGGAAGAATTCCAGGCATGGCCATGTCTCGGAATGGGAAAACTCCAGTGGTGGAGCTCGAGAAACCGAAACCAAGCTTGAAGAGATAGGAAAGGAATGCAGTTAAAGGAGACTCACCAGGGCGGCTGCGGGTTGGTCTTGAACGCGCTTGAGAGTTGAGGTGAAGCGCTGCGCCCGAAGGTCCTGAAGACTTTGGGGGAGAAGGGGAGGCTCTCGAGGGTGACCCCCAAGGAAGGGGGGAGCCACACTCCCTCCTGGGTTTCAGCACCAAGAATGTAAGGTTTGTTGGGGCGCGAAACAGAACCAAAGATCCAATTGGCAAAGTTTTAGAAGGAGGCTTTATTGAGAAAATTGCGGGCGGGTTCAGCAGCTCAGGTATTGAGCTATTGAAACCGCGCAGTGGGGAGTTCTGGCTGTGTTTTTATACCCCCTGCTGGCAGGCACAGCTGGAGAGGACATGCTCGCATAGATAGGGGTTTCACATGGGAAGCGATCATCAAACTTATCTATAGGTCAGGGACCGGTGGAGCACACATATCTTCAAAGAACATCCTGGTTCCGGGGATGTTTGGTTCTCAGAACTTGCGGTTTTCAGCGAGGTGAGGGGAGGCCAGCAAGGGGTGAGTTCTGAGAGCTAAGATGGAGGCGCTAGACTCAAAATGGAGTCCCTTGTGCCAAGACCAGGCAGTCTGGTTCCCATTTGCAAGGGAAATTCTGTTTTGCTCTGTTGAGTGAGAAAATTCTGGCCACTGGTTTTTCACATATGACCTTTGTTGTGTTGAATACTATTGGATCTCTACCATATGCCAACTCTTGGAATGGGTGATGCCCAACATTGATTTTGGTAGTTATTCTGCGTACTTCTATCTTCTTTGACTGCTCATGTTGCTTGATCTTTATTCTTTTGCCCAGAAAGTCCTTCATTACTGAAACTTCAGGCTTCAATTTCTTCAGTTCTTTCAGCTTGAGAAATACCAGGTGTGTCCCTCCTTTCTGGTTTTCTAACTCCAGGGATTTCGCACATCCCATCCTTGGACCACTGTTTCAAATTGCCTGTCCAGTTCTTGAACTTAATTTCTTCCTTTTGGTTTAGCAACTCGATGTTCAAGACCAAGTTTGAGAGTCTCTTTTGACATCCTTTTTGGGTCTTTCTTTCCTGGCTTTTTAATAACCTGGTTTCTTGTATGTTATCTTTGATATCCCACAACATGCTGGCTTTTGGTCATCAGTGTTTAATGCATTAAATCTATCCTTGAGATAGCCTAAGGCGGGGTATATTCAGGTTGTATCTTGGCTCTGATGAACCTGTTTTAATTTCTCCAGCTTCAACCTGAATTTACCAATGAGATGGTCTGTTCCACAGTTGGCCTCTAGCCGTGTTCTGTGATCTTCCTGCATTTGGCATCATTGCATGTATGGCTTGAGTCTGAAGAGGAATTTATGGACTAGTATCGGATATATCAAACTTATGGACTGCATCTGGACTGGGCTGGGCTGCTTTATTGATGCATAATTACTTCTTGATATAACATTCTCTTACACATATATATGAGTGTCTCTGGATTTGTTTCTCTATTCAACTCAGACTAACACAATAATAAACGGGGGGTGGGGATTGAATTTGCCAAGGATTTCATTTGGCTTGGTTTCACAATCAATACCTATAGAAACAGCAGGTAGGAAATTAAAGGACATATTGCACTGGGCAGATAGGCTGCACAGGAACCTTTAAGATGTTGTTGAAGAGCAACAACATCGCTAAGGTGCACCCAATCTAAACATGTTTTGCTTTTTCCTAATCATCTCATGTGCAAGTGAAAAGCTAGACTGTTAATAAGGCTACTGGAAAATGGATGCATTTGAGTTATTTAGTGAATAAAATTACACATATCATGAACTGTCAGAACAACAAACAAATCTGTCTTAAAGGAAGTATAACTAGCATGCACCTTAGAAACAAGGAATTTGAGACTTTCTCTCATGTACTTTGGGCATGTTGTCAGGAGGAGCAAGTTCCTGGAGAAAGGACATCATGCTTGGTAGAATAGGGGCAGGCAGTCAGATGCAGACCTTTGATGGCATGGACTGGCCAGTGGCTGCAGCAACAGGCTCCGACCTAGCAATGGTTGTGAGAGTGGGGCAGGCCGTGAGACCGGGCGTCTCGAGGAGTGGGGGCCCGTTCCATGGCACCTGACACTTCTTCAAGAAGTGCTGGGGTGCTGTGGGATAGGCTGGGAAGCCAACCACATGTCAGCATTGCCCAGAAGCACGAGGGCACCTGCCTGGCCTGGGAACGATTTAGTCTCAACGTCCATAAGGAGCTCCACTCTGTCCTGTGTAGTAGGGTTGCTATGGGGCACAAGGTTTTGGTATAACTCTTTTTAAATGTTTTTATTTTACTGGGGGCTCTTATAGCTTTTATAACAATCCATACATCAATTGTATCATACGTATTTGCACATCACCACCATTTTCTAAACATTTACTTTCTACTGAGCCCTTGGTATCAGCTTTTTAAACTCCCCCTCTCCCCACCCGCCATCCCTTGACTGATAATTATTTTCATATCTTACACCGACCGATGTCCCCCTTCTTCCACGGTCTGTTGTCCATCCCCCTGGGAGGGAGTATGTGGTTATGTATTGATCATTGCGATCAGTTCACCCTTCCTCCCCTTCTCTCCCCACCTTCACCCTACCCTCCTGCTATCACTACTCCCATTCCTGTTCCTGGATTCCATGTGTCCTGAGCTCTTATCTCTTGTTTGTACCTGTGCACACGCTCTGGTCTAGCCCGCATTGAAAGGTAGGGCTGAGGTCATGATAGTCGGGGCTGAGGAAGCCTCAAGGAACCAGAGGAATATGTTATGTTTTATCAGTGCTATACTGAGCCCTGGTTGACTCATACTTTCCTTGTGACCTTTCTGTGAGGGGATGTCCCATTGTCTACAGATGGGGTTTGGGTCTCTGCTCTGACCCTCCCCCCCCTTGTTCTCAACAATATGTTTTTTGTTTGTTTGTTTTGGATCTTCTGATGCCTGTTACCCCATCCCGTTGACACCTCATGATCGCACAGGCTGATGTGCTTCTTCCATGTGGGCTTGTCTTCCATGTCCGCTAGATGGCTGCTTACTTAACTTCAAGCCTTTAAGACCCAAGAGGCTATATCTTTTGATAGCCAGGCACCATCCACATTCTTCACCACATTTGTTTATGCACCCATTTTGTCTTCAGCAATTGTGCTGGGAGGGTGAGCATCACAGAATGCCAGTTTGTTAAAATAAAGTATTCTTGCATTGAGGGAGGATTGGTATAACTCATATCAGTTTTAGAAATTTTGAGTTTTTAGAAATGAAATAGATGTTATTGTCCTCTGATTGAAAACCAAGAGAAAATGAAGTTTAGTCTGATCTTTTATTGTTTCAACACAATAGACTAGTTGCCAGGCGATCTGTATGATTTACAAAATGTGGTCTAAGAATTGTTAACTTAAAATTGAAAATGCACACAGTTAAGTTAGCTTTACCAAAATGAGATCATTTCCTTCTTGGGGGTGGGGTAAAAATGGAGAAAATGCCACATAGATTTGCACCCATCTCCCAGGTGAAAAGACTGAAACAGAACAATAAGCAGGTGAAGTTCGGACCTGCACACACAATCCTGGCTACTGCCATTTCCCACCACAAATTTAAAGTAAAACAGAGATCTCTTTCCAAATGATGTCTCCTTTCAAAGCAGTTTTTCTCTAAACCATTTAATACCTTGATTTTCTGATTTCAGAAAAGCCTGGCTTCTGTACTTTTTCTACTTGAATGGCCCGATAGCTGCCCCGCCCCGCCCCCCCCCCCCTCCGTGTGTGCAGGGCCAGAGGTAGGCAGCCAGCCTGGAGCAGTTGACAGAGTAAGCTGTGGTCTCAGGAGGGGTGGGGCTCTCTGGGGCCAGCCATTTAGTCCGCATCTCCACGCTTCTCCCGGCGAGTGCTGGACGGTATTAACCAGCAACTAGACGTTCAGCACAATCAGCTTGTGGAGCTGGTAGAGAAAGGTGTTCTTCCCGCGGTTTCCCTCCTGGTCGGCCTGCTCCATGACTAGTTTGGGGTCAACCTAAGAGACAGGCCAAGTGTCCGTCAGGTGCACCTGCTACAGGACTCACGTAAGACCTGAGTTGGCATATTACCGAAGCTCCCATGCTACCGCTAGGGCTCACCTCTATCAGGCCTCACATGTGCCCATCACAACACAGAACAAAACCAACAAACAAATCTTAGGAGGCACACAAAATGTAAGATTTCAGAAAACTTTTTCTGAATTTCCCAAGAGCGTTGGCACCATGCCCACGTGCCGCCTTCCCCCATTGCTCTCGTTGCTGAGTGCCAGCACAACCACCCCACCCCTGCTTGGCTTCCTAAACCCCCTGGCAGGATGACTAAGGTGCCTGGTGGGCTGCAGTCCGCCCAGCCAATGTCAGGCTGGGGCTTGGGGCCAATAGTCCTCCCGGTCCTGCCCCCAGCCCACTTAAGTCCTGAGCCCGTGTGCCCACCAGGGGACCCATCTCCCCTCAGGTTCTCAGGGTGGTGCCCTGCTTCCTACTCACCTGATTCCAATCATAAGGATTTTCATGCCATTTAGGGGCAATCCTCTCTCTTGGCTTCAAATGACAGAACAAGCTAAAATTTAACAACAAAAACCAGATTCTCTTAGATATACATTAGTAATGAAAACATGAATTTTTAAATTCAAGTATTTATTTTCCCTCAGAATTATAACTATAGTACACTTTTTAAAGGCCAATTTTATAGAGTTGTAAGAGAATATTTTAATCCAAAGCACATTCAAAATGGGGTCAATGCCCCAGTACTGGTTTGGTGAATTCCTGCCTCAGGTTTGTGAGATAAAACAAGACTTCCAACCCTTCTTGAGATAGATCACCCACTGTGGAAGGCAGACTGGAAACCCTGGTCGTTTGAAGAGATCTGAAGTCTTCTCTAACAACACTGAACAGAAAGTCAAAACAAGCATTTCCAGGCTCCTGAGACCAACCACAGGCAGGCACGCTCAGAAGCATTTTCTGGTGAGGAATGCTGAGCTGTGGGCACCAGCAGCAGGGCCTTGCCAGGCTGCTCCCATCCCACCCACTCACCAGCTCAGGCCAGCACTGAGTTGGGTCAGCAGGGAGGGGAGCCACGGACACCAGCATCCATACTTCCTCGGGGATCTGATGCCCTGTGCACCCCGTGTCAGAAATGGTAGGTAGCAGAAGACAGATGAGCCAAGTCACAGCTCAACTAGTCATAGGTGTGGTCCCACCAGGGGTGACCCTGCATCCCCAGAGTGGGCTGGGAAAGTGAGGGTTAACCAAAATGAGACCGGCTCCCCACAGCCCAGGGTGGGAGGCTGCGTGCACATGCAGGCACACACAGCACAGGAGAGGCTTGGACGCGGTGCCAACAGTACAGGCAGGAAAGAGTGACCAGGGGCCTGAGCCTGGCTCAGAGTGCAGCTGAGGGCTTGTCCACCCGGGCACTTCTAAAGACTGTGAACGGAATGAGCACCAAACACTGCAGGCACACAGACAGACAGCCCCAAAGAAGCAAGGTGAACCGATGAGAATTAGAGCAACCGTGGGAAGGCCAATTCTGCAGTTTAAATCCAGATGCCACTTACTACAATACAGCAAAACAAAGTCACAACACCCTCCCAGGTGGGGAACAACAAAAACCCTGTATTGTTATACTACATTATCCAAACATGCCAATTTCAGCAAAAACGATGATGTGTAAAGACACAGGGTGGCTCGAGTCCTACTCAAACGGGAAAACAGTCCACAGAAATGGGAGCCTTTCCAAGTGCCTACTCTAAGGATGGAGAGAAAATTAAAGGCAGATTCAGTGTCAAGTGCTCATATAACATCAGGAAAAATGGAAAATCATTTAAAAGAGTCAGATGGAAATGTGGGTTAGAAAGTATACTGACTAAGCGTGGAAAATCTCAGGGAAGCAACACCGGCAGATCTGAGAGGATGGAAACCTGAAGACCAGAGAACGCCCTGGAGGAGAGTGGCCGGCGCCTCGGACCAGCACAGCGGGATGGCCACACATTTTATCAGTCTGTGTGATGGAACCCCCAAAGCAGTGGGAGGAAAAAAGTCTTGGAGAAAGGGTGGCCAGAGACTTCCAAAAGTAGATTTAAACACATGTGTTTGGCTGGGTTCGCCAGAGAAGCAAAAACCGTGATACTTACCTACGTATAAGAAATTGCTATCAAGAGAGCAGTGCAGACAGTACAGAGTAGGCAGGCTCAGTCTAGCCCCAGCCCATGGGCCAGATGCTGAGCTGGAGACCCTTGCCAACGCACACAGCTGCCAGGGCCCACAAGCCAGGAAGCAGGTTGGTGGAGGCTCCATGAATGAATGCTGTCTGGCCAGCAGGTTAACATGGCAGGCCATTTTTCCAAGTACCAAGAAGCCAGATGCAGGATCCAGGTGAGCAGGAAAAAGGGAAGGGGGCTCTCCGCAGTGTCTGTATGTGTGATGTAGTCCACATCCCAACATGACATCACCAGGTTGACCTGGGTAAGGGGTGATTTTCCACCTCCACCCTCATCTCTCCACAATTGTTTGGCTGTTCACCAATTCCATCATAGAGTTGCTTACATTGCTGAGTCACATCATGGGGGAGGCTTCAACTGCCAAACTCCTGAGAATCCTGGCCCAGTCAAGTTGACACACAACCTAACTATCACAACACTCATGCATATTCAGATCTGAGAATCTCAATTTACCTGAAACAGAATGAAACAGAGATCCACATCTAGCTACATCATCATCAACCTGTCAAATGACAAAGATAAGGAGGACCTTAAAAACAGATAACCTCAGTAAGATTATCCACTGGCTTCTCCTTGGAGGCACTGGAGCCAGAAGGAAGCAGAATGACATATTCCAAGTGCTCAAACCAACAATTCTCTATCCAGCAAAGCTACCCAGCCAAATGAAGGTGGGAGAAAGACGGAACACCGCTGAGAGAACCAGCCCACTACGGGAAGCCTGAACAAAGTCCTTCCATGGGAAAGACCCTGACCTTGGAGAGTGAAGGGAAAGCACCAGAACAGTGCATGTACAGGTTTACCATCTAAGACTAAAATTGCTTCATGTTTACTTCTCTTCATCTCTTTAAGGAAATAAGGTATCTCTAAAGCAGCAATGGTTGACACTGCATCACTGGGCTTATAATATACAGATGTAATAAAATGGCAATAACAGGACAAAACCCCAGATCAGGCCGCTACATCTAGATCCCCTATAAGACAGAGTGAACTACTCCGTAGGGTTTCCAGGTTGTAAATCTTTATGGAAGCAGACAACTTTATCTTTCTCCTGAGGAGTAGCTGGTGGGCTCCAACTCTCAACTCTGTCAGTAGCAGCCCAACGCATACCAAGGCTCTTCATAACCAGACAGAGGGAGGGGAAGCACAGCTGTGTTGGAGGAAAGCTGAGTTGTTGTAGTTGTTAGGTGCTGTCGAGTCAGTTCCGATCCACAGCGACCCGTGCACAACAGAACGAAACGTCATCTCCTCCCGTGCCGTCCTCACAACTGTTCCTAGGCTTGAACCCACTGTGGCGGCCACTGTGTCCACCCATCTCCTCGAGGGCTGCCTTCGTTTTCACTGCCCCTCCACTGTACCAAGCACTAGACCGTGTCCTTCTTCAGGGACTGGTGCCATGCTTGCCTCTAAGGAGCACTCTGGCCACACTTCTTCCCAGAAAGATAGATCTGTGGGTCTTTTTGGCAGTCCCAATATTCTTCACCGGTACCACCATTCAAATGCATCAATACTTCTACAGTCTTCTTTATTCAATGTCCAACTTTCATAAGCATATGAAAATACCATGGCTTTTGTCAGGTATACTTTAGTCTCCAAAGAAACATCCTTGCTTGTGACACTCCAAAGGGGTCTTGTGCAGCAGATTTACCTAATGCAATACTTCTTTTTTTAAATGTACTTTTTCCCCCCAACAGTTTAATTGGCACATAATTTACATATCATACAACTGAATAGTTCAATCATTCAATTATATCAAGGGGAATTGAACAATCACCACCCTATCAATCTTAGAGCATTCCCCACCCCCAAGCCCCATGGTTAAATCACCATTTGAGTTGTGTTATCATGAAGAGTTCTAGTGTCCCCCCTCTCCCTTCACTGTTTACTCCCCAAATCCCCTTTCCCTCCCTATCGCCCACCCCCACCCCAAATTCCCTCTAACACCTGTATCAGTTATTATCATCATGCCTCCAACTCCTCCCGTGCTTCACTGCTGGGAAACCCAACAGAAAATGGCCGCTTGTTAGAATACAAGCCTTTAATACCCCAGACACTAATCTGATTGACAGCCAGGCACCATCTGCTTTCTCCACCACCCTTTGCTGTAGCGCCCTTATCGTTAGTGTTCATTTCATGACGGTGAGTATCAAGTAGGGCCATGATTTCACAACTGACTGTTCTTAAATCAGAGCTAGGATTCAGTGCAAGCCCAGAACTCATCCAGGAACCATGTGGGGTTTTGGGCTTTTTAATTTGCCTTAACTTGGGAGTTAATACATGTCATATCATTCCATAGTCAATCAAGTGAAACATAATTGTACAATTGCTTCCATAATCCATTCCTGGGCTTCTTGACGTCATCTTATCTCTACTCCAGCCCTTTATATCATTACTCCTTCCCCCAAACGCTTTTTTCTTTTCCTGTAGTCTCAAAGTCCCTGGGTTTGATTTACCAAGCACTAGAGAAACAAATAACAGAGCCTCAAGAAGTGACCCCCAGTGGCTGCGCACCTTTTGATCGCTTGACTGCTGCTTCCATGAGCAGACTGTGGATCCAAGTACGGTCAAAATCCTTGACAATTTCAACCTTTTCTCCACGTATCATGATGCTACCTACTGGTCCAGATGTGGGGATTTCGTTCTCCTTCACATTGAGTTATAACCCTTACTGAGCGTTACAATCCTTGCTCTTCCCAGCAAGTGCTTCAATTCCTCCTCATGAAACTTTCAGCAAGCAAGGCTGTCTCGTATACTTATTTCAGGTTGTTAATAGGCCTTCTTCCAATCCTGATGTCAAATGCTTCCAGTTTCTCTAATGATTTGTTCAGCATGCAGATCGAAAGTAGTCCCTACTTCTGTTCACACAACTGCCTGTTATACATAGTTTACTGAAATTAATCGGTATTTGCTTACTATAATTGAGTTCAAGCCAAGATGCAAATCTAGTACTGGTGGCGCAGGAGGGGAGCCCTCAGCTAACTGAAAGGCCGGCACTGCAAGGCCATCTCCTCCCTGTGGGAGAAAGATGTGCAGTCTGCTTCTGTAAGGCCTGGAGCCTCACGGGCAGCTCGACTCTGTCCTGTAAGGTCACTATGAGTGAGTCACCAAGAGTTGTGGGTGCATTTGAGGAATCATGGGCTCAACAAAACAATACCATGGGATGAGAGAAATATTGTAAAACTAGGTGGTAGTGATAGCTGCAAAAACTGTATATGCTTTTAAAATTCACTGTTAAACCAAAAAAACCCACATAGTCTGCAGCCAAAGTCAAGACACAGTCAGTCACCTTGTAGAGGAAGTGATAGAGGCTGTAAGTGGACACCAAGGTGCTTCTGGGCACTGGCCACTTTGTACCTGGCTCTGGCACAGATCCGGCAGCCACAGAGATGTGTCCATTGTGTAAACATGCACTGGACTGTGGCACTCTGTGCATGTTACACTCCCCCCAGGAATGTCCATGGGAGCAGAGGAACGGAACAAGTCCATAAGGAGATGCCTGTTTCCCAGCAAGCAGTGTAGGCTCTGTGGACAAGGATGTACCTACTGCTAACCTGGCAGAACCAGCTGAGAGGGGATGGAGTACTGGGTTGCTCCAGGCTTCTCGCCGTCTCTGGCACCCTCCAGGCAGACCTGTGTAGGCTACGTCAATGGGTGTCCCACCATGAAGAGAGGAGGAGAGGGAGGGGGAGGGCCCAGCTCCTGTAAGGCATCCTCCTAGCCTGCAGGCCTCCACTCCTGCTCCCAACCCACTGTGTATCCAGGTGGCTTCCAGGTGCCGAACCTCTACTTGGTGAAATGGGCCCAATGTTGAGAGTGCCCTTTGCTTCTTGCCTGGATCCTGACAGGCACAGGGACAAAAGTGGTGCTCCCCAGATAAAAGCATTGCCTAGATCAGTGGTTCTCAATCTTCCAAATGCCTCAACCCTTTAATATAGTTCCTCATGTTGTGGTGACCCACCCTCACCCCCACCCACCATAAAATTATTTTCGTTGCTACTTCATCACTGTAATTTTGCTACTGTTATGAATCAGGTGACCCCTGTGAAAGGACTGTTTGACCCCTAAAGGGGTCATGACCCACAAGTTGAGAACCATTGTCCTAGATGCTGCCCTGGGCACTGGAATTCCACTCCAATGTTACTATTTCCAAAACAATTCTAAGCCTTCACAAGATAGCTAAGGAAGCTGAGTGGGAGGAAACTTACCTTAGAAGTTTCTGCCGGGCATTATCCTGGAGCTGAGCAATTCGCTCTGGCCCGAGATATTTAGATCCATTTGGTCCATCACATATTAGCTTGTTGATAGCTGCCCTAAGGATATTAATCTGTAGACAAACGACAACATTAATACTCAGATGGTTCCATTCTAAGCTGATGAAATGTGAGTTTCACCTCATGTTTAAATACTTCATGCACATTCACTTAGTAGAAGTAGCCTCAGAACCCCATTAAGTTCAGGGGACAGGGACGCGGGGAGTGTGTGTGTGTGGGGGTGTGTGTGTGAAGCCAAGCAACGTTAGCCCTAGACTGATTTCCATGAAGCTGAGTTAAGATACACTCCACTCTCTGCAACCTTTTTACCCATCTGACACCAGCTGCCTCTTAGTCGGCACAGCACTCTCCACTTCTCTCCAGGGTTCCACACTCTGTGGCCAGGGCCACACAACTCCCAGAGGTCTTATTGCCAAGTGGTTTCTTAAGGACGTTACAGGGGGCAGAAGGAGCAGGCTCCCTCTTTGGGTGCAGGCTCCCTCTTTGGGTGCAGGGCAGCTTACCCAGCTCCTGTCACCATGCAAGCAAGCAGACCCTATTCTGCTGTGCAGGGCTCCTCTGGGCCCCTCGGGGCAGACCTCTCTGCCTCTGGTCATTACCCTTGCCCTCAATATTGGCGCAGGGCTCCTCTGGGGACCGTGTCTACCAGCTCTGCCGCTGGATCCCTCCCAGGCCTCTGTCCTGGTTGTTACAGCTCTCTTCAAAGGCTCCTGGGCTCCTCTTCCTCTGCAGCTTCTCTCACTTTGCTTCCTTTTGCGTCCCGTTTGCAAAACCTTTGAGGGCTTAGCTGCACATGTACACAAACCCTTCACTGGTTTCAAGACGTTTGTAGTCTCATTCTTTATGAGGTTTAGGTCTACGGGTCATGACCATGCATAGTCATGTCATCTATCAACTACCCCAGGACCGTGCAGAACAGCCCTTCATCCTCACAGGGCCCCTGTGCAAGCCCCTTGCACTCAGCCCCCCTCCTATTCAGTAAGATTCAGTCAGACTGCCACCTTCCTTCACTGTACTAGGCACAGCACATCCACCCGTTAAAGGGCACCCTGGCAGTTTCTAGATTCTAGAAACTCTGACTAAAAGGTGTTGTAAACATTTCCAGCAGCAGACTTTGTTTGAACGTACGTTTCAGGTCACTTACAGAGATACCTAGGCATTGGATTTCTGTAGCACTGAACTCTATAAAAAACCCTGCTAGACTATCTTCCAAAATGGCAGGGCCACTTTGTGTTCCCACCAGCCATCAAGCAGAGTCCCCATCTCTCTGCATTTGGGCCAGTGTTTGTTATTGTCCGTTTTTTTGACTTGGGCCATTCTGAAGGCCTCGTGAAGCGTGACCTCCCCAAAGTAGAGCCAACCTGGATGTGGGTCGGGGAAAGAAGTCAGGATCTTCCCTTGGTATGGGGCATGGCTCAAGATGCAAAGAAAAAGCTGAAAACATCCATTCATAACTGAAGTGTTAAATATACAATGCATGACTCTAGGAAAACTGGAAATCATCAAAAATAAAATGACATATAAAAATTGATATCCTGGACATTAGTGAGGTGAAATCGACTGGTATTAGTCATTTTTTAAGTCAGACAATAATATCATTTACTTGCCAAAAACCAAACTCACTGTCACTGAGTTGACGCTGAGGCACAGTGACCCTATAGGACAGAATAGAGCTGCCCCTGTGGATTTCCGAGACTGTAACTCTTTACAGGAGTAGAAAGGCCAGTCTTTCTCCCAAGAAGCAGCTGGTGGTTTGAAACTGCCGACCTTGTGGATCAAAATGCAATGATTTAACCACTATACCACCAGGGCTCCTAGCTTATTTGCCAAGAATGGAGAATTTAGAAGGAACAGCATCACATCCATTGTCAAAATAACACTTCAAGATCTATCTTGAAGTGTATTGCCGTCTGTGATAGCATATGTGATAGCATAACGTCTATGGATGTACAACTAAGCTCAGTTACTATCACTATTATTAAACTTCACACTAGTGATGAAGAAACTGAAGAATTCTACCAACCTATTCGGTCTGAAATGAATCAAACATACCACTGGGAAGCACTGATGATTACTGGTGATTGGAAAGCAAAAATTGGGACAAACAGAAAAGATCTGCAATTGAAAAATATGGCGTTGGTGATAGAAAGGAAGCTGGAGAGCACATGGTAGAATTTGCAAGACCACCTACTTCTTCATTGCAAATGCCCGTTTTACAACAACGTAAGTGGTGACTATGGACATGGACGTCTCCAGATGTGACTATCAGTGAGGAAAGAGGAGCTCTGGTGGCACAGTGGTTACAAAATTGGGCTGCTAACCGTGAGGTCGGCAGTTTGAAACCACCACCGACTATAGAGGGAGGCGCCCTCCTCCCTCCAAGAGTTAGTCTCAGAAACACACAAGGGGCAGTTCTACTCTGTTCCATAGAGTGGTTATGAGTCAGATTCAACTCAATGTCAGGGAGTGTGATTTTGGTTTGGTGGAAAGCAATGATGGAGACACTCAATACCATCAGCCTCAACAGGGGCTGACTGTGGAACAGGTCATCAATCACTCACAAGTTCAGGTTGGAGCTGGACAAAATTAAAACAAGATTCCAGAGTCAAAATACAACCTTGAGTCTATTCCACTTGAATTCTCAGAACATCTCAAGTACAGATTTGACTCACTAAAGATCTGATGAGCTGTGGATGACATCAAGAACATCATACAATTAGAAGACAAACTTCATTTAAAAAACAGGAAAGAAAGAAAAGATCAAAGTGGATGCAGGATCGACTCTAAAACTTGCTCTTAGATGCACAGGGCCTAATGCAAATGGAAGAAATAATAAAATAAAATCGCTGAATAGAAAATTCCAAAGGACAGCTCAAGAAGATAATGCATTATAATTAACTGTGCAAAGACCTGGAATTAGAAAGACAAAAAGGATGCGCACAGGCAGCATTTCACAAGCTGAAAGAACTGAAGAAACAAGTCCAGCCTCAAGGTGAAATACTGAAGGACTGAAACAAGAAACATTGAATGCAGGACACTTTACGAGTCACTGTATCAAACAGAAATAGATGACATCCAGCCGTTTCAAGAGATAGCAGTTTGAAGAACAAGAGGAATTGAAGGAAGAAGTCCAGGCTGCACTGAAGGCACTGGTCCAAAACAAGGCTCTAAGAATTGATGGAATATCAACTGAAATGTTTCTGCGCTCCAATGAAGTACCGGAAGGACTTCCTCATCTCTGCCAAAAAATCTGTAAGACAGCTACCTGGCCAACCAACTGGAAGAGGTCTCTATTTGTGCCCATTCCAAAGAAAGGTGACCAACAGAATGTGGAAATAATTGAACAATCTCATAAATATCAAATTCAAGTAAATTGTGCTGAAGGTAAGTCAGAAATGGTTGCAGCAGTACATCAACAGGGAGCTGCTAAACATACAAAATCAAATTCTGAAGAGGATGTGACACGAGGATTGTCGTGGTTGATATCACGTGGATCCTGGCTGAAGGCAGAAAGAAACAGAAAGATGTTCACTTGTGTTTCACTGACTATGCAAAGCCATTCCATTATGCAGATCATAACAAACTTTGAATAACATTGCAAAAAATGACAAGTAGAGACCACTTTATGCATGCAAAACCTGGACCAGGAGGCAGTCTTTGGAACCAGATAAAGGACTGCTGCATGGTTTAAAATCAGGAACGGTGTGCATCAGGGTTGAATCCTTTCACCATCCTTCTTCAGTCTGTCTGATGAGCAGAGACTCCAAGGAGCTGGGCCACACCATAAGAGTATGACTTCAGGGTTAGAGACGACCATACAAACTTGCTTGTTGAAAGTGAAAAAGACAGGAAGGACTTACAGATGAATGAACATCAAAGACTACGTCCTTCAGGATGAACTGCAATTCCATGTAAAGAGAGCCAAGCTCTTCACAACTGGAAGACAAGCGGTCTTATGATAAAATGAGACAAGTCTGCAGCTGTCGAGGATTTCCCACTGCTTGGACTCACAATCATGCATGAGAGACATGCTGCAAAAAGCCTGTCAAAAGACAGGCTGCATTACACAAATGTGCGGCACGGGGCCTCTCTAAAAGGATTACGGTGTGTCTGACCCAAGCCAAGGTATCTTTAATCTCCTCTTATGCAAATCAAAGTTGGACAATGAATAAGCAAGACCAGACAAGAATTGATTTGAATTATGGTGTTGGAGAAAAATATTAATGCTATGACTGCCAGAAGAATAAACCATTCCTACAAGTGCAGTCAGAGTGCTTCTTAGGAGCAGAGGGGCATCGGTACAGAGGAAAACTGTCAAGGAGATGGTGCAGGGCTAGGCCATCAAGAGGGTCGCTATGAGCTGTAACTGATTCAAGGGCACCTAAAAACAGGTATGCAGTGGTATCTCAGCGTGCTTTTTAATTAATTCACTTTTCCCTAATGATATATGGTGTCGAGGATGTTTTCATACCTATTTAAACTTTTACCCTTATTACTGAGTTTTAAGAATTCATCACATGTGAAAATTACATATGCAGGGGTACCCCCCCAAAAAAACTGGATTTTTTTTCAACACTCTATATTTAATTTTTTTTTTTTTACAAAACAACCCTATCACCGTCAAAGTACTATCCATTACACTGACATTTGTCAAATCTGCAATTCCATTCTTGGGAACATTTTTCAAACTCATCCGTTTGGATGGTTGACAGTCTCTCCATTTTTTTTTTTTCTTCACGCCTTCTACATCATCAAATCAGTCCTTTCATGTCCCTCATTTGTGGAAACAAAAAAGTCGCACAGGGCAAGGTCAGGTGAGTAAGGTGTTTGGGGCAAGAAAGGCATGATGTTTTCTGCCCCCAAACTGACAAGCTCAGATGGCTATGTGAGTAGGCGCATTGTCCCCCATCTGCCACAAATCAGGCCTTTTCTGTCACACAGTATTGATTAATAGTCTGACCTGGTAGAACAAACTCCAAATGCACTATCCCCCTCATCAAAAAATCAAATGAGCATCATCTTGATCTGTGATTTCACTTGATGAGCTTTTATTGGGTGAGTTGATGATGGCGTCTTCCACTGGCTTATCTAATGTTTGATTTGGGGGTCTTCAGTGTAGCACCGTGTTTCCTCACCAGTAATGACCTTGAAAAAAAAGGTCTGGATTGCTTTGGAGCTGTTCTTCAAAGCAGGCATCTTTCCACTTGACATTCCTTTTGCTGGTCAGTCAGAACCCAAGGTACAAATTTCTAAGCAAGCCTTCTCATTTCCAAATCTTCTGTTAAAATTCGCTGAATTGAGCTCCAAGATAGTCCAGATAACTTCCCCAGCTCTTCAATGGTCTCTCATCAGTCTTTGAGAACAAGTGCACATTTTTTTTGACATTTTCATCAATTTGGGAAGTTGATGGACATCCAGAATGAGGTTTGTCATCATTTGACATTTCACCTTTTTTGAAACAAGAAAACCACCCATACACTTGAATTTTTCCCATAGTGCTGTGTTCAACATCACAAGTTTCTGTGGCATTTTTCCTGAGCAGGAAACAAAATTTCACAGGCACACACTCTTCTCTTAAACCAGCCATCCCCCCAAAAGAGGTTCAAGCGAATGGTTTTTATCACTGTGACCAGAGAGAACCTTCCCAAAAGACGCCTGGGTGCACTAACTCAGAGTGAGTTGCTCAATGCTCACCTAGCAGGACAATTGTGCACTACGAAAGCTTTCCCTTTTTTTTGGGGGGGGGGAGAGGGGTGGATAATCCCCTCTTATACAAGTTCTTCATCAGATATATGATTTACAAATATTTTCTCATAGTCTGTAGCTTGTCTTGTTTCCCTCTCAACAGAGACTTTTGCAGAGGAAAAGTTTTTCATTTTAATGAAGTCTAGTTTCTCAATGTTTGCTTTTCTGGATCACGCTTCTGGCGCCGTTATCTCAAAACCCAATGTTGAGCCCAAGTGGCGTAGGCTTTCTGGCGTGACCTTTTGCATCTATGTCTATAGAGAAGCCCTTAGATTAAGGTGACCAGACATCCACTTTTGGCGAGACAGTCCCGATTTTTAACAATGTGTCCTGCATCCTGTGGCGTTTTATAAAAGTCCCAATTTTGGGTAAGACTACACCACAAGCTAGGGAACAGCAGGAGAACAGGAAGGGGAAATACGGTTTTGGGCTGTCATGTGGCTATTTCTCCAGGATATGAGTTTCATATTATTTTTGTTAATTCTATAATGTTAAACTTTAATAATAACAAATAATTGTTGAGAACTGATTATCGAGAACTGCTTATCAAAGTTCACATTGTTGATCAGTTGTTAGAATTCAACCACCATTGTTTGGACTTCATGAACAATGGCATTTTTGGCATTGGCAACGACGAAAACATTTTGTAACTGTCTTTCAGACGATACACATGATACACATCCTACTGCGTGCTAGTGCTAGTTAAACAAGTGATGTCAACAAATCAGCTATTCAGATAATTTAGGTAATTTATTTCATAAATACATAAATGTTCTTGAATTTAGCAGACAGTACTTGTATTATTTATATTTCATAGTGGCAGCAAAAAGTCTAGCGCTGGCCTTGAAAGTGACGCTTATGACTTACGTTACGGCAAATTCAGAGAAAAAAATAATACAAGTTAGTATTGTTATTATTTAGAAATAAATATAGGATTAAAATTACAATAATTGTAAAGTTACTTTATAACAATCAAATTAATTTAATTTATAAACTAATAAAATATGTTCATGTAATTATGTACCTACTTGCTGTGCTTTTAAGCAATATGTATATAATAATTTATAATTTTAAATTATTTTTTTAGATTTTTAACATAATGAGTAAGAAAAGAGGATGCAAATTCAACAATGATCTAAGAAGTGAATCTCCTTTTATTAAAAAAACCAAAAGTGATTACATGGTAAAATGTGAGAAATGTAATGGTGAATTTTCTATTTCACACAGTGGGCAGAATGATATTTCAAAGCACTTGGAGACGCAGAAACATAAAAGATATTTAAATACTGCTGCATCTTCCTCCAAATTACAGGAATTTTTTCTGAAAACAACTTATGGAGAAGAAGAAATTAGCATTAGCAGAAAGACTTATGTCTTTTCAGGCTATTAATCACAATTATTCCTTCAGATCTATGGACTGTACATCACAAGTTGTCAAAAAGTTAATCAACAAAAAATTTGCCTGTGCTAGAACAAAATCCAAGGCAATTATGTGTAATGTGCTTTCCCCATGTGCATTTTCAGAATTAAACAAAAATCTAGAAAAAATTAATTTTATATCCATATATTCTGATGCATCTAATCATAAGGATATAAAGTTATTTCCAACCATTATTAGATTTTTTGATTCAGAAACTAGAATAAAAATTAAATTTTAGATTTCGTTTCTGTGCCCGGGGAAACTTCTGAAATAATTTTCAGTTCTATTATTAATATTTTTTGAGGGGGGAAATTAAAAACATAAAATGATTGCATATTGTGCAGACAACATGAATGCAAATTTTGGAGGAAAAGCGAGAAGAGGTACAAATAATATTTTTTATAAATTAAACAAAAACCTTCATCAAAACATTATTGGTGTTGGTTGTGCAGTGCATATAATACATAACGCCATTCAAACAGCTGCTGATTTGTTGCCCGTAGATGTGGAAAATATTGTTATTAAAGTATATTCTTATTTCTATATATATACTGTGCGCGTTGAAATGCTTAAAGAATTTTGTGAAACTGCAGGAGTCGAATATTGGATACAGTAAAACGCACTGGTTAGCTCTTTTGCCTGCTGTCGAAAGAATTTTGAAAATATACGATCCTTAGAAATCCTACTTTCTATCACAGGATAAATGCCCTAGAATTTTAGAAGAGTTTTTTGAAAAAGAATCTTCAAAAATTTGGCTAGAGTTTGTACAAAATCAAGCAGCTCTTTTTCAAAATGCTATAAAACTTATTGAAGGTGACAAATTTTCGGTAATTGAAGTAGCAAATGAAGTTAATAATTTAAAATTTCAGTGTCAAGAATGTTTAGAAAATAATTTTCTTCCATTAACTATCCATAATAGTGTAAGCCAGCTAGAAGAACAAGGTGCGATAAATCGTGCAGATATCATGAATCATGTTAAAAGGTTCTATAGTAGCTGCATAGATTATTTAGAAGAGTGGACAGTACATTACCATGATATTAAACATTTTCATTGGGTTACATTAAAACAAGAACTTCATTGAAATGATGTGCAAAAATCATTCGATCATATTACTCAAAATTTCCCATATACTAATATTTCTGAAAATTATCTTTTAAATGAGGTATCATTATTAAAATATATATATTGATAAGGAAAAGGCTAAATCTTGTGCATCAGCAAAAATCACAATAGAGAACAACTGGTTAGAAATATTTCATCATTTTGAAACAAACCATGTTCCATACACTAATGCAATAAAAATTGTGGAATACGTGATGTCTTTACCAGGAACTAATGCTGTGACTGAACGTGTTTTTTCTATGGTACATAAAGTGTGGACATCAGAAAAATCACAATTAAGTAATTAAGTGTTGAGACTTTGAAAGCCATTTTATGTGTGAAATATAATTTAACTAATTCTTGTGAAAAATTTCATGACCTTTTAAATGGCAACAATCTACTAAAAAAATTCACTCAAATGAGAAATATGCCAAAGAACAAAATAATACTATACATAATTTTAATGTATTATATTTTTAAATGTACTTATGTTGAAATTTTAAAAATATATTGCAATACTATTTTTGCGTTCTATGAAAATTTTTGTTCCTCCATATAGACCAAATTTTTAATCAAGGGCACACCCCCTACCCCCTGCCATCAATGGTGTTCTGCTTTATCAATATTAAAATCTGGTCACCTTGGATCCCCTGTGAGGGCTGCTCCCAGTTAGCAAACCCCCATGTAGAAAATGCTTCCCAGAAGTACCCCTGGGGGTAAGAAAAGGTCAGCATGTCCTGTCTCAGCTTCCTTCCCAGTCCCTCCGGCCATGGCTTCGAGGAGTAATGTCAATCTCCCTGGCTTAATGGCACTCCTGAATAAAACCAAGTTCAAGAACTCCAGAGCAGGGACTCTCACACTCTCTGTGGTGCAAGGCTAGCTTTATTTTTACTTTGTGAATGCAATACACACGAAGGGCTGGAATAATGAATGCAAGAGCATGAGGTGCAAATCCAAAATTTCTCCCCTAGATGTTTCATTCCTTGTTGCACTACTATGAGAGATTCTAAGCAGTTGCCTCAGCAAACGCTGGGTTTGGACAGGCCTGGGCTCACACCCCTCAGATAAGCACACCTGTACCTGAAAGGATGTAGATGTGACAAGGACTTGAGTTCCCATTTCCCAATGAACCGACCAAGATGTCCAGTTAGTCTTGATTTGTATCAAATGTGTCTTGGGTACAGACCCACAGCGTCCTGCAGCTTAGTTTTCAGTTCAATTACCCTGAAAAACCTAGTGTGTCAGGAGGTGCCCAATGGGGCAATTTAGAGTGCCCGTTCTACCAGGGAAAGCTTCTGCAGTGGGGCAGGGCAGCGAAGGGGCCTCTGGGTAGCAGACACATTGAAGAGAGAGCACCCCATCTGCAATGCACTGGGTATCCTGTGTGGGCTTTCTGCATTACTGACCTGCTGGGAATTTGTCAAGTAGTATACGAACTTAAGTGACTATAGTCTACCCAGAGGATCGGCCAGTTCACGGTCTGACTGCGAGGGCCATGCCTTGAAATTTAACATAAGGGCCAATCCCACAGAGGATGAGGAGGGTGTCACTACCATTGAGAAGACTTCTAAATCTGAAGTCCTGTACCGAGAACTTCCTGGGGGCAGGGGTGGGGTGGAGGAGGGAGATGAGAGAGACCTGGAACACCAGAGAGATGGCACAGGGCAGCAAGCAATGGTGGCAGCCCTAGCAGAGAAGTGACGGAGGCAGTACAAGCAGTGACGGAATGGGCAGATGCTGCTGGTGCTGCCAGCCATAGAACAAGATGGTGCCACTGTCTTCAGGCAGGAGGCTTGCTGGTGGAGTGGGAAATTTAAGGAGCTAGATAGAGGGCTGGGCCACTTGCCCATGCGGGACAGAGGCCAGAGAAGGCTCTGCTTGCAGGCAGGGCTGAGAAGGAGCAGAGGGTCCTCTTGGTTGAGCATCAATATTCTACTTCCTATTCACTCATGAGTTAGACCCTATTGCTTTCCTAACACACCACTTAAGTGTGACTATGGTCTGTGTATGATCACTAGAAGCAATTATCAAACCAACCCTGACCCATCAAGAAGCGGAGAGTTCGGCAGGGATGGGAGGGACACCTGGTATCAGAAATGGTGAACACGGTGGAAAGCAAGGGTACGTATGACCCTATCTCATGGGAATCAGCCCAGGGCTGATCCTGCTTCTTTCCTCTCCTGCTGCACGTGGCAGCCCCAGATGCTCAGGGGAAGCACCACACAGCACACAGTCCCAAGTGTGGCCAACAGGGTGCACACTGGGCACTGTACGAAGCACGTCACCATTACCTCCATGATATCTTCCACCTTGAACTGAACGTCGAAGGCTAGCTCAATGTCATGCTCCGGCAGGATGGGGGTGCCTGTGCTTGGGTTCCACCCCAAACCACAGAGGACTCCAGTGTAGCATTTTCCATCCCGATCCACCCTACAGGGAATATGTGAGAATTAGCACTGTTGTAAAAGAGCTGGCTGGTAAGATAGAGTTACAAACAGAGGGCAGGTCTCTGCAATGTGACCATTCACTTTTATGTGGCTTTTCTTACCAAACACTAGGGTTGGACTATGCAACTAAGGTGTCTGAGGCCCACCACGGAGTCTAGGATAGCTTGTGGATGCTGCCGATGAGGCTCACGGTGCAAGGTGCAGTGTGGGCCATGCAGCAGTAAGCGCACGGAGTCTTCACAGGAAAGTGGTTGTTTTGTCATCCCTTAAGGCTGAGAAGGAGCCACCACAGAGGGGAGATGCACTACCATCGAAGAGGGACAGGAATGGAGAACATCCATTGGACTTGGGGTCCCCTTAGACCCAGCAAACAAGTAGCAGAGAACTGTAACGTTGGAAATGGTGCAGACAGCAGAAATGCAGGCAGCAGAGATAGGACACGAGCACAGGCTGATGCAGGAGCCTTCCTGGCTCAAGAAATGAGAAAATTGAGCACTTTCAGGTAGGAGGCTCCCTGGCAGAGGGGTGCCACTGGGCACTTGTCCGTAACTCTAGAGAGCTGAGTGGGCACTTCACGGTGAAGCTCAAAAGCGAGCTTTGGAACAAGGTAGAGGCTAAGTTGGTCCAAGGGGCCAAGCAGAGGCCTGCCTCAGCACAGCTGGAAAACTGCCCTGACTGATGAACAGTATCCTGAGCCTGTTCCTTTTTCCCTAATAAACCCACAACTGTGGGCGTGGACGGGGAGTTCTGTGTGGTCACTACAACACTTTCTGCAACCCAGCAGAGAAGAGTGTGTTCTCTCAGTTTGGTGAGGAGGCTATGCCTTCAGTTCTGCTTCATGAGAACCAGCCTAGGCTGCTGCCTCTGCTCATGGTTCTCCTCCCTCCTAGGGCCAGGAGAGGAGGCCTGATGCCCCAGGCCCTGCCCATTGACACTGTCTACACCTTACTGCTGCAGGTGATGGAGAGAATATAGTTGATCACATACTCTGAATTAGTGAGATTTCTAAAGAAAAGGCTGTACGCATATTTATAACTTGTGAAACAAGTCTGGCACTTCGTAAAATCCTGTAAGATGGGTATTCCACCTCCCACCCTAAAAAGAATTGCACAAATCCATGACACACAGCTTTGACAGTTTTACCAGACACTGACCCCTTCCAAGCTCATCCTGCATGTGTCTTTCTCAAAGTTCTTCTGTGGCTCTGCTGCAACCGGGCAGCCCGCCCCAAGTGCCACGAGCAAGCACTGTGCAGATGTCAGGCACGTCCTGGCCGACCTTCCCCACATGGACCACAGTGGCTGCTGAGGGCTCGCTCAGGCCACCCCAGGAGGCTCCTGCCTCTGCAGAGCACCCAGGATCCCACCGCCTACAGGGCCCACCTAGTTTTCCACCATGCTCGGGAGCCTCGAGGGTGCAGCCCTGAGGCCACAAAAGGAACTGTGATCACTTAACACCATTCCCGGTTATTTATTTTTAGCTATTTCCCACAGTGATTTAAAGGAGAGAGAGAGAGTGCACGTGCACACACATTTAGTACATATAGTATTATGGTGAGAACACAAATACCGGAACGCTCCCTGTACACTCTCCATGTTTGTTGATGTGCGTGTGCATGTATATATCTTGCTGTTAGGTGCCATCAAGTCAGTTTACACACTCAGCAGCCCTATGCACAACAGGACAAAACCCGACCCGGTCCCACGCCGTCCTCACCACTGTTGGCATGTCCGAGCCACTGTGTCCGCCCCTCTCCTCGAGGGCCTTCCTTCTTCACTGGCCCTTCACTTTACGAAGCGTATGCTGTCCTTCTCCAGGGACAACATGTCCAAACAACGTGAGACAAAGTCTCACCATCCTTGCCTCTAAAAACTGTACTTCTAAGCAGATTTGCTTGTTCTTTTGGTAGTGCATGTACTTGGTGAGTAGTCTATGCTAACACCATAATTCACATGCACTGATTTTCCTTTGGTCTTCCTTAGCCAATGTCTAACTTTCACATGCATGTGACCATTGAAAATGCAATTGGCTTGGAGAATAAAAAGAAAATACCATGGCTTGGGTTAGGCATTCCTTAGTCTTCAAAGTAACACCTTTGCTTTTCAATATTGTAAAGAGGCCTTATACAGCACACTGACCCAGTGCAATGTGCCATTTGATGTCTTATTTCTGCTTCCCTGACCACTGATTGTGGATTCAAGGAAGACAAAATCCCTGACGTCAATCTTTTCTCCTTTTATCATCATGTGACCTATGGGTGAGTCTTATTTTCCTTACACTGAGTCATAATCCAGAGCAAAGGCTGCGGTCTTCATCTCCATCAGCAAGCGCTTCACGGCCTCTGTGCTTTCAGCAAGGTTGTGTCATCTCCAATCCTGAAGCTGTATTCTTCTTTATCTAGCTGTTTCTTTGACTATTTGCTCAGCATACAAATTGAACAAGTATGGCATCATGGACACAATCTGAGCACACCCCTTGGTTGATGTTCAACCAGTCAATAGTCCCTGAAGGAGCCCTAGTGGTTATGTGTTGGGCTGATACCCTCAAGGTCAGCAGTCTGAAACCACCAGCTGCTCTCTACTCCTATAAAGAGTTACAGTCTCGGAAAGCTCACAATCAGCAGTTCTACCTTGTTCTATAGGGCCACTGTAAGTTGGAATCAACTTGATGGCAGTGAGTTAATGAATGAGTATTCCCTTGTTCTGTTGACATTACTGCCTTTTGAACCAAGTACAGGTTCTGTATGAGCACAATGAAGTGTTTTGGAATCTTCACTCTTCCCAAAGTTATCCACAGCTTGTCATGATCCACACAATCGAATGCTTTTGACTAGTCAATAAAACACAAATAAACCTATTTCTGGTATTCTATACTTTCAGAGAATCCTTGAACTTCATCAGCAAGTGTTTCAACCATGCTCCTCCCACTCTTGGCCATCCACCAACAAGAAGGGTATGCTAGTCCAGGTAGACTGGATAAACAAATTCAGACACTCATTGCGATAGTTTATTGTGCCAGCCTGGCCGATAAACACAAGTGGAATTAATGAAGGGCAGAGAGATAAATGGCTCGGTGAGCCTCACCTTTCTTGTCTCTCGCTCTTTAATCATCGGACTAGTGTGCGGCTGCCTTGCTTGTTCTGTGCCTCAATTTAAAGGGTACACTACCTGTGGGATGCCTAGCCTGTGGACTGTGTTGCTGTAAGTTGAGGTCCCTTTAAGCCCACACGATTGGAACGTACATCTCTGGAGCTGGGACCAACAGTTGGTGACCTGCCTTGCTGTTTGCTGCCTGTGTATATATAGCCCAGCTCTCTCTACAGAGAAGGAACTGGCAGCCCTCAAGACTTAAAGGACTGCTAGTGTCTCACAACTCAGGGAAGTGAGTTGCACTGAGCCATTTGTACGGCTTTATAATTTAACTGTTCATTTCTTATATATCTATCTATCTGTATATAACTTAACAGCTCATTTCTTGTTATATATCTATCTTTATAAATAAATACATATATATATAATTACTAGAAATCTGGTTTTGTCTCTAGAGAACCCTAACACACCAATATGTATATAAAAAAGAGGTTTATGTACATGAGCAATTGAATATTGAGAAAACATCCTGGCCCAGTCCAGATCAAGTCCCTAAGTCCAATATTTGCTCATATGCCCAATACCAATCTATAAAGTCCTCTTAAGACTCACAAAACACAATGACGCCGAATGCAGGAAGATTATAGGCCGTGGGTTGGAGGTCTTCTGGACCAGTCCCCTTAAGACTCACAAAACACATGCAATGATGCCAAATGCAGGAAGATTATAGGCCAGTGGATTGGAAGTCTTCTGGATCCAGTGGTGTTGCAAGTATCTCAGAGCTGGCTGGGGTCTGTACGTGGCTTCTCCAGCTTCAGAGGTCTGGTTGCATCAGGGTAGGTCCATGTGGCTTCTCTATCTCGGGGCACTAGTGTAGTTCCATGTGTCTTGTCAGCAGCAATGTCTCCCAGGGAGCAAGCAGAGAAAGACAGAGACAGTCTCTCCGCCTTCCAAAGAGGAAATCCAGGAATAACCAGAATCCTTAGGCCATGTCCACACAGAGGCCTCATTGGCTGTATCTTGACTGACAGCCTAGACTCCACCCCTAACTCTTAATCCTCAAATTGACACCAGATAATGTAACTACCGCAAAGGGGAAGAAAAGGAGGTTTCAGCGCAGGCTGCTGAGGCACATCAAGGCCTCGACTTTGGTGTGTGCCAGTCACTTCTGTCCTGCCCAGTCCACTACGGCCACAAGGACTGGATCTCATTCTTTCTCAAAGCCCAGGCCAGAGCTTCACCCCTCAATGCACACTGCTGACGGGTGGTCCCAGTGTGCAGGGCATTTCTAGAAACTGCTCACATCACCGCCAGATGCTTCATGGAATCCCAGGAGGGTGTGTGTGTGAGTGTGTGTGTAAGCACCTCTGGAATCAGGTGGTGTACCTGGCTACCAACAAGGAACTTTTGAACAAAGATCCTAGAGCTGAATCCTGATCCAAAGGTGGAATAACGTAGAACAGAATTTCAAAATATCATGGAACCTGTACTTCCTGGAGACACTAAGACTGCATGGACCCCCAAACTATGACCTGGAGATCATCTTTAAACCTGAAATCAAGAACATCCCCCCAAGTCTTCTTAGCTCCAAATAAGTATGTTAGCCTGAGCTTTCCTTTCTGTCCTGTTGTACTGCTCAGTGCAAGGCCAGAGGGGCTATAGACATCTGAGGAGCAGTGAGTTGATGTTGGGGAGGACACGAGGGAAAGGAGGGAAACGGGCTGTACACCACTGAGCAGTACACGTGAGGATACTGCACAACCAAACAATAAAATAAAGCATTGACCCCTCAGGACCAATAATGAGAGTAGCAGTACCAGGATAGGAGGGGGAAGGTGAGGGGAAAAAGGGGGAACCCATCACCCAGGGGAACAGATAACAGAAAAGTGGGTGAAGGGAGATATCGGTCAGTGTAAGACATGAAAAAAATAACAAGTTATAAATTATCAAGGGTTGGGGGGAAGGGAAAAATGAGCCAATACCAAGGGCTCAAATAGAAAATGTTTTGAGAATGATGGCACCAACTGTACAAATGTGCTTGACATGTGGATATATGTAAGGATTGTGATAAGAGCCATATGAACCTCCAATAAAATGATTTTTTAATAAAGCACTGAAAAAAATAAAATCTGAGGAAAATTTCCACTTGAACTTGGCACCAAAGAACAACAAGCCCACTGTGAAATACCCCTGGTGCACTTATGAGTGAAGGACAAGAGTGCTCTGTTGACAGAAGGTGCCAGCAAACTCAGCTCACTCACAGCCATGACAACACAGGCACTGTCACACACCTCCTCCTGCCCTGCCTTCCCTGCATGGGCATTCCCATGACGCAGCAGCGGGGCCAGGCTCTCATCAGGCCACATGTAAGCACAGCAAAGACCAAGGTTCAGGAGGCTGCGGGGCAGGACAAGGAAAACTCCACCCGTAGTGCATGCACCATCGCAGCATCGTTACACGTCCAGATGAAGGGGGAGTGTCCAGCTTTATTGTGGGCGTGAGAGCCTGCAAACCGCCTGCAGAGCCGGGCCACCTCACCCACCTCAGTTCCATCACCGGTGAGAACAGCATGCTAAGCAGGGCTGGCAGGCCAGGGATATGGGGCATCAGCGAGGTCTCTCTCAGCAGCATGGTGGACCCTGCCAGGAGGACACCAGTATCAGAGTCACACCGAACTCCTGCCTCTCCCAGGAGACACCTGACTAACGCTTGAGCATCTGCCCCATCCTGTCCTTCTCTGTCTTCCACTTGGTCATGATGTTTCTCCAGGGCCAGGCCAGGAAGCAACCCAGGCCACAACAGTGCAGAGGTGCCCCCTCTGCCCAGTGCTGCACTCAGCCTCTTACACTGGCATCACCAGGACACACAGAATGTCCCCCGCAGGTGTGGCCACACTGGTCAGGGGGTGAGTTGTTTCCAGTCACTGACGTCCAGGATGACAGAAAGAAACCAGAAGGGGAGTTACCAGTGGCATTGACGGAGAGGGATGCTGCCACCAGCATCCTCTGGTGGAGGTCTTCAGGGGCATCGCTGATGATGACAGAATTGATGCTCTCCTTCTCGATCCACACGCCCCTGGAAGGAAGACCCATCAGGGCACGTGGGCTCCACGACCCTCCCACAGAGCAACTCAGAAGGCCCAGCCCAAGGTAAGATGCTACATAAGTGTGGCCACCAGCAGACTGAAGCCCGTGTGCCTGCCCACCCATTCCCCTTCACTCAGGACCCTCACAGAGACCTAGGGTCTGCCCTGCATCCCCCGCCCAGTGCTCCACTATGGACTTGCCCTTCCTGTTCAGACACTGTGTCTTGCCCGTTAGTCTCCCAGCACAGAGTGGGGCACACAGAGTGACCAAAGAGCAACTATACCAAGATGTAGGGAGATGAAGTCTGAAGAGAGACATCAGATGTCTCATACAGAACCATCCACCCTCTGAGAAAGAGAACACGGCTGGTCTGGAGTCAGGGTTATGGAGACAGGAGTAGAGATGGCGCAATACAAGCAGATTCAGACATTAGTCTCTGGTGAGCTTTGTCGACGGAGGAGCAGAGAGAAACCCTACCTGAACTTGGATATTCTGGTCAGGCTATGGCACTTCAGCTCATAGGGGTTGAAAGGCCCATGCAGTATCGCCTATACACACAACACAGGCCAAGGATCACCAGCAAGCCAGAGGACAGTTTTGAAAAGCTATGCATCTTCAAGAGCTAGTGGGGGAAATGCCTTAAAGGTTACTCTGGGATGCAACTGCTTCCCGCAGGGAGGGTGTCTCACTGACATTCCGCAACACGCACATCTAGGAAAACCTCGGGGCAGAAAGGGCCTAGTGGCACATGGGTCACCTCATGGGCTTTGACATGGGCTGATGGCAGTTCAAACCCATCAGATGCTTGGTAGGAGAAAGCTGAGGCTGCCTGTTCCAGTCAGGAGTTTCAGCCTCAGAGACTCACAGGGAAACCCCACTCTGTCCCATGGGGGTGGCTCCTTGAGCCAGAATCCAGTCAATGACAGGTTTAACCCCAAATAAGGAACATACTGCCAGATAATGCAGTCAAGGTATTACTTTGTTAAGGAGCCCAGTGGGAGGGGTGGGGTAAGAGGTCAGAGGTGATGCCCTTGAAACAGCTAAGCAGGGTAGACAGCCTTGCTCCATCCTCAACTTCCAGCACAGGGAGCGAGGTGAAGCTGCCCCAGGCCCAGCACATGTCTAGGGTTCCAGAATCCTCATAAATGTTACCCTGCCCACTGAGGGACTGGCCAGAAAGTCAGAGTGGCCTGACTCTTTAAGGGGTGCCCCCACCGATAGACAAGTGCACATTGCGTGCATGCGTGTGTGTGTATGTTGTGTGTGTGTGGGGGGGTGTCCTACAAACCACTAGGGGAGCTGAGCTGTGTCCTAAACCCTGCTTGTGGCTTCTGATAACACAGAAAAGGAAGTATTCAGTTTAAAAATGGCGATGTCAAAGCATCCAAGAAAAAAGGGAATGCTTGGAAACTGATTTGTGCTACCAAGTGTACGATGCTGTTTGACATGACTGTACTGTGGAATGATGTGTGTGTTAATTCCTGATTAATAGACTATGATTTTTTTTTCATGGAAAGGGTGTCCCGCCCAGGCCACCTTGCAGTTTGGGGGGCCCAGCTTGTTGGAGGAGAAGCTCTCCAGCAGAACCCGGAGCAGGCACTTCTCGTCGTCTTTCCCAGGGGAGGGCACAGTCATGGCGCCCCCAGTGCTGCTCCCCGCCGAGGTGGAAAAGAGGCCTTTGAGGATTTCATGGCTTTGCTGAGGGGAATAAGAAAGACCAGTCTTATTAAATACAGAACACAAGCATGAAAAGAACATTATTAAAGGGGGAAAAAGTGCATTATTCCAGTCCAATCACCGGATCTCACAGACACAGTGGAATTATTAATAGGTCACCACGTCTTGAAGGGAGGCGGTACATTTAGACTCCAGCTCAGTTCATCTGTCTGTGTGCTCTTCAGACAGAGAGGCACGTGGCGGTGAACATATTCAAACACGGAGCAGGGCTCACATTGGGGCAGAACCGTGTCGGGTGATTATGGGGTAGGGCAGACGCAAAGTTTGGCTCTCTAGGGCTGCTAAGTAGCCCTCTTCCCCCAGGGGCCCAGCAGCCCCCCAAGCCCTGTCAGACTGGGTGTGTGCCTGGGCTGTGAGGTGAGCGCTGGTCCCCAGTGGCGGAGAAGTTAGGGAGCAAGGCTGCCTGTGAAATGTCCTCTGAATGAGTTCTCATTTCCCACACACAGGCATTTCTCTTCCACCCTAGAGATGCACATCAACGAAATGTAAGACAAGAAATAGCATAAATCAAAAAGGACCTCAGCTTCAGGGAACCCAAAGGACCGGCCTGAAACAGGGAGAGGGACACAGGGTGGTGAGGCCACACCCACACCCCAGGAGCACACTCAATGGACCGCAGTGGTGCCCCACCTTCCTCATACCTCGACTCTTTCATACAGTTCCTCATGTGGTGGTGACCCCCCCAACCATAAAATGGTTGCGTTGCTACACCATAACTGTAATTTTGCTACTGTTATAAATCAGGTGAGCCCTATGAAAGGGTCGCTTGACCCCCAAAAGGGTGAGATCCACAGTTTGAAAACCCAAGGGCTCCCTGGGCTAGGAGGAAGGGGAACCGTGGGATCCTTTCTTATAAAAAATCAGCCAGGAGCCTTGGCCCAACCACCGTCACGAGGCCTCAGGGATCAGGGGTGCCTGTGAGGGACTGGGAGCAGTCGAGGGGTATACCTTGGACTCGTAGGACTCTTCTGTGAGCTCGGCATAACCCTCCTGGATGAGGACATCCCGCACGTTGACAGTGTCCCGGGCCCCCGAATAGCGGCACACGTCCACGTGCAGGACGCTGTGCACTACAGAGAAGACCTTGACGAGCAGTGGGCAGCCGTGCACCAGTGAGGAGAACCGCCGGCTGGCCCCGCAGCTCCACCGCTCGCCGCACACCAGGCTCTGGGCCGACGGCCGCATCTGGCAGATCTTAAACTCCAATGCCTGCAGGACCAAACCGAACCGCATGGCTGACCCAAATACCGCAAACAGCCCACCCGTTGCCCCAACAGGCCCCTAGGCAAACCAGCTGTGTGCTAGAGAACAGAGCTCATCTTTGTGAAGGACAGAAAAGTGAGACCTTCCTTTGCTTCCTCAGAAATAGAAACAGCACATCTCACTATGCACCCACCCCAACTTGAACCAGAAATCTCAGCAACAGAACGAGAAACCACAACTCAGTGCTGAAGAACATGACGATGCTGCTGTCTGAATCCCCCTACACTGACACTCACTCTAAAATCCTTACTAGCAGGAATCTCAACAGCGAATTGGGGCAAGGAACTCTGGTGGTGTAGTGGCCCCGCACTGAATGCTAACCAGAAGGCTAGTGGTTCAAACCCACGAGCTGCTCCTTGGGAGAAAGATGAGGCTCCTCCCACAAAGATTCACAGCTCAAGAATGCAAAGAGTCACGATGAGTCAGAAGCACTCTGTGGCAGTGAGCTTGGGTCTGGTTTTCTCTGAGACCCGTGGTGGGCCAGTATGACAGAGCTGGACAGACACTACATGTGGCTGTGTGGCCAGCAAGCTGTCCTGCCTCACCTGAAATGGAAGTTCCAAAAACTGGCAGGGGATCTCCATCAGAAGGTCCAGGTGCACATGTGCTCGGTTGCCATAGTCCACGAAGAACACCTGTAGATGAACAGGCCACGGCTCTGGGACAGGCCACATAGCTACCACCACCAGGCCCACCAGCGCCTGTCCTCATAGACTCAGACGGGTCCAAGGGCAGAGGGAACAAGGTCAACTCCAGCCCTCAGCATGTGGTCTTAGGCTCAGCTTCTCCCAACCACCCTGGAGGGACTTGTCCTGAGCAGCTCACCTCCGCTAGCTGCCCAGAGACATAGAGGATCTGCGCTCTGAAGTAGTTTTCTCGATCCACATCCACGAAGGGTGCCAGGCAGACCAGGTCTGGGTGGGGGTGAATGGCCAAAGGCACCAACTGGAGCTGGTTGATCTCGGTGGTGAGCTTTCTCAGAAGCTCCAGGCTCTTTTCGTCAACCCTATATCCCCAAAAGTGTCCCACCTCAACCACCTGGGGAGGAGGAGGAGAGAGGCAGAGAGGAAGTCTAGGATCATGGCCACACCTTCCCCACCTCTCTAGTGAAGGACAACGTGCCACACAGCCCTTGGGGCTCCAGAGGTGCTGGGTCAGGACAAAGGGTGGCACTCCCAGTGGCTGAGGTGAGATAGTGGACAGCCTACCCCTCTCTCAGGAACAGGACTCATTTGCTACAAACAGTAAAGGTGCCTGAGGGCACACAACAGAAAGCCCTCTGGTCTTGTGTTTGGCCCCAGGTGGCATGCCCAGTTACTCCAGGGTGGGGCACCTGCGGTGTGCATGGAAGGGAGGCTGGAAGCAGCCACACACCAGTGGGCACACCACCACCTTGGAGGTACAGGGCCATGGGCAAGAAGGGTGCCCACCTATAGCTACCATCATCACCCAAGTTTTCCCATGTGCCAATCCAGCTTATACAGCCTCTCCCCTGGAGTGCAGCTACAAAGTCACCAGGAGATGGAGGCTCTGGGAAAGAATGACCGACCCCCCGCCGCCCCCCTCCAGACCAGGGTTTCAGTGCTAGTCCACAGGCCAAAATCAAGATGCCCATGAAAACCCCTCACATTCACCTTCCTGCTAAAACGACTGTGAGCGCTTTTACGTGATCTGGCATTTAAAATGTGGGCTTCGGTTCTATGACCAAAATGTGTGTGCCATTTCCCATGCAGTCACATTCTAGCAGTGCTGTGAATCAAGCCCACCCACTGTGCCTGGGTTGCTAAGGTGCAGAGGGTGCGTGGGTAAGGGGGTGTGCATGTATGTGTGACACCAGTGTCCTCACCTCTGTGACATCAATAGTCAGGATGAGCTCTGTCACCGACCGTGGCTTCTCCAGCGTATTAAATGAGACCTGCATGGGGTCCATGGTCTGCTTTTGGAAGTCCACATTCACCCTGATTTAACAACATGGTTTTGTTGCCAAAGGCGATTAGAAACTGCTGTTAAAAGTCTGCATATGTAAAGTGGTCCCGTGGATGGGTCCACTAGTTCTACTGAAACACCTGAGTCAGAGAGGACAGTGTGGTGGCTTAGCAGCCAAGGCTTGGGGACAGCTGCGCACATGGGGGGGAGGCATCCTGGGGTGCAGCCATTAGTGGCACACACCCTCCAGGAGGACATCCCCCAGTCAGGTCTCTTACAGGACACACTCTCAGGGGTGTCCGCCCAACGAGTAGCACTGACGGCAGCAGCAGAGCAGGGACTCCTGCGGTCAGTCAACCAACGACGGCAGCATGAGAGCCAAGGCCAGACTCCAGCACAACATGTCTGAAAAGCATGTTCCCCAGACCTGTGTTCTACAGTGAGGGGACAGCATCTGAGATGCGTTCCCACCCGTTCAGTCACACATGAGCATTGTCCAGTCATATATGAGCATCGAGGCTGGCTTCCGGACTGCAGGGACCAGACCAGGTGCTGCCTCGCTCTCGTAAACAAGCTTCCCACACCAAGGGAAATGGCCCAGAGCCGACATTGGGCGTCTTACATGTGCAGCTGGAGAGCGTGGCCCCAGCAGCACAGGCATCCAAGATGAGTGCTGACAGCTGGTTCCGGAGGGAGGGCCCCTGCCTCAGGGACCCTGTTGGCATGGTCAAGGGGTCGGGAGGCAGTTCCCAGGGAAGGGGCTCCTAGCTGCCCATCCATCTCGTCTGCTCTGCTGAGAACTAGAAGCACCTGTTCTGCTGCAAGAGGCAGGCTTCCCAGGAGGAGCTGCAGAACCAGGACCAGAGGGGAGGGGGCGGTGGACTGAATCCCACCACAGAAACTGAGAATCAAGTCAGTGACTTTGCACACACCCCCGTCCCCCCTCCCCACCCTATACTCTCAGCTCCTGTCTGCTGCAGGAAAAGCACTGAACCCAGGGAGGTGATCCAGGAGGGACGGGTCTGCCTTCCCAGTGACCAGCCAACACTCAGCCCTCAGAGCCAGAGAAGATGAACACACCCTTTGCAGAGGCACATGAACAGTGGAAGCAGATGCAGGTGTGACAATACCTGGTGTTCCTGAGCTTGGACATGGCTCCCCCTCGCACCTTCCCCTCGATCTCCTCGGCAGCGTGGACGCTGAGCTCCAGGGAGACCTTCAGCTGGGACATCTTGATAGCCATGTACACTGCGGGGAGAGTCTTAAACCTCTCCGTCGGGTTCCGAGAAAACTCCACGAAGGCTCTGTCCACAAATTAAAGGCCAAGGACATGTGTCAGGCATCGAAGGACAAAAGAGCTGCAGATTCACTCTCCTGAGCTTTCCTCACCACTCCTCTCCCCAGAGGGCAGAGACTCTGCCATCTGCCGCTCACCAGACAAGTGTGAAGAACAAGCATAGCAACTTCTTTCTAGTCTGAATTGTTGTAAAGCAAACCTCTCAAGGCTAAGTCTGTTGGGCCTTTACAGTGTTAGCGGGGATATGGGCATGTTGATGATGCCAGAGGGGTCAGGAAAAGGTTCCAGTGAGTGCTGCCCCCTGTCCGTCCCTCTGCCGCGCCCCCCCCACCACCACCCACTGCCGTGTCCCCGCGAGCTGCATAGTAATGCACTGTAATGCAAAAGCTGGAAACGTGAGGGATCTCATCATGGAAACAACAGGGCGACTAACAGACACAGAACCAAGAACCAAGTCCTGAAATAGGGCCAGGGAAAGGCCATCTGTGGCTGGGGCACAGGAAGCTGGGGATTCCCAATACACATGAAGAATGTTGTGCTGGGAGGCGTGAGTCGGGATGCTAAGAGCCATCTCGGGGAGGGCCATGTTGCAACCGAACATCTTGCTCACTGGTACAACATCGGTTGGAAAAAAACACACGGGGCAAAGATCTTGCATTGAGAACAGGACGGAAGTGCCCAGCTATCAAAAGATATCGTTTCTGGGGTCTTAAAGGCTTGAAGGTAAACAAGCAGCCATCTAGCTGAGAAGCAACACAGCCCACATGGAAGAAGCACAGCAACCTGTGTGATCATGAGGTGTCGATGGAATTAGGTATCAGGCATCAAAGACCAGAACAAAAAAATCTTATCGATGTGAATGAGGGGGAGTACAGAGTGGAGACCCAAAGGCCATCTGTAGACAATTGGACATCTGCTTACAGAAGGGTCACAAGAGATGAGCCAGTCAGGGTGCATCTAGCACTGAGGGAACAGTTTTCCTCTAGTCCTTTAATGCTTCCCCACCTCACTATCATGACCCCAATCCTATCTTACAAATCCGGCTACACCAGAGCATGTACACCGGTACAGATTAAGAGTTAGAAACACAGGGGATCCAGGATAGATAAACCCTCAGGACCAATAATGAGAATAACGATACCAGGAGGGGAAGGGGAAAGTGGGGTGGGGGAGGGAGAACCGATTAAATGACCTACATATGACCTCCTCCCTGGGGGATGGATAACAGAAAAGTGGGTGAAGGGAGACATCAGTCAGTGTAAGATATGAAAAAAAATAATTTATAAATTATCAAGGGTTCATGAGGGAGGCAGGGTGGAGGAGGGAGGGGAAACAAATGACAAGCTAATACCAAGGGCTCAAGTAGAAAGAAAATGTTTAAAAAATGATGATGGCAACAAATGCACTTGAGACAAAGGATAGATGTATGAATGTGATAAGAGCTGTACGAGTCCCCAAGAAAATGATTTTTAAAAATTTTTTTAAAAGATCAGGAGTGAAATCCATTCACGTGGATGATTTAACTAATGAAGAGTATGGTTGTCCCATTTTAGATGAAGATAGAGTAGTTGATGAGTTAGAAAACCAAATAGAAGAAGGTGGTGTTATTATTGATTACCATGGTTACGGTTTCTTCCCTGAACGCCGGTTTCTTATAGTTTTTGTTCTGAGAACAGATAACAGTGCATTGAACAAAAAGCTTGAAAGAAGATGTTTTATTGAGAAGAATCAGAAAGACAATATTTAGTATGAAATTTTTCAAATTCTGTATGAAGAAGCCCTGGCATCCTACAAGGAAGAAATAGTACATCAGCTCTCCAGCCACATGCCAGAGATCTAGAGAACAATATAAACCAGATATTAAAACAGATCAAGCAATGGATGGAATATCATAGCTCCTGACTGTCAAGACTATCCACGTGGATCACTCTTTTTAAGCTCTCTCTGCCCATCATAGAAATTGTCTAAGTATCAGTAACAGTTTCATATTAAAATTGTGTCACAGGACTAGCATATGGACAGGAGCAAAGGTTTATGCCTGAACTCATTTTCTCCACAACAAAGTAAAACAACTTGCAAGATAATGAACATACATTATTTAGGGCTGCAAGTAAAGACTGTTATTGCTTAATCCTTCTATGGTTAAAGGATAAGGTGGGCTGAATATCAGTTAAATTTTCTCTAAAAACTTACAGTAATCTTTTTACAATAAAACTTACAGCTTAAAGACGAGGAGGAGGGAATGTGGGTAGGCCTGGAAGGATCACTTTCGTAAGTGGCTCCATCTCAGTAATTCAGAGCCCAGCTCTGCAACGCTGCAGCAGGCTGACCAGAGCCTAAGCTCCATAGTTGTTTCTAAGTCTGCTCTAAGAAACTGCACAGGCCGTGTAGCGCAGGGGATCACACACACTGCTACCACAAGGTAAGCAGTGCTCAGTGGGCATGAGACAAGGCTTGGCCCCACAAAGAGTCAACGTCTCAAGAGACCCATGGGGCCAGTTCTACCCTCGGAAATGACTCAATGGCAGTTTGACTCGAGAGACTTACACCTAGAAGAGTTTTGCTTGCTAAGATGATAACTTTGACTTGTGAGGCACTCACATGCTTACAAAGAAAATTAGTACCTTAATCTTGGAAACGCAAGCTCGCATGTTTGGAGGAATTCATCCAAACTGAAAATGGACTCCGTGTGTTCAACGTGACTGAACTGGCCACTGACAAAGACAATTGTCCTACTGACTAGCTTTACATAGCTTTGTAGGTTAAATACAGATGTACATTACAAAATCCACTTAATATCCTAAGTTGTCCTTTCTGGCGATGACCACTCTTTCTGGGAAATGGAAACATACAGTGACAGCCCAGGCCACCCCACGTGCTTAAAGTAAGCTGGTCCATCGGCAGGTGGGCAGCTGGGGGTGTGAGTGCCCTCTGTGGAGACAACATGGGGAGCATGTCTGAGCAACCAGGAGCAGTCTCTGCAGGCAACTCTGCCTTCCGCAGCCCCAGCGTGTGGTCAGTGATGCTCACTGCCGGAAGGCCAGCCCCACACTGAGCCCTCAAGAGCTCAAAAGACGCTGTGGTACGCTTAGTCAGAAGGGATGACTACGAGTGCCGACACCTGCCCGAAGGAGCACATAAGACCTATGGTCAGGGCAGCCATTTCAAGAACTGACTTCCTTCCTAGACATCCAAAATGCTATGGCTCTGTCATGTGACTCACACCAACGCCCAAGCTGTACTCACTTTGCCCCGTCGAACACAATGGACTTGACCTGGCCGCACTGCCGGAAGAGCGACTGTAGCTGCTTGTAGTAGAGGAAGCCATAGGGAGGGATGTGCTTCAGCTGCAAGACAACACAAGCCTGCCATTTCCGCTGTGCAGCACACCATCCGCACGCACTCAGAACCCACAGCACCTGCTGGTCCAACAGCAGCAGCAGGCAGGGCCACCAGCCGCCACCAGGGCTAAATAAAGGCTAAACGGCCCTGCTCACACAGTCGAACCGTCTAATACAGCAAAACCAGGCTTTCTGTTTTCCCTTGACCTTAAAAAAACTATGCTGACAACTCCAACCGTTTCTACAGCAGTTGCTGCAGGGCTAGCTCTCAGCGAGAAGGCAGCTTGCCCTCACCTTTGCATTCAGGCACCAAGTGGCTAAGACCCTCTCCCCGCAGCTCTGCTCAGCACACAGGCTGGGAGGCACACAGGCCAGGACATCACGGGTCTGAGCCTCAGCTCACAGCTGTCAGCCGATCATTTTACTTGGTGTGAAATCAAGTAGTTAATTAAAGAAATGTCCTTAAACATATGGAAAAGTGCCCCAAACACTTCAACAGAACATGACCAAAGGGGCACCAGACCTGAGCAAGGCTCCCTTTAAAGGCAAAACAGGGCCACAGTGCTCGCAGAAAAAGCAGGCCAGCCTGCAGGGTCACACAAGGTGACGTAAGCCAAGACCCTCCCCCCCTTCAAGGACAATGACAGAAACCGGGATGCAGGTTCTCATGGCCAGCTGCCTCCATGGGAGACCGCCCCCCACATGTCCATCTCCTCCACCTACCACGACCGTTGTCTTTGGGTCATTGCCGGCCAGCTCCCTCACTGCCATTTCCTCATCAGGCTGCCCGAAAGTAAAGTAGTTTGGATAAAAAGCACCTGCCAAAACAACCTGGAAAAGGGGCACATTTTTGAGGCCTAACCGACGGCACTGTTTTCAAACTGTATGACCCCCTCAGACTCACAGCACCAGTGGCAGACAGACTCACAGTCTGCTAGAGGGGCTGTTCCAGGTGGGGCACTGAGCTTTGGGGTCGGGGGAGGGGAGGAAGGGGGACAAGCATTTGAAAGTACATATGGTGGTTTGGTTGTACAATGTGGCGAATGGCACTGGTTTATACATTGCATACAACTTACAACGACAGGGAACTGATAAGGGCCCTGGGCACAAGAGAACCAGGCCTGCCCAGCACTGTGCCTTCCTCACAAGTGCTGCTATGGACTTCAGCCCACTGTGGCAGCCACTGTGTCAGTCCACCTCCTGTGGGGTCTTCCTCTTTTGTGCTGCATGATGTCCTTCTTCGGGGCCTGGTCCTTACTGGTAACGGGTCAACGTAAGTGAAGGAGCATTCTGGTTGTGCTTCTTCCAGGACAAATTTCCCAGTCTTCTGGTAGTCTCCAGTGCAGTCCAGGGTCCTCACCAACACCAGGGCCAAGCCCCGATTCTTCTCAGGTCTGTCTTATCCCTGGCTCCAGCTGTCACATGCTAACAGGGCAACCAAATTGCCACAGCTTTAGTCTGGTGCACCTTCATCTTTAGGGACACCTGTGCTTTTTGAACATGTTAAAGAGATCTTTTGCCCAAAGTGTAGGAGGCTTGCTTTCTGTGGAGGTGCAGTCATTGGTTTTCATCACTAAGTGCTTCAAGTTCTCCTGGCTGTTTCAGCTTCATGTCACAGGTTGCCAATGAGGCTTCCTCCCATTCTAATGCTGCAGGCTTCATACAGTCCAGCCTAATTAATTTGCTTAGCATACAGATTAAATAAATATGGTGACGAGACAAGCATGGCACCACACTCCTGACTTTAAATCATACAGCAGTGCCCTGTTGTTTCAAATTGTCTCTTGGTATAGGTACAGATTCCACAGGAACACAATCATGCTTTCTGAAACTTCCACTCTCCATATGCCATCCGTAATTTGTTATGATCCAGTCAAAAACACAAGTGAGCATCTTCCTGGCATTTACTGCTTTCAACCAAGACCCATCTGATTATCAACAATGATATTCCTCATTCCAGGACTTAAATTTCTAGCAGGTATTTGTCAATGTATTGTTGCAACCATTTTTCCTTATGTGTAATTATTAGTAATACGTTTAATAATTTCAAGTAATGAATTGGGTCACCTTCATTTGGAATGGACACAAATAGTGGATTGGCCAGATAGCTCTCTTCCCAATTCCCTGGCACAGTGAGTGCTTCCAGTACTTCATCGGTTTGTCAGACATTTCAATTGGCATCCCGTCAATACCTGGAGCTTTGTTTTCAACTAGTGTCTTCGGTGCAGCCTGGACTTCCTCCTCCATGCCACTGGCTCATCATATGCTACCTGTGGTACAGGCTGGCATCGAGCCTGCTCTTTTTGGCACAGTGATTCCTGTATGCTTCTGTGACTCTGTGCATCCTCCCTTGCATCTTCTCTTGATGCTCCCCGTCGTGTTCAATGTTTTGCCTACAGAAATCCTCATTGTTGGAACCCAAGGCTTGAAGTTTTTTTCTTCAATTCTTTAATCTTGAGAAATGCTGAGTAAATCCTCCCCTTCTAGTTTTCTAACTCCAGCTCTCTTAATGCTTTGTCAAAATGATTTGCTTTGTGTTTTCCAACCGCACCCTGACATTTCCCGTTCATTTATGTTCCTTCATCATTGTCTATTTGCTTTACCTTGGCCTTTTCTAAACTCACTTCCTGCACAGAACCTGGAGACCCCACACCACAAGCTACAAGCCTCAGCTCATGGCCTCCAAAGTTAACACTGTCATGGAAGGGAGCAACTACAAACACCCAACTCTACTGACAGCATTTCTACTTCTCATGAGTTACAGCTAAAGGATTTCTTCTGAAGCAGCAGGAGCAGCTGGCACCCGATGGAAACAACTCCCCGTCATTAGCAGGCATCCAGAACCACCTGCTCAGTTACATGGGAGTTACACCCAGTTCGTCCTGGCCTCCAAACAGTGTGACCCCTCTGGCCCTATGGTCTCTTTTGAGGCATGTGGTGTCTGGTCTCTGTGAGAACAAAGGACCAGGAGAGGTGCCCAGGAAGTCCCGCACACCTGGAGGATGAACCGCTGCTTGTAGATGTACTCGTGGTCCAGGGTGGGTCTTCGAGAACCCACACACATGTTGAACTGCGAGATCCGAGTCTTCAGCTCTTCATATAATTCAGCCACCTACGGGAGACACTATGATGGCTCAGGACCCATGTGATTCAGACTGAGAGAAGCACACGATCAGGGGAGGCTCGGTCTCAGTGCACCAGCAGTCCCTTCCTTATTCGAGAAGACTCCATCCAGGATCCAACATTGTACACACTACACACACACACACACACACGACCACTGCGAGGCGAGCAAAGAAATAGTCACCAGCAGGTGTGACCCTCCCATCCTTAAACACTATCCAACCCTCCTTCAGGGATATGTACTGCCCGGTGACTAAAAACAAGCTGAGGGAGCAACAGGGAGAAAGACCCCTGAAAGGAAAAGGCAGCACCCAGTTGTAACCGAGTCTCAGAACATTGGCCACACAAGCACATGAGCACACAGGACTCCACGTGTCCATGACACTGATAACACATCATGTCTCCTCACAGGGTCTGCAAGTAAAAAGCACGAACCACACAAACCACACCTGTGTGGGAGGAAAAGCAACTGAGACCCAAGGTGGGAGGAAATCGGGACACGGGAACAGGGAGAGGGGCGCGACCCCCATCAGCCCTCCATTTCTCCAGTAGCAACAGCAGCCATGTACAAAGTCTCTGGAAACCAATGGAGAATTTGGCACAGTGCTTTCACTCACTCCACAAGGCAATGAAGCCAGAGATTACCCATGAGGCCAGGGACAGAAAACATGCCTTTGTATCTACAAATGACCAAACACTGTTCTATGGGCCTCTTCTGTCAGAGGGAAGAGCTAGGCACTGTGACCACAACATGGACACAGAGACGCTGGGGGCCTGCACCTCCAAACCAGCTGCTGGGGCCAGACTTACGCTCACAACACAAGCCATGGCTTAAAGTACTTTTGTTAATGAGGAAGACTGGAAGCATCCGGGGTTTAACTACTGGCCTCAGCAGGGTTTAGGACATAATAACACAAGAGAAATGGGAGAGCCATGTTCATGGAGAAAAACTGAATCCATTCAAACCCTCCCTGACACTCTCTATCCCCTACTCCCCAACACACACACACACACACACACACACACACACACACACACACACACACACACAGCTGAATCAGTGCAAGAGCAAGTTTTTGGGAAGGTGGGAAAACAGACCAGAATATGGTGCAATCGAACCAGGAAGCATCATCAGCAAGGAAAATCCAGGCACCATCCAAGCTGCTATAATAACAGGGTCCCTTTACTCCTGACAGTTGTGCCTAGGACCCCTGAGGATATCTGGACACCAGGCCCTCAAGTGAGAAGAGAGTCTACAGGAAGGATCCACAAGGGCCCGGAGGTCCCTCAGAAGCTGAAGGGTCTCCTGGGAATACTAGCCATCCAAGAGCATAAGCCCCAAGCTCTGCCAAGATCCGACAAACTCACAAAGGCTACTTCCAGTTGCTTCAACCTGGTCCCAGGCATCAGAACATCCTATGAGGCAGCACAGCCCACAGTCAGCCTTGGCTAACAGCACACAGGCAACAAACACACTTCACTCCCACACACAAGCGTTCCAGAGAAAATACCATCCATCAGAATCCAGCCCCGTTGTCAAAGGGAGCGTAATCAGGTCAGGTTACTGAAAGAACACAAGGTGAAATCAGCTCCAGGAAAGCCCGTTACTTTAGTTATAAACCAAAACTGAACCGTGCTTACTGTCATCTAGCTGGTCCCCAGAGCTACCCTTTAGTCCAGGGCTGGGGAACCTTGTTTCTGCCAGGGGCTACTTGAGGGCCAGCATGGTCTACCATTTCATGAACTCACCCAAAGTGTGATGGCTGGAACTGCTTCTCTTTGGGGAGGTGGGTGAGGCTAGCTGGGACTGAGGATTCCGGGCCCACAGGGCTGACATTCCCACCCCCACTTTAGTCAAAGCACATATGACTTACCTCTCTGATTCTCTTGATTTGAATGTAATGTAACCGTCCCCAGTCAAGTTCATCCTTTAAACACACAAAAGCCAAGTCTGCAGTTAATACAACTGCAACACATTAGGATTCCGCGGGGCTACTCTCACAAGGGCACACACCTGTGCTCCATCTCATCAGCAGTGTCACCATGGCCACAAGCTCACTCTACTTCAGTGGACACAGTATCTACCTTTCCCCCACAAGGTCTTCCACTGCCCAGCAAAGCAGCCTGCCCCTTTGCACATCCCAGAGGGAAGCTGACTGACAGGTGACACTGGTGGACAGCGGGGGGAGGGGAGAAAGAACATCACCTCATTGGGAAACCTGGCCAAGAGCCATCAGGCATTCTCCCAATTCCCACACACAGACCTGTCCGCAATCTTTTGAAGCCAATCAGTTTAGAAGGATAATCCCCACAAAGTCACACTATGGATGAAACCCTGACCAAGAAGAAATAATATAGGGGCCAGGGGTGAACCTTCTTTTCTGTCTAGAACTCAGCCAACAATATCAGAGGAAAGGTCTTAATTTTGAGCCGGCACATCCACTAAGCACCCCCAGGCAGTAAGCACCTGGAGTCAGTGAGGTAGACGCTTAGGAAAGAGACCCACGGGGCCTCAGAAAGCTAACAGTCGACCCAAGTGCCCCACCCAGGAGCACACACAAAGGCCAGACACTGGGCATTCTGCCACGGGACTAACCCACTGCCATCCAGCCTGTGGCTCCCAGTCAATGGCCAGGTGCCTTGGCTCAGACCTGAGGTCTGCTAGGACAGACAAGGAGCAGAAACCTACCTTGGGGTGCCGCAGTTCTCCGCTCCGCCTGCAAGCCTGCCAAGTCTAAGCACCAACAACCCTGGTTAAAAAGGCAGCCAAGGCTTCCTCACCAATTAAATGTGCTTCCTACATACAGGTACAACTGAGCATCACCCCAACCCCTCTGGACCACAGAACACTGAAATGGCAAAGGTTACTGACAGCTTCATAAAGCCCGAAACCCCCGCAGGCCAAGGCATTCATGCAGGATGTCCATAAACCAGCAGTTCAGTCCCGCTCCCTGCCCCATAGTGTTGTGGCCAGACATCAACTAACTAGCCCTCCTGGCACCCCCACCCCAGAGCTGCACCAAAGAAAATTTACTTTGAATGCCTCAACCAGAGCAATACAGTCACTCTTGCTGTCGCCGGAGAAACTCACTTTGTTCCTACAGAAAGAAACCACGTGTCACTAGATACCACAAAAATGAAATGCCATTTTTAAGTGTGAATGTCAGTCACCTGTATCCATCAAGATGCTGTCTGAAAGGCATTGCAAAGAAGTTCTTCAGAGAAAGGGCAGCCGCTGGTGAGAGAGTAGAGAGGACACCAACAGTCAGAGTGGCTCCCTCCCCATACAACAAACACTCCCCTCCCCCGCTCCCCGAGCAGCACAGGCAGCTCCTGGCACCAACACTCACCTATGATGAGACACTCGTCCAGACAGCCAAACACGTGTCCGAGGACGATGAGTTTACCGAGCTGTTGGTTGACAGGAAGCTGGGCAAGGACCCTGCCCAGGAAGGTCAGCTCGCCATCATGGGGGTTCTCGTACTCTCTCTGACCACTGACCGCCAGAGCACCGACCTGGAGAAGGCGTGTGAGTGCTGCTGGCAAGCTCAGCTCACTCGTCCCCCAAGTTTGTTTTCAAGGGGGCAAGGGAACAAGAATTTAAAACAGAAAACAAGCCAATTATGGTGAATACAGCATGAAAGGGATTCTAGCTCATTAAATGGGGAGCTGCCGGAGTCATTTTCTTTTCCACGGTGGAACACAGGACCCAGGTCCCTCTTTTCTTTTCAAGTTGAACATGAAACTTCCACAGAGGTCTACATAACTCACAGTTTCACAAGCAAAGTATGCACAGGGTAAGTAAGGACACCAGTGAGCACAAGATGCCTGTCAATCCCGGCCAAAACCTACTCAACCACACACACACACAAAGTACATTTGACAGAAGCCAACGCGGGAACCAGAATGAAAGGTCAAACATCACAGTCCAGCTGACTTTCAGGGACAGAAGGACATCCCAGACCTTGGGCAGTCGAGCAACAGAAGTTCATAAATAAATCATTCCAACACATTAGGACCATAGAAACTCACATCAAACATTTCAGACACCATCATAAGATGTGCTCATCCCCCATCAACACAGATCACTCATGTTAGACGTCCATGGACCACAACACAGCTCCCCTTTCTACCTCAGAGATTCATTGCAGCCACTGTGTCCATGCATTTCCTTGCCCAAGCATGAGGTCCTCCTCCAGGGACTGGTCTCTTGTGATTACATGGCCAAAGTACATGAAGTGAGGTCTTTCCATCGTTACTTCAAAGGCACATTCTGGCTGTACTTGTTCCCAGAGAGAATTGTTTGTTCTTTTGGCAGTCCACACAACTTTCAATATTCTTCAACATAATTCAATTACATATATATTCTTCATCAATATATCCAACTTTCACAAGCATATGAGGTATGTTAGTCTAGATAGACTACAGAAACAACTTCACACTCAGATGATTATAAGAAAGAGCTTTACATACAGAGCAAGTGTACATTAAGAAACCATCCAAACCCAATACAAATCAAGTCCTTAAGTCTGATATTAGCCCCTATGTCTGATACCAATCTATAAAGTCCTTTTCAGACTCACGAAATACATGCAATGACACCAAATGTAGGAAGATCACAGGTCACTGGGTGGAAGTCTTGTGGACCCCATGCATTATAAACATCTCAGTGCTGGCAGGGATCTCCACATGGCTTCTCCGGCTCCAGAGAAGAAGCCCTCTCTATCAGCCCTCTCTCCATGTGTCTTCTACACAAGGGTGTCTCGCAGAGAGAGAGTGTCTCCCGCCTCCAAGGAGGAAATACAGGAGTTCCCAGAATCCTCAGGAGAAGGTCATGCCCACACAGAGGCCTCATTGGCTATATCCTGATTGACAGGCTAGACTCCACCCCTACACTCTTAATCCTCAAATTGACACCACATTATGCAACTACCACAAAGCAACTGAAAATGTTTTAAAATATTTTGAATTGAAAAAGTACAATAGAGGAACTTCCAGGAAGATGGCAACTGAGTAACATACCAGAAGGACTCCACATAAATCAGGACAGGAGAGTTACTAAGAGGGAAATCCAACACTGTTGAATCGCAGGAGGAACATCATAAAGATGAGCAGGAACAGATCCACAAGGTTTCAAGGGACTGGGGGCTTTGGGCTTACTACAGTGAAGGCCAACTAGGGTTTGAGCTTAATCCTGTCACTGTCTCGGCCGGTGCCGGGACCATTTGGAGCCAGTGCAGGGGCTTAATCACAACACAGCCACAGTTTGCTGCCACCTTGGGGCAGGGATTAAACTCTTGCAGCCCCATGGGCTGGGATTGGGGCTCAGCTATATTGTTACTTTTATTTCCCTCTCTTCCCTCTATCCCCACCCAGTCTCAGCAGGCTTAGTTTTTTGTCCCCTTCTTTGTCTTTTCCCTGTTCTCTTACATACCACTGCCCTAAGCCTAGGGCATTTTCGCCTGCCCCCTACCCAGTGAGGTGAGCTCCACCCTGTGCAGTGTAGCCTGAGATTGGGGAAAGCCCGCCCGAGCACCAACAGGGGATACTTCGTGTGGCTGGGGGACCTACTATTTTTCCTCTGTGGGCCCACGTGACCTAGGGAACTTCCTTCTGCCTACCTTACTGCCTCACACAATGTAAGGTAGCTCAACCAACACTTGGCAACATTCCAAGCTGTTGCAGGATCCTCTGCCCAACCTCCGCAGTGATCTACCTGGCCAAGGCAGTTCCGCCCACCATTTGCAGTGTTCTACACGAAAGCAGTCAACCCGCCAGCCTTCTGGGGCATGCCCCTGAGAGGAAAGCCACAGGAGGATAAAGTGGTAGACTAATTCCATAGTGAAATTAGCTGTAGGCAGTTCAAAGAAGCATTCTTACAAGTCTCCCAGAGAGAGCCAATGCTCTTCGACTCCCTGGAAAATGGCACCTGGTTCCTCTAAAACAACCCAACGCAAACAGCCATCAGCCCCAACAACCTCAAAAACAACAACAAAAAAAACCCAGAGAAACAAAAGGCAATGGCAGAAGATGTCTTAATCATAACAACATGCATAGAAGAAGCAGACATTGAGCTGCCACAGAAAGAAAATTTCAGAATGCTACTTGGAGTCATACAGGAAATGAGGGAAACAATACAGAAAAAGGATGAAATGATAGAGGAGATAAAGTTCATACACCAAAGGGAAATACAAGAGCTTAGGGAGGATAAAATAAAAACCAGTAGCAGATTCACGGACCTTGAGAATAGAATGGAGGAAGCAGAGAACCGCACCAGTGACTTGGAGGACAGCTGAGCGGGCTTTAACAAACACAAACAAAAATCTAATAAGATCATCAGAGAAGCTGAAGAAAGCCTAAGAGCTATGTCTGATGCTAGGAAGAGGAGCAACATCAGAATAATTGGTTTACCAGAGGAAGACACAACAGAGAAGTCGTCTGCAAAAATAGTGATAGAATTCTTGGAGAAAAACTTCCCCAGCTTAATGAATGAAAACCAGGCAACCATTCAGGAGACTGAAAGAACACCAGCTGGACTGAATCCCAAGAAGAGGTCACCAAGGCACATAATAATTAAACTATCCAACTTTGAGGAAAAGGAGAAAATCATGAGAGCAGCTAGGGAAAAGCAAGCAATCACATATAAAGGTTCCCAAATAAGAATATGCTCACACCTATCAGCAGAAACTATGAAGAAAAGGAGAGAGTGGAGTAATATATTCCAAAAATTGAAGGAAAACATCGCAAACCCAAGAATACTCTACCCAGCCAAATTATCAATCAAGATAGATGGAGAAGAGACTTTGAGAAAAACTCAAAAGAATACGTTACAAGAAACTCAGCCCTACAAAAGAACCTTGCCGACCCAGTATGGGCAGAAGAATAACACTCACCAAGCATATATTAGAGACCGCCACATAGAACAACCTCACCTAGAGGTTAACAAAGAGAAAAAAAGATCCCAAGACAGTAAAAAAGATCCCAAGACAGCATTGGCTTAAAGATGAAAAGAAGTAAAGAAGGATACACACACACACACACACACACACACACACGAAAGGAAGGTAGGAAAACACCCAAAACAAAAGGCAAAAGATGACATCACAGAGTCCACAGATGGAAATAATAACCCTGAATATCAATGGACTGAACTCAGACATTAAAAGACTCAGGCTAGCAGACTGGCTTAGAAAACACAACCCATCAATCTGCTGCCGCCAGGAGACACATCTCAAGGCTACAAACAAAAACATGCTGATAATTAAAGGCTGGAGAAAAGTATACCAAGCAAACAGCAATTCAGAAAAAGCAGGGGTTGCAATCTTAATCTCAGTTAAAATTGACCTCAGTGTGAAAACCATAAAAAGAGATAAGGAAAAAAAAAGAGAGATAAGGAGGGACACTAAATAATGCTCAAGGGAATGGTAGACAAAGAACCACCAAGCACTTTAAACATATATTCCCCAAATGAGAGACCCACTGAGTACGTCAACCAAACACTCCAAATGATGAATTATAGTGGGTGACTTCACTACACCGTTCTCTGAGAAAGATAGATCACAAGGAAAGAAACTCAACAAGGAGGCTATAGATCTAAACACTACAATTAGACAATTTGACCTGATATTTACAGAGCTTTTCATCCAAATACAATTAATTCACATTCTTTTCAAGTCTGCATGGCACATATTCAAAGATAGACCACATGTTGGGACATAAGGTGAAACTTAATAAAGTTAAGCACATTGATATCATAGAGACCTCTCTCTCTGACCACTGTGCTAGAAGGCTAGAAATCAACAAAAGGAAGATGAAGACATCAAGGGCAAACAATTGGAGGATGAATAACTCGCTACTGCAAAAGGAGTACGGACTGGCACATCAAAGATGAAATTAGGCAATTTCCAGAAACCAATGAGCATGAGAACATGACATACCAAAACTTTGGGGACACAGCAAAGGCAGTTATCAGAGGAAGTTTCATAGCAATACACGCACACCTGAATAAGGAAGAGAGACGCGTGATTCATATGCTGGCACAAAATTTACAACAACGAGAGCAGAGTCAGCAGGACAATCCCACTAATAGCAAAAGAAAAGAAATAATAAAAACCAGAGCTGAGAAGGAAAATAAAACTCTGGGGGGAAAATGCTGCTGAAAGAAGTTGGTTCTTTGAGAAGATAAACAGAATTGACAGACCGCTGGCAAACCTAACCAAAGAAAGGAAGAACAAATTTAAATAGCAAGAGTGAGGGATGAAAGAGGGGACATTACAATGGACCCTAATGAAATCAAAAGGAAAATTACAAAGTACTACGAAGGATTGTACTCCAATGAATTCAACAATTTGGAAGACATGGGCAAATTCTTAGAAAAACAATCCCTCTCTAGACTATTCCCAAAGGACATCAAGAATCTCAATAGACCCCTAGCAATAGAAGAAAAAGACAAGGTTATCAAGGGATTACCAACAAAAAGTCCCCTGGACCACATGGTGTCACAGAATTCTACCAAGCATTTAGGGAAGAACTAACACCAATGCTACACAAACTCTTCCAGAACACAGAAAAAGAAGGCAAACTCCCGAACTCCTTCTATGAAGCTAGTATAACTCTGATACCAAAACCAGGCAAGGATCCCCCAAAAATCGAGAACTACAGAACAACATCGAACCAATAATGAACCAATATTTCAACATCGATGTAAAAATTCTTAACAAAATACTGGCAAATAGAATTTTAAAAGTATATAAAACAAATAAACCACCATGACCAAGTGGGATTCATGGCAGGAATACAGGGATGGTTCAACATATGAAAGATCATTAGTATCATTCACCACATAGACATGAAAAACTGTAAAAACTGATAATATCAATAGAGGCAGAAAAAGCAATCAACAACATCCAACACCAATTCCTGTTTAAGGCACGTGAGAAGATAGGAATGAAAGTAAAATTCCTCAAGGCAATACAAGCTATATATGAACAACCAACAGCCAACGTGGTAGTCAATGGAGAAAAGACAAACACAATCCTACTGAAAAAGTGTACCAGACAAGGATGCCCCTTGTCCCCACTCTTATTTAATATCATACTGGAGGGTTTAGTTAACAGCAAAAGGCAAAGAAAAGACACCATAGGTATTCGTCTGGTGAAGGAAGAGGTGAAACTATCGTTATATGCAGATGATATGATTTTGTATATGGAAAATCCCAAAATCTCCACAAGGGGAGTACTGGAAGCAATAGAGGAGATTGACAGAGTAGCAGGATACAAAAATCAACAAACCAAAGTCCATCTGACTGCTATACACATCGGATAAGACCTCAGGTACCCTTCATAAGAGCCAAGATCAGATTGAAATATCTAGGGATATACCTGACTAAAAGAACAAAAGATTTCTATGAGGAAAACTACAGAACATTATTACAAGAAACCAAGAGTGACCTCAACAAATGGAAGACTATCCCATACTCCTGGATTGGAAGACTCAATATAGTAAAGATGTCAGTTCTCCCTAAGGCACTATATAAGTTTAATGCAACCTGATACAATTACCCCGTTTTTCCTCAAGAAATGGAAAAACTAATCACACTAACTTCATATGGAGGGAAAAAGCCCAGAATCAGCAGAGAACACCTCAATAAGAAGGACACAGTGGGAGGGCATGCTTTACCTGAAATTAGCACCAACTCTACAGCCACAGTTGTCAAAACAGCATGGTACTGGTACAATGGCAGATACTCAGACCAATGAAAAAGAACTGAAAACCCAGAAATAAAATCATCAGCATACAGACAATTGATCTTTGATAAGGGCCCAAAAATATACAATGGGAAGCAGATGCACTCTTTAACAAGTAGTGTTGGAAAAAATGGATATATACCTGCTGAAAAATGAAATAAGACTCTTATCTCACTCCATGCACAAGAATAAGCTCAAAGTGGATCACAGTCCTTGAAGTTAACCCCCAAACTATTAGGGCCATCGATGAGGGAATTGGGAGTAACTTGAAAACTTTGGCACAGGGAATACATAGACTATCAGAAATAGGAAAGGACATAAACACAGAGGAGGCACAAAGTGACAGATGGGATATACTGAAGATAAAACACCTGTGTACATCGGACGAATTCACCTAGAGAGTAATAAGAGAGTCCACGGACTGGGAAAACATCTTTAGGAATGACACATCAGACAAAGGCCTTATTACTAAAATCTACAATACGCTGCTAGCTTCCAAAAGGAAGATAACTAATTTCCCACAGAGGAGGTGGGAAAAGGACCTGAACAGAAGTTTCATAGGGACAGAAATCCGAATGGCCAATAAACCTGAGGAAATGTTCCCGGTATTTAGCCATAAGAGAAATGCAAATTAAAACAACAATGAGGTACCACTTAACACCCTCAAAGAGAGCCCAATTCAAAAAATCAGAAAGCAACAAGTGTTGGGAGAACTTGGAGGGAGACAGTAACTCTCATCCACTGCTGGTGGACCTGTAAGTATGTACAGCCACTATAGAAATCAATCTGGCGATATCTACAACAGATGGAAATTGAGCTACCCTATGACCCAGCAATCCCCCTACTGGGCATATACCCAGAAGAGGCAAAAAACAAACCACAACCAGACATCTGTGCTCCAATGCTCACTCTGGCATAGTTCAGAATTGCAAGGAGTTGGAAACAACCCAAATTTCCTTCAACTGATGAGTGGATTAAAAGACTGTGGTACATACATGCAATGGAGAATAATGCATCGCTAAAAAGCAGTGATGAACGTATGAAGCACATGGCTGCATGGGGAGAACTGGAGGAAATCATGCTAAGCGAAGTAAGCCAAGCACAAAAGGACAAGTACAACATGAGTCCACTAAGGTAAGCTTTAAAAAAAATGCAAAAGGGGCATAGGGAAAAAGCTACTGTATACCAACATTCCTGGGCTGAGGACCAGGTAGTATGGCAGGGGCCAGACCAAACTCAGGGATGCCTATGGTAGCCAAGTAAAAAGGAGAAGGGAAAGGGGAAAAATAATCTTTTTAAAGAAATGGGTAGTATGGGCACAGGGTGCTATCCCACTCAAGGGGAGGGTATTATTTATATCTCCCCAGGGAAACAGGGACCAGACTTCAACCCGGTGCTCCAAGATGTGAATGCCACATGCCGGCAAGGAGTAGGGAACCAGTGGAGAGGTATGAGGGGCCAGACCCAATTCCAACTACGTGGACACCTGCCCCTCCTCCCAGAAGAATTTATTTCAGAGGACAGCACTGAATCTGCAGCTACAAGAGAGGGACATGTTGGAGCAAATGAAGGGGGAGGAAGAGAGAGTGGAGCACATCCTGGCCCACCAAGCCTTGAGGATGATATTCCCACTCAAGCCAATCCCCAGAGAAGACCATATGGCCGGCCCCCACTATGAGACACAACATCCCTCACTGACCCATATCCCTACAAGGGACAACACTGAAGACACAGTGTGGGAATTGTGCCTGATCTGATCCCACCACACTGAGACAAAACACTAAGGGCGTGGAATAGAACATCAAAGGGAACAGAGCAACAAAGTCCTCAGGGAATACTAAAAATAGACTTTGGGTCACGACTTGGTGCCCCATCAGACTCGACTGGAAAACACTCCTAAAGGCCAACAAACAGTCCTTGAACTAACTACAAGCTTTTCTTTCTTGTTGTGTTTAATTTTGTTTTTGTCGTTGGCTGGTTGTTGTTGTTTTATTTTGTTGCTTGACTTTGCTCTGTCTTGTTTTGGGGCATGTTATTATCTCTGCAGGTCTATCTAAATAAGATAGATAGGCTGGATGAACAATCTGGAGGAGAAAACAACGAGCCCAACAGTTTCCAGGGGGAACAGGGGAGAGGGGGTGGTGGGGAAAAAGGAAGTGGTGTTAACAAACTCAGGGACAAGGGAACAATAAGTGAGCCAAATCGGTAGTGAGGAGGGTGTAGGAGGCCTGGTAGGGTGCAACCAAGGGTAATGTAACTAAGAAGAATTACTGAAACCCAAATGAAGGCTGAACATGATAGTGGGACAAGAGGAAAGTAAAAGGAAATAGAGGAAAGAGCTAGGAGGCAAAGGGCACTTATAGAATTCTATATAAAGGCATGTACATATGTAAATATATTTATATATGAGGATGTGGAAATAGATCTATGAGCATATATTTATAGGTACAGTATTAAGGTAGCAGATGGACATTGGACCTCCACTCAAGTACTCCCTCAATGTAATAATATTTTGTTCTATTAAACTGGCATTTCATGACGCTCACCTTCCCGACACAATCACTGAAGACAAACCAGGTGCATAAGCAAATGTGGTGAAAAAAGCTGATGGAACCTGGCTATCAAAAGATAACAGCATCTAGGGTTTTAAAGGCTTGAAGATAAACAAGCGGCCAACTACCTCAGAAGCAACAAAGCCCACGTGGAAGAAGCACATCAGCCTGTGTGATTATGAGGAGTTGAAGGGGTCAGGTATCAGGCATCAAAGAAGAAAATATCATATCATTATGCATGAGGGGGCAGTGCAGATTGGGGACCCAAAGCCCATGTGTAGGCAACTGGACATCCCCTTACAGAAGTGTCATGGGGAGGAGATGAGCCAGTCAGGGTGTAGTGTAGCAACAAAACATATAACTTTCCTCTAGTTCCTAAATGCTTTCCCTCCCCACTCCCCCACACTATCATGATCCCAATTCAACCTTACAAATCTGGCTAGACCAGAGGATGTACACTGGTACAGATAGGAACTGGAAACAGGGAATCTAGGACGAATGAACCCTTTAGGACTAGTAGTGAGAGTGGTTGATACCATGAGGGTGGAGGGAGGGTGGGGTGCAAATATATATAAAACCTCTTTCCTGGGGGACAGGCAACTGAAAAAGTGGGTGAAGGCTGATGTTGGACAGTGTAGGATATGACAGAGTAATCATTTATGAATTATCTATGAGGGAGCGGGGAGTGGGGAGAAGAGGGGGAAAATGAAGAGCTGATGACAGGGGCTTAAGTGCAAATGTTTTGAGAATGACGAGGGCAATGCATGTACAAATGTCCTTTATACAACTGATGTATGTATGGATTGTGATGAGTTTTATGAACCCCCTATAAAATAATTTGAAAAAAGAGGTGGGTTGAACAGCCAATTATTTAGTAATTGTCAAAAATGTGTATACCTGTAAGTGGCACAATTAATTTAATACCTATTTACAGTAAGGAAAAAAGCATATCTGCCAGGGCTTTTGATGTAGAACCAAAAGCTGATATGGGATTTGGCTTCTTGGTTTGGAGGTATAGGGTAAGGGTTTCATGAGAGAGCCCAGTAAATTGGCCCAATAGCATGCTTAGTGCCTCTGGTTTCTCTCAGGCAGTTACCTGCTTAGCACCTGGAGTCTTAAATCTCACCTGGGGCCACCCAGGGCACTACAACTGGCCACTGTTCACGTGGAACCAGAGAGGATGAGGAAAGTGAGGGACAGGAGGAGGAGATGGAATGTGACTCAGTGTCCCCATGACCAAGAGACCAGAACTGGAGGGTGCCTGGTGACCACGACTAAACATTTTCATCAACGTTTCCGCAGAAGAACCTCCTTCCACATGAATGGGGAAAGGCAGAACAGAATTCCAAATTCTACGGACTCCAGTCTGTTGGAGCTGTGAAGGTTGAATGAACCCTTGAAATTATTGCCTTGAAATCATCTTTGAAACTGAAATCACAAATGTCTCCTGAAGTCTCCTTAAAGCAAGTAGAGTCAGCGGTACTCAGGGAAGCACTTCCCTGTTTTAAAAACAGACTACCTATATGGAATCAGATAGACAAAAGCAACATGAAAGATTAGCCAGGAACCTGAGGATCAGTGAATTTATGCTCATCAGGAAGGCATGGCTCAGAAAAATAGGGGAGAAAGGTTGAGTAACCAACAAGAAAGCAATCGTCACTGAATGGCACACTTGAGAATGATGAATTGCTGTGTTTTTCTGTGTGCGCTTCATGAAAATCACAAGAAAAACACATGTGGAACTTGACAACCAGACCCACTCAAGCTTTTCAAGCCAACAGCGATTATTTTCAATAGTCAACCCACTTCAGAGACCCACACAACAGAACTATATCCCCAGCCCATGAGGAAACAAAGGGGCTCCTCCCAACACCCAGGAAGTGGCTGGCAGCCATACCTCTTTCAGTAGAAGAATGGTGCGCTCAATATCGCTCAGACTGGGTGGGGACAGTGCAGTTGCCAGCAAAGCCCTCGGCTCACCCATGTCCAAAAGTTTCACTTTCAGTATTGTGCTTCCTAATGGACAGCGCTAAAAAAAAAAAAGGTCAAATTTACAAATAAAGAGCTAAAGTCATTGACATTTTCATAGCACAGTGATTTAGAGAGCAGGGCAGAGAAAGACGTGAGAAGATGAGAGAGAAAGATGGAGGAGGAAGAGGAATAGAGAAGGAAGGATGAGGAGAGTAGGAGCTGGGGCATCAGAGACGGAGGGGCGAAGTGGGGTGAGACAGAGCCCGAGAGAAGGGGGAAAGAGGTGGTCAGAGACAAGCTAGCTGTGGTGGCTGGTGATAAAGGAAGCAGGTGCAGCAACATTGCATGGGGCCCATCCTATCATGGAGGTGACAGACCCCAGGATGCCTCCTGAGATCACAATCTACCCTGTGTACAGTGCTGTGACTAAGCACAGGATGGTCAGAAATGAGGGCTCCTTGGAACCCAGGTGGCCCACCCCCTGGCATCACCTTCCTCCGACAGCTGGGTAATACTCCTGTGGGTGAACACATTACCAGCATCTCGGGGACGACATGGTCCAGGATGGAGTGGTCCCAGAAGTCCCTGTGCACCAGCCTGTAGCAGTAGCCCTTCGACACTCGCCCCGCACGGCCTTCGGGGAGAGGAGAGCAGACACTGGTCTGTTACATTTACAGTGAGAACGTGTGTACGGAAGACTACGTTCAATGCTGACACAGCACAAGCCTTGTTCTCGGCTAACAGGCCCCATGACATAGCGTGGGTCACCTTGAGTCAGAATCGACCCAGCACCCAACAATGGCTCCATGGTGGGTGACATCACCACCAGGGGACGTTGGAGGGAGGGCAGGGCCTCTAAGCTCTATTGTTCTAGCTTCCTGTTAGACAAAAAAATTTCATAAGGGTTTTTTTGGGCCAATTAAAGAAGTTTTGAACAAACCACAGGTAGACAAAAGATGCAACTTGTAATCTTAGAACTGACCCATCAGTAATCACTTTTAATATCTCTTTCCAGGCCTTTTTTCAGGCAGGGTTTGGAGTTTGAGACGATTACTACATAAGTTCAATTGTACACTCTTTATTGGGGGCTCATACAACTCTTATTACAATCCATACATACATCCATTGTGTCCAGCACATTTGTGTATTTGTTGCCATCATCATTCTCAAAACATTTTACTACTTGAGCCCTTAGTATCAGCTCCCTCCCCGCTCCCCACTCCCTCGTGAACCCTTGACAACTGATCAATTATTATTATTTTGTCATATCTTATACTGTCCAACATCTCCCTTCACCCACTTTTCTGTTGTCCATCCCCCCAGGGAGGAGGTTATAAGTTTTACACCCTTTTTCAATTAGTGTAAGAACACATCACTCAAGGTGAGAGTACGCCCACATTTTGAGATGCTCTTTAGGACCACAGCTAACAAACCCCTACCTTCCCAGGAGTGCTCACATGGCACAATGGTGACAGTCCAGGCAGAAGCCCAGGTCCAGTGGGACCCATCCAGGCCTGCTGGGTAAGCGCAAGCCGAGAGGGCAGAGCTGGCAGTCATCTGGCACTCCCATGGGCAGGTTCACCAGGCACTGGTGCCCTTAGTGGTTGGAGCAGGGGTGGCCTCAGGCTGGCTCAGGAACCCTGCCCTGGGAAGAGTACAGTGGGGCGGGGCACCGCCCCCCCCCCCCCCCCAGCCCCTGTCTACCGAGAGCAGGGGCAGGGCCAAGAGGGGCTGACAGCCTCCGCCCCTAGAGACAGCGTGCCATTGCAAGCCCTGACCCGGGACACCCATGAGGTGCTGCAGAAGAGGGGGGCAGAGTGAGTGTCCACACGCAGGCCAGACAGGGCCTCACCTTGCCTCTGGTCGCAGCTGGTCTTGGAGGCCCAGCTCAAGCGCAGGCTCTGGTAGTTGGTGTCTTCATCGCAGACCAGGGTTCTCGTCAGACAGAAGTCTATCACTGCCATTGGGGAGCGGCTATCAGCAGGACACTCCCAGGACACAAGCAGGGCCCAGGAACCCCCCAGATGGGACAAGCTGGTCACCATGAGATCGGCCACCTGCTGCTGCCATCGCTGCCGCTGCCCACTCCCCTGCCCACCTCACTCCACCTCCTTGCCCTCGTCCTTCCCAGAGCACACAGGGCTCCCTCAAATAGCACCCTCTGGCTTACACCCAGCTGGTCATCTAGAGCTCTACCCCACATGTCCCTACTTTTTTCCTCAGCCTCACCATCACTGTATTTATCTCACACATCCCATGTGATACCCTCTCCTACTGCTCATGCTATTAAAGCAGGTGCGTTGTCTGCCTGTCTGCTGCCCCAGCACAGTCACTGCCCCTTGGCCCAACCCTAGCATTGCCTGGCTACTCCTAACTGGCCACATTAAGACAGCATCTCTCGGTGTGGCCATCAGTCAAGGCCTCTGCCCGGCCACACACTTTCTCCCCAGGCCCTTCCTGCTCCCTGTGCCCCTGCAGCGCAGCCCTGCATGGCTGCCTCTCCCCACTGGAACAGCGCCGGCCTGGCAGCCTTTCACTTTCAAACCCTCCCAGACCACACGTGCAGTGCAGCAGGGACAGAACTGACCTGCCCCTCTCCACCCCCACTCCCTACTGGTGGCCTCAGTTGCAGAGTTCCCTGTCCCCAGGGTCCCCAACATCCTCTCTGAGCCACTTTGCCCCAACACTGCCCTCTGATGAGTAGAGCAGGAAGAGGTCAGAGGTTCTATGAGCCCAGTGGGCTGTGGGCTGAACTCTCTTCTTGGGAGGCCGAGGGGGACAATTCCAGAGGAGTAAGAAGTGGCCTTACCGTATTTGACATCCGGAACTGTTACAGAGCTCTCAGCAATGTTGGTGGACAGAATAACCTGTCAGACGCCAAGCAAATGACAATGTCAGCAAAAGTTCACCAAAAGCTTTATACCAGACTCAGATCTTAATATCTGTACAAAAACGCAATTTGGTGGGGAGGAGGAAGCTTAAGTTAAGTCTCAGAGATGTGACCTGCCCAAAGTCACACAACTTTCAATGCAAGGACAAGACTCGAGACCCAGGTCTGTCAGCCCCGAGTCCATAAGCATGAGCTGCACCTCACACCTCGCCCGGAGGCTGCACCCAGCACAAACACCAGCCACACGCACCCTGTACAGCAAGAGCCAAATGCAGGGTGTCGGAGTCTGGTTGGTGGAGGACAAAGTCTCATGTAACCAGACAGACAAGATGACGGAGGCTAGGGTCAGGGAGATGCTGAGGGCTGCAGTGCCCTGGCACTGCCCACTCTTGTAGCTCTGGCCCCAGGGTAATCCTAGGTGTGACTTGTCACCTCAGAAGGTGGTATGCGCATACTGGGTGAGATGAGGATAAATCCTCCCACATCAGGGCTTCAAACGTGTGTGTGTGTGTGTGTGTGTGTGTGTGCTCACCACAGTCCCCCAAGTGGTTCCAGGGACACCAGAATGGTCCCCAATGTGAGACCTCCCCAGCCACACAAGCTCAAGTCAAAGACCAACCTTATGCCACAGCAGCTGGACGTCTATAGGCGACTGCCACCAGCAGAGGCCTAGAGGGAGCACTTCTGTAGGCGGCCCTACCCAAGCTGCCCAGAGCCCACCTGTGCCGCTCCCTACCTTTCTGTACCCAGGCACTGGGCTTAAAAACACATTGTTCTGCTCTTCTAAAGTCACGCTGGAGTGGAGAGGGTAGACCTGCAGCCTAAGGAAGAAGGTGCCAATCATGCCATCTCCACAAGGGGAGGAGACAATGACCACTGGTTGGGATCACAGAAAACGGAACAGGTGCAACGCCCTCTGCGGTGGTGTTGTAGAGGGGTGGGGACACAACATGCCCTCTAGATGTGTGTGTGTGGAGAGGGGCAGGGGGCGGGGGAAGACAGGGGGTAGGGCTAAAGAAACCAGCAGCGCCCTCTGGTGGGCAAGCATGGTCACAGGGCCCCTGAAACAACGCACCTTTTGTGAACCATATTTGTGAGAAGTTCGTGCATGTAGTTTATTTCACCCAGACCTGCAGAAGAAAAAAAGTGAGGCAGAAAAATGTTGATTACTAAAAGCAAACCATCACATTAAGGTTTGTTTTTCTCCCCGCAGAGAAGGCCTTACCAATTCGTTTTGACTTCCGCTTCCTAGTAAATGAAAATTGTACATAAAAGAGCACAATGATGTTCACTAGTTAGCAGTCACTTAAAAATATAATGGAAACTTTCCTCCAGGATTTTCCTTTTTCTCACATATTCCAGATTTCTTAAAATGACCACAAAAAATCTTTATAACCCAGAAAATTAGTTTTAAAATTGTGGTCATAAAGAAATGCTACATTTGCCATTGGATTCAAAAGCTATTTATAAGTGTATAAAATCCATGGGGGGCTCATCACGAATGATCAAGACATTGGGGGGGCTCATCACGAATGACCAAGATCTGAGCAACAGCAGTTAGTGCCCTCGAGAAGCACGGGTTACATCTGAATTCACAAGAGAAGATGACAAACTAACCCAGCCACGAGGTGTCACTGACACAGATTAACCATTCACGTCCTGGCTTCAGGTGCTCTGGGCCACGGCACCCCAGTGGCAGGAAGGCTTTCCTGAGGGAACCTTAAACGTGAACTGAGGATGGTTAGCTCAAGGGTAACCACGTGCTGGGCTTCACAAAGCCCGCCCTTCATTGAGGACTCTGCAGGTTGTCAAGACTGTCTTCAGGTGAAAATGGAAATTCCTCGTGGTTAGTAAGAAGTCTGTGGGGGAAGTACCAAGGTACCAAGTTCCAGAGGCAAACACGAAGACCCACATATCCAAGGGCTCAGCCTAGGCAAGTCGCTGCTTGGGAGACCACTGCCCCTTGGGGCTCCTTGACTAGTGCTCCCCACCCCTAGCCATCCGTCCCAAGCTCCAGCAACTTGCGCTTACCTGGCAAGAAGACCAACACACTGCTCCGCTCTGCCATGAAGTGGGAACCTGACCAGCCCTCGCTCCTGTGAGGAAGACACAGGGCACCCAAAGTCAGGCCAAGCCCCTGCAAGCCTTCATGCCCCGCGAGGCCCAGACCAACGCACAGCCTGCAAGTCTTGAAGTTCGGTCACGTTAAGGCCTACTGATAGACACTTAAAATAACTAAATGCAAAATGTAAACTTTAAGGAGTCCTAGCCATTATCAGAAAGCATGTTTATAATCCGCTTACTTCTCGGGAAAACCAGACCTTTGCTTGCCCACAAACCCAGCAGCTCTGCCTCCTGCCCAGCCCTCTCCCGGGCAGCTGGCATCACGGTCCTAAGACATACAAGCCCTTCTCTTTGGGTCCCACATTCCAGATGGAGAGATGGACAAGACACAGGTCAACAACTAAGGTACCTCCAGCATAGCAGGAGACAAAATAGAAGCCATAGGGTGACCTGAGAAAGAGCCAGGGGGCGAGGGAGGCACACTAAGGACTGGGGAGGGGAGCAAGAAGGTAGTGTGGAAATATTCCACCCAACACTAGAGGCTGTGCTATGGAAGGGGGTGTCACAGTTACTGCAATAGCAGGGGGTGCAGCTTCTTCTTGGGCCAGTCCACCCTGGGCTTGCGGGGAGACCACCATAACCACACAGACTTGATTTATGGAGGGACCAGGGACACTGGGAGAGCAAGGATGGACACTTGTGCCTCACGGTCTCACCCAGGAGGATGCTGCCCAGCCCGTGGAGAAAGGAAGTCCTCCAGTGAGTGAAGGCTAAGCATGAGACAGACATGGGGCTGGGCCCGCTCTGACCGATGGCAGGCTGATGACAAGCGGGTGGGATGAGGCATCTGAGGAGCTCCTGGAGCAGGCAGCCCTGGAGGGACATCGCCACTGAGGGCAAGACATCAGCCAACAACCTGTTGGGGTTTCTTCATGTGCACACTGTGACCATGAAGACTCTGCCTGTCCAAGGCCCACCGGCTACCAGCACCGCTGAGGAGCAACCAGTGGTGCAGGGTCAATATCAGGGCTCCAACAGGGCACCTTTCCGGGAATAAACAGGCCAGCTGAGGGCAAGCCAGGCACCTGGCTCTCGCCACCACTGAGGGGCAGTGATGGGTTCTCATGAGCAAAGATACGCACTTGTTAGATGGCACTAGCAAAGATGTCCCTTGAGGACTAAAGTGCACTCGACCCAAGCACAGTGCTCTTAAGGGCCTTACAGCAGGGGCAAGCTGGGCAATGACTGAGGAGGACCCCAGGCATTCGCACGACGGCACCGATGAGAACACAGGCGCACCATGCACGGCCAGACGTACAAGCAATGCTGTCTTAGTACAAGTGCAGCCAGAATGCTCCTTCCAAGAGAGGAGGGCAGGCTTGGTTTCAGAGATGTAGACATGTGACCAGGAAAGGCCTGTTTCTGGAGAAGGACATTGTGCTTGCTGAAGCAAAAGGGCCCGTGGATGCAGCAACAGGCTCAAACACAGCAACCACTGTGAGGGCGGCACAGTAGCAACAGTGGCTCCCTCCACTGTCCACAGGGTTGCTATGAGTCAGAAACAGCGGCAACACTGTTCAGGGGGAGGAAAAGATTGTATGATGTCTGAATGTAGACAAATGTACCGTGGGAGGGAGAACACGTGTATGAGTGTGTGGGTGTGCATTGCAATGTGTGTGCATGAGCATGTACGGGTGTGTCTAAGTGTGTGTCTGAGCATGCATGGTTGTATGAGGTGTACCGGTGTGTGGGTGTGCATGCGTGTCTGCATGTGCAGGTGTGTAGGTGAGCATAAGGGTGTATGTGCGTGAGCAAGTACGAGTGTCTGAGTGCATGAGAGTGTGTGGGGGTGTAGGGCATGTACAGGTGTGTGAGTGCATGAGAGTGTGTGGGGTGTATGAGAGAACGAGAAGAGGGGTGCTACAAGCTCCGAGAGAAAAGAAAAATAAAGCCATCCAAGCACTCTAGCTCCAGCCGCTCCGCGGGGCACACATGCTCTCTCGCTGTCCCCAGTCTTTATAGCTGTGGTGAATGAGCCTAGGAAAGAGTCAGTAACACAACTGACCAGGTCTCCATGGCTGGGACAATGATCACTGGCCATAGCCCAGCAGACGCCTCCAGGGAGCGGCAGAGAAAGCTGAAAGCGGCTCCCGGGGCTCCTGGGTGGGCGGCTGCACCATCACGGAGCCCCACTGGGCCTGGCTACTGCTCCCTCTACAGGAGCTGGCCAGCAAAAAGAGGCAAAATACGAACCTGAGAGAAGCCCCAATGTGTCCACACTGAAATAAACACATACCGCCAACTTACCCACTCTCCTTCCCATCCAAGTCATCAAACATCTGAATGAGGGCGACGGCCACCTTGTAAATGTCTTTGGAGATCACTGGCTCCTCTAGGAGGTGAGGAGAAAGCTGGAAGGAAGAAGGAGATGCTGGAGGCCTGGGGGCTGCTCAGGTCATCCATCCCATAGTCAGCTACCAAGATAAGCTGGCACCTCGCAGGACCTGGTGGAGCAGGGAACCTGACACTGGACGCATGGGTCAAGCTGTAGCCACATGGAGGGATCCCTCAGTATCAAGCACCCACCTTGGAGCCCTAAGACAGAAACAATAATGTAGGGACACCCAGCTTTGGCAATTGTGAAGGATGCAGCAGAAGGCACCCTGGTCCTCCTCGGGACAGCAAGTGCGGTCGCCGACCCCTTTCCCCAGTGTGAACTTAAAGTAAAATAAGCCAGCTACTGTTGCCAATAGTCCCTTTCTCACTAGTATGATAATCCCAGTGTTTGTCAAAATTACCTTTACTTAATCAGTAGTTTTGAAGAAGTGCTCCTGCTAAAACACGCCCTTTACCTGGAATAACTGTCTACTTTATCCAAACACCTGAGGGAAATAGAGCAATGGCCAGCAGCCTCAACCAGCACCCCCCCTCACACACACACACACACACACACACACCCAACCTGGAGAAAGCGCAACTTCACCCAGTCATACCTAGGAGTGCTTGGAACCCAGGCCTGATATGCGAGCTGCTTTTTGTTTTGTTTTTTAATAATTTTATTGGGTCCTCTTAGAGCTCTTTATCACAATCCATACATCCATCCACTGTGTCAAGCACTATGTATATATGTTGCCATCAATTTCAAAATGTTTTCTTTCTACTTGAGCCCTTGGTATCAGCTCATTTCTCCCCTCCCTGTCTTCCCCACACTCCCTCCCTCATGAACCCTTGATAATTATAAAAATCCCCCCCCCTTAATATACACACACTTTCAAAAAGCCTTGAAGCCACCAACTCAGTCCCCTTCACACCCCTGGGGACAGCCACCACCAGAAAATGAAACAGAGCACCCCAGCAGTTTCTGCTGCTACAGGGCTTGCACTCGGTGCAGCCACTGTGAACAGGAGCCGGTGCATCCCAGGGAAGCAAAGGTGAGGCATACACGTGTGCTCACTGCACCGGGAACAATGGGTCCTCACTGCCTTACACTTGTGTGCACCCACGTGTGTGCATGTGTCTGACTGCCACTGCTGCAGTTGTCATCCCACTTGGAAGGGTTTGTCTTTGCTATATTAACAAGGGTGCAGTGTGCTTGCAGCCCATCAGTCTTCTGAGCTAGAACAGAGGTGAAACAAGCAGGCACGCAGAAGGAAGCGGGAAACCAGCTGAAGAGAAGAGGAGCACCCCCCAGAGGTGACAGGCAGAGAGTGCCCTGGACTCACCACTGAGCGAATGCAGTCCGGCTCTGTAAAGCCACCCCACTGTTACAGGTGCACCAGGACACGGAGACACCAACCTACCCTGCTGTGGTGGATGTGCTCCAGGTCATCCAGGTAATACTGCTCGATCAAGTGGGGCTTGCCCTCCACTTCAAAGATGTGTGCGGGCTTCATTTTGTTCTGAACAGGGACCGCAAAGTAGTCGGCAAACTCTTTACAGTTGATGGTGGCCGACATCAGGACCACCTGAAAGCAGAGGAAGGAGAACCCCTGAAATCAGCCCCCATCCCAGAGACAGACTTCATTTCCTCTGAGATCCCATGCTTTCAGTTTGTCCCCTCCAGCCCAATAAGGTTTGAGCACGAACGAGGCCTTGATTCAATCTCTAGAGAAGCAGCAGAAGACAGTTTAAAAACTGCTTTTAAGAGATCAGCTGCTACAATTTGTATTCAATTCTGAGGGGGAAATGGAATGATGAAGATTGTGGAATTGTCCCACACACGTTCTGGAGCGCCCTCACATTGTATCGAGTGCGTGAAAGCCCATCTCTACTAAAGCTACCTGGCTGTGGCTGTGTTTGTTAAGTGCCATTGAGTCAGCTCCAACCCATAGCGACCCGGCACTCCACAGAAGAAAGCAGTGGCCCCTCTCGCACCATCTGTACAACTGTTGTTATGTGTGAGCCCGTGGTTGTGACCACGTCCTCAGTCCACCTTTTTCGCTGACCCCTCCCTTTACTCTAAGACACTTTGCCTCAGAAGCTGATGTGAAAGTGAGCAAATCAATGGAAGACGAGTCTCAGAAATGAAGGGCGGGAGACCCTGAAAAGCAGTGCTTCATCCTACCAGACAGTCTGTCACCACAAGTTGGAGCCAATTCAAGGGCAACTACCCCCCACCTCACCCTCACCCCACCCAGGACAAAGGGGGCACGCACGGTGCCAAAAGCCGGGATCCAGGCATGAGTGGTGGTGGTCGTCCAGCCACGACCCAGAAGGCATTGCACTCCAGGATCAGGGCCCCTCATCGTGGCCACAACACTAAGCAGGCCATGGCTATGGCTCCCCACCGGCACCCACAATGGCGAGCACCCTAGTCCGGGGGCTTAGGGAAACAGGTGGAAAGCCAGGGGAATGCCTCCATGAACTGATGAAGCCCAGGGAGAAAGTTTGGCGGAAAAGTTAAACTAGCATCAGCGGCACTGGCCAGGAGGCATAGACAGTGGAGAGTCTCAGAGTTCATTCTGTCTGAGGTAGGAAGATGCTCCAAGCAGCCACCTGTAGGCATGGCTCCAGGGGTCATGCCTTTTGTCTGGTTGGTACAGACTGGATACAGGGGAGCTCCCTACTTTCTCATGATGCCACCCCATCCCCACCCCCTTGTCCAACAGAGCAAGCACACCCAGCCTGTGCCAGGGTGGACTTGCACAGGGCCTGGCTAGCTACAGCTGGCAGGAGGCCAGTGGGGCAAAGAGGAAGCTCAGGGACAAAAGGGTGGCTGAAGGCAGGAAGGAGGGAGCCTCACAGCCCCCACTGATAGCAACTCCCTTTAATGCCCCAGTGAGCAAATTTTGAGCATTTAAAGAACTTTTTATAATCCTGTCTAGAACGTGATGTCAATTTCTTGGTCCAGATACGTGCACCGTTAAAGTGCTATAGTTGGCAGCCAGGCTGCCGTCCTGATTTTGAGGAAGTCATGAAGTTACTGAAGGGCACAGACCATTACTACTCATGCACCTGGTCCAGACCACCACCACCCCAACCTCCCCCACTCCCTTGGAAAGCATCCTTATCTCCCTTATCAGGAGTGATTCTAAAGATGATCATCAGATAAGGCCCAACATGAACTATCTTCAGTGCTATTAACTTCCTGTCACCTGGGCAACAAGATCACCCCTGCTGACTGACCCACAAACCCCACCTGGCTGAGCACCATAGGGTGAGTGTCCCACCTTGTGGAAGGGGGAAGTTGGGGCAGGAAATCCCCTAAACAAATAAACTCATTAAACACTTGAATGCACGTTCACTCATGATTTAGAAACCAACTGTTTTCCATCACGTTTGTGCCTTCAGTACAGTGGTTACAAGTTGGCAGTTGGAAACCCTCAGACACTCCAAGGGAAAAAGATGAGGCTTTCTACTCCAGTAAAGAGTCTCAGTCTCGGAACACAGGGGCAGTTCCATCCTGTCCTCTAGGTCTCATGGACTCGCTGGCAGGGAGTTTGGAGTTTTGGGTACAGTTCTGTCAGCTGTCCTGTAGTGTAACACACACTCCATTCTCTGCCACCTTGGGAAGATTGTTCCCGAGAGCCCCTTCTTGGCTTGGCTGAGCTGACCTCCCTTCAGACTTGATCAGCTCCCTTCTCTACATGGCCAACTCCATTCTTTGGCCTGACCCACCCACATCACTAAGGCAGCAAACAGTGCATGAGCAGTTCTCAGCCTTCCATGTGCCTTAGAGTGTGCTTTCTCAGACAAGGCTACACATGCACTTGTGTCCCTGTATATTATGGTCCTGGCCCAAACCAAACCCACTGCCATCACATCACACCCATTCCCATTCACAGCGACCACAGCAACATATCACAGGGTTTCCGAGGCTGTCAGTCATGCCAGGAGCAAACAACCCCATCTTTCTCCCATAAAGCAGCTGGTGGGTTTGAACCACTGACCTTGAGGTTCTCAGTCCAATGCTTCCACAACACCCTCTCATTAGTGTCACTGGGTCATTTTCTGCAGCCTGGAGAGTTTTTACCATTTCATGCAGAATGGTAACCCAAAAGCACTGTGCACGTGGGGAGAAAAGCATACCGCTCGCCTGCTTCCCAGCAAGCTCTGGGGCATCACAGGTTCAGCTTTCTTTACTGGGGTAACGAAACACAAAACTACACAACAAATCCCAACCGTGAACATTTCCGTTAACTCACAGAATGGAACATACCTTCACAAAACGTGAATTTGTTCTTAAGAGTTTGCGGACCACCAACAGCAGGAAATCCATTTCTTCAGTTCGTTCGTGCACCTGAAGAGTAAGGAGGGGCATCGGTGAGCAGGCAGCCTGCTAAGCTCGGGCCACCACTGCCCAGTGACACTCCAGAGATACAGTGAGGGTGCATAGACATCACTGTGCAAACCCAGACCAGAGGTGCTCCCGTGTTAGCCTGACCCAGAACGTCTCGAAGCCAAGCATCCTTCACAGACAGAACACAGTGTGGGACTACCAGGTCCCACTGAGTGGAAGCTATCAGGGTCACATGCCACCATGGCTCCCAGCTTATGAAACTTTAATTTTGTCTTGCCCTCTCAGAGACAAATCATCACATAACACCAAGAAAACATTTGAACCACAGAAAACACTACACTTCTTTGCAAAGATCCAGTCACGTTCCCACTTCCTGCTTCCCCAAACCCCCCATCCCACCCCCAGTAATTTAAAACCGGGTCAGTCCATAAAAGATGCTAAGCATGTGGGCTCAGGTTGACCTGGTGTCAGAGACTGACTCAGCTGGGCCATGATCAGTGTCTGGGCAGCTCTGCCTCAGGCCTCCTGACATGCTGAGAGGGCATGCCCAACCATGGCAGGTGAATCCAAGGGGGGATGCAACCCAGTGAATCCCACTGATGCCTGATGGGTCTAGGTGGGGGTCCCCAGGGATTTAGCCTGCAACACCTTGATCTCATGAGAGAGACATGAGCAGAGAGTGGGTCTAGGGCCACCGGGAAAGAAGAGCTGGAAACAGCGGGAGTCCTTTGTATCTGGATGCCTGTGCTGGGACCTACCAGACCCAGGGGGAACTTCATGCCCAGACACATGGAGCGCTCCAAGGAACACAGAGCCCTCGGAGGCTGATAGCAGGCAAAACCTTCCTCCTAAACAGTGAGCCCACAAAGAGCAGCAGGCCTGCCTGAGAGCAGGCACCTGAGAGGGCTCCCAGCCTCCTCAACTGTGAAGAACAGGCGTCTTAGATAAAGCCATGCCTTTCTGGTATTTCTGTTACAGGATCACTCACTCCAGAACTAGACAGCTGTCCATGGTTTGACTTCAGACCAATCTCACAACCCGCTACAAACCCCACTGTTTTGCAGATGTTTATAACCCCCCTAGAAACCAGTAGGACTTTGAGAGACATCACTAATGAGGCTTCCAACCCAAGAGAAGTGGCTGACGCATATTCAATGCTCCTAGGAAAACAACCTCCATCCCCAGCTTGGAGAACTCATTTAAAATATAAAAGCAAGACCAGTTCAATATTCCATCCTTACGGAGAAAACCCCTGGAGGGTGGGTGGGTGGGTGAGTGAGTGAGTGTATGTATGGTGTATGATGTGCAGCGCTGGCAGGGCCCACCACAGCAGCAGAGGGTTTCCACATAAAGGTGCAGGTACAGGGACCCTTTTTCATTATTTCCTGGTGTTTGTAAACCACTGCGCTCATTGATCTGCACAGAATGGAAATCACTGTGTGAAATGCCTGCAGCTAACACACTACACCACAGAGCAGCAGACTCTCAGCAAAGCAGCCATGCACAATATGCAAGTGATGAGTGAAAGCTGTGCTACAGAAACATCTTATTCACGAACACAGGTGCAGATCTTGGCCCAGGAGCTGCAGTCTGCTGACCCACGGGCCCTTGTCTCTGGAGTCCCACCGGGATCGCAGCAACAAGGCCGCAGAGTAAGAAGCTCACTAGGGCCAGTAGGACCCTGGGTGTGCACTGCACTACGCCACTCTGACTCACTTCATCAATGAAGATGTGTGTGAACTCCATCAAGCTCTTAGCACTGACAATCTTCTGCAGCAGGACGCCGGTCGTCATGTAAGTGAGCTTGGTGTCCTCTGTGGCTATCTTCTCAAGCCCCACCTGCCAGGAACAAAGCATAAGACAGAGGAGGGCCTTGCAGGCCTTGGGGCACCATCAACCTCCACACAGCTGTGTCCATGATGGGAGGTGAGGAAAGCTCCTGTCTATCATGAAGCAGAGGGGACAAATGGACCTGGACATCCCTCCTCGCTGGAGGCGTGGGGGGAGGCCATGCCCTCTCTAGCCATACCACCAATGTCACTCTAAGGTCAAAACAACAGGGTCTAAAGACACCGTTGAGCCTGCAAAGGCTTCACTAAGGGATCAACTCTCTGAGCCTGGGGGCGCTCACTACCTCAGCCCCAGCTCGAGTGGGAACGGAATCAAAGATATTTTCAAAAACAGTGCTTCACATCTTTAAAATGGCAGAGAGATTTTGTGATACAAGCCACAGGTTCCCTTTAGCCCTTTAACTTCTGATAGGAAACAGTGTGGCCTACCATGACCTTTGGCGCTGCCCGGGCCTCACCTGGTAGCCCACCACGCCGCCCAGAGGCCAGGAGCGCTCCTTACTGATCCACCGGGCAATGCTGCTGGCCCCGATTTTCCGGGGCTGTGTGACCACGATGTTGCAGTAGGTGGCGTGCTGGATGCAGTGGTCCAGGAGGTACTGGGGGAGCTGCGTGCTCTTCCCACTGCCCGTGGCCCCATGGATGACCACCACCGAATTGCTCTCTATCAGCGAAATGACCTAGAATTTAAAATTTGTAAAGCTCTTTCAAAAATGCCACGGAATAACACTGACTGGCCACCTCACCTGTGTGCCCCAGGCCAGTGCCCAGGGTGGAGGAGAGGCCTCAGGGTTCCTTCTCCAACCACCTTTCAAAGCTAACTCCTCTCCTGACCATCTGACCATCACAGGAGGGTGAGAGAGCCTCGGGTAACTAGAGGCAGCGATGGAAACCTGGATGCAGCCAAGGCTCCCTACAACTCAGTCTCTTTTTTGGACTCTTCTCTCAGTCCAGTTGGACTTCTACGCCGCTGGCTACGCCTAAACATGTTTGACTAATTTTTTGTGAGGAGTGCATGTAATTCAATTGAGAAACATGAAGGCGCAGCTCTCTGAGTTCCTGCACTCAAGTGCCCTCAGAACTCAGCACAATGCTCCTGACAGTTTGACAGCTCACGGCCATTGTCTTGTCCAAGCACAGATGACAGGTGCTTTAAGCCTCCACGCTGAGTTTCCCCCCCCCCCACTCCTCCCAGACATGCTCCAGCACTGGATATGCTCAGTGGAGACAACTGAATGTGAATGCTGACCTCAGGTATAGCTACCTACTCTACCAGAGCCGTGAACCGCCCGCTGTTAGATTCTCGAACAGTTGTGGTGCTTGGATCTGAAGGTGCTTTTTCCTACTGGCAGACTTAACACAGATTTCCAGACACTGACTTTCAAGCAAGTTTGAGGCACAGCCAGCCTGCTGGTCTACCTGACTGGCACCGTTAAAAAACTGTATCAAACTGCTTCGTCAGAGTCCCCCAAAAGCCCAGCCCAAGGGGGAAGGAAGCCCAGCAGGCTCTGGCCTGCAGACTGTGAGGGAGGAAAACTCATCTTTTGTAACAAGAAGTGATGGGGAGTGGCTTTGAGGGCAGCTCTTGGGGTAAGGGCCAAGGCTTCTTTGCAGACATTTCAGAGGCAAGATGAGAGGCTTGGTGACAAACTCAATGTCAGGTGGCCCAGTTAAAAGGAAATGGTGGGCTTGGCCACAAGCTTCCAGGCCATCACCCCTCACCCCCACTGCCCCCCGCCCAGGGCACTTTTATCCACAGGGTAGCCAGCATTACCTCTTCCTTACACCGAGTTATAGGCAAATCTGGGTATTTATATGCTGTCTCAGGTATGCAGGTCACATTGCTTAATTTAGCCAGTGGAGGCCTGAGACCTGGAGGTAGACAAAACAAACATTGTGTCATTTCTTGTCTAAGAAAAGGCACAGTCTTGATAAACAATCTGGAGGAGAAAACAACGGGATCGACAGTTCTGTGGGGGACATGGGAGAGGGAGAAAGGAAGTGGTGTTAACAAACCCAGGAACAAGGGAACAAGTGATACAAATCGGTGGTGAAGAGGGTATAGGAGGCCTGGTAGGGCATGAGCAAGGGTAATGTGACTAAGAGGAATTACTGAAATCCAAATGAAGGCTGAGCATTGATAGAGGGACAAGAAGAAAATAAAAGGAAATAGAGGAAAGAACTAGGAGACAAATGGACAGTTATAGAGGTCTAAATAAAGGCACATACATATGTAAATATATTATATATGAGGATGGGAAAATAGATCTATGTGCATATATTTATAGGCTTATTATTAAAGTAGCAGAAGGACATTGGGCCTCCACTCAAGTACTCCCTCAATACAAGAATACTTTCTTCTATTAAAGTGGCATTCCATGAAGCTCACCTTCCCGACACAATCGCTGAAGACAAAGCAGGTGCATAAGCCAATGTGGTGAAACAAGCTGATGGTGTCCAGCTATCAAAAGATATAACATCTAGGGTCTTAAAGGCTTGAAGGTAAACAAGCGGCCATCTAACTCAGAAGCAACAAAGCCCACATGGAAGAAGCATATCAGTCTGTGCAATCACAAGGTGTCAAAGGGATGAGGTTATCAGGCATCATCAGAACAAAAACTCCTATCTTTGTGAATGAGGGGGAGTGCAGATCGGGGACCCAAGACCCATCTGTAGGCAACTGGACATCCCCTTACTGAAGGGTCACAGGGAGGAGACTAGCCAGTCAGGGTATAGGGTAGCAGTGATGAAACATACAACTTTCCTCTAGTTCCTAAATGCTTCCCTCATGCCCCCTCACTATCATGATCCCAATTCTACCTTACAAATCTGGCTAGACCAGAGGATGTTCACTGGTACAGATAGGAACTGGAAACACAAGAGAATCCAGGGCAGATGATCTCTTCAGAACCAGTGGAGGGAGGGTGGGTTGGAAAGGGGGAACCGATTACAAGGATCTACAACTGATTACATGGACAACAGAAATGTGAGTGAAGGGAGTAGGTAATATATGACAAAATAATAAAAATTTATAAATTATCAAGGGCTCATGAGGGAGGTGGGGACGGGAAGGGAGGGGGGAAATGAGGAGCTGATACCAAGGGCTCAAGCAAAAAGCAAATGTTTTGAGATGATGACGGCAACAAATGTACAAGTGTGCTGGACACATGGATGGATGTATGGATTGTGATAAGAGTGGTACGAGCCCCCAATAAAATGATTTTTAAAATTTTAATGCGTATAAGAAAGAACAAAATGTTCTAAAATTGATTGTGGTGATGATTATACAACTCTTCTTGATATGACTGAACTATTGAATTGTATGAGGTGTGGAATTATGTGCCAATAAAACTTTTTTTAAAAAAAGGAAAGGCACAGCAACCAGTCCACAGTTCTACCTGACTTCGATGTACATGCGCCCATGACCCTGCAGGCACCCCTTGCAGCCCCCTGGTCATGGCACTATGCTGGGTATCCATGCTGCCACAGTCTGGGCAGAGCATGCAAAGCACCCATCACATCGTCACCTTATGCCGCAAACAAGGAAAAGCACATTTGTATTTACAGCTTCCACGATGCACCAAACCCACAGGCTACAACTCTCCTGGGAAATGTTTTTACTTTGGACATAATGTACTCTGGAGGTACCCTGTCTCTGAAATTCAGTGCCAAGCCCTGTCCCTTCCCTGGGACTCCCCCCTCCCCACACCTCCCTCTGTGTCCATCGCATGCCATAGCTATCCACCATCTATCACTGAGTGGGGTTCTCCTCCCACACCAGGTCACCGTCAGGGACATTTGTTTGCAACCTGACAAGGAGATGAACCAGCCAAAGACTCTCACCTGAGGCTCTGTGTCCCTCTGAGGCACTGGTGGCCTCTGACCAGGGACACCTCTCTGGTTCCAGGCTGGGCTATTTCTGGACTCTCTGGCAATCTCACCCTGACTCCACGATCTCTCAGATCTTAGGGGCCCTGCTTCCCTTTGTGCTGCACCTGCTCCTGGGGGCCCTGAGGCACAGGAGCTAAAGCACCATCAGAAAGGTGGGGAGCTGGAGCCAACCGGCCACTCTTTGGGAAGACACAGGGAGTGTGTCTATGGAGACGCATGGCCCCCAAGGCCCATGGGTGAAGCCGTGCCCACCACATCCCTCCAAATCCTTCTCCACTAGAGTCCTGACCACTACCATTCCCCCTCCTCGAAGGGCACACCCAACCTCTCCCAACAGCAGCCACGTGACCGAGGGTCGCCCACATCAGGCATGCACAGGGCGCACACACACTCAGAGGAGTACACACAACACCCCACCCTCACCGCTGACAGGCTGGCCACCAGTAACAGGCCTGATCACCTTTCCACATAATGCGGGGAGAAGAGGCAGGTGCAGGAGAGGAAGGAAGGGGCCTTGAGAGGAGCTCTCAAAGGAGAGAGCAAGAAGGTGACGGAAGACATGAGCAAAGAGGGGCAGGCAGGTGTGTTTTCTGACGAGTCGTCCAGCCTGGGCTTCCAGGGCCACTATTCCAAGTGCAGCCCGTGGCCAGCACTAAGGGGACTTGGGTCACAAGATTACTCACATGTTGCAGGCTGCTACTTAATAAGAGAGAGGAATTTCACAAGAAAAACCCCCAGAAACCCTTGCAGTGCTGTCTAGCCCACGGTCCTTCCTATACAAACACTCCCTGACATTTTCAGGTCACAAGCTGGAGCTACCCCCACAGGGCACTCATCAGTTCCCTGCTCCCCCATCCCCTGCTGGCAGCAGGCAGTTTCCGCTCCAGTTCACTCTATGGATCAGCAACCACCCAGAGGGAGGGACCACCGAGTTGTCAGAGCAAAGGGCCTGGATTAATTTCTGGTCAATTCACCACCACATATAGAAAGGGAAATCCACTGAGTCTCTAGCTCAAAGATGCCACCTTCCCTTTCACACTACTTCTCCACCTGAGGTTACTAACAGCAGCTGGGGAAACAAGGAACCAGAGACCTGGCTAGTTTCTCACCTCTAGCCCACTCCACAATGTCACCGTCCACCAAACAGCAAGTGTAACCCACAGCTCAGCAATCGGGAAACCACACCACAGAGGATGAGTTTCTATTAAGAGTACTTTAAATTTGGAAATGGGTAGTGGGTGATGTTTGCATAATTAATGTCACTGAATTGTCCAAATGAAAATGGCTAAAATGACCAGTGTTTTGTTTTGATAAATATATATATACACCTTTGTGTGTGTATAATAGTTTTTATAAGTGAGTATTGCATCACCTCATATAAATAACATAAAAACATTTATTTTAAAGGCAAGACAATGTAAATGACAGAAAATAAGTTTAATTATTATATTACTGATTTAACCCTAAAATTAAATCTTCAAAACAGCTAATTATATAGCTCTTTGCTCCAAGCACGGGTGGTATTCTAAATATAAACTTAGCTTGAAGGCCAGTCTACACGGGTGCTATAGTTTATTGTGCCAGCCTGGCCGCTAAACACAAGTAGGATTAACTGAGGGGCAGAGGGATAAATGGCTCGGTGAGCCTCACCTTGGTTGTTCTGTGCCTCAGTTTAAAGGGTACACTACCTGTGGGATGCCTAGCCTGTGGACTGTGTCACTGTAAGTTGAGGTCCCTTTAAGTCCACACGATTGGAATGTTCATCTCTGGAGCTGGGGACTGACAGTTGATGACAGTTGGTGACCTACCTTGCTGTTTGCTGCCTGGGTATATATAGCCCAGCTCTCTCTACAGAAGGGGACTGGCAACTGGCAGCTCTCAAAACGTGAAGGACTGCTAGTGTCTCACTGCTTTATAATTTAACTGTTAATTTCTTGTATTATCTACCTGTATATAATTTAACAGTTTATTTCTTGAATTATATATCTATCTTTATAAATATATTTATGTATATATAATTACTAGCAATCTGGTTTGTCTCTCTAGAGAACCCTGTCCAATACAACGGGGCTCTCTGAAAGCCAGCACACAGACTATGGGGCCATGGGAGTGGAGAGCCACCACCAGGACTGTGAGCTCGCTGAGTGCAGCGGTGTCCTGAGAAGCTCTGGTGGCAGGGAAGCGCCCGTTGGGCCGCGAAGCAGGCATGAGATGAAGCCTCTGTGATCTACAAAGTCCACAAAGTGTGTGCGCTTGGATTTCCATTTGGAGGCCATTCATGCATACATGAAACAAGACTTGCGTCGCTCCAAATCCCCAAGCCCTTGGCACCGTTTCCCCTGCTGAGCGAAGGTGCTGGACTAGAATGAGCTACCGGGAGCCAGCGTGGTGTTCACAGACACATGCTAGGAATATGCACTTGTCTATTAGCCGGTGGGTGTGGCGTGATCACAGAGTGCTTGGGGGAGGGAGGTGGGGCAGGGGACAGAGTAGATAGGAGGAAAGGATAGAAGTAGAGGTCAAAGGGATGCCAGGCAGGTTCCGAGCCACCTACCGAGAGACAATCAGAGTGTCAAACAGTTAGTGGAAACATGGAATTAAAAGAAAATGAAGCCCCTTTGTGCATGCTAACACTGATCTCTCTTCTTTAACATTCCCAAGCACTCAGAACCCTATGTGGCTCCTCTTCATCCTTCTTGACCCTTCCATCCTATGCCCAAGGTGCCCACACAGCAAACCAGTGTATCCGCCCCTCCACCCCTCACCCTCTTCTGCTCACTCCAAGCAGAACCCTCGGGTCCTCCAGTCCATTCTCCACACAAGGACTAGTGCTCCTTCCAAATCACAAGCCTCATCCTGGGTCATCCCTGCTCTCTCCACACCTACCTGAGAAGCCCTGTGGCCTCAGAGGCCCCCACTGTTCTACATATTAAGACAATCATTCTCAGGATGGGCCATTTGGTCATGGCACTGCTCAGGCCTCAATGGCTGCCAGCCTTATCTCAGATCTAGTCCTGGCTCCCTGTGGCTGTGGAAACCAAAGCCACACACAATGGCTGAAACCACAGCAGGCATTCCCATACAGCTCTGGAGGTCAGCTGGCCAGGGTGTGGGCAGAGCTGGCCCCTCCCGGAGCCTCTGTTTCTTACCTTGTTGCATTGGGTTGCTACCTGCCTTCAACATGAGGGCCTCTGTTGGCCTGGCCACACAGCTCTTCCCCCATCTGCCCTTCCAGCCACCCTCTTTACCAGGAGCCTCGTGACCACAATGATCCTGACTGGCTAGCCCCGAACAGCAAATAGTCCCAGAGCAAGACGCTACCTTGATCACAGCTGTAACACTGAAGGCTCTGGGGACTTGAACATGAATGTCTTTGGAGCCAATGGTCAATGGATCACAATGACAGGCTGTGCCCAGGGCCACCCACAACCACTCTCTGTTCTCAGCCCTACTCTGCCTAGAGGGTTTGTCCTCCACTTCAGCTCTATATTTTCCTGATCCTGTCCCCATCCTAAATCTGGCTCACGTGATCACACAGTTGGCTTCTTGACACCTCCCTATGTGGCTTCATGACTTAGCCAGGATCTGCACGAGAGGCCTGATTCCTCCGTGCCAGTCACAACCTCCCTACACATACACCTCCATGACATGAGGTCAGTCAGGAATGCGCCCTGCACGTGGCAGGAGCCACCACGCATCACAGGCCAATGTGCCACGGCAGTTGCTCACATCCAGCTGCTCCTCACAGAAGCAAGCCTCGTGGCCTGCTCCCAGTCTGCAGATGGTGGTGCCTGTCTACACGTGCCTCCAGGCCAGTGCGTGCATGTGACCGGCAGGGCGATATCTGTAACTGAGTACAAGGTTCCCCTACACAGGAATACTGGAGCAGGACCATCTCTGTGCAGCACACAGGGCTAACAGAGCTGCCAAGGGTCAGCCACCAGTGAGGACCCGGCCTCACTGAGGAATGTGTACCACAGACAAGCAACAAAGGCACAAGTTTCCTACATTCACAACCGGCTGCTTCTCTGTGTGAATTACCCCTGTGCAATAGTGTGCTGGGTTATTGAGGCAAATTCTGCCCACAGGGGCAACCAGAATACAAGATGAAGCTGACACACATGACAAATGCTGAGGGGGATGAGACAGGCCCGCATGCTACACACATGGCAAACGTGAGTCTGAAGAGTGCAGCCAGACTCAAGCTTTGCTGCCATTGCCACTGCTGAGCACCACGGAGCCTGGGCCCCTCACAGTGGCCCCACAGGACCAACGCAGATGGCCTCATCCTTCTCCTAGGGAGCGGTTAGTGGGTTGAACAGCTGACCTCTCCATTTGTAGTTGAGTGTTTAGCAAATGCACCACCAGAGCTGGCAAGATTACAACCTGGAAACCTCTTGTCTTGGCTTCTTGTTTTGAGTCAGAACAGACTGGACGCCAGACCACACCAGAGTGGGGGGTGGCCTTCTAGCATGATAGAGCTGGGGTTTCCCAGATAAACGGATGGGAACTGAGGCCTATTTATGAAGTTAAAAATCTACAGGCGCGTTCAAGCACGTGCTCAGATAACCCCTGCAGAGAAATCAGCTGCACACTCACAGACTCCAAAATGAGAACAGCACCCCACCCCCACCCCACCTCGGGAGTTGGCGCCTTCTTGCTGTCCATTGTAGAAATCCTACACAGGGTCACTAGGAGTCAGGGTTTACTCAATGGCAGTGGGTTGGGTTCTTTTCAGACTTTATTTAGGATTTTCTTGTACTATATTTGTTAAGGAGCCCTGGTGACTTAGAGGGTTTCAAGGTGGGCTGCTAACCACAAGGTCAGCAGTTCAAACCTACCAGTTGTTCCTCAGGAAAAAGATGAGGCTTTCTCCTCCAATAAAGAGTCACATATTTAAAGAGCCCCAAAGGGGATCAACTGGGTGGTGGTGATTTGGTGAGGTTTTGGACGTTTACTTTCTTAAAAAAATACTTCTATAATATTTCATTTTAATAAAAACTTTTAAGTAGTTTGAAGTAGCAGTCAGGCAAGAGGCTGTTAATCTTCCAAGGAGCAGGCATTTTAAGAACCAAGGTGAGTAAAACTTTAACCGACCATCTAACACACCACTGTCACTGAACTGATTGCAACTCCCTCTAAGAAAAACTGCCCTTGCGGGTTTCTGAGACTAGACAGCCGTACTCGAGCCAGAGTAGCTGGTGAGTCTGAACCACCAATCTTTTTTTTTAAATCATTTTATTGGGGGCTAGCACAGCTCTTATCACAATCCATACATACATACATTGTGTCAAGCACATGTGTACATTTTCATTCTCAAAACATTTTCTTTATGCTTGAGCCCTTGGTATCAGCTCATTTCCCCCTCCCTCCTTCAACTTTGATAATTTATAAATTATTATTTTGTCATGACTTACACTGTCCAACGTCTCCTTTTACCCACTTTTTTGTTGTCTGTCCCCCAGGGAGAGGGTTATATGGAGATCCTTGTGATCAGTTCCCCCTGCTACCCAACCTTCCCTCCACCCTCCCGATATTGTCACTCTCACCACTGGTCCTGAGGGGTTCATCTGTCCTGGATTCCCTGTGTTTCCAGTTCCCATCTGTACCAGTGTACATCCTCTGATCTAGCCATATTTATAAGGTGGAATTGGGATCATGATAGTGGGGGGGGGGGGAGGAAGCATTTAGGAACCAGAGGAAAGTTGTATGTTTCATCATTGCTACACTGCACCCTGACTAGCTTGTCTCCTCCCCGCGACCCTTCCATAAGGGGATGTCCAGTTGCCTTCAGATGGACTTTGGGTCTCCACTCCCCCTCTCATTCACAATATGATTTTTTTGTTCTGGTGATGCCTGATACCTGATCCCTTTGACACCTCGTGATCGCACAGACCAGTGTGCTTCTTCCATGTGGGCTTTGTTGCTTCTCAGTTAGATGGCTGCTTGTTTATCTTCAAGTCTTTAAGAACCCAGAAGCTGTATCTTTTGAGAGCTGGGCTCCATCAGCTTTCTTCACATTTGCTTATGCACCCGCTCTGTCTTCAGCAATCGTGTTGGAAAGGTGGTCATAATGGAATGCCAGTTTAATAGAACAAAGTGTTCTTGCATTGAGGGAGTACTTGAGTGGAGGCCCAATGTCCATCTGCTACCTTAATCCGAAACCTATATGTGCACATAGATCTATTTCCCCATCCTCATATATATATATGTTTGCATATGGACATGCCTGTATTTAGACCTCTATAAATGCCCTCTGCCTTCTAGTTCTTTCCTCTTGTCCCACTATCATGCTCAGTCTTCATTTGGGTTTCAGTAATTCCTCTCAAGAACCACCAATCTTTAACTACTGCGCCACTTACCAGAGGCTTTATGGATTCCTGGGGTAACCAAATTACTGCAGCTCTTAAATACTTTGAAGAACTGAAGGTCTGAGCATGCCACTAGCCCAAACCCACAACCGCCGAGGATGCAGAGGTGCCCCTCACCTGGCCCGCTGCTGGGCTGAGCACTGCCATACTTGTCAAGCTCCTGCGCTTCCAGCTGCCGGTACTTGCTGATGTACTCCATCTCTGAGCTCTTCTGGCTGAGGGGCCTGCAAAGGGCAACAGAAGTTAAAATGCCACCACCAAGTGGCCCAGCAACTCACATGACTAGAGGGATTCCCAACGATGGTGCTGACAAGATGCCATGGGCCTTCACCACGTTACATACACCCAGTCGGCACATTCGCACACACCTTCTCCGGGAAAGACGAATGAAAACAGCATTTCACCCTCCAGGACAGCAAGCGTAACAAAGTCCAACAAGTACTGGCCGGCGTCTAGATCACCAGGGGCTAGGGAGGGCACGTGGGCAGGATACCTACGCTGAGCACAGTAACATCACACCCTCCACACCCTCCTTAGAGAAACAACTAACTGCACACGAGACAAGGAATCACACTCAGAGACCCACGTCACTCAGCACAGCCTGGCAGCACAGATGTCATGGTGAGGCCTGTGTGAGCCTACAAAGCCTCTACCCCCTGGAGCCTCTCACTCGCCAATAAACATAGGGCAGCTAAAGCAGGATGAAACTGGGTAGGGACACAAAGGGCTCCACAGAGGGCAAGGACTTCCCTGCCATATCCACAGCCGTGGAAAGGAGCCCTGGTGTCATGGAGGGTAGGGTTCCGCTGCTAAACTCTAAGGTCGGCAGTTCAAGACCACCAGCTTCTCCGTGGAGAAGGGGATGCAGTCTGCTTCCATAAAGATCACAGCCTTTGGGACCCTCCACTCGACAGCAACAAGTCGGGTTTTTATCAAAGTGGAGACCTGACGAAAGATGTCTAACAGCAGGTTAGTGACACTATTGTAAACCCAGAACAGGGCACCAGGGTAGCCTGTCAACAGGGTGTCCTGGCTTGTAGTTCTCTTCCTAAGAGCCAATATAGGCATTTAGCAGGAAAGGCAACAGCAGTGCCCTGTGCATTACACACTATCCATTAGTTTAGTGATAGGCCCATTTTTAATAACGTCCATCTTCAACGCATTGTTGTAAGAAAATGCTGTACGTGACTGATCCTTGAACTCTAACTCACTGTAATAAAATGCATTTTCAGATTGTTTCCTGTGGCAAAACACCCAACATTTGCCATTCTAACTACTTTTATGTAATACGTTCATGTTATGTAACCCTCACCACTATTTCCAATTTTTTCATCACCCTTAAGAAATACTCAGGCCCCTATACATGGTGACTCCCTTTTCCCCTTCCTACCCGCCCGTAAGTGCCACCAAGGTTCCTAAGCACAGTGACCCCATGTACCGCAGAAGGAAACACTGTCTGGACCTGCACCTTCACAAGCCTTCCTGTATTTGAGTTCATGGTTCAAGACAGTCACATGTCAATCCATCTTGTTGAAGGTCTTCCTCTACCAAGCATGATGTCCTTTTCCAGGGACTAGTCCCACCTGATAACATGGCCACAGTACCCGAGGCAAAGTCCTGCCATCCTCACTTCTATGAAACATCTGGCTGCACTTCTTCCAAGACAGATTTGTTCATCCTTCAGGTAGTCCAGGGTGGTCAGTATTCTTCACCAACAACAGCAATTCTTCTGTCTTCTTTATCTATTGTCTAGCTTTGAGGAGGTAACTGAAAACACCATGGCTTGGGTCAGGCATATCTATTCTTCAATGTGGCATCTTTGCCCTTTACCACCTTAAAGAGGTCTTTGCAACAGTTTTACCCAATGCCGTAAGACCTTTGATTTCTTGACTGCAGCTTCCATGGGCATTGATTCTGGCTGCAAGTAAAATGAAATCATTGGCAATGTCCATATTCCTCCACTGGCCCACCTGTGTAGCCACTAAGCTGTGGCATCTCTCTAATTGCCTGTCTCAAGTACTCAAGAGAAGCGAGACCAGGCATGTGTCCTTTGGTGTCTGACTTACTTCACTCAGCACACTGTCTGTCTTCAAGGTTCATCCATGACACAGCATAAATGCGAGCTCCATTTCTCTCGAAGGAGACATGTATTGCTTTTTGTGTCTTAAGTTTCCTACGGCCTGTTTACCACTAGGTCATCGTCCTGCCTGCAGTCTCCCTGATGCGGGCAAGAGAAGGTGAGTGGGGTCAGCCTTCACACCAGCACTCTTCTAAGCACTGGGGATGAAGCTCTCAGCAAACAGACCACCCTCCTGGAGCTTACAGACTGGGTGGTGACGAGAAATCAAGCCAGCAAGTGGGCAGTGTTCTAGACAGTGACGAGCATATAGAGGAACGCAGAGCAAAGGAGGCTGTGGGGTGGGGGGCTGCACGGTCAGTCAGGGGACACATCACAGTGAAGGAGCCCCGCGGGAATCCATGGAAAAGTGTTCCTGATGGAGAACAGGAATGGGATGAACGAGGAGGGGGCCGAGGGCAGCTCCTGCAGAGGCCCTAGCAAGGGAGCTGGAGGAGATGAAGAGGCTGTCAGAGGGCAGAAGAACCGGGGCCTGCAATGCATGGCCTCTGCTCTAAGATGGGCTTTGACTCAAGAAAGAATGGTACCCAACTCATTCAGGATCATTGTGACCATGGAAAGAACGGGGCAGGGGGGCAAACAATGGAGGGGGGGTGGTCTATGATCAGAGACAACAAAGAGAGCAGCCACACAGGGGGAGTGGGGATCTGTGGAATAAGAGACTTTCGACGTGGGGTGAGGAAAAAGTGACAGGAGCGGGTCCGAGGTTCAGGGAAGATCAAGTAAGCCCACAGCCTTCCTTGTCCCCGACAGGAGGGTACAAAACTTGGGACACCAGAATAGCTGGTGAAGCTAAACGGTTAATGGGACCAGCAGACCGAGGAGGCTGGCTGGGAAAGCTATGGCACAAAGAATCATCTGATGTGGCCTTCTAGCCATAACCTTGGTAACTCCCACCGAATGACTGGGTGGGGACCATGCAGCCTAGGGGTGCTGCCTCTTTTCCTGGAAGATCTGGGCAAGATGCTGACAGGATTACAAGATACCATTAACAGGGTTCATTGCAATTCAAGTACAGACTTGAACCACAAAAGTGTGACTGGTCAATTTTTCCATCCTGCTGAGTATAAAGGGGCATCTGAGAAAGAGGGAGGGGACTCTCAGTACCAGCAAGAGGAGTCTGGACCCCACGATCCCTGCTCCCTGAAACTGCTTATTCCAGGAGACAGGGCAGCAGCATGAGAGCAGGCCAGCCTACCACTGGTTTCCTGCCCATACAGCAAGAAAAGCCAAGTAGATGCCCAGGGCGTCCATGTGTAGAAGGGGATGCCTGCCTCCCCGCACCTAATGGGGAAGTCAGGGAGCATTAGTGCAGAGCACTCCAGCTGAGGCGTATAGTTAACAGAGGCTTACAGCACAGTGGTGAGGCCAGGGGAGCCACAGCTGAGAGACTGAGGACCAGAGAATGGCATGCCTCTTGGCTCAGTTAAGAAGTTTTGACTGTACTCTGAGTATTTCTGACCCTAAATTATAATCTGTAAATTCCAAGTCATGGGTGTTGTCTGTGAATTCTGTGATCCCAGCACAGAAGCACAGAGTACCTTGGGAAGAGGAAATGTTGTCAGGATTGGGAAGGATGCCGGGTAGAGGCAGATCTGAGGGTAGTGATGTTGAATTGGATTGTCCTCCCTCCTTGAGAAGTTAGAAAGGGTCAGATGCCACCCCACCCCCCTTTTTAGAGTAGCTTCCCTTCTTCAGGTTTCTTCTGACCTGAACCCTACCCAGTCCCAGTCCCTCCGTGGACCTCCACAGACAGAACCAGGAACCCCCAGGGCACTACAGAGAACCCACATCGACGGTGGGAGTGGGCCTACACCCAGCACCTGGAAAGGCCTTCCAAGTCCTCTCTCAGAGGCAGGAAGTGGACCCTCTGCTCTAAGCTGGGCACACTCATTTTCATTTCTCTTTTCTCCATTTCACATCCTAGCCCACAAGCATCATTGAGGCAGTGGCAGCACTGGGCCCAGTAGGAGCCTGACACTGAGGAAGAGAGGCTTCTCCTGGCCAATGCACTGGGCAGCTAGCAAACAGCCTCCTCAAGCCATCAAGCTGTAGCTCCTGAACTCCCCCCTGGGCCATGCAGGCCCTCCATGACAGGACCCACACAGGGCAGATCCAAACAGCATCTCAACACTCTGAAAGAGAACTGCTGGGGGAAGCTCAGCTCCCAAAGCCCGACTGGGCTTGCACCCTGAACAAAACTTGGTCAACTGCCTGCTGAAATAGTACAAGCAGCATCTTCCAAGGATTTACAAAAAAACCCAAAGTCTCATAATATAAAACTCAAAATGCCCAGGGCGTACAACAAATGGCTTACATCCAAAAATCCAGGCAATTTCCTGGTTGGAGCAATGCCTGCCAACTTTGGATGTTGATTATCCAATTTAGTAAGGGAAAAAAATGTCTGACTCCACTTTACATCAATCTCAAATCAATTCCACACAAAAATGTGCCACACTACCGAGGCTGCTCAGGAATTCACATTTCAGCACAAACTCCAACCAACTGACCAGTAAAGCCACGGCATGGATTGGAGGCTCTGCCAAGGAAGCAGCAGAGTCCATGCTAATTTCACTGTCGACTCTGGTGGGACTCTATCCTGATCATCTGGCTGCTCTCCTCCCCACAGGTCCATGCACAATGGGATGTGAAAATCTCCTCACGGAGGCTAACCAGTCGTGACGTGACGCTGAGCTTTCCCCATCACTGCGGTGACACGAGCTCAAGGCGCTGCACACAGCACTCAGTGCCACTGCAGGCCTGACAGGGTACTGTTTGCTCCTCACAGCTCGTGGGGTACTATCTGAAACAGAGGACGGCTTCCAGGCAGTCACTCAACCCTGAAGCAGCGGGCGATGGCCTTTGAGATCCTGCCCCCTCTCCAGCCACAGCAGCCCTGGAACAGATGATGAGGACCACGCTGCACTGGGACTTGCCATGACAGTGTGCACAAACTTCTCAGCGTCAGACAACTATCAAAATGATTCTCTACCACAAATTCTAAGATCAGGTTCTGAACGTTATGCTCTTAGTCTCTTATGTTTAACCTCACAGTGCCTGGTCACGATGGTTTTCGAGAGCGCCTAAGGTAGATTTTAAAGCCACCTACTTCCGTGTGTGTGCTTTTCTCTACTCACTCACCTGACTGCACGGGTGACAAGTGTTTAAGTATGATGCATCGAGAGGCCAGTGAGCCCAGGATGTGGCATTTGCTGCATATTGGACACATGATTGCAAGCTGCTTCTTAGGACCAACTTGCTACGAGGCTTTTTTTTTAACAAGAGTCAAGTCTGATCTATTTTTCCTGCTTTCCTTAGAGGGGATAGTGACCTGGCTTCTAAATGGCCTGGAAGCTACAGCAGGCGAAGAAAAGCCACCTGGTTATTTTTAGAGCTCTACAGGCATAAAATACAGCACGGAGCTGTGACCGGCAGCGATGCACAGAGAGCAGCACATGGAGCTGTGACCGGCAGCTCCGCACATCAGGCGAGGCGGGCGGCAGGTGGCTGGGCCCACTGTGGACCAGCAGCCAGAAAGGCCAGCTCCTTGCCCACACAGGCTGAGCTGCACTCCTGAGAGCACGGCATTATCCACTCTGTGAAGATTAAATGGTAAGTTATTTTCATCTTTTTCTTCCAGTTGACTTACAACAAGGTGAATTAATGAGACTTCTCTCCAAATGAAGACATCGCAACCTCATTCCTAACATAGCAAGTTATTTCAAATACGGCTCCAGTGAGTCAATCCGGAAGCTGGTTCCTTCCACAGGGGATGCAACTGGGCAGCCAGGACATGCCAAAGTAGAGCCCAGCTTCCCCACCGCTGACCAGGACACCCAGGCACCATTTCCACAGCTGTGCCACCACCTTCCCAGGTAAGCTGGCAGCCCATTCCTCAGGGAGCTCAGCACAAAGGTGTGATTCCAGATAGCGCTTTCTGACGAATCACAGTGGTAGAGCCACCTAAGAACTTTTAATAGCAAGTGTTGGCAATTTATTTCTAGAAACTGTTTGGCATGTCTCTCTCTCTCTGGCTTTATAGTACATTCTGTTCCTGCTCAGCCACACAAACGTATCTTCAATGCCGGAGTTTGGGCACTGACCTAGTTACAAACTACAAGACTTTAATCCGTGTTCTATCTTATTTCTCGTGACCTGCATTATCTCACCAGGGAAAACTTCAGGCACATTTCTGGCAAATTTATTATACTTCCTTGTTCCTTGGAGCCCTGATGTCTTGTGTGACTAAACAGGCGGGCCTGTCTCTCTCTCCAGGTTAAAATGCCATTTTTTGACTGGATGAAATGGCCCAAGCACAACTCCTACAAGCCCACCCACTGTCCTGGCTCAGAAGTCGTGACAAAGACGCTGCTTCGTGAATTAAAGTGGCATCTCAAAGAGCGTGAGCAGTTAATACAAGAGATTGAAAGTGAACAGAAAGTGCAAAGAACAGGTGTGGACTACAACTGGCTGAGCAACGGCCAGAATCCCCACACGACTATCCCAGCTACTGAGCAAAGGCAGCTGGAAGTTCTCTGCTCACAAGTGCAACTGTGCCAAACCGGAACGATTCTCAGCAGGTAAAACACGATCCTGTCCAGTGAGGGAGTGATGTTGCTGGGGGCCGTCAAGTCCATTCCAACCCATGGTGACCCTATGCTCGACGAGACGAAGCGTTGTCTAGTCCCGAGCCATCCTCACAACTGTTCCTGTGCCGAGTCCTTTGCTGGAGCCACTGTGTGAGGTGCACTACTGTGAAACTCAAGGTCCTCCGATAGACTGGACATTGCTTTTGACCAAGTAAACTCCCTGGGGATAGCTGCAACAGAAATAGTCTGTTACCACCTCGCTGCCTAAATTGCTGTTTTGCTACGAGAAGCATAATCTGAAGGCAGCGGGCAGATCACTGGAGGGCGGGTGGCTTAGCTGGACTGTGGCAGCGTGGGAAGGATAGGACACAAGGGCATTCCTGAACCTGAGACTCTTTGCTGCTTTCCCTCTAGATTTCGAGAAGTTTTGGCAGAAAATGATGTCTTGCCATGGGAAATTGTCTACATCTTCAAGCAAGTTCTAAAAGACTTCCTCAGTAGCAGTGACAGAGGAGGGCAGCGAGAGGGTCTGGAGGTTCCGCAGCAAGCACGCTGCTGTGCTCCTGCTGCAGGTCTCGGGGGTGGTCCCACGAGTTTAGACAAAGACGAAATCCCCACTATATCCAGCTTTGTAGACAAACAAACCAAGAGCAGGTTCCCCACATTCTCACATAGAATATGGAGCCTACCATATTACTATCCATCCAATTAAGGTCCTTAAGAGCCAGAGGGATTTTGTGGCCACGTCAGTAGCCACAGAACTCTCAAAAGATGACGAATAAGAACAAGTGCTAGGACTTCCTGTTTCTCTTGTTGCAAAGTCAGATGTTAAATCCCTGTGGATGTAGCATATGTTTCAAATCGTGTTCCCTTTTAACCTCTCAAAAAGAGCTAGGTTTGCATCGGGCAATATGACTTTAAAATGTTTCCTATTTTGAAAAAAATGTTTGATGTATTTTCTTATACCTCAGTGTCACAGGAACTAAGGTAGCTTTATTTAGTATGCAGTTTCATAAATGCTGTGTGAAACTTTAACATCAATTCTGAATTTTATTAAAAAGGAAGTTTTGTGTAGAATAAAACATGTGAATTAGTGTGAATCTCATCTTTACAAAGTCAACAGCACTGTTACTTTTGATCAGCTCGATTGGTTCTTGGGGGTGGGGGGTGGGGGGTGCAACAGCAGTTTGAAAACAAAGCTGTGCATTTTTAAGCATAATATTCATCTCATGTAACATTAAAAGAAAACATAAAACACATTTTTGTATTTTATCTGGAAAAAGAAAAAGGTTGGATTAACAATTGCTACTATTCTTGGAGATAAAGTCCAAAGATAATGTATAATTTAAACCTGTATTATACTGCTCATTTAATGGATAAAACATTGAAATCTATGGAAAACGAGTTTGCGAAGTAGGGAAACTTCCATTTGTCAGATTTACTTTTTTGTAAGTACTAGGATTGTAAATATTTTTAAAGGTAAGTCCAAGGAACTGAGATCCATAACTTAGGGCAATTTACCAGTTTTCTTTCATCTAAAAAGACACAACATTCAAAATCTAAACAAAATGCTTTCAAAAATAAGTCTGGTTTGTTTCTTCCCACATTTTTGTCTGAGTTTTATGCTCAGACTTCAAAAAGGTCATGGGCAAATACCCTTCTCTCTCAGTTCCATTTTTTCCCACAGGCCATTTGAAGGCCCCTCATGTATCATTTGAAATGGCCTCCATTTGGTCTGAAATCCCAGCCAACTACATAAACCCGACTGAGATGACATCACTGGACACACAGCGGGGAGGATGGGAAATAAAAGCACCTCTCACTCCGGTCCCCTTTTGCTCTGGTCTTCATGACGCAGCCATCTGATCTTCACCCCCACACTGCTCCAATCACGGAAAGTGTTCTTAAAGTAGAAACTACTTGGGGAGAAGTCAACAGGCCCCAGAGTGCTAACTGAGCAGTGAAGGAAGAAAACTGCAACCATGGGAGTTAAGAGAACATTGCTTTGATGATAACAAAAGGCTTTATTTTAAACGGAACTTGGCAAACGTTGTCTGCCAGGAATTGGCCCTCAAAACATTTCTTCATTCTCCCTCTAAATTGCTTGGCAGCCCCGGAACAGAAGACATGAATGTGTCTCAGCACTTCCCAGCAAATCCACCTTCCGGGTTCAAGAAGACAGAAGATAGTTGGGGTTTTGGGGTTGTTTTTTTAAATCATTTTATTAGGGGTTCATACAACTCTTATCACAATCCATGCATACATCAATTGTGTAAAGTACACATTCATTGCCCTCATCATTCTCAAAACATTTGCTCTCCAATTAAGCCCCTGGCATCGGCTCATTTTCCCCCCTCCCTCCCTGCTGCCCCCTCCTTCATGAACCCTTGATAATTTATAAATTATTTTGTCATATCTTATACTGTCTGACGTCTCCACCCACTTTTCTGTTGTCTACCCCCTAGGGAGGAGGTTATATATAGATACTTGTAATCGGTTCCCCCTTTCCACTCCACCCTCCCGGTATCGCCACTCTCACCACTGGTCCTGAAGGGATCATCCTCCCTGGATTCCCTGTTTCCAGTTCCTATCTGTACCAGTGTACATTCTCTGGTCTAGCCAGATTTGTAAGGTAGAATTGGAATCATGATAGTGGAAAGCTGTATGTTTCATCATTGCTACACTGCACCCTGACTAGCTCGTCAACTCCCCGAAACCCTTCCGTAAGGGGATATACAGTTGCCTATAGATGGGCTTTGGGTCTCCACCCCACATTCCCCCTCATTCACAATATGATTTTTGTTCTGATGATGCCTAATACCTCATCCCTTTGACACCTTGTGATTGCACAGCCTGGTGTGCAATCCATGTGGGCTTTGTTGCTTCTGAGCTAGATGGTTGCTTGTTTACCTTCAAGCCTTTAAGACCCCATATGCTGTATCTTTTGATAGCTGGGTATCATCAGCTTTCTTCACCACATTTGCTTATGCACCCATTTGTCTTCAGCGCTTGTATCAGGGAGGTGAGCAAACAATTATATGATTTTTTGTTCTTTGATGCCTGGTAACTGATCACTTTGATACCTCGTGATCACACAGGCTGGTGTGCTTCTTCTATGTGGGCTTTGTTGCTTCTGAGCTAGATGGCCGCTTGTGTACCTTCAAGCCTTTAAGACCCTAAATGCTATATCTTTCAATAGCCAGGCACCATCAGCTTTCTTCACCACACTGGTTTATGCACCCACTTTGTCTTCAGTGATTGTGTCGGCAGGTGAGCATCATGGAATGCCAGTTTAATAGAACTAAGTATCAGAAGATAGCTTTTAAAGCTAAAATTTTAATACCAGTCTTAAGTAAGTTTTATCTACTATCAGAAATCTTACAATACTGATAGAGCCATGTTTTGTCATGTCACTTCACTAGGTCAGAAGGAAGATGTCCCTGCCACCTTAAGTTACTTGCCACTAAGTCCACAACCAGCCTGGAAAGAGCAGGGGGGGGACACAGGCTGAGCTCTGCTATTCTGAGGCTTACAGCTGAGTTACTTCTGAGGGAAAGGGTATACGAAAATTAAAGCTGTAATTGGGTGCAAAAATCTATAAATCAAAAATGGTGTTAACACAAATGACTTCCAGGATTTGGGTTATTTACAGTTCCTAAAGCTGTCAAAGGAATTAGGGTCAAAACATAATGGGAAGTCACTGCCAAAGATGTGGGGATCCTGGGAAGCTTCAGGGCTGTGTGACACAGATGAAAGAGGACACACACAGGAAGTAGAATTCTAGCTAAGGACATGCGAAGTCATGTAGCTACCCTGTGAAAGCCTTCTGATCATATTTGACACATAGAAGCTCAAAAGTAGACTTACAGCCCAATCCACAGAATACTGACGGCATTCTTATTAGAGCCTCGATGAGAAGACCTGACACTGGCTGCAACCATGGACTAAAACATAACAATTGTGGAGGATAGGGCAAGACCAGGTTGTGTTTCATTATGCTCTATGTAGGGTCAGGGTCACTGTGAGTCAGAACTGACTCAACAGTACCTAACAATAAGCACCTTCTATATACCAAGCCCTGTGCTAAGCACCCCAGTACACTCTCATTAAATCCTCACTTTGTCAAGTAGGTGATGTCATTTCCATTGTATACTTGCACAAACTGACAACTCATGCATGTCCAAGGGCTTTCTTACAGTCACAGGGAGCCAGCTGTGGCAGAGCTGGACCTGGTGTCCAGCCTGCCAGACCCAGTCCTGGCATCGTACCTCAGAACTCCGGATGTGCACAACCAGGTGCCTACTTCATCTCCTAGCTGTCTGCAGGTAACTCGAACTCAACATGTTCAAAACTAAAGTCAAAGAGGTAGGTTTGTTTTCTAAAGGGATAGTTAAAATTCAAGAAAGGCACTAATACCTACCTAAGAACCTAAACCTTCACATAAATCATCAGTTAGATGCACTGCCTCAGTAAACTCTGACCAGTCTGCAAGGCAGAAACCCCGGGTGCATTCTATAGTACTTGGGCTAGGAGCCAGGCAGAAAATTACATAGAAGACCAGCCCGTGAGGAGTGCTTTGGATGAAATAGACTAGGAGATGGAAAGACAGCAAGAGGACTTCTTTAGCTCTAGTTGGGAGGTAACATTTGAGCAGAGCCCAGATGAGAAACTGCCTATCACTATAAGAAACAGAGGAAGGAGGAGGAGGGCAAACATTCCAAGGCCCAAGGTGTCCACCAAAAAAAGCAAACACCAAACCTGTTGTCATGGCTTTCAACCTAAATGCAAGCATGGCCACAGGACAGTCCATGAAAGCCTCAGATGTGAGGCATGGGCCAGCAGGAAGTGCCTCTGAACCCCAACAGTCTGTACTTGACTGTGGTTGTCCTCTGATCCACAGAAGGGAGGCATGCTGTGCTTAAAGACCTTTCGACAGGAATGAATCTGTTCATTCAATAAATACTGAGCATCGACCTCAATCCAGTATTCTGTGTGCCTGAAGCTAAAAAAGAGAGGACAGTTATTAGATGACCAATAACAGAAGGCTTTGCAATCCTCCCAGTCAGTGGTGGTGGTAGTTTAGTCCAGGGTAGTCGCATTTATGAAACAGTGGAAAGTGATCTGATTCTGGAAATACTTTATGGCATATAATTGTCAGAATTTCCTGATTTTTTACTTGACCATTTGAAATTACAAAAATAATTTATCTCCAATACTAATGGAGGACCCAGCATTTATTTTTAAAGAGGCAGTTACATGTCCTAAACTAAAAAGTGGTCTGAGATATATATATATATATATATATCCATGAATAAGGGAGATTCAAAAAAACTGGAAAAAATCCACCCTTAATTCTACTTTTCCACAAACCTTTTCAAGCCGTAATATAGTCACATTCACATATGAGGGGGTACCCCCCCCCAAAAAAACCCTCTGGAATTGTGTTGGGTAGAGTGGAGTTTTTGTAGTATGCATTTTTCCCATTAGGCAAGCAGTGAGCAACTCACTTTGAGTTAATGTATCCAGTGATGTCGACTGGGAAGGTTCTCTCTGGTCACAGTGAATTTTTTCATAAAAACAGTTTCACTCGAACCTTGTTTTTTGTGATGGCCAATTTAAGAGAACAGTGTGCAGGTGTGAAATTTTGTTTCCTGCTCAAGAAAAATGCTGCAGAAACTGTTGTGATGTTGAACACAGCTTATAGGGACAGCACTGTGGGAAAAATTCAAGTGTACAAATCATTTTCTTGTTTCCAAAAAAGTGAAATGTCGATTGATGACAAATCTCCTTCTGGACATCCATCAACTTCCCAAATGGACAAAAATGTCCACTCATAGTGCATTTGGAGTTCGTTCCACCAGGTCAGACTGCTAATCAAGCTTTCCATTTAGAGGTTCTGAAAAGATGGCATAACAGTGTGTGAAAAAACAGGCCTGATTTGCGGCAGATCGGGGACTGGTTTTGCCACGACAATGCACCTGATCATGCAACCATCTCAGTGCACCAGTTTTTTGGGGGGAAAAAAGGCAAAAAAACAGCATAACTCTCTTGCCCCACACACCTTACTCACCTTCGTGTGACTTTTTGTTTCTGTTAATGAAAAGGGACATGAAAGGATAGTGATTTGACGACATGGAAGAGATAAAGAAAAAAAAAGGGAGATGCTGTCAGCCATCCAAAAATGTTTCCAAGAATGGAATTGAAGATTTGACAAATGTAATGCAGAGTATTTGGAAGGCGATAAGGTTGTTTCTTTAAAAAAAATTTTTTAATACATAGCTTTGGGGAAAAATCCAGTTGGGAGGCACCCCACCCCATCATATACTACGGTTATTCTAAAAGTGCTGCCGCTAGTGTTCCGTTGTTGCAACTGCGTTGGTTCTGGCCCACAGCAACCCTATGCACAGCAACCAAAACACTCCACAGTCCTGCCCCATCCTCACTCAGCCATTACAGCTGACGGCTACCGCATGATGTTCTCCATATGAAACTACGTCTCACCATCCTTGCCTCTAACACACATGCTGGGTGTACTTCTTCAAAGACAGATTTGTTTGTTCTTTTGGCAGTCCACCAGCACCATAAATCAAGTGCATCTCTCATCTTCTTTATTCAATGTCCACATGCACATGAAACCACTGAAAAAACCACGACTTGGGTCAGGCACACCATAGTCGTTAAAGTAACACCCTTGCTCTTCAACACTTTAAAGAGTTCTTGAGCAGCAGACTGACTCCATGCAAGGCATCATTTGATCTCTTGATTGCGGCTTCCATGAGCACTGATTGTAGATCCAAGCAAGATGAACTCCCTGACAATTTCTATCTTTTTTCCATATCTCATGTTACCTATTGGTCCAGTTGTGAGGATTTGGATCTTCTTTACACTGAGTTTAAATTCACAATATCTCAATCTTTAATCTTCATCAGCAAATGCTTCAAGTCCTCCTTGCTTTCAACAAATAAGGTTGAGGTAACTGCATTTTGAAGGTCGTTGATAAGTGTCCCTGCAATCCTGAAGCCACGTTCTTCTTCATATAATCCGGCTTCCCTGATGATTTTCCCAGTGTACAGATTGAATAAGTATGGTGAGAGAATACAACCTTGACACACACCTCTCCTGTCATTAAACTATGCAGCATTCCCTTGTTCTGTTCTCACAACTGCTTCTTGGCCCAGTGAAGAAGTTTCCTGTGAGCACAATGTTCAAGGCTATACACAGTTTATGATTCATAGAGCCAAATGTCTGCACAGTCAACAAAGCAATTATGTTTCTGGTATTCTCTGCTTTCAGTTAAGATTCATCTGACATCAGCAATGATATCCTCCTTTGTTCCACATCTTCTCCTGAATCTGGTCTGAACCTTTGGCAGCTCCCTACCAATGTACTGCTGCAATTGTTGTTGGATGATCTTCAGCACAATTTTACTTTCAAATGATAGTAAAGATATTATATAATTTTATCATTCTGTTGGGTTACCTTTCTTTGGAATGATGTAGGAAAATTGGAAATGGTCAAAAACTAAACTAAATGGAATGAGTAAAGACAGCCATCTTAAGTATTAGTAAGCTGAAATGGAAGGTATTGGACACTTTATGTCGGACACATACAATTTATTATGTGTGGAATGACAAATTCAAAAGGAATAGAGTAGCATTCATTGTCAAAAAGAATCTTTCAAAATCAATCTTGAAGTGTCATACTGTCGGTTATAGGATAATATCTATGCATCTATAGTGAAGTCCAGTTAATACAAGTATTATTTAAATATACACACCAACCACTAAATTAGTGATGAAGAAATTATTCTACCAACTACTTTAGTCTGAAGTTGATCAAACATCCAAACAAGATGATTTGATAATGACTTTGGAATGTGAAAGTTGTAAAAAGAGAGGCAAGAATAGTACATAGGAAATATGAGCTTAGTGATAGAAACCAAACAGGAGATTGCATGAGAGAATTCTGCAGGAAGGTCTTTGATGGACTTAACACAATGGCTGTAACAGGCTCAGCATAACAGCAGCTGTGAGGATGGGGCAGGACCAGGCAGTTCTGTTATGCACAGGGCCACTAGGCGTTGGAACTGGCTTGATGGCACCTAACAATAACAACCCCTCCTTCATTCCAATGTAGACTTAGCCAGATGGAATACACAGTAATCAAACTACATCTGTGGGAAGAGAAAATGGAGACACTCAATATCAGCAGCCAAAACAAGGGAAGAGGCCAATTATGGAATTACTTGCTCATATGCAAGTATAGGTTGAAGTTGAAAATTAAAACCAGTCCATGAGAGCCAAAATATGACCTTGGGCATATCCTATTGCATTCAGGGCGCTTTTCAAGAATAGATTTAATGCAATGAACACTAATGACAGCTGATAAACTGTGATGATATCAAACACATTATACATGAAGGAAAAAAGAAACTCTTTGAACACAGAGTAGCTAAAGGAAATGGAATAAAAGCTGAAGTAAAACAGCCGAACAGAAAATTTCAAAGGGCAGCTCAAGAGAACAAAATAAAGCGTTATAGTAAAAGAAGCAGAGCCCTGGAGATAGACTATCAAACGGGAAGAACACAAGCTAGAATGGAAAGAAGATGGAAGTAACAGTCGCTGCACCGAAAAGAAATGGTCGACATGTCACCATTTCAAGAGACAGCATACAATCAAGAACTGGTTGTATTGAAGGAAGAAGTCCAAGCTGCATTAAGGTAATAGTGAAAAATAAAACCAACTCCTGGCCATCTAGTCGATGTCGACTAACAGCAACCTTATAGGTCAGGGTAGAACTGCCTCTTTGAGTTTCAGAGGCCGTAAGTCTTTATCGGAGAAGAAAGGCCCATCTTTCTCCCAGTGAAAAACAAGGCTCCAGGAATTGATGAAGTTATCAATCGAAATGTTTCAACAAGCTGATGAAGCACTGGCAGCAGTCACTGAGCCACGCAAAGAAACGTGGAAGAATGCTACCTGGTCAAGCAACTACAAGTGATTCATATCTGTGCCCCATTCCAAAGAAAGATGACTCAACAGAATATGGAAATTATTGAACGATATCATTAATATCAAATGCAAGTAAAATTCTGGTGAAGAGAATTCAAAAGGGATGCACCAACAGGAAACTGCCTGATATTCAAGCTAGATTGAGAAGAAGACATGAAATGAAGGAAATCATTGCTGCTGTTGGATGGATCTTGGCTAAAAGTAGAGAATACAAAAAATGTTCACTTGTGTTTTATTGACTATGCAAAGGCAATTGATTGTATGAATTAAAACAAACTGGATAGGTAATGTGGTAAATCACCTAATCTGGTGTCAATTTAAAGATTAAGAGTGTAGGGGTGGAGTCTAATCTGTCAATCTGGAGATAGCCAATGAGACTTCTGTGTGGGCATGGCCTTGTCATGAGAATTCTGGGAAATCTGTTAATTACTTCTGGGAGACAAGAGAGACACTCTCGCCACTACTACTCCCTGGGAGACATTGCAGCTGACAAGACCTCTGAAGCTGGAAGAGACACGTAGAGACCCCTGCCAGTGCTGAGATGCTTACAACGCCACTGGATCCAAAGGCTTTCTGCCACTGGCCTGTGATCGTCCTGCATTCAGCATCATTGTATGTGTTTCATGAGTCTGAAGAGGGCTTTATGGATTGCTGTTGGACATATGGGCTAATGTCGAACTTATGGACTTGATCTGGACTGGGATGTTTTCTCCATGTTCAATTGCTCTTATATATAAACCTCTTTCTTATACACATGTGTGTCCATGGATTTGTTTCTCTAGTTGACCCAGACTAAGACAGGTAGTATTGAGAAAAATGGGAATTTTTTAACAATTGTGTTCATGGAGAGCCAGTACATAGACCAAGAGGCAGTTGTTGGCTCATTAACAAGCTACAATGTGCAGAGGACACAACTTTGTTTACTGTGTTAGACAGGGTTCTCTAGAGAAACAAAACCAGAACGCTAATAATTTTATTTTTATATATATATATACATATATATATACACACACATAAGGTAGATATATAACATAAGAAATAAACAATTAATTAAATTATAAAGCAGTACAAATGGCTCAGTGCAACTCACTCCTGTGAGACAGTTGTGAGACACTGGCAGTCCTTCAAGTCTTGAGGGCCGCCAGGTAGTCCTCTGTAGAGCAATTCAAGTTATCTGGGCACAGGCAGTAAACAGCAAGGCAGGTCACCAAGTCAGCCAGATGACAGGGTCCGACAGTCCCCAGCTCAAAAGATGTAAATTCCAATGGTGTGTTGAAGCAGGTCTTGAAGGGACCTCAAATTACAGTGACAAAGTCCACGGATCAGGTGTCCCGCAGGTAGTGTAGCTTGCAAATTGAGGCACAGAACAAGCAAGGCAGCTACACACTGGTCCAATGACCAAAGAGCAAGAGAAAAGAAAGACCAGACTTGCCGAGCCATTTATCGCTCAGCCTTCAATTAATCGCGCATGTGTTTACAGGCCAGGTTGGCACAATAAACTACCTGCCTCTCTTACTGAAAGACCAGAAGACTTGAAGCACTTGATGAAGATCAGATTCAGCTAACTACCTGCCTCCCTCACTGAAAGACCAGAAGACTTGAAGCACTTGTTGGTGAAGATCAGGTTCAGCTTTCTTTATGAATTCCACCTCAATGTGAAGAAAGCCAGAACGCTCGCAATGGAGTCAATATACTACAGCACAATACATGAAGACTGGAGGTGCCAATAATTTCATTTTACTTGATCTAAAATCAATACTTTGTACATGTAGAAGGAGAAAGAAAAGGAGAAGACCTTCAGCAAAATGGACTGACACAATGGCTGCAGCAATGGGCTCAAGCATAGGAACAATTGCGAGGATGATGTACGACCAGGCAATTTTTTTTGTTCTATTGTGCATAAGGTCACTATGGTTAGGAACCAACTCGATATCACCTGAAAAAACTATCCAAGCACTCCATGGTTGGGTTCTTGGGAATTTTCTCTCTCGCTCTCCTCTAGGATTTAGCACTTGGGGAGTCTATGTGATCTCACCTCACTGGTCTGAAAGCCTTTAACTCCCAACTGCCAAGTTCAACTGGACTTCTGTCTACAACTATTGAAATTCAGGTGGGATATATACTCAAGGTCTTATTTGGCTTTGTGTTAGACCAGGTCAACTAGAGAAACAAATCCAGGAACATTCATGTATTTAAAAGACAGAACTTTATATCAAGAAGTAATTATGCATCAATAAAATATCCCAGCCCAATCCAAGTTAGCCCATAAGTCCAATAGTAGCCTATGGATTCCTCTTTCAGATTCTAGCAGCACATGAAATGATGCAGCAAGATCACAGGCCAGTGTGTGGAAAGTCCTGTGGATCCAATGCCAGTGGTTGCATCTCCAAGGCTCTGGCTGCCATCAGTGTGGCTCTATGTGGCTTGTCAATAGGAATGGCAAGCAGAGAGAGTATGTCCTGCCTCCAGGGAGGAAGAGAGGAAGTCCCAGAATCCTCATGAAAAGGCCACACCTACAAGTAGGGATCACCAGACTGTGACCCAATTGACAGGCTAGACTCCACCCCTTCTTATTTATCAAGTTGACAGAAAATTATGTAACTACCACAGGCTCTCACGAACTTGTTTTAATTTTCTTCAACTTCAAACGGAATCCGTCTGTTTCATGGTCAGTCCCTAGCCTTGTTTTAACTGCTAATATTGAGCTTCTCCATTCTCTTTCCACAGATGTAGTCGATTTGATTCCTGAGTATTGCACTGGGCTAAGTCCACATGAACTGCTAACCACAAGGTCAGTGCTTTGAACCTACTAGCCACTCCACAGGAGAAAGATGTGCTAGTCTGTTTCTGTAAAGATTTCAGCTTTGGAAACCCTACCTATCTGTTCTCCATCCTGTAGGGATGCTATGAGTAGGGACAGACTAGGTGACAGAGGAATTGGTTTGTAGTTTAACCTAATTACTTAATTACATGTGAAAACTCACTTGAGCTATGTATAATAACAAAGTCCATGGATTAAGGTGTGGACATCTTGGAGGTGAGGAGGGGGAGACACCCGCTACCTACCACCACCACCACTTGCTATGTGAAGCTGGGCAAGTCACTGTATCACCCAAGTATGTTTCCTCATCTACTGGATAATGGCACAAACCTCAGAGGGTTGTTGTGAGCATTAAATAATATAGCTATATTTAGTTGAGTACTGACTGCATGCTTTCCACTATGCCATTGGGTATACATGTGCTTAAGGGTCCAGGGAATTATTTCCAGAGGAATGTCATCTAAACCAGCATTATTCACAGCATGAGTCACACACCAACGCTGTTTGCCAGTCTATCATCAGAAAGTACAAAAATTGAAATTTTCATGCTAATTTTACAAAGTAGTTGTACATGTGTTGAATCCAATAACTTTTATTTTGTTTGTCTTTATTCTATTTTCTCTGGAAAATAATTTTTATTTATTTTAAAGAAGTTTTAGCCTTTAAGAACTGAAAGTCTTTAAAACTGGTTCATAGTAGTTCTAATAGCATTTAAATCTACAATTCTGGTTTCTGACAAGGTCAATAATTTCCTTCCAATATCTTAAAGCCTCAAGGTGCCCTGTGTGGCACAGTTACGCATTACGCTGTGATCTACAAGGTCAGCGATTCAAAACCACCAGCAGCTCTGAGGGAGAAAGATGAGGCTCTCTATTCCCACTGAGCTACAGGGCTGTTCTACCCTGTCCTATAGGGGCACTAGGAGTTGACATCGACTCCATGGCAGTGAAATCCCAAAGAGTCATTTTAAAACAATGCACTTTGCCCATTAGTTCTAGGGAGATTTCTGCCGTATAAGTAGGGGGTCAAGCCACTCAAGGAAATACAAGTTGGCAGAGCTATGTACAAAACAGCCACTCTAAAGCCATCATAAGTTTCTCTCTCCCCTTTCTGCCACCAAGAAATAAATTTACCAAAAACTTCAAGTCAGGCAGACCAAAGTAAGGGGTGCACACAGGTTTGAAGCCAGGTTTGAAAGGTGGTCCATAGGCTGGGCCTGCCCACCAGATTAGATGGATCAAACAAGTGTTACCTTTTAAAAAGTGAAATTTAAGTTAACCGGGGAGGCACCGTTTGGAAAAGGGAGTGAGGATGACCACACAACTGGAAGGCTGGAACCAGTGACCCTTAGCGTGGGTGTGCAAAACCGTTGGAATGGGGCGTGTTCTGTTGCGTCATACACCCTCAATAGCAACCACAACACACATGTTTTTATAAATAAGGTGGGGAGGGCCACCACCTCAACTAGAAGGGACACCGAGTTCACACAGTAGACTGTGAAGCCAGGGTCTTCCACGGCGGCCTTCTGAGGGGTCTCGCCATTCACCAGGCCTGGCTGGTTCACCCCCCCCTCCCAAATACCGAGCGTACCCTCTGCCTCAGTCACCTCCACTGCCACCGCTGGACTTCCAGGAGCAGCTACCGGGGTCAAAGGCTCTCGGAAGGAGGAGGGTAGTGACGCCACCCGGCTAACTAACTGAGGAGACTGCCGGCGCCATGTATGGGGCAGCCCCCAGATGGAGATGAGGCCGTGGAGGAGGGGAGCCTGCGGGGTGGGCGCCTGGTGGGCGGTCCCGAGGGGAGGGCATCTGAATGCGCAGCCTGCCCTGGGGCGCTAGGGAAGGGCCCGGAGTGGACTTGGGCGCGGGGTAGCGGGTCATCTCGCCCAGTCCTACCTCCTGAAGGTCGTAGCAGGCTGCGCCTGGGCCTCGGGGCTGGAGGCCGCGTTCGACCGCTGGGCCTCGTCCCGGGCCACGCCGGCCGGCAGGGCGGGAGACACACCGAGGAGCTCCACATCTGTCACGGTCTTGCCGATGGTGAACCAGTCGTTGATCTGGTCGAGGGTGAGTTTACGCAGCATGTTCAAAACCTGGGCTCGGCGCGGGCCTCAACCGCCTCGTCGGCGCGGCGGGAAGCGGCGACCAGGGAACGTGGCGACGCCGGCCAGCACCCCGCCCCCACTCCGGCGGGGCCTCCAATCAGAGCGCGCCACGTAAGGGCTTGCGTCCGCGCATGCGCCCTCGCCTCGCCGCGCGCCTAGCCCGCCCCGAGGCAGGCCCTTTTGCGCCTGTTGGCGGCGACGTGTGAGGCGCAGCACCCCTTCCGGCCGTTGTTCCCAAGGGGAAACCTCAGGACTCAGACGTGTAGTAAAAGGACCATACGTCGCCGCAAACACTGAGGAATTAAGGCGGGCAAGGGCGTTTAGTGAGTGCCTGGCCAAGTAAAGACCCTTCGAGTGGGGAATGGGAGACAACCCAGAGCATGTTTGGGTCGTAGTTCGGGAAGAAACTGCAGGGGGCTGCTCACCTGACAGCCTTGCATCTAATTTGGGGGAGGACAAGGCAGGTTTCGTGGATTAAAATTGAACCGAAGTGAACACGGATTTAAATTTGACTCCGTTGCATTTATGCTAAGGGATTCTTTTTGCCATTTTCAGTTATCTGCTGAAGGATAAACAGGAATGAGCCAGGTGAATGGAGAACAAGAGAAAGTAGTCCGTGGATAAGGGCCTGAGCAGGAGGTCCTAGTGACTGAGTTGAAGAACTACATTAGGTTCTCTGGGGATAAATTATAACCAAACTGAATTCCTTATATTCCTAATTCTGCATCCCAGAGAGCAGTGATTTACAGATAACTACACAGATATGTGGGAGAGGTACAGATTTGGCGGTCCTAATCTTGCAGGGTTGTGATGGCTTGTGTGTGGCTGTGATTCTGAGAGCTATGCCACCAGCATTTTAAACACAGCAAAGGCTCCCACAGTGAAAGTTTCAGGGGATCTTCCAGACTAAGATGAGGAAGAATGACCTGGTCATCTACTTCTGAAATAAAGTGGCCCCTGAAAACCTTCTGAATAGCAGCACAACATTGTAGGTACAATACAAGAAAATGAGCCCCTCTGGCTGGAGAGTACTTAAAGTGAAACTGGGTAAGAGTTGCCTTCTCAAAGTAGTTGTTTTTAAATGCTGTCACATTGGTTTCAACTCAAAGAGACCCTAGGTACAACAGGGGAGGCACTGCCCCGGCCTGTGCCATCCTCGTGATTATTGCTATATGTGAGTCCACTGTGACAGCCACTGTATCAGTCCATCTCATTGAGGGTTTGGTTTGGTTTTGTTCACTGACTGTACACCAAGTATGATGTCATTTTCCAAGGACTGTCCCTCCTGATAACAGGTTTTTAAAAAAGAAAGTCTTAACATCCTTGATTCTAGGAAGTATTATAGCTGTACTTCTCAGAGATGTGTTCTGGCAGTCCATGTTATATTCAGTATTCTTTTGTCAGTACAATAATTCAATGGCATCTATATTTCATTAGTCTTCTTTATCCATTGTTCAGCCTTTGCATACAAACAAGGAGTAGCTTGGACTGAATCAGACATGCCTTAATCTTGAAAGTGGCATCTTTGCTTTTTTTTAACACTCTAAGAGGTCTTTTGTAGCAGATTTATCTTATACAGTAAATCACTTGACTTCTACTTCAATGGATGTTGATTGTGAGCCCAAGTAAAATTAAATCCTTGAAAATATCAATATTTTCTCTATCGGTATATTTTTTATTTGTTCAGTTGTAAGGATTTGGTTTTTTTAATTTTGTTTTCTTTATGTTGTGGTTGAATCCATACTGAAGGCTATGTAGTCTTGGTCTGCATCTATACACGCTTCAAGTTCTTTGTACTTTTAGTGAGCAAGTCTTCCTCCAATCCAGATGCCAAGTTCTTCAAATAGTCCAGGTTCTCGGATTATTTGTTTAACAGACAAAGTGAATAAATATGGTGAAAGGATACAGCCCTGATACACACCTTTCCTGGTTTTAAACCATACAGTATCCCCTTCTCTATTTTAATCTACATTTAGCTTCTCCATTATCCCTTTTCAAAGATGGTGTTTGCTTGATTCCTGTGTATTCCATCTGGTAAGGTTCACATGGATAGTCACCATTTATGTTGTTTTATAAAAGGGTATATTTTAATTAATAAGTAATTGGTCTTGCACAATTCTATCCTGATCTCAGGTGTTGCCTGTCACTGATGTGATATGCCCCAAGTATCCATCCAAAAATCAACTATGATTATAAGTGGGTCTTGAGTTCATGTTTGACCAGTTTCACACTGCAAAAGTAGTAAGGGAAAATGTACAATTGTTTACGTTTGTCAGTATCAGTTGGTGCATACATTGGAATAATAGTTACTTTAACTGGCCTTCCATAGAGGTGTATGATACTATCCTATTATTGAGAGAATTATACTTCAGCATAGATCTTGAAATGTGTTTTTTGGTGATGAAAATGACACCATTTGTGTTCAATTTTTCATTTCTACCACAGTAGACTCTTTAAGATTGTCAGATTCAAATAAGCCAACGGTAGTTATTGCAGCTCACTGCAGCCTCAGATGGTGATGTTTATGCATTCCTTTTCATTTTTGTTGACTTCCAATTTTCCTAGGTTCATAGTGCATACGTCACCCTTTCTGAATTAACGGATGCTTGTTTTGCTCTCTGATTTGGCTGTGCTGATGAAGGTGCTGCCAGGTTGCCTCATTCGCATCAGTTAGGTGGAGCTTACGTGGAGGAAACATTGAAGTCGGCAAGGACTTCCTTCTACTTGGGTCCACAGTCAGCATCCACAGAAGCAGCAGTTAGAAAATCAAAAAACATAGTAAATTGGGCAAATCTGATGCAAAAGATCTCTTTACATTGTTAAAAAGTGAAGGTGTTAACTTGAGGACTAAGGTTCACCTAAACCAAGCCACAGTACTTTCAGTTGCCTGGTGTACATGTGAAAGCTTGACATTGAATGAAAAGCCCAAAGAAGATTTGATGCCATTGAATTATGGTGCTGGTAAAAATAAAAATACCATGGCCTACCAGAAGAGCAAACAAATGCACCTGGGAAGAAGTAGAGTGAGAACGAATGCTCCTTAAAGGCAAGGCAAGGATGGCAAGACATCCCCTCACACACTTTAGACATGATGATAGTTTTCTGTGTCAACTTGAGTGAGCCAGGGTTCTCAGTAGTTTGGCAGTCAAATGCCATGATATGACCTAACACAATGTCATCAACTCCATGACGGGATAGGCTGTGAGCAGCCAAAAAGTTGTGGGGAGATTGGGGTGGCATGCAACACCTTACTCAGATCATACCTGATGCAATTAGAAGGACGTTTCCTTGAGGTGTGGGCTACTTCATATAAAAGTTGATGCTGTGATGCTCACCTTCCCAACATGATCGCTGAAGACAAAGCGGGTGCATAAGCAAATGTGGTGAAGAAAGCTGATGGTACCCTGCTATCAAAAGGTATAGTGTCTGGGGTCTTAAAGGCTTAAAGGTAAACAAGCGGCCATCTAGCTCAGAAACAACAAAGCCCACATGGAAGAAGCACACCAGCCTGTGTGATCACAAGGTGTCAAAGGGATCAGGTATCAGGCATCATCAGAACAGATGGAGTAGGCAATTGGACATCCTCTTACAGAAGGGTCGCGGGGAGCAGATGAGCAAGTCAGGGTGCAATGTAGCAACAATGAAACATACAATTTTCCACTAGTTCCTAAATACTTCTCCCCTTCCCCCAACTATCATGATCCCAATTCTACCTTACAAATTTGGCTAGACCAGAGGATATACACTGGTACAGTTAGGAACTGGAAACACAGGGAATCCAGGGTGGATGACCTCTTCAGGACAAGTGATGAGAGTGCCAATACCAAGAGGGTGGGGTGGAAAAGGGGAACTGGTTATAAGGATCTACATATGACCTCCTCCCTGGGGGACGAACAACAGAAAATTGGGTGAAGGGAGACGTCAGACAGTGCAAGATATGACAATAATTTATAAATTATCAAGGATTCATATCAAGGGAAGAGCAAGGAGGGAGAGGGAAAATGAGGAGCTGATGCCAAGGGCTTAAATGGAGAGCAGATGTTTTGAGAATGGTGCGGGCAATGAATGTACAAATGTGCTTCACACAATTGATCTATGTATGGATTATGAGAAGAGTTGTATGAGCCCTTAATAAAATGATTTTTTTAAAGAAAACCCGAGATTTTTTTAAAAGTTGATGCTGTACCAAAAATAATTGGTCAACAATCAACCATTTCGAGAAGTAGCATATGATCAAGAATTGATGGTACTGAAGGAAGAAAGAAATCCAAACTGCAACAAATGTACAAATGTGCTTGACACAATGGATGGATGGATGGATTGTAATAAGAGTTGTACAAGCCCCTAATAAAATGATTATATATTATTATTATTATCTAGAGATGTTATAAATTCCAGTTACGTGGTACTGTCACTGGGAGATATTCCTTTCGAATAGACTAGATGCTTTTTTGAGATGAACTTGTTTGTCACTAAAGACCCCAAGTCCATTTCAATTTTACTTTTCCTCCTTTTAAAATGTATTATTATACTAAACATTTTATTGGGAGGTTCTTACAAATCTTATAACAATCCATCATTCAGATACATTAAGCACATTTGTACATATGTTGCCATCAGCATTTCCAAAATATTTCCTTCCTACTTGAGTCCTTGGTACTGGGTCCTCTTTTTTCCCCTCCTTCCCCCACCCTCCCACCCTCATGAATCCTTGATCAATTACATATTAATGGTGTTATTTCCTTTCTTAAACTGTCCATTGTCTCCCTTCACCCACAATTTTGCTATTCATACCCCTAGGAGGCGGGTTATATATCCAACCTTGTGATAGGTTCCCCTTTTCCCTTCCACCTCTTCCCCCCACCCCTATCATCCTTCTACCCTCATGATATCACTACTCCCACTACTATTCCTGAGGGTTTTATCTGTCCTGATTTCCATATGTTGAGAGCACTTATCTGTGTGTACCCTGCTCTAGCTGGATTTGTAATGTCGAACTGGGTCATGGTAGTGGGGTGGAGGAAGCATTCAGGAACTAGAGGAATGATGGGTGCTTCATCGGTGCTATACTGCACCCTGGTTGAGTCGTCCCTTTTAACCCTTCTATGGAGAATGTCCAGTTGTCTACAGATGGCCTTTGGGTGTCCACTCCAACCCCCTTTGTTCCCATTAATATAATTGGGATCTTTTGATCCCTGATCCCATCCACATCTCATGATTACACAGATGGTGTGCTTCTTCCTTGGGTTTATTTGCTTCCGATGGCTGCTTGTTTAACTTCAAGCCCTTAAGACCCCAGATGCTATATCTTTTGATAGCCAGCCACCATCCACTTTATTCACCACATTGTGTATATACCCATTTTGTCTTCAGTGATTGTGTTGGGAAGATGCGTATCAAACAGTGCTAGGTTATTAGACCAAAGTGTTCATGCGTTTAGGGAAACTTTGTGTTCATGCGTTTAGGGAAACTTTGAGTAGAGGCTCAATGTCAGCCACAGTATTTCCAGCCACCTCATCTACATCTGAAAGGTGGGCAGTAAGATTTGCCAGAAGTCATCTGACTTGGAGGAGGAACAGCCAGATTGTTCCTTAGAAGAAAGGCTGCCAAGACTTCTCACCTACTTTGGAGGGACTCTTGCCTGGAGAAGGACATCACGAGAAATAGAGGGTCAGCCAAGAAGAGAATGACCATCCATGAGATGGATTGACCCAGTGGCCGCAACAATGAGCTCAAGCAACAATGGTGAGGATGGCACAGGACCAGGCAGTTGAACTGACTCAATGACACCTAACAACAACAAACACTAACATTCAGTGTGGTCTCGGGCTGGGGCGCTTTTAGCCCCCTTCATTTCATGCAGTAGTTCTCACCACCCAGCACACCTTCCATTTCTGTCCAAAGTTCTGAGTGGAAAGGGGCAGCTGGACAGCCAACCAGTTGCCAATTGAGTCAAGCATTTCACCTTGTGGCAAGCCCATGTGTGTCAGAAGAGAACTACACACTTAGCAGTTTTTAATGTCTGTTTTTCGGGGGTTTCCCCCCAGAAGTAGATCACCAGTCCTTTCTTCTGAGGCACTCTGAGTGAACTCGAACCTCCAGCCTTTCAGCTAGCAACTGAGCCTGTTAACAAGTTAAACCACCCAAGGACAGTGGGACGTCAGCCAGGTCTTACCAGGCCCCTGAACATAGGAAGGGGCTGACAGCCATGTGGCCCCTCCTGTCATATTTGCTAAAGGATTTGCACTGCAGGTCTAACTAAAGGACTGGCAGACAGTCGAGAGCAGTGGCAGGTGAGCATCGGTGCCTCAACAACAGTGTCAGTAAACCAGGAGAACCTTTGCCTCAAGGATCCTCACCGTACTCTGACATTTGCACCGGAAATAAATTTCTTACAAAGGCTCTGACTTCGAACCCTCTATTTACTTTGACAATGGGCTTTTCTTAAGGTACTTTGGCCTCGAAAATATAGACACCAAAGTTATTATCTCAGTTTAGTTTGACGCTCAAAACCTCTCTCATGAAATAGTTGGTGATGTTTTTCCTAAATGCTGCTGCTTGTCCTCTGCAGTTGCTGAGCCATTTTGGGTCAACAACATTCTTTTTCAAAGGCAACAAGCAGTTAATGCATCTGGTCTTGTTATCTTAGAACCCTTTAGACTCTTAAAAATATTGATTATAGGGAGCTTTTGTGTATACCCCATTAACAGTGATTGAAACTGAGAAGTTTATTTAAAAATGCAATAGTAATCTGAAAAATACACCAATTCATTTGATGTTAAAGAGCATATTTTTTAACAATTTATTAGGGGCTCATACAACTCTTATCACAGTCCATACATATACATACATCAATTGTATAAAGCACATCTGTACATTCTTTGCCCTAATCATTTTTTTTCAAAGAGCATATTTTTATGAAGAATTACTACAGTTTTAATATTTGTGAGAAGAGTGGTACTGCTTCCCATTTTCACAGATTTCAACATCTAACGCAAAAGCTAGATTCTGACATCTGCTTCTATAATCTTTCTGCTGTCACATCCTCACATCACTGTGATGTCACAAGTTTCAGAGCCTCTGGAAAACACCTGTGTCCACTCTTGAGACAATCCTAGTGGAAAAGAAATAACAGGATAGCGTTCTTGTGGAAATAGTTTGACCCCCAGGAGGCCTCGGAACCCCCAAGCCATACTTTGAGAACTGCTTCCCTAACAAGCTTTTTCAAACTTGGCAGGCAGCTCTTCTCTGATCCTAAACTCTTTCCTCTTTGAAGCAGTACTGTGTGTTTAGTGCTTTCTGTTGTTTCCTAGATCCGCCTCCCTCCCATCAGCCACCACTCTCCTTCTGCCTGAATACTCTTCATACTGTGTATCTGCTGGTGACTTTATCCTCTGCCTCCGTTTTTTGGAAACTCTTTTTCTGCTCTTCCTCGCTGAAAGAGCATTCCCCTAGAGAACTCTGGATTGGCAGTTGTTTTCTGTAATGTGCTGCAGCAGCACTGTCTTCTGAGGTCCCAGTTGAGGAGAGGAACTCTCATTTGTTCTTTTGACAATCTTGACTCCACCCCCAGCACCACCACCCGTACCCCTGCTGTTTTTAAGATTCTCGCTGCCTCTTTCCTTTCCTACAGTTGATTATGAGGTTTCAAGGAGTTGATTTCTTTTCTCTGCCTCCTTAGTTTCTGCAGAGATTTTTTTTTAATCTTTGCTATGATTTTTCTCAGTGCTTCAGGAAAATTCTCAGCCATTATCTCCACATATTTTTGACCCTTCTCTTTTGTTTCTGTCCAGCCAGTTCTGATTCCTAGGAACCCTGTCGTGCAGACTAGAACCGCCCTGCGGCCTGCCCAGGGCTGTGTGTCTTTATGGACGCCTCTTTCTCCTGCTGAGCATCTGCTTTCAAACCCCCGATCTTTTGCTTAGCAGCCGAGTGCTTTAACCACTGCGCCACCAGGGTGTCTGCCCAGTGGTGCCCTCGTCAGCTCCCACTGCTCTGTGAGATTGTGACACTATGGTGACCTACATGATGTGGAAGACATGTGACTGGTATTTCAAAGATCCGCAGGGCCCCTCGCCCGTTTCTGAAAAAGCAGCCAGATGAATAGCTTAATTACATATGGTAGACTGACTTACTCTTTCTTCTAGATCTTTCCCTTTATCTCCCATGCGCGTGGTGGTTTCGGACACTGTTGATTTCATTCTCTTTAATGACAAGGTGCCGTTTTGACAACCTGTGTTCTAATTTCCGGGAACATTACTAGTAAGCATGGTTACTCTCAAGAGTGTGTCTGTTGGAACCATTACCTAGAGCCCCTGTGACTGTATTTCAGTCTTAATTTGAGTGGAATTACAATAATCTGCAGAATAACAACAGAAATAATGCAAAGCTATTGGCAGTATAAAGAGAATGACAGGAAACACTGAGGATCCCTTTTTTCATGTTGGTCAGTGTGCCCTGGACGGAAAGCCCCTGGGGTTCCGTTTATGTCATCCTATTGTGACAACGCTTGCCTCTTCCCCACCCGTCCCCCCACTCACCAACCCGTCAACAGCCCCTTCCCGGTTGTTCAGTCCCCTGGCGCCCGCCAGTGGGCGCTGTGGCGCGCAGGCTTGACCTCGGGGGCCGCTCTGTCCCGGCGGCAGAGCGACTCCTTCCGCCCTCCCGGCAGGCCCTGCGTGGCGCTTGCGCGTTCCGTGACCTTCCGAGTCGTTGGCTGCGGGTCCTCGGGCCGGCGGAGCCGTTTGTCCTGTGCCACGGTGAGTGCCAATTCGGCGGCAGGGCGGTCCCGTCCGGGACGGCGGGCGGGATGAGCTGCAGTCTCGCGGCCCCCGACTTTGGGGACCCGTCTCCCAGAAAACGGCCTTCCAGACCGTGACCCGAACTCTCCGCGTGGAGTCTGTGTCGACGCTGCAGGACAGAGTAGACAGCGTGTGGGATTTCACAGCAGACAGCCTGGTCTTTCTCCCGCGGAGCCGCTGGTGGGCTGGAGTTAGAGCGCTCAGCCACCGCGCCACCAAGTCTCCTGCCGAGCCTTAGCTCGCGGTGGCCGCCTCGCACCTTCCTTGCACCCAAGGTCACACGCCTCCCGAGAGAGCGGGACCTCCAGAGTCCACCCAAGAAATCGTCACCTTTAGGCCTGCCCGACGGTACCCCTCGACTTTCCTGGCGAAACGCCACACCTGGCCGCCCGAGGTGGTTGGACCCCGGGCCAGGACCCGCGGGGCTACTTGGATGCGCCAGGCAGGCGCTGACTATGGAGGTGATAGGCGAAGCGCCCACACCTGAGCCGCAGCCTTTTTGATCTTTGACCGGGACCCAGTGCTTTAAAGCTGCCACCGGCCTGAGGATGTGGCTGGACATGATGTGCTTGGTGGGGAAAGTAAAGGCCCTCCGGCCAAACACTCACCATAGGCCAGAGGGCAAGTCAAGGAAAGGGAGCGAGATGACACGACCACTGAAATGCCTGTGGCCCCTTCTCACCTGTCTTGCACAACCCCCTGTTGCTTTACTCTGAGGTTAAAGGAAAACCAGCTCTCCCGCAAGGACCAGGGGGCTCAAGAGGGACATGATCGCATTTAAGAAAGAGGTACAGAAGGGGAAAAAAGGAAAAGAAAGATACAAGCTAAGATAACAGATGGGACGCAGGGGACTCCTGAAGCCTAGACACTCCAGAGCGCAGAACTTAATTCGAGGCAGGTTTACATGCAGTTCTTCTCACGTATACTGCATTCTGTGACAAGTTTTCACAAAAAGGGTTTGTTGAGAATTTGTCAGAAGGCAAACAAAGAAGCAAGACTATTTTTAGCCACTTGACCATGGTCTGGAGGGGAGAATAACAACCCCTGCTGAATGTGCTGTGCCCATTTGCCCTGGGAACGAACCAACACATGGGAGACAGAGCATTTATCTTAGTTGAAGGTCGGACTTTGAGAGGCTCAGCTCCCTGGAAAGAAGTGACATTTCCCCACAGCCTGCTTAAGTCATGGACTATGGTAATGGTCCTGTCTTGCTTGAGAAAGGAAGTGAGTTATAGACCGTGGCACAAATGTACTCCGTCACTTGGAAGCCCGGGAATTTTGAGCAATAGAGTACACCTGACTGGGCTGCTTGCCCCCCACTCCCAGGAAAGGACCCTTGTCCAAGCCCTCCAGGACCTGGGAACTTAGTGTTGAGCTACCTACAGGGCACTGGCAGCAGTTTGTCCCCTTGTTGCTAAGGGCTTACTGGGCACAAGGCAGGGCTCTACATCCCATCAAGAGTCCCCTGGGCATGGCAGAGGCATCTCACAGACATGGAGGTGTCCGCAGGTCCAGATTAGTCCTCAACCCCAGGAGGCCCCTCTACCCCCCACCCCCAGGGTTCCTCCTCTCCCTTCCCAATGGTTGCTAGACGCAGCAGAGAAGAATTTGAGGTGCCCCGACCTCTCTCCTAGGTCCTCAACGCACAGCTGTAGGTGCCCTGGGCCCTCATGCTTTGTCCCAGCATCCCAGACAGTGGAAGGTAGACAGCCTGCAGGACGTCTGGCCCTCTGGCCCACCCTGAGGATCTGGCTACATCAGCCCAGGTTACAGTGAGTGCTAGTTTGTAAGGCCAGTCCTCAGTTTCCCAGGGATGAGCCGGGGCCTGGCAAGGAGCTCAGGCTGTGGGCTTAGAGCTCTCAGACAAACCCAGCCCTGCCGGCCTTGGAGCCCAGGCCACTGTTCCCCAATGGCCAGAGGGAAATGAGCCATGAAGCATAGCTGCTACTCGTGGCCCTCAGGACCCTGGCCATCTGTCTGCCTCACAGCGGCCCAGCAGTGGCCTTTTCTTCTGCCAGCTCGTCATACGAGGGGCCTTCTAAACGCTCCTGGAGGGAAGTAACATTATCCTTTAAATTCCATTTTTCCACCACCTTTTATGTGATGTGCAGTGTCAGCACTATAAATACTTGACACCGAGGAACAAGTTTCATCTTCATTGGGGGCAGATGTGGTTTACAGGTATGGGGATGGGCAGGTTACCAGGGTTTGGTGGCCACAGTGGCATCTCTAGGCTTCTTACTCCACCACACACCCTTGCTTCTCCTAGCCAAGACCCTTTGCTCCCAGACATCCCAGCTTTTGGTTTCACAGCTCCTGAAAACTCTTCGCTTTGCTGGTGCATCAGCAGATACCTGAGAAGGGTCTGAGCAGGCTTCTGTGTAACTCACTCGGGGACCAGCACAGGGCTGCAGTTTCCACTTTCTCCTACTGATGGGCCTTGTCAAGTGTTGACGTTGAAGTGAAAACAGGGCTCCTGATCTGGGCGTCTCTGGTGAAGACATTGTTTAAATGATGGAAAGCATACTTTGAACCCCACTTAGAACAGTGAGCTGTGTGAGGACAGGAACAAGTGGCCTTTCCCAATGGAGCCCAGGAAGTGGTGGCCCTGTGAGCCCCTGGCTGCTAACCACGAGGTTGGTAGGTCACATCCGGAACCCGCTCCTCTGAGGAAAGGTGGGGTCACCGGGGCTTGGGATTGACTCAGTGTTGTTGGGTTGTGAGGAGACGTTACATAACGTCTGCCGCACCTGCGGCTCTCATGCTTGGCCTCATCCTTTCAGAGAGGTAGGCTGAGGCGGTGCTGAGCAGAGTGCCCAGCTGTGCGTTGGGGAGCTCAGGAGACCCCCTTGCCCCACCACGTTCCTACAACTCTGATGTAGCAGGTGCCACACGTGAACACACTCTTGTCTCCCCGTATGAAATGTGGAGAAGTGAGTGGCCTTGGCATTCGTGTTGGACAGCAAGGGACAATGCTCTGATGACGGGGTTGGGCAGCCCCATTCTGACTCCTCTGGTCCTTGAGGGAATGGTGACCGAGAACTATTGTGACCCAGGAGCGTCCCCTGGGGACAGGAGTGGCCTTGGGGAGCCGTGGGAAATAGGGTCAAACTTATTAATGCGATCTTTCACTAGTTGGGGGTAGAGCGGCATTCTTTGGGGTGCTGTGACATTGCGTCCACTTCATAGTGGCCCCTTGTGACCGAGTGAGCTGGCTCTTAGCTTTCAGACCGTATAGGTGGTCCTGGTCTCATTGTTGCTCTTTACAGATGCTCCAAAGCCTGATCAGGAATGTGTGGACCCCTATGAAGCCCTACTACACACAAGTCTACCAGGAGATCTGGGTGGGAATGGGCCTGATGGGCTTCATCATATACAAGATCAGGAGTGCCGGTAAGTCCCCCAACAGCCAGGTCTCTGCTGGGGTGGCACTGTACAAGTTCGGGGTTCTTAACTAGGAGTGGCTTGGAGGGTGGGGAAGTCCACTAGAAGGTCAGCCCCAGCCAGGCCCCAGCTTCCCTGGTGGCTGTGACAAAAACATGGGTGGACACCTGTCAGCAGTCTGGTCGCTCTCGGCTCAGGGGATAAGAGTCTGACTTCAGAGCACCAACTCTGGAAGGAGGGTGCTGGGGTGTTCCTGTCTCCCTTCAGAGGGAATCGCTTGTTTGTTTGTCTATGTGCCGCTTGATCGCTATCTCTTGTCCTCAATCTGGCCCTGAGTCTAGGAGGTGCTCAGTCCAGGGGCTCTTGGCTCCCTCTGTTCCTGCTGTTATCTCTTGTAGGGCGGTGAAGGGTAGTGGCTCAAGTTACTAATGTGAACACGACAGGCACTCAAAATCCTCCGTTAACAGACAGCTCAGGCCATAAGCGCCATTGAGGTTAGCATTGACCACATGTCCCCAAGTGGAGGAAGCTACACACTCCTCGCCAGGCAGTGGTCATGGCCGGGGGAGGAAGACTCCTGGTGCCTACTGGTGGTTCAGGAGAACCTGACACACCATTGAAAGTGACCACCTGAGTGATGTTTGCATTAAGATGCCAGGGAAAAGGAGGGCCAAGGTGAAGGGTCCAGGTTGGCAGTTGGCTAGCAAGCTCGGCAGCGCTCACTGAGGCTGCGGGGAGGGGAGTGGGGAGGCAGGCTACTCTCTTCTCCTTGTCTGTCTGTGCACTTTGCCTCAATGTTGAGATTTTTGTCTAGAACGTCCACATAACACACCCTTCTAGAACATACACACATGTGCCCGGAGGGACTGGCCTCAAAGAAGCCAGTGCTGTGAAGAAGAGGAGGAGAGCAGGGGGCAGAGATGTGCAAGCAGCCAGACAGCACAGGATGGTGGTGTGTGCTGGCAGGGGGGCCTGGAGGTGCCTCACCAGCTGCCTGACAGACAGCTGGGGAAATAGACAACCCCAACCATTGTTGGGGGTTTTCTCAGACCCTGTGTCACCGGCTGGGCTGCTGACGGCAAAGCTGGCTGTTCGAGCCCAGCGCTGTGCTGAGAGAGCAGTTGATGCTTCTGTCAAGACAGACGTGCTGCCTTGGAGGTCTGTGCGGCTTGGCAGCCCCAGGTCCAGTCTCCCTGGGTCCTGAGACTGGACATGGCATTGCAGTGATGGGTGGGTCTTTTTGCGATACAGGTGGAATACTTGGGGTGGGCTCAGCAGAAGTGGGAGCAGTAACTACTTGGTCCCCAGCAGATGGGCAATGGGACCTGAGCAGCAGGAGTGCAGCTCCCCTGGTTCGTGGGGACAAAGCTTGGCCCATCACACAGGAGGGGAAATCAGGGTGTGTGACCACTAGGCCACAGAGAGATGGCCTTCTGTCCCCTGCTGCCAGCCACCCCAGGGAAATAGGCTCATCATAAAAGGACTAACACTGTGTGGACCCAGGAATCAGAAATAGCTCCCAGGGGCAGGTGCCCCCCTGATTGCTAGTTTCCAGGAACCGATGAGAGTGGTTTGCAGTGAAGGCAGGGTGGCTGGTGGCCACCCACGAACTCAGCTCACTGGTGGTGCGTTTCAAAAGGGGTTTAGGTGGCACGCCTTGGGTTAACTGTCTGCACAGCCACTGTAGAGGGGTGTCAAGCATAGCAGCAAACTTTTCTCGACGCTGTGTGAGGTCTGCTGGGGCCCCGCTAGGCTGTGCCTTGTTCTCACCATGCCCTGGGTAGCCACATTGCCCCTGTGGGCTGGGAGGCGGCCGCAGGTTGACTTTGAGCCTTGAGCTTCCAGTCAAATGCCGCTTGGACAGTGAGTGGACTATGGGCTTGTTTGCTTTGTCATTTTTAAGAATTGGTGTGACCCAATTTTTTCCTTTTGTTTTAGATAAAAGAAGTAAAGCTCTGAAAGGTAAGGTTCTTCCTTTTTAACCGACTTTGGGGGGTGGGGGTGAGAGGGAACCACAGCATCCTGATTGAAGTGGGTACTGGGTAGCTCACACTTGGAGATGCAGTAAGTGACTTGGAGCATGGTGGTACTGTGTGCCTGAAGAGGGTCCCGTCCCGGAAGCTGAATGCTGACATCCGCTCACCCCCTGGACCACATCAAACATCCAGATCGGCTAGAAGGCCCTGGGGAGCCACCCTTGTACAGCCCCAGTGGCAAGCTCCTAGCTATCCAAATTGACATCCCTGTTAACTATTGCCCAAATGACAAGGGAGTCGTGCCTACCTGTCCTTCTTTTGTCATCTCTGCTCTGTTCTTCTTCCCAAAGCTTCCGGTGGGGCACCTGCCCACGGCCACCATTGAGCAGCTGCCTGAGATCCTGTCGGATAAGGTGTCCACTCGGCTGGGAATGTCGGAGCACGGTGTTGGGGACATGGCTGTCGCTCCCGCCTGTGTTGGGTGGCATGAATAAACGTGTGTGAGAGAAAGCTGTCCTTGGGCAGGTGTTGCTTACAGCAGTGTCGCCCTCTCAGCTTCCTGGGTTCTGGACATAGTCTGAGCAGCCCCCACCTCCCAGCCAGCTTGGGGAACTTGAGCAATGTTGGTGCTGGTCCCTCATTACAGGTGGCACAGCAGCTGACACACATACCCACCTCCTTGCTGTCCCTGGGGTGTAGATGGCTCACGCAATAGCCCCTATCTTTTGGGGGGGGGTCGAGCTGAGAGAACGGTAATGTACTGAAGGGACCCCAGCTTTGAGAGCTCTGGCTTGAGCTCCTAGCTCTCTGCACCCCTCTGAGGATTGTTGGAAACAGGGAGCCGGTCCCCTGAATCTGACCAGGTGCCAGGCCTTAAGTGTCCATTCCCCAGATGCGCTGTTTTCTCCATTGATTCATCTGGGTAAGTCCGAGTTAGGCTGTACGGAGTGTGTGGGGGGCAGTGTTTCCGCAGGAGACTGGGATGAAGTGCCTTCTGGGAGGGGCGGAGGTCTGGGTGTGTGCATAGGAGCCCATGGGGCAGGTCCCAGGGTGGCCACGCACCCCTCTGACCACAGGCCATGATATGGCACCTGCCTGTAGCACCACTTGATTTCCTGGTCCTGAAACCCAGAGCGGGGGTGGTAGGATGTGTAGGGAGATAAGTAGGTTAGCATTGCTAACCCAGTGCCCACTCACCATGAAACTGGCAAAGCTCCTGGAAGCACGCAGCTTCCAGCTCTGCCCCTGCAAATGCTGGACACAGCCTACAGGTGGAACCAGTGCACTGGGGCCTCCCAGGTTCCGTGGTGCCAAGACCTGCTGCCCACCCACCCATCACAGTCCTGGGGAGCAGAGGGTCCCTCTTGAATGCCTCCAAGGTGTAGATGGACAGAGGGTGTGCAGGGGCTCGGGGAGCAGCCGACAGACCCACAGCCCCCTTCCTTGCGTGGGATGTGTGAGCACTGAGGAGTGACCCGAGTCTGGGGTCTGCAGTTGTAGCTGTCAGGCCACGGTCCTGGGGAGCAGCTGTCTTCCTCAGGGCCATGTCTCCCAGAGAATGGTCATCTCCTGTGAGGGGCAGCCCCAGTGCTCTGCCTGACCACCCTGTGAGGGCACCAGCACCCCATTCTGCTGGACCTTGTGGGAGGGACTGGCAAACAGCTGGGGACCAGGGGCCTGACTTGCATCTTCATTTTATGTACCTGGCCTGCTGGTACCCTGTGAATAGTAGATGACTGGTGTGCTCAAACGGCCTGCTTGGAGTTGGGGTGCACATCAAGTTCATCAGCAAATACTAGCATGTCAAAATGGACAGGAGGTGGAGGAGCAGGTGCCCAGATGAAATGAGATGGACCCTGATGTGTGGAGTTGGGTGATGGGGTCCTACAAATTCATCCCACAGTTCTCCCTGCCTCTGCATACCTTTGGAGCCCTGGTGGCAGAGTGACTTCACTTTGCTGAGGTGAGCAGCTTGAACCGAGGGTGAAAGCTGAGGCAGTTACAGAAGCCCCTGGCAGGTGTACCCCGCCATGCAGGGACAATATGGTTGGAATTGACTCCATGGCAGTGAGTGTTGTTGGATGGGTTTATGTACCTTTAAAATGTTCCAAATAAAACGATTTTATTTTTTAAAAAAACGAAACCTGTTACTATCACGGCAACCTAAAGAGGTGCCACTGCAAGCCCAGGGCTCTACAAACTTCCGGTTCATTCTGTCGGGGCATCTGTCTTAGGACCTCTTCTCACAAGAGGGCATCTCACCCGCCATCCGCTCCTGAAGCATGAGCACTGGTGACCATTGCTCCGCGTGGACCTCTGCTGAGGTGCCGGAGTCCAGAAGAGGATGTGCAGAGCCTCTGTGTCAGGAATAAAAGCTGCTGACGCCTGTGATTTCAGCTTGACCTGCTTCTCAAAGTAATCATGTATCTGCCCGCTTCCTGTTTCAGCGCTCAGAAGTACATTCTACTCCATCATTAGTCAAAGGTCAGGCAGTGCAGGCCGCAGAACTTCCAGTGCAGCCATAGGTGAAGGCTCTCTGGCTAGGGCCGGGGTTCTCAACACCCTTCAGTGGTGACCCCGACCATACCATTATTTCCGTTGCTACTTCAGAACTGTAATTTTGTTACTGTTACATTCAGGCAACCCCTGTGAAAGGGGTCACGACCCGCAGGTTGAGAACCGTTGGGCTAAGGGATTGTCATCATTTTCACGTTTATACTTTGAGAGTAGGGTGCGCTGTTCAGTGCCGTCAGGTCAGTGCAACAGAAGACACCGATGTAACAAAACCAAACTCCATGCCTTTCAGTTGACACCAGCTCCTAGGGACCGTCTAAGGACAGGGTAGAACTGCCCCTGTGAGTGTCAACTGGCTTCCTGCAGGAGTAGAAAGCTCATCTTTCTCCCTCAGGGTGGATGGGGGTTTCGACTGCTGACAACGCATTACCACCATGCCACCGGGGCTCCTGTGACTTAAAACCTCGGTCCCCAGAGGGGTTCCATGCCCCAGGTGTGTTGGGGTGGGCCATCAGCTCTGCTCTGACCCCCAGCCCACCTCCGAAGGGATCCCAGGACTGTCATCTTGCCAGAAGCCAACAGACACCTCTGTCTCCTAAGGAGCAGCTGGTGGGATCGGACTGCTGCTGCACTCCCTCCCGTCCATGGTGGCGGAGGACACAATTCAATCTGAATCATGGCAAAAGTAAAGCAGTCACTTTACAAAGCTGCAACAAACTCAAAAGGCACGTACGATTTTTTCCTATTAAGCCAGGTAAAACTTTTTTCTGTTACAGTCTGGGAAGAGTTACTAAGAGCTGGATCTTATAGGCCAGCAGTTCTAACCTGTGGGTCGCGACCCCTTTGGGGGTCAAGCGGCCCTTTCACAGGGGTCACCCGATTAATAAAAATAGTAAAATTACAGTAATAAAATAGCAACAAAAATAATTTTATGGTTGGGGGGTCACCACGACATGAGGAACTGTTTAAAGGGCCATGGCATTAGGAAGGCTGAGAGCCAGTGTTGTAGGCCTTTTTCAATTGACAAAGTATATAACGGCCTTAAAGTTGCCAACATATTTAAAGAAACAGCTTCGCCCACTGGAGTGTCCCCCCTCTAACAGTCTTACTGAGCCCTCCCCGCCTGTCCCGCACTACCCTCTCCTCAGCCAGTCTGCTCTGAGTCCGCAGTGGCGGCTCTGAAAGCAGGTTTCTGTAAACGCGGCTCATGTTTCCAACGTTCTGACAAGGACCCTGGTGTTCCGAGTGACCTCAGGCAAGCAGTCCTAACACGTTTCACCTCGGCCTCCTGCTCACAGATGAGCTAGACAGAATGGCCTTCAAAGGCCTGGCTTCCACACTCAGTGTCCGGCCAGTGAGTGCAGTGAGCCAGAATCCCATCATCCAAGTCGGCCAGCCTGGGCCTGTGGTGAGGCTGACCATCGGCTGTTAGGTCTCGTCATAGACGCTGATGCTTGCCCGCCTGCCTGAGTAAGGCAGGCCCACAGACACTTGAGGGTGTTCGCTGCCAGTTTAAAGTTTTCTTGACCAAACTCACTCTTGACTCAATTCTGACTCATGAGTGTCTTCAAAAGCTCACTCAATGCCAGCTCCTAGCAACCTGACAGGGCAGAGGGGGGCCACCCCTGGAGGTGGAGTTTGTTTGCTTTGTTCTCACTCAGAACATTTTTCATAACGCACACTAAAAAAATTCATCTTGCAAATTGTTTTGCAATCCACATAGCCAATAGCTTGGAAAACAGAAAAGAAAAGCCGTGTAAAAGGTTAAAACATCGGAGCATGGTAGTAGGGCAGGAGGAAAGTCAAGGGAGATGGAGGAAAGAGCTAGGAGTCAAAGGGCATTTATAGAGGTCTAGACAAAGACATGTAAATGCAAATATATATGAGGATGGGGAAATAGATCTATGTGTCTATATAGGTTAAGTATTAAGGTGGCGGAAGGACCTTGGGCCTCTACTCAAACACTCCCTCAATGCATGAATACTTTCTTTTATTAAATTGGAACTCTATGATGCTCACTCTCCCGACAACTGCTGAAGCCAAAGTGGGTGAACAAGTAAATGTGGTGAAGAAAGCTGATGGTGCCCGGCTATCAAAAGAGATAGTGTCTGGGGTCTTAAAGGCTTGAAGATAAACAAGCGGCCATCTAGCTCAGAAGTAACAAAGTCCACATGGAAGACACACCAGCCTGTGTGATCGAGTGCTCCCGAAGGGATCAGTTATCAGGCATCAAAGAACAAAAAATCTTATCATTGGCTGCACACCTCCATGATACGATTGCCGAAGACAAACGGGTGCATAAGCAAATGTGGTGAAGAAAGCTGATGGTGCCCGGCTATCAAAAGAGATAGTGTCTGGGGTCTTAAAGGCTTGAAGGTGAACAAGCGGCCATCTAGCTCAGAAGCAAAAAAGCCCACATGGAAGAAGCACACCAGCCAGTGCGATCACGAGGTGCCAAGGGACCAGGTATAAGGCATCATGCAAAATATATGTATGTATATGTATGTATGTGTGTATATATGTGTGTGTGTGTGTGTATATATATATATACACCATATTGAATGAAGGGGGAAGTGCAGAGTGGAGACCCAAGGCCCAAGTGTCAGCCACTGGAGATCCCCTCATAGAGGGGTTTAGGAGAGGAGATGGGTCAGTCAGGGTGCGAGGTAGTACCAGTGAAGAATACAGCTTTGCCCCAGATCCTGGATGCTTCCTCCCCCCAACTACCATGATCCGGATTCTACCTTGCAGGACTGGATAGTGCAGAGGTTGTACACTGGTGCATATGGGGGCTGGAGGCACAGGGAATCCAGGGTGGATGATATCTTCAGGACTAAGGGTGTGAGGGGCGATGCTGGGAGAGTGGAGGGCGAGTGGGTTGGAAAGGGGGAACTGATTACAAGGATCCACATGTGACCTCCTCCCTGGGAGAGGGACGGCAGAGAAGGGGGGGAAGGGAGACTCTGGATAGAGCAAGATATGACAAAATAACGATGTATAAATTATCAAGGGCACATGAGGGAGTGGGGAGCGGGGAGGGAGGGGGGAAAAAAGACCTGATGCAAGGGGCTTAAGTGGAGAGCAAATGCTTTGAGAATGATTGGGGCAGGGAATGTGTTGATGTGCTTTATACAATTGATGTATGTATATGTATGGATTGTGATAAGAGTTGTATGAGCCCCTAATAAAATGTTTTTTTTAAAAATGGTTAAAACAGCGAGAACGGTACAGGGTGGACATGGCTCGCATCTTTTCTCACTGCTTCATCAATGTCAGGAACCTGTTCCTTCAGCTGGCTCCTCTGCTCAGGATTTAAAGAAATTCCTTTTGTTCCTGGTTTCATTTCACCTTGATCTATCCCATCTCATGTCAATTAGGACTTTCCCTGTGAAGTCCCGAACTCTTGACATATACTGCACTTTCCCAATCTGGAGCATGTTACCATCTCTGCGGCTGTTCTGCTTGGAGGAGGACAGGGCTCTGGAAGTCTCCCCAGCCTTTTGCTTCTTGACAGGCCTTCCTGGAGCAACCTGCTTTCTCATTAGCTTTTTGTCGACTTCACTATCAGAGTCACTGCCAGATGAACTTGAAGAGACAGGTTCCTTTGACTTGGGCATCACTGTGTCCGGGAAGCGTAACAGTCTCCTGCTTGTTCCCCCTGGGGGTTTCTGAGACTGTTCTTTTGGGGAGTAGAAGCCCTGTCTTCCAAACTGCTGACCTTGCTGTTAGCTCAATGTGACCACGACGCCACGAGGACTCATAAGTCTCCCTGCTCTTGGTAAGTAGAATGAGGTTTATCTTTAGTGACAATAAGGAGCCCTGGTGGTGTAGTGAGTACACATTGGGCTGCATTCTTCGTGGTTGGCAGTTCGAAGCCACCATTAGCTTGGGGGGAGAAAGGCGGTTTTGTACCATAAATAATGTCTACGAGTCAGCACTGACTCAATGACAGGTTTTTGTTTTGTTTCTGTTTGCTTTCAGTTTAGTGACGATATTAGCAGTCATTCTAGTAATAGCAGCTGAGAGCAGTGTCTGACTCGGGCTGGGCCTTAAGCAGGCCGGCTGGCCTCAGGACCATGACGACAGTTCATCAACCTCGTCTCACATTGCCAGGGCACAAGCTTGATGGGGTCTGTGCCCCAGGGTGGGTGGTTCTAGAGAGGAGGAGTCGATGCATAACTGAATTCTGAGAGCGCTGCTTAAACAAGTCTCCTAACTGACCGAAATAAAACCAAGTGGCCCCACTACTGAGACCTAAGACTACAGAGAAGAAAGCACATGAACCCCACAGCAAGATGGCCAAACAATAACAATATGGTATAAATCAACAAAACAGAAACATTAGAACATTCAATGAAATGGACAGACATCCAGCCAGATTGATAGGGGAACAGGAAAGAAGACATTTCACATTTTCTGACTAATGTGAAACCTACCGTCTGGCTGTTTTGTGCCTGAGCGGTGTCGGCAGTGGGCCACCATGGTGATTACTGTCTCTGTCACGCACTTTTCAACGGGGCTGAGTCATGATGCGCTGACACTCGGCACTTGTGCAGGGACGTGGTTTGGGCAGTTACATCACCATGCACTTGTCCTCTGTTTTGTGATTTGATAGGGTTTTCCTCTACTTTCTCCTAACACCAACCTTCACATAACGCCCCAGTCGGAGGAATCCCACAGTGTCAGTAAATGAGGAGCGGACAGAAGGTCGTACAGCCATGCTGGAAAACAGTGTGATCATCTCTTAAAAGGTTAAACATATGTACTAGCCTGGGTGGGTCAGGATTTCCCTGTGATAACCTGCAGCACAGTGTGACCAACTCCAGGACAGGGTCTTGTGAGAAACAGCCAAACAGTTCTAGGGAGAATTCAAAAACTCAAATACTTATTGCCATTGAGTTGATGCTGGCTCATAGTGACATGGGACAGGATCGAACTGCCCTGTAGAGTTTCAGAGACTCACTGGAGTAGAAATTCCTGTCGTTCCAAGGAGTGGCTGGTGGTTTTGAAAAGCTGACCTTTCTGATCACAGCCCAAGTAATCACTTCACCACCAGGGCTCCCTCTGGGAACTAGACCTCCTTAATCTGGTCACAGCCTTGATATGATTGAGAGAGGTTCCCTTCTGGGTGCGGCCAACTCATAACCTGACTGTGTGGAAGTTAGTGAACTTCTGGGCCTGGAGCCTCCATCTGGTTGGTACCTCCTGTTACATGGCCTGCGGTCTCAGGAGTCATCAGCAAGTGATGTAACAGGAGGTCCATCAGCTACTTTTAGACTCCTTTGGATTGGCATCCACCAGCCTGTGGCCCTCCTGCTACTTCTGCTTTGTGTTCATCAGCCCCTACCACTGCATGAGTCAGGAAAAGCCTCCAGCTGACATCTGACCCACAGACTGGAACCAGACTGAACTTACCCACGTCTACACCTGTAAGAGCCACCTGTGCATATAAGCCTCTTTGTATAGACCTGCACATTGCCAGAGCACTGGGTTTACTTCTCCAGAAAACCCAGCCTAACATGGTATCCGAGCTAGCCATTGCTCCTGATTTTTATTTAAATGTGTACACAACAGAAATGAATCTGTTCACACAAACATTTGGACACAAACTGGAAATGACCCAAATGCCTCCCAGCAAGTGACTGAATAAGAACATGGCCCATCCGCCCATCCCTCAGGGAAGCCATCACCTCGATAGGAGAGCACACTGGTGATTCTCGCCGTCAGATGCAACGCCCCCACAAAAATGCAGCATGGGCCGTGTTTCCACTTACGTCAGCTCCAGATAATGTGAACTCATAACGACAGGACATGAACGGTTGCCTGGAGTCAAGGACAGAGGAGAGGACTGGCTTATAGGAGGGCAGGAGGAAGCCTTTGGAGACGATGAGCAATTCCTCTTGGACGCTGGTGATCGTCTGATGAGTGCATACGTCCATCAGCACTTATCAAATTGTGCATTTAAAGGGGTGGCATTTATTGTACACAATGAATTCAGTACCTCAGTGAAGCTGGGGATGGGGGGACCCAAGCAAACCCTCAAAGAGTGAAAGCTGTTGATAGACTTCCTGGAATGATACAATAGTTCTTTATCAAGCCAGCCTCCTTTGTTTCAAAACCTGTGATCAGTCTGACCAAGTCTAGGCAGAACTTCTCTATATGAGCAAATAATTTGCTTGGCTCCACAATCAGTGCTCATGAAAGCAGTCGTCGAGATCAAAAGATGCATTCATCAGTTAAATCTGTACATAGAGGGTTGAAGAACAAGGATGTGACTTTGAGGGGGCGCTGACCCAAGCCATGCTGTTCTATTATGCATCTATCATGAAAGTTGGACATTGAATAAGGAAGACCAAAGAAGAATCGATGCCTTTGAGTTGCGCTGGAGAAGATGTTGAAAGTACCCAGGACTGCTAAAGGGGCAAACCCATCTGTCTTGGAAGAAGTTCAGCCAGAGTGCTCCTTTAGAGGCAGTGGTGGCGAGGCTCTGTCCTAAGTACTTTGGGACTTGTCAGTAGAGACCGGACCCTGGAGAAGGACACCGTGCTTGGTAGAGGGGCAGTGACAACGAGGAAGGCCCTCAGTGGGCTCAGGAACAATGGCGAGGATGGTGCAGGACAGCGCCCAGCTCTGTTGTACACGAGGCGGGGCTGCATCTGAACTGGCTCGGTGGCACCTGACAGCAGTAGCAAGGGCTGGGAGCCCCACCGGGACGAGTGGGGAGGGCAGTCCTGCTCAAGACTGGTGATTTGGACTCACCAGCTGCTCACTGAGAGGACGATGAGGCCGCGTCTTCTGTAGAGACCCATAGCCTGGCGAACCCTGAGCGGCCACTCTAGTCTCTGTCACTGGGCTGCTAGCTGTTACCATTTGTCATTTCACTTGTTAAGACACACTTGGAAGATCCTGAGTCAGAGGATCTTCCAGATTCAGCAATATCATGGAAGCTCGCACATTAGGCGGAAGAGAAAGGAGGTTTGAGCTATGAAACCCCAAGTGATTTTTATTTAAAGAGGATTGTGGTCCTCCGCACACTGAATCGTGATCCCCACTGCAGGCTGCAACCCTTGGTCGTCCTCAGCAAGGGCTCCAAGTCCTCCTGTCAGCACGCAGAGGCGTGTGGTCTGCATGTCACACGGTGTTAATAAGCCCCCCCATTCCTGACGCCATGCTCCTCATTACTCCAGCTCTCTGATGCTCAGCACCGATGGAGGAAGGACAGTGAGAGGACACATCCCTCTGCTCACCTTTCCTGACTTTACACCATGCATGATAACTGCCCTTAGATCCATGGATAAGTTCCAAAGGAAGTGTCCTGGAATTCCCCTTCTTCTCAAGGCTAGCCACACAGCCCTTAAGGATCCAGGGCTCCTTAAGGTGTGTTTAAGCATGCACACAGAAGGGAAAAACCCCTTCAAACACACAGCCTTGCCTTCTCCAGAGGAGCGACTGGTGGGTGCAAACACTTGCCCACCAGCCTCCACGGCTCCTGAAGAGTCTAAGAAACTCACTGCCATCACGTCACTTCCGACCCACGGCAACCCTGCAGCACAGCGGTTCTCAACCTGGGGATCGAATGACGCTTTCACAGGGGTCACCCAATTTATAACAGTAGCAAAATGACAGTGATGAAGTAGCAATGAAAACAATTTTATGGTTGGAGGTCACCACCACATGAGGAACTGTGTTAAGGGGTCGCAGCATGAGGAAGGTGGAGAACCACTGCTCTAGGGCATAGGCTCTTAAGTGTATTTGACCTAGAGCTCCTTTTATCAGAAGAAAAATTACCCACCTGGCAATCAGCAACCCTTTTTCAGCCCCCTTGGATGATGTAGTGGTGACACGTGGGGGAATCGCAGGCAAGGGGCTGCAGGATGCAGGCCCCCTGTTGGAGAGGCAGGGCAACTTTTTTTTTTTTTTAACTTTAAGGGTTTGGGTTTTTTTTAGATCATTTTATTGGGGGCTCTTACAGCTCTTATAACAACCCATACATCAGTGTATCAAGCATATTTGTACATATGTTGCCATCATTTTCTAAACATTTACTTTCTACTTGAGCCCTTGGTATCAGCTCCGCTTTTGTCCCTCCCTCCCACCCTGTGACCCCTGCATACTGGCACTTTCAGTGGTCTGCCTGAGCCACTGGGTCCTGCAAAGAGTTTGTGCTGGATAACTAACCTGAAGGCTGGCAGTACAAACCCACCGAGAGTGACTTCGGAAGAAAGACCTGGAGACCCTCCCCAAACCAGCTGCTGGAAACCCTGTGGGGCCAGCTCCGCTCTGACCCGCAGGGCAGCTGGGAGTCAGTCCAGGTGGAAACAAGGGCTGCTTTCACCTGGGTTGTAAGCAGTCCCAGGGGAGAGACCTTTAGGCTGGAGGTTCTGCCTGCCAGTGACTGGGAAGCTAGTCCCTGGGACCCACCTTTCAGGTGCTTGTGTAAGTATCCTGGGGCCACTCCCCGCCCAGCCCAGGAGTGGTCAGCTCTCCCGAGTGCTCAGCCCAAATGGGACAGCAAACCTCTGATTTGGTCCAAGCTCTGCCCCAGGGGCCCCCAGGAAACCCACACCACCTCCCTCGGTGGGAGGGGGGCGGTCACAACACATTGACACTGCTGCTTTGGTGGAAAGAGTTGTCTTCCAAAAACATTTCCCTTGGCACTCCAAGGACTGCTGCCTCCTGCAGTCAGATGGGGAAGGGACCTCCCAGGTGGGTGGTCACTGGTGGTGAGGCCTGAGACCCTCCAGGGGATCTAGGGTTCAACCACCTGGGTCACAACTGCTACAACTGTGGGCCAAGCTGCCCCTCCCCCTCAAGGCCGGGCCCTCGGTCACCCCAGATGCAACACCAAAGACCTGCCCAGGAATTTTGAGCCCCTGCTGAGGCTGGGGCCCATCGAAGACACAGCACCCTGCACCTGCTCTGCTTCTCTGTCCTGAACACCCTTCCTCCTGGTGACTTGATATTCCAGTCCTAGGGCTGGGGACAGAGTGAAATAGTGTCCTTTAGTGTCCAGGAGACTGGCGGGGGCCCTCGTCCAGCCCCACAAAGGGACTGCTGTGGGGACACAATGCAGTGCCACAGAACTGTCACAGCCAGCTCGGGTTCCAGCTGGCAGCCCACAGGTCCCCACCACGGGGGCTTGTTCTCCACAAAGGGGCTGTGGAAGACTTGGGTGGCAGCTGCTCCCCAGCCCGGAGGCCCAGTGCCCTCGTGCTCCACACTGTTCACCATGGACATTCACTCCAGCACCTTCCTTCCTCAGTTCTAGATCCAAACACTTGAGAGGACCATCCAGTTTACCCAGCAGGCCTTTCACACAGACCCTAGGTCACAGCCCCACAGCCCAGTTCCCGTGACCTGGAGGGCGGTGGTGACCTTGCTGTCCTTGTCGGGGGTGGCTGGAGACCTCCGGCAGTGTCTCTGAGGTCATCATTGTGATCTCAGGTGTTGATTTCTTAAATACTTCATATGGATTTGTAAAAGGGTCCCTGATGATGTGGTGGTTACACGATGGGCTGTGATCTACATGTCAGCAGTTCGAAACCACCTGCAGATCTTGAAGGAGAAAGGCTAAGTGGCAGTGCAAACCCACCCAGAGTGACTTCGGAAGAAAGACCTGGAGACCCTCCCCAAACCAGCTGCTGGAAACCCTGTGGGACCAGCCCCGCTCTGACCCGCAGGGCAGCTGGGAGTCAGTCCAGTGCTTTCTACTCCTGTGAGTAATTACAGTCTCATAAACAATGGGAGTCCTGTGCGTCATGGCAGTGAGGAAACCCACAGGGGGCACTGCCAGTTAGCATTGACTGATTGGCAGCAAATTTTGTTTGTTTTTGGTGGGGGGGTTTCAAATTATTTTATTGGGGGCTCTTACAGCTCTTATCACCATCCATACATCCATCGTGTCACGCACATTTGTGCATTTGTTGCCATCATTTTCAAAACATTTTTTTCTACTTGATCCCTTGGTATCAGCTCCTCTTTTTCCTCCCTCTCCCCCATTATCACCCCCCTCATGAACCCTTGATAATTTATAAATTATCATTTTTTTCATGTCTTATACCAACAGCTGTCTCCCTTTACCCTTTTTTCTGTTGTTTTCCCCACCCCCAGGGCGGGGGTTATATGTCTATCATTGTGATCATTTCCCCTTTTCTACCCACCACACACCTTCCCCCGACCCTCCTGGTATTGCTACTCTCTTTATTGGTCCTGAGGGGTTTATCTGTCCTGGATCCTATGAGCTCTTACCTGTACCAGTGTCCATACTCTGGTCTAGCCAGATTTGTGAGGTAGAATTAGGGTCTGGATAGTTCGGGGGAAGAAGCACTCAGGAACTAGAGGAAAGTTGTATGTTTCATTGGTGCTATGCTGCATCCTGACTGAAGTTTTTAGTTTTCTTGCCGGTTAGTTAACCTTTAAAGGCAGACATCTCGGTATGCCAGCTCCGGGACCCTGACCCTGAGTCACGCTGTGTTGGCAGTCGCGTAGGCCTGAGGGGAGGGGGGTTGCTGCACAAAGGTGGCAGAGGCCACTCGGGGACACTGTGTGCACAGTACCCCCTAGGGGCTGGATGCAAAGCTATCTTGTCAAATGGTGCAGGGACCCCCAGTCCCTCACTGGGGTCTGGAAGGAGGCCTGATGCTGTGGCTCTCAGGGCGGGGTTCTGGAGACACCCCTTTGACCACCGATGAGGTGGCTCATCAGGAGGTTTCCTCCCCCTCCACTGACCTCTCCACTAGGAAGTGAGCCCAGGGGCCTGTGTGTCCAGATCAGGTCACCTGTTACAGAGAACACCTGTTCCCAGGGGAACAAAGCGGCCTTTGTCATGGGACCTTGGCTGCCCAGTCTACTTTCCGGGAGTGGGTTTTAGCCTGCAGGGGGTAGGCCTCCTGCAATGAGGGACTGATGGTCAGACCGAGGAAGGCCAGACCCCACGGGCAGCATGCTGGGGTATGGGGTCAGCTCCACATGGCAGCTGTCACTGGTGGCCTGGAGTGAAAGTCCCAGTCAAGCGGAGGCTCCCGCTGCTCCTGGGTCCACAGGGTGTGACCTGGCTATTCCCCAAAGTTCCCAGGCTTTGTCCACCCTGGCGGACAAGACTATATTTCTGGGGATGAGAGGGTAGCACTGACACTGATCTTTCAATCTGTCAGCTCGAGTCAACATGGTAGAGGAGAGAGAGGCAGGCTAGGTATTGGTGGAAGGATGTGGGCCGTTGGGTGGTCACTGTGGCAGCCCTTGGGGTCATCACCAGCTCTGTCTGCTCTGGCACAATGCTCCCTGTGTCACACACTCCCAGTGTTTGCTTTTTCATTGCCCCCAGGGATTCCAAGCTGCAGTCAGGTGACAAGATGGAGATGCAGGCTCAGAAAGCAAGGGGGCGCTGCTGCACCCCAAAAATCACAGCCTGCAGCCACTGCCGCTGGACTCCGTGAACCCTGCAGCAGAAGAGGGTGGGAGGGCTTGGGGTCTCATGAGGGACAGTGTGGGCAGGGATAGCATGGGTCCTCTTGAGATACCTTTGGATCCCTGTGAGTTGGCAGAGTCCCTAAGAAGGAGAGTTAGGGTCCCTGTGAGGGATACCTTGGAGTCCCTGTGATGGAGAACTGGGTCCCCACATTTTAGAAGCCTGTAAGGTCAGAGGGCCAGGCCTGGGCAGGCACAGGGCTGCAGAGCTCCTCTGGGGGTGAGAGCGCTCAGGATCACGCACTGTGCTTGTTGGTGGGACGCCCCCTGGGACAGTGTCCTTGAGCCTGCTGGGACAGTGCCTGAGCCTCTGGCAGGAGAAGTCTGGTGGGGGTGCTCTGCGCTGATGGGAGCCAGGCAGACATACCCACATGTGTCCTCAGAGTCTAGACCCCCCACCCGGCACAGCCCCATGGATGGGTCAGTAGTGGAGGAGGGTCCCTGGGGGGCCGGGCCCAGGACTGAGTCAAGAGGAAGCCCATGGAGGCGTCCCCCTCACTTCCCTTCCGGTTCAGGCCTCCTACCCCAATTAACACCTGGCCTCTGGGCCTCCAAGTAGACCACAGCCTTGGCTCTGAGACCCAGCTGCTTTGGCTCTCCCATGGGGATTCTGGCCCAGGATCTCACCTGGGCCTACCTGGGCAAGTACGGAGAAGTGAACGGACTCAGGCATCCCTGAGACGGCCTACTGCCAGCGTGACCTTGAATTAAAACCACTCCATGGCTTCTCCAAAATCACGAGACACACACACACACACACACACACACACACACACCCTCTGGGCATTTGGACCCCAGCTGTGGGCCTGCCATGCCCTTCCTTCTCCAAGCACTGCCCTTGAGAGCCATGCCTGCGCCTCGCTGTGTCCCAGCCCCGACCCTGGCCCTCTCGTGACTTCCCGTTTCCCTCCTGGGCCTCGCTCCTGCCCCCTTCCCTCCGAGTCTCTGGAACCTGTCCCGACCCCAGCACTGCCCGTTACTAGGTCACGCCTTCTCTCCAGCTTCAGCTTCCTCATCCATGAAACGGGGCCCAAGCATCTATTGACAGACCTGGAGCAGTTACTGTCTGCTCTTCAGGTTTCCTACAGATGCAGGAGAGAATGTCCTCGCGCTTTCTGCCTGCCTGCCTGTGGCAGCCATAATTGAATAGGGGAGGACAGTGAAAAAAAAGAAAAGAAAAAGAAATGGGGCCCACGTGTATCTCCTGTTGTGGCCAGTCGGCCCATCTCCTCAGTCAGTCACACAGAGACATCTCCACAATAGGATCCCTGGGGCGGCAGGCGGGGGGCGGGGGGCAGTGGGGGCAGTTTGTGTAAAGATGACATGTGCAGCAGTCCCACCTGAGTTGAAAACCAAACCAAACCCACTGCGCTGGTCTGACTCCGAACCGCAGCAGCCTGCGCAGGGCCTCTGGGGCTGAAGCTCTGTAGGGAAGAGGAGCGCGGGTGGGTTTGAAACACTGACCTTGCAGTTAACAGCTAACACCTAACCAACCCGCTGCTTGGACAAGGGCACACCCATGCGGAAGTGATGCACGGGGTAAATTCCAGCTGGACACCCCCCAACCCCCCAAACACTTCGTGCAGGAGAGCGGGATGGGAGGGGACTGATGGAGACTGCGGTCACACAATGTATTTATTGAACATTTTCATTGTTATGAGAACGTGTGCTTTTTAAAAAATGACATTTTCAGGGAGGCCTATAACCACCAAGACAGAAGAGCTGGGAACAGAGTGATCCTTTGGACCCGGGGTCCCTGCGCTGAGAACCTACTGGACCCAGGGGAATCTTGGTGCCAAGACACATGGAGATCTGCGGACAGAAGTCAGGCCCTTCCTCAAGTGTGAGCCGAAGGTAAGAGTCCGCCTGCCCCGAGGGCTGTCACCCTGAATCCCATGTCTGCCCACACAGTGGCCACAGCAACGGGCTCAGGCATAGGGACAACGGTGGCGGGGCGGGGGTGTGTGTGTGGGCGGGGGGCACAGCACTAGGCAGGGTTCGGTTCTGTTGAGCCCAGGGTTGCTGTGGGCTGGGCAGACTGGACGGCACCTAGCAGCAACAAGAAAAGATGAGAAACTACATTTCTCTTTGTTACAGTCCGAAAAAAAATTTTTTTTTAATTTTCAAAAGAAATACTTAAGGACATTTAAACTAGCCCTCCTCCTAGAAAGAACAGGGTGAACATCAAATCCGAAGTGCCCAGGGCAGGGCCGTCCCTCTCTGCTCCTCACAGGGCCTCCACCCTGGGAGCAAGGGGCACTTGCTGCCTCCGCTGGGTCAGAGACACTTCCAGGCAGCCCCTCCCTGGAGAGGCTTGCAGAGCAGGTGTGGCCAAACTGGGAGGGGCTGGTCTAGAAGGAGGACTTCGCCTACCCCCACCCCCACCCACCTACCCTCTGGCAGGACTGGAGCTACCTGAGGGAAGCTTGGTTTGACCAAAAGTAAGAGCCCAGGGGTAGCAGCATGGCCCCCAGAGCCTGGAATCCCAGCATGACAGAAGAAACAGGAAACAGAAATGTGGGGTGAGGGGAGCTGCAGGGGGCTCTGCGGTGGGTGGCCGGTGTGCTCCCCTCCTTCTCTGGCCCAGTCTCTCCCTGATGCCATGAGCTCCTTCGGCTCCACACAGACTGGCTCTGGGCCAGGCCCCCAGGTGGCCTGTGGCTTGGTGAGTGCCCCAGATCTGGCCACTTTAGCCCCGTGGAATGCAGTCCAGGGCACCAGGAAAAACAAGTTCAGGGGCAGCTTGCCTGGAGGCCGCACCCACTGCCTGGGAGCGCCAGGGCGGGCCAGCTATGTGGTCGCCCATCAGGCCAGGTCCTGGAGGGCAGAGTGGTCGGTGGGGACCAGGAAGGGGAGGAGGCAGAGGGCTGCAGTTATGGGCAGGGGTGCTGAGGACCAGGGAAGTCCGGTGACCGGAAGTGGCCCCGGCTGAGGCCTGGACAGGAAAAGGAAGTTCAGGAAACAGGCCAAACTCCAGAAGCCCAGCATAGTGGGGGCACTCTTTGGTGCCAGGTGCTCCCTGGAGCCGAGTGCCTGCCCTGGGGAGTCCCCCTGGATACCATCGGCACCACCCAGCATTACAAGAGGAGGTGTGGCCCCATGCCAGACTGCCCCCCACCAAAGTGAGGCTCGGGTCACCAGCCATGACCTGTCGGTCTTAAAAGCTGAGCCAAGTGGGCCTGGCCCCAGGCTTGCTTTCCTCAAGCCTGTTCTGACCCTTGGGGGTGGGGACACAGGGTGAGATTTGTCTTCTGCAGCCACGTCCACAGAGAGGCCTGGGATAAGAGGTTCCCTCTCAAACAGTCACCTGCCGAAGACCCAGGAGCCCAGGGGTGCGGTGGGTCACCCCCACTGCTAGCCACAAGCGCAGCAGTCTGAAGTCCTCAGCTGCGCTGCTGAAAAGAGGCTTTCTACTCCAGGAAGGAGCTGTTGTCCTTCGGGGCCGTCAGGGGTTCTGACTCCATGTGGCCAGTCCTGCACCCCCGTCCTCACAGTTGCTCTTAGGTCTGAGCCCGTCATTGCAGCCCCTGTGTCCACCCACCTCGTGGAGGGCCTTCCTCTTTGTCACTGCCCCTCCACTTTACCAAGCACGAGGTCCTTCTCCAGGGACTGGTCTCCCCTGATAACACGTCCAAAGTATGTGAGATGAAGTCTTAACCATCCTTGCCTCTGGGGAGCATTCTGGCTGTACTTCTTCCAAGACAGATCAGTTTGTCCTTTTGTAAAGAGTTGAAGTCGGGTAAATAAGGGGCCATCTAGCTCAGAAGCAACAAAGCCCACATGGAAGAAGCACACCAGCCTGTGTGATCACAAGGTGTGGAAGGGATCAGGTATCAGCCATCATCAGAACAAAAAAATCTTACCATAGTGAACGAGGCGGGGAGTGCAGAGTAGAGACCCAAAGCCCATTTTTAGGCCACTGGAGATCCCCTTGCAGAGGGGTCTAGGGGAGGAGATGAGTCAGTCAGGGTGTGATGTAGCACTGATGAAGAATACAGCTTTCCTCCAGTTCCTAAATGCTTCCTACCCCCCAACTACCATGATCCGAATTCTACCTTGCAAGTCTGGCTAGACCAGAGGATGGACACTGGTACAGATAGGAACTGGAAACACAGGGAATCCAGGGCAGATGATACCTTCAGGACCAGTGGTGTGAGTGGCGATACTGGGAGGGTAGAGGGAGAGAGGGCTGGAAAGAGGGAACTGATTACAAAGATCTACATGTGACTTCCTCCCTGGGGGACGGACAACAGAAAAGCGGGTGAAGGGAGATGTCAGACAGGGCAAGATATGACAAAATAATAATTTATAAATTTTCAAGGGTTCATGAGGAAGGGGAGAGCGGGGAGGGAGGCGAAAAAAATGAGGACCTGATGCCAGGGGCTTAAGGAGAGCAAATGTTTTGAGAATGATGAGGGCAATGAATGTACAGATGTGCTTTACAAAATTGATGTATGTATGGATTGTGATAAGAGTTGTATGAGTCCCTAATACAAGGTTTAAAAATAATAAAATAAAAGACAGAGCTGAAAGAAAAAAAATAAGAGTTGTATGAGCCCTTAATAAAATGATTTTTAAAAAAAGAGTCGTCTTGGAAACCCACAGGGCCCAATCTACCCTGTCTTGTAGAGTCATTTTGAACCAGAATCTACTCGAAGGCGGTGAATGTGGGTTTTAAAAAGCACGTTCCCCCCCCCCTCCCCAGTGAGCATGGTTCACCATCAGTCAGTCTCCTGGACGACAGCTGATGGCCACCTGCCTCGGTAATCCCAGCGTGGTCACAGAGAGACACCAGGCCCCTCTGGTTAACCCTCACAGCAGCCAAGGGCAGGCATGGTCCTGAGTCCTCCTCTCCAGGTGTGGCTAAGGCTCAGAGAGGGTTAGTCACCTGTCCAGGGCACATGGCTGCTACTCAGCAGGGCCCAGGGTTAGACCCTGACAGTCTGAAGCCAGAACTCCACCTGGGACTCCACCTAGTAGTGTCAGACCAACAAACTGCCCAGAAGAGACCTGGGCCCCCCACCTGCCAGACGGGGGAGGGCTGGGGCTCCAATTGTCCTATGAGGCCAGGTGCCAGTTCACACTCAGCACCTTAGTAGTGAATGGTCTTGGACAGGTGACCTTCACCCCTCCCTGCCTCAGTTTCCTGACCCGTCAAAGGGGACGTGAGACTGATGGACAGGCAAGTGGGTGTGTCCCGCAGGATACCACAGTTGGGATCAGAGAGCTCAGCCCTTCACCAGGGCACCTGGACAGGTCTTCAGGCCAGGGGCAGCTTCAGAACCCCTCCCCCACTCAGTGACTTCCCCATGCTGGCAGGGCCAGAAGGGGTCACAGCTCCACAGGCACAGACTGGGCACAGGAAGCAGCTGGGAACAATGAGATAAGCGACTTGGGGCGGGGCCCCTCTCCAAAGTCCTGCCCACTCTGGGGTCCGGAAGATACCCAACCTCCTACTAACTTTCTGAGTGGGGGAGGGCCCTACCTGGGCCTCTCTCCCCAGCAGGGCCCAGAACCCATCTTTCTTGCTGGTGTTGCTGAATTCTCAGCTGGAAGTTGAAGTCCCCCCACCGCCCAAACCTCAAAGCTCTATGGAGACGGTGATGACTTTGCCATCAGAAAATGACAACACGGTATTTAAGGACAATAGAGCAATTACCCCACAGCTCAGTTATAGCATCAGAAGGAGATCACATCTCAGAGGGGCCTGTGACCTCCTGGCCGGGTGTCAGGTCCCATGCCATAGGCCTGACTGTCCCAGGGCCGACACCCAGCCCCGGGGAGAGGGGGTGTTACTCAGCCCCGAGATGGCTCTAATAGCCGCCCTGCACCTCTGCACAGGGCGAGGCTGGACCCAGCTTCCTCCTGCCAGGAAGGAAACCAGGCTGGGCTGGCCACTGCCAGGGTCAGCACCCGATTCTCTAGGATCTGGATACCTGATCTAGGTATGCTTGTAGGGTGAGGCCAGCTGCGGAGCAAGGGTCCACGTACAAAGCTGAAGCACCCACCCCAGGCACCCATGAGCCTGAGCTACCAGGGATGCCATCTGGGACCCTTCCCCTGTATCCCCCTCCCCCCAGTCCTGCCTGAGAGCTTAGACCCCAGGGCTCCGAGATGTATTGGACCTGGGGCATGGACAGTGAAGAGGGAGGCACCGGCCAGGGTCCCAACACTGTGCCGGACAGCACACAACTCTCTGAGAAACCCTGTGGGCTCAGCGGGTTAAGTGCTAGCCCCTTCACCAAAAGGTTGGCTGTTCCAACCCACCAGGTCCACAAGAGGGAGGCGGGGCTGACAGGGCAGATCTAGTCTGTCCTCCATGGTCACTGCTCTGAGGCTCCAGTTCTGTACCCATGATGCCCTGATCGGGCCCTGGGCCTGGGCTTCTCAGGGCAGGTGGATCTTGAGAGGACATTGGGGTGCAGGGCAGTCATCTGTGGGAGGGATGGGACAGGAGATGCTGGGCAGGGCCATGTCCCACTTGGCCATCGAAGTCACTCAACCGGCAATCACTCTGGTTCTCCAGTCTCAGAAAATGGCTGTCTGGTGATGACCCACTTCATCCTCCAACTCACATCAGGGTTCCAGGTTCCTGACCCCTCACCAGAGCTCACCAAGCAGGGAGCTGGCAGGAGAGCCCTCCCCTCAGGGGTCTCCCCCTGCAGCTCCAAGGCCATCCTGGGCATCGTCCTTCCCAAGAGCCCCAGAGCTCTCTCAGTTCTCACCCCAGGGCTGGAACTCTCATTTGACTGGTGGGGAAATAGAGGCCGCAGAAGGGACAGGATGCTCCAGGCAGGGGACCAGTCAGCATAGGCTCTCCCAGCCACAGGGACCAACCCAAACTGCAGCCCAAGCCAAGGGCAGTGGAGAGCAGGACCCCCAACAGCACAGGCAGAGGAGCTTGAATGACCTGCAGCTGCTGAGCAAGACTCCGCTCCTGAGACCCAGCTGCTTCTGCCCCCAAGCCTGTGGTTCTCCCTGCTGACCAACTGCACCCCACCCCGGTCAGAGGAAGCTAGGAAGGAGCCCTGTTTCTCACCATGGACGCTCCGTGCTGCCCTGGAGGAGCCTGCCTGATGGTGAAACAGGATCTCCAGAGGGTCTGGGACTCCTGACCTTCAGCCCCCACCGCCTCCTTGCTGAAGGTCTTGCCCCAGCTCTGTCCCTGTGGTTTGGACCTCATCGTCCTGTCTGGAAGTGCTGAGGGCCTACCTTGATCATCCTGGGACGGGCACCCAGTGCCCTCGCCGGCCTGGCCGGAGCCCCAGAGGCACCTGGTGAGCGTGGCTGTCAGAGCGTGGCTGCCGGCCACCTGACTGGCAGGAGCAACTATTTTTACATCTGCTTCTTCCGCCCAGGCCTCCTTATCTAGCTCCTGTGAAGGCTGACCACCCCCCCCTGCGCCTTGACCAGACCCTGGACTGGAGTGGCAGGCTGTGCCGTGCCCCGCCCCGCCTGGTTTCCGGCAGGCCAGGAACGTGTGGCTCATGGGGGACTCACTCTCCTCCTGCTCGCTAGGGGCCTTGGGCCGGCTGCCTGCTAGGCGGCACAGATCCAGGGATGGGCACTTGGGGCTCAGCCACCTAAGGGCAGAAGGAGATAGGCAGGAGGAAGTGGGGGAAGGGCCTGGTCCTGAGCGGTCACTCTCGGGATGCTGGCTGGGTAGAATGGGCCTCAGGCTGCGGAGATGAGGAGGAGGGGAGACCTCGTTTCCTGCCAGGGGCAGCCGGATGAAGCCACCAAGCAGGGTGGGTTTCAGAGAGCAGGGATCAACCCTGTTCTGGAGGCAGAAGATCCTAACAGGGTGTCTGAGGGGCACGCTCCCTCCAGGGCTGGAGGGTCTGCCCACTGTCCCTTCTCTCCTTTGGAGGACATGAGTCACTGTCTCAGGCGAAGGAAGGCTCCTTAGAATGGAGGGTGGGGAGCCTTCCTCTCAGGAGAGCCGGTTCCCGGAGAAGGACCTCACGCTCAGTAAGGAGAGGGCCGGCGACCCAGAGGAAGGCCCTTGGGGAGATGGGTGGGCACTGTGGCTGCGACAGTGGGCCCAGATGTGGGAAGGACTGTGAGGACGGCCTGGGGCCTGGTGGGCTTCCTGCCATGTGATGCAGGGCAGCTCTGAGTGCGAGCAGACCTGGTGGTGCCCACGGGCAACCATGCGTGTCTGGGACCTGGGCCAGGCACTGCCTCGAGATAAGATCTCGCATGAGCATCCTTCTGGGAAGACCCTGGTTCCCAAAAGGACCACGGCCGTGGGCGCTGGGCTGGGCCTTCAGCAGGTCTTCTGTGGGCACTAAACACGCACCGACAGGGACAGAGGTGGGAGTGTCCTGTCAGCACCAAGAAACTGGTGTGGACAACTCTGGCAAAGGAAGGCTGTGTTGGGAGGAAGAGGCCCCCTCTGGAAGGAGTGTGGGGTCCCCAGGGCTCCACGGAAACTCCTTTACTTCTTTCCAGATAAAAAGGGCGGGCCGCTTCTAGGTGGAGGAAAATGCTGAGCGTGCCTTTTCCGCAGTGGCTGTTATCTCCTCTTTTGGGGACACCTGGACATTTTGGATGCCCGGCAGGGAGGTTCTGACAGGCCAGTGTGAGCCTGAGCCCACATGGACTGATCAGCTGAGGCCTGGGAGCAGGTGACCGTGTTGGACAGGCCACAGGGTCACTCCCGCTATGTGGGGCAGCCCTGGAGAACAGGATGATGAGGAGCCGGCAGGGTGAGGGTCTGCCATGACCTTTGGGGGTCCATGTGGTGGCTGTCACCAGATGCTCCCATTTCAGGCCTTTCACTGCCTTTTGTCAGACCCCCCCTCACACACACACACGTGTAGAGATGAGTCTTGGATGCAAAGGGGCACAGGGGCTGGTGAAGTGGTGTGCAGGCCCCCATGTGTCAGAGCCTGGCTACAGATTCTAACGCCCTGGAGACCAATGCCCCCCCAACCTCAGAGGCCCCATAGCAGCCCCTGAACTCCCACAGTTGCAGAGCCCACCAAGAGGGCTCTGCTAGAAGCCAGAATGGGAGGCCTTTGGACAAGCTAGGAGATGATCCACCCCAATTCACTATCGTGGGGCTCATGGTGCTATCCAGAGTGGATAGCAGGGGACAACCAGGACCAGCCCCTTGCCTCCTCCTGTTCCTAGACCGATGGCAGGGGTGGCGTGGGGTGCAAAGGGGCAGGGACATGCAACCCCACATGTTGCTGCCCGGGAGAGAGCTTGGAGTTTCTGCAGGAAGGAGGCAGTAACTCACAGACTTGGGAGAGTGAGGAGTGGGCTTCTTGTAAAGCCCTCCATGGGCAGAGCTGGCCGTTGGAGGAGGCAAGACCACCCCCCACCCCCACACACCCCAGACCCTCTACCAGGTGCCAAGCCAGATAACACCTTGTGGAGAAGCCCAGTCCTCCTGTCCACAGTTCATGGAACTGCCCCCACCAGAGGGCCAGGGAGCCACCCTGTGTGGAGAGGAGCACTGAGGTCCAGAGCGGGGACAGGACTGGCAGCACACGCTGTGATGCCAGCCAAGCTCACCTGCTGCCCCTCCAAGGCCAAGCCTGCCTGGGATTTAAAGTCAGGTGGGCATGTGGAGTTAGCTGGGCCCAGCGACCCACATTCTACCTGCTTTCTAGGGCCGCAGAAACAAAGCACCCCAAGATGGGCTCTTGTAGAAAGGAGGATTTCTCCTCCATCCCCTATCCCCCTCACTCGCTGTCTAGAGACTGGCTGAGCAGAGACTGATTCCTCCTGAGATGGTGGTGAGGGCGGGTCCGTCCCACCCTCACTCTGCCTGCTCATCCCTGCCCCCACTCTGTGTCTCTCTGAGCTCTTCACAAGGACACCAGACACAGAGGATCAGGACCCACCCTGCTTCTGCTCTGTGCGTCCTCGTGCCCTGATAACCTCTGCAAAGGCCCTCTGGATCCCCAAACAGACCATGCTCATGATATAGGGCGTAGGGTCCGAGCATAACTTTTGTGGGTGACAGACACCATTCAACCCCGAACACCAAGCCAGGCTGCACCCTCTCCTTGTCCTGGGTCAGCCCCAGCTGTCATGTGACACCCACACGAAGCTCCAGGCAGAAGCCTGGCCGGCCTGGGCAGGGCGGGTCAGGAGTGGGAGGCAGCATCTGAACATCTGGAAGACATCAGCCCTATCCCAGGCAGCCATGCAGCACCAGAGAGAGAACAGCCAGGTGTTAGGGAGAGGCATCTGTCCTAACCCCCCTGAGAATGCCCAGCTGTCCTGGGAGAAGGGGCAGTGGGGATGGGGGCATAACAGACATTTGGAGGCACAGTGGAAATGCAGGGACCAGCAGGAATGCAGGGGAGTCAATGGTAATGCAGGGCAGGGGCAGGTACCACCTCACCCCTTTCCACCAAGCTATGTGCTCGCTGGATACCCAGAGAGGGCCAGGACCCCTCCCGGTAACCCCCAGCTCCACGATCCCCTAAAGCAGCAGTTCTCAGCCTGTGAGTTGTGACCCATTTGGGGGTCAAATGGCTCTTTCACAGGGGTTGCCCGATTCATAACAGTAGCAAAATTGCAGTTATGAAGTAGCAACGAAAATAATTTTATGGTTGGGGGGGTCACCACAACATGAGGAACTGAATTAAAGGGTGGTGGCATTAGGAAGGTTGAGAACCTCCGCCCTAAAAGCTGTCCCCACACTGGGCTACTAACCTCTGTGGGCGGGGCATGGGCTCAGATCATGAACAGCAGCTTGGCCTCTGGTGAACCGTCCATACCCTGGTCACTGGGAGGGGTCCTTTCTGCTCTCCTCCGTGAAATCGCCTTGCGGGCGAGTTCTCCCTAAGAGGCAACCTTTGCTCTTGAAGCACCAGACCCCTGGATGCTGTGATCAGAGAGTGGGCAGGGCCAAGCAAGGAGGGAGCAGGACATGGGAGAAGGGACAGGAGGCTCTGCCTGGCCTGGCCCTGGCCCCTTCTCGGGGAGAGTCCCTCTGGACAGGGTTGGTCTCTGTCCTGACAGGAACCAGAGTCCCACAGTGAGGCAGAGCACCAGAAAGCTCCTGCCAGGCTCACCTACACTTCCTGCCCCGGTGGCCGGTCCACTGGCCCAGTGGGTGTAGCTGGCCCCGAGGTCCAAGCAGCCATCGGTGCTGAGACCAGCCCAGTACATTGTGCTGCAGTCTCTGGGGCTGGGCCTGGCCACCAAAGGCCCCAGAAGTCACCCAGACCTCTTCCTGCATATCAAGAGGTACAGCTGATAGCTTCAAGGAACCAGGGGATAGCAGGCCCCATCTGTGGCCAGGCCCGGCTCTCGCCCAGACTCTGCATGACCATGGCCCATCTACTCTTGGGCTCCTGCTTCCTACCTGAGCATCTGACTGCCTGGCCTCCAAGACCCTTCCGGTGGACACTTCCTGGGTACTTCAGACAGACCCTGGGCACATGCAGGCATCCCCGAGAAAGGCCCCAGCAAGGCCCTGAGGACCAGAGTGGATGGCTTGGACAGGACCCTGCCCATTGAAGCTCACAGCCTCCAGGGCAGTGGGCTGCCTCAGAGAATCCCAGCCTTCAGGGTAGGGTGGCACAAGAAGTGGAGGAGGGTCAGATGGGAGACTGGGCAGGGCTTTGGGAGAGATGTCCAGAGGAGCCCCCTGGGTCAGGAGGACTGGTGGAAGCTGTGGCCACCGTCCTCAGGCAATTGGAATTTCAGTCTAGGGTCAGAGGTTGCCTGCCCACAGAACTGTATGCCCTTGAGTGGAGAGGGAGGCTATGCCAGGGGGCTGCAGCAGGGAATGAGATCTGTGTCCCTCCCTCCTGGGCAGCCTTTCCAGGCCCAGGATAGGATGCTAGGGCAGTGGACATTCTGCAGGGTCAGCTTCAAAGGAATCAGTAGAATGGCTGGGATGGTTTTCTAACCTGCTGTCTCAGAGAGGGGGAAGGTCTGAGCTCAGGAAACTTGGCGGTGACATTCAAGGTACCTGCTCAGGGAAGGACCTGAATCCCACTAAGAAAGAGGAGCCAACACAGCAAGAGTCCTTGGGGCCCAGGGTCCCTGCGCTGAGAACTTCCTAGGCCCAGGTGAAGATTGGTGCCAAGACACAGGGAGGTCTCTTTGTAACACTGGGACCACATGTGTTGAAACAAAGACCTTCTCACAGAGGCAGAGAGGCAGAGACTTCCCCTGGAGGAGGTGCCCTGGATCTGGACGGCATGCAGCCTGAGTGGTGAGAGAATCATTTGTTTGTTCGAGTCTGGTGGCCCCAAAGCAGCAGCAGCCTTCTCGGTGTCTGGGAACTCCACGGCTGGGGCAGCCATGCTGGGCCGGAGAGGAGGCACCAGGGAGCCCTAAGGCTTCTCCCTCAGGGACCCCCCCACCCGGGGGACTGGCAAAACTGGTATTGGCTTTTCAGAAGTCTCTGCAACACCAAAGCCTCCTGTGGTGCGGACACGGCACAGTCTTACACTGCCTGGCAGCATTCTAAAGTATTTGGGGGAAGTAATTAGGCAGTCCCCACCCCGACTGGCTGCCTGCTCACCCCGTGGGGTGCCCCAGAGACCCGGAGGCCAGCATGGCTAATGGACCCATCTTCAGTCTCACTTTACCAGTCGAGGGCCGCTCAGAGTGATTTTACACAGCGTAATGTGTTGGGGATAATGGGACCTGGGCACAGGTCCCACATTCCAGCCTGCAGCCAAAGCGCCTGTGCACCTGTTAATGATTAAGCCGGGATTGTGCACCTCGGAGGGGCAGAGCTGGGGCCGCTCAGGAAGGCCCCAGGGCTCCTCCCAACAAGAACGGGTTCCTGCTCATGGGGGAGGGGCAGCACTTCTCCAGGAGGAAAGTGGCCACAGCTCTCTAGGGTCTGCCGAGGGCAGGCTGCAGCCCACTGCAGCGCCAGGGTCAGGGCGAGGTTGAAGCATCCTGGCACGCGGGCAGGTGCTGACAGGGGAGCAGGAAGGGGTGGGGCTTCAAAACCCTCATGGGAAAATCCCATTGTCTTCCGATCCCATCCTCCCACCCTGGTACTGTCCTCGTCCTCTGCCCCCAAAGGACGTCCCCAGGAAAGGACCTTGCCTTGTGAACAGGCTAAGTCACACAGCGTGAGCGGGTGCAGTGGGCACAGAGCGGGTAGAGTGTGGATGTCATTTGCCGTCTGGGCGGTTCCTACGCGTGACAACCGACCAGCCGTCAGGACCAAATGGGGCTGGTCGGGAGGCATCTTCACGTGGGTGGTCTGTGTGCCTCCGCGGCTCTAAAGTCAATTCTTCCCACAGAGGCGTTCCGACGTGTTCCCTGATTCGCCACTCCCCCCCCCCCCAGGACGTCCGAGGGGCGTTCCCAGTCGTGTGTCCGGAATCTCCCCATGCTTGCTCCTCGAGCAGCCCAACAATTCTCGAGTTTTTCTGCCAGTGGGCGGTTCGCCGCTGCTCCTGGCCAACACGGTTGAAATGTATCGCTTCTTCCTTCTCATTGTCCATGTTTCACACACAGAGGACGGGCTCTGGGCTGTCGTACCTGACCTTATTTGCTCCCTAACACTTGGAAGAGGCTGGTCCCGCAGATTTGTGCCCTGCCACCCAGTGTCGGGCTTCTTGACCACCGCCTCCACGGGCACCAATGTAAAAGGCTCACATTTGGCAAAAGGAACAAGAGTTGGCAGTGGTGCTTCATATCACAGGGGGCTGGTCTCAGAGGTGGTTGAGAACTTGGGTTTCAGAGAGGCCAGTGAAGGGTCGCCACAGACCTGCCGCAGGCTGTGTCCCCTGCCCCCATGTCCTAACCCATAAAACGGGACATGGCACATACACTCAAGGTCACTGTCACACTGAAGGAGACAATGCCCAGGACACACTCAGCACAGGGGCCTTGGCACATGGTAAGCACTCAACACACAGCAATTGTTTTATGACCATTATTATGATCACAACAAGATTCTCCTCTTTCACACGACCCTGTTCCAGCCCTCTGCCTCCTGCTCTCTGGTGGGTTTCATTTTCCGCTGGGTGCTGGCCACGGAGGGATGGTAAGCAGAAGGAGGGGTCTGCTGAATCAGCCACTCCTCGGGAGAAGGAACGGTGCAGTTTGCTACGCCTGTGATAAAGTGCAGTCTCAAAAACCCACACGGTGGTCTCCTCTGCCCTCCCGGGTCTGAGTCGGAATAGTCTTAATGGCAATGAGTTTTTTGCTTGGGTTTGTTTGACAGTGAGGTTTTTGAGTTTTCACTGTATTTCCTGTTTCTTTCCCTCCTTCCTGTTCCCATCAAAAGGGTAAATGACCTCCCTTTTGATCTTAAGTGTTAGATTATTCTAGCACAACAGGGGGGTGAGTTATATCCAGACCTCAAGGATGACTAAGGGCCACAGCCTTGGGGTCCCACCAGTCTCTATGCAGCCCACAGGCCTGGCCTCTTTTATGACACTGGTTTCTACTGCACTTTCCTCCCCCACTGTGCGGGAGGACCTCCTCACATGATCCTTCCAGAGCAGATGGGGCGGTAGCCGGGCCCCTTCTAGGCTTCTGGCCTCAGGGCTGTGGAGGCCCGTTGATGTTTGTGCGGTCTGTTGGGCCACTTCTTTTCAGGAATCTTTTGATTTTTAGCTTTCTTCATTCCTCTGGCCATGGGGAGACCAACAGGTGCACATTAGATGGTTGCTCAAGAGCTTTTATTTACCAAATTAGTTTCTATAACAGTCTTATTGACACGGCCTTCACAAGCCATAAGCCCTTCCTTTACAAGTGCAGGGTTATATGGCTTTAGGGTGGCATCATCTGGTGCCAACTTGAGACTATCGAGAGTGAAGGGGTGGAGTTTAGCCTATCAATCAGGTGGCTGCTTGATGGCCTCATTTGGAGGCGCTTTGGAGATAAATAGCTAGCTGGAGGTGGGATACGCAGACTCTCTGCTTGGTATTCCTGATGACAAGACACATGGAGCTACTCTAGTGCCCTGAGCTGGAGGAGCCATCTGGAGGCCTCTGCCAGCACTGAGATGCTTCCACTGCCACTGGACCCACAGGACTTTCCACCCACTGTTCTGTGACCTTCCTGATCTGTGATCACATATCATTGTTTGCTGTGTGAGTCTGGAGAGGAATTTATGGACTAGTATCAGATATATGGGCTAATACCAGACTTGTGGACTGGGCTGGGATGTTTTCGCAATGTTCAATTGCTCGTGTCTATGAAGCTCTTTCTTACACACACATGAGTGTCTATGGATCTGTTTCTCTAGTCTGCCCGGACTCACACAGCAGTCTTCAGTCTGTTCACAAGTTGTACACCCAACACCACTCTCTGACTCTAACTCCAGGACAGTCTCGTGACACCAAGAAGAAACTGGTACCCAGTGGCAGTCATCCCCATGTCCGCTTTCCCAGCCTCTGGCAAGCCCTAATCTACTTCCTCTCTCCATAGATGTACCTGCTCTGGAAAATTCCATTTAAACAAGAATAGACCGTACCACATACAAACCTTTGGTGGCTGGCTCCCTTGCTCAGCATAATGTTTTCCAGCTTCTTACATAGTATGACATGGACTGATAACGAGCTCCTTTGTGCGGCTGGAAAAAATGCTCTTTAGAAGCAAGGGTGGCGAGAGTTCGTCTCCTGTGTTTTGGACAGGTTCGCAATAGAAACTAGTCCCTGGGGAAAAAAGGACACCGTGCTTGGTCACGTGGGGGGGAGGGCAGCATACGAGAGGAAGACTCTTGAGGTGATGGGTTGACACGGTGGCTGCAGCAGTGAAATCAAACGACAGCAATCGTGAGGGTGGTGCTCCATTCTGTTGCACATCAAGTCACTGCCAATCAGAACTGGCTCGGCAGCACCTAGCAACAGCAACATGGCTGAATCACATTCCATTGAGCCATGGCCTCACTGGCCTGCTAACTACAAGGTCAGCAGTTTGAAACCACTAGCCACTCCTCAAGAGAAATATGAGGCTATCTACTCCCATCAAGTTTTACAACCTCAGAAACCCACTGGGGGCAGTTCTGTCCTCTCCTGCAGGGTTGCCATGAGTTGGAACCAACTGGATAGCAGAGTTTTCAAATCTCCATGATGTGAATTAGACCTTCAACTAGCCTGTTCTTTAGTTGGTGGGCACTTGGAGTGTTCCCACTTGGAGTTCTTGTGAATCGGGCATAAGTTTTTGTATGAACATATGTTTTCCATTCTCTCAGGGACAGACCTAGGAGTGCAATGTCTGAGTTATGTGGTAGGAAGTGTTTTATTTAAAGTGACCCCCCAAAAGTAATAGAAACAATTGCATAGCTATTATATGTTGGGGGAGGAGGAGACAGTCATGTCACTAAGGCCGAAATTTCACCTTCCATACTAAGGAAAGGATTCTTGTATAAAATTTGGTAAATCAAAACGCAGAGATCCAACTCTGGTGTGGAGCTACAGCAGCAAGGGAGGAAGACCCTCCCTGGGCTGGACGGGCACAGTGGCTGCACCAATGGGCTCAAAGGTGACGTCAGTGAGGAATGCGTGGGGCCGGGCGCTGTGTTATTCTGTTGTGCTCAGGGGTGCTCGGGGTCGGAACCGAATCCATGGCACCCCACATGCAGCAGCAACTGCACAAAGCTCAACAATAAACAGAGAGGCTCGGTGTCCATTCTGTTCATGGCAACCCTGAGCAGGACGCAGCAGAACTGCCCCACAGCAGGTTCCCAAGCATGTCTTCCATAGCACTCCGGTTGGGTTCAGAGCTGACAACCAGAGCACAGACTGTGCCCGGCAGGGGGAACCGAGTGCACTGAAACCTGAAAGCGGGGGTGGGGGGGGGGTGGGGGTTGGAGGAGAAAGCTACTTTGCACCATAAGCATATTGTGCTCTTTTCTTTGTGACTCTGAGTGTGTTACTTTCATTAAAAAGACACTTCTTAATTATCAAATGCCAGGCGTCAACGACCTTTTCAGAACAGAGAATGTAAGTCGACAGGGACATGGATCCCACTGGCAATTGTTCAGGGACACAGAGCCTCGCCAAGAGTAGTGCCCACCCCCGCACTCAGCATTGGCCTCTAAACACCACCTGCCACTCTCACACTTCCACCATGAGAAACTCCTCCCGGGAACCACAGCAAGCAGCCGGGGAAAGTGCATGCCTTGATCCAGAGAGCAAGCCCCACCACCACCAAACTCTGCTCTCTGAGCCTTGTCCTCTGGAAACCAAACATCACCTAACCCCTCAACTGTTTTATGGACAGCCTCCAGAATCCCTTCTGATCAGCAGCTCTGAGACACTCAGAATGTAGAGTTGAAACAAGGGGGTCCTTTGTTGCTGGGAACATGCCACTCACCCCTCTTTCTACACACCCATCCATCCATGTATCTGTCCATCCATGTACCCATCTGCCCTCCCACCCACAAATCCATCCATCTATTGATCCATCCAGCCACCCATGTGTCCATCCAGTCACCCTTATCCACACATCTATCCATATCATACCTCCATCCACCCATCCACCCACAAAGCTATCCATTTATCTCATCCATCATCTACCATCCATCCATTCATCTGTCCAGACAGACAGCCATCTGCCCACCCATCATCCAACTACCCACCCATGCACCCATTCATCCATTCATCCACAAATCTATCCACCCATCCATTCACCTATGTAACCATCCACACATCCACCCACCTATAAATCAATCCACCCACCATGCACTCATGCCTTCATCCAATAATATCCACCCAATCTCTCCACACATCCATCCACCATCCATTCATCCATACACCCGTCCATTCATCTCCCCATTCACTAATCATCCATCATCCACTGATGGCACCTTGGAGTGTCTCAAGGAGTGTCCAGTGTGAGGGCCAGCCTGACCTGTCAGCTAGCAATCACCAGATAAGGTGAGGCAGGGTGGGGCTGAGATCAGCTCCTGGGAGGCTCACGGGAGCCCTGGAAGGCTCTGTTTAGGGGGTACAGTGAGGACGACATTTGCCTAGATGGGAAGCAGGGCGGGGTCCACAGGGCTGAACCTGACCAACCCAGGTCAGGTTTTCCTCGATATGAAACATTTGGTGGTGAACTCGCTGAAGGTTGATGAGGAGACCACATTTTACACTCAACAGTTCAGCACATCCATTACGACCCTTCCATGTATTGTCACGTATCCCACTTCCTCTCTGTAGTTCCTCAGGAGCCTTGGTGGCCTCAAGGTGGTGCCAAGTCTGCTGAGGTCCTCTGTGATCCTCAGGCCCATGAGTGGACGCTCTGATCCCAGGGTGCCTGGAGGGACGACCTTCCCCAGGTCCAGGTCCAGGACATCCCGGGAAGGTCTTGGGCTTTGGAGGCACTCAAAGCTGGGCCCAGGCCTGCTTTCCACAGCCAGGTGTTCCGAGTTGGGCCTCCGCCTCCATGTATGTAAGTGGGACTCATTTGTCAGGAGTTTCTTGAGCACCAGGCCACGTCAGACACGCCTCCAAGCTGTGAGCCAAAGCCTGCCACCAGTGCTGGGAGCACATGCATATTCAGCACACACAGCTCCACCTCTTCCGGAGAAAGAAATCTGGCTCAGGAGCCTCCACGACACAAGGGCCCTGGGGCTGCTCCAGACGGCTCTTGTGGGTCCCTCTCCCTTGACCTTCTGTGGACCCCAAACCAAGTGGGAAGGCCCTGGAGATGCAGGCACTACCTTCGGGAGGTGGTCGTGATTCTGGAACCTTCTTTCCTCCTTTAAAAGGTGGGGCCTCCCAGGCTCTGCAAGGGCACAAGCATGGGCAAGACAAGCCACAACCTGCTCCTGCTTCCCAGCCTCCCGGCCAGGGAGGAGCACTCCCTGCAAGCTTCCTGGCCTCGGGGCCCACAAGCCACCCCTGCGTAAGAGTGTTCCTCCAGGAGGAGAAAGAGCCTGTGACTGAGGAGTTGGAGCCAGGCTGCTGGAGGCCATCATAAGTGTGACTTATGAGTGCCCAAGTGCTCACTCACAGGCCAGGTCACCGTTCACCTTGGCACGAGGCCTTCTGGCACGTCCTGGAGGATATGCCCTTTTGGGCAGTGGTGCTTGTGAGTCTGGGCCCCTCGGGTGCTGTGTGGGTCTGGAAGGATGGTGGGGTGGACTCAGGAAGGACATGAGACTTTGGCGTCCCCTCAGTGAAAGAAGAGGGATCAGCATGCCCAGGCACCCACCCCAGTGGAGGCTGAAGCGGGGGTCAGGGCAGGAGGTGTGGCAGTCCAAACCCTCCCAGGGAAAGGCTGGGGCTTTCCATATTGTGTGAGTTCTCTCTGTCCACCCGTCCGGCCCACAGGTTCAGACCAGGGGCATGGCTGTCGGGGGTGGGGGCTGGGAGGTGCATGCAGTAGGAGGGAGAGCAGTGGGAGTCTGGCTGGCCAGACTGAAGCCCCACAACAGGAGGAAGGAAGTGTGACCGGTAGGAGGTGACTCCCCCAGCGGGCCAGTCCACATAAGGCCCCACCCATAAGAGGCTTTATCTCGAGTTAGGCCCCACTCGGAGGCCTGGTGGAGTACTGGGCTCTCCACTGACCTGCTAACCGTAACTCAGGTGTTCCGACCCAGCAGCCACTTACCAGAGAAAGACAGAGTCTACTCCTATAAAGAGTTAGTCTCAGAAACCCACAGGGGCAGTTCTACCCTGTCCGAGAGGGTCCCAGTGAGTTGGAATCAACTCATGGCGCTGAGTTAGGCCCCACCGGCTCAAAGCCTCACCCTGCATTCCATGCACAAATCCAACCCACAGGAGGCCTCTGGCACCCTGAGAGCCTCACCAGTCACCTCCTGCAGTCCCCGCTCTGTCCACCCCAAACCCGGGTGAAATGTCCAACCATTTAGCATGTGCTGGCCACCACCTCCCTGTCACGGCCTTGCCTACCACGAATCATTCAGGGTCGAGTCACACAAGGTCGAATCCCACACAGGGTTGTCTGCAGGTACAGGTGGGAAGTGAGAGGGCCCTGCAGCCTGGGCCATGTCTGGACCCGGGGCCCAGGGAGATATGCTAGCTAAAAAAGAGAGACCGGGGGTCAAGGGCCTGCCTACCTCCTACGCCCCAGCAAGGCCACTATTTGGAAGTCGCTGCCATGAGGTATTCTAGCAGGGCAGCAGGGCAGCAGGGCCCTGGGCAGGCGGCGTATCTGGACCCCCCTCCTCCAAACAAAAAACACTCCCCGAGGGCCAAGGTTGGCCACATCCCCAAGCCTCACACTGGCTACCACACTTGCCCACTCAGATCTGGGGGGTACGAGTCTGCTCACTGGCAGTCCCTACACCTGTGTCCATTGGCAGCTCAGGGCCCTCCTGCAGGCAGCAGGAGCCAGCCACAGGCTCCAGTGTGTGTGTGTGCTTGGGGGTGGGGGGTGGGGGCTGGGCAACAGTGGGCCCCAGGGAAGGTAGACCATGGGAAACACACTGCCCACACTGGACAGAAGGTGACTGGGAATGGACCCAGGACAAGGCTGAGGCTCAAACAGAAGGCAGGTATCAAAGTGGGACCCTCTCCAGCTTGGATGGGCTGTGAGGGGGTTTTGTGCTGGCCGGGAGAGAGACTGCCTTGACTTAGATTCTGGGGCTGGAGATGAAGAGAGGATCAGTCATGTGGTGCTCAGGCCAAGCCTGAGTACCCCCCGGGGTTGAGAAGCCAGCTCTGGACCCCACATACCTTCCACTGGCCTGTGGCCAGGAGGCAGCCACGCCCAGCCCCTTCCGGCCATGGTCCTCAAAGCCCAGCCTGGGTGGGTGCTAGAGGGTGTAGGAGGGAGAGATTTTTCCGTTGCTAGGAGACAATCTGAGGAAAAGCTGGCCCGAGGGTGTGGCTCAGCTGCGGAAACTCCTGGGACGACTTGACAGTGGCTGGTACTCCATCCTCCTGCCAGACTAGTACTGGCCTGAACCTGGGTACCCCACAGATAGGCCCACAGGGGTCACCTGGTGACAGAGGGCCCCTCCTCCCACCTACTGGTTCAGTGTTTATTCTTTATCAGCTCCAACCTTGGGAGCCTTGAATGCCAGGAAGGGAACCTGGCCTCTGTCCTGCAGTCCTCGGTGCCCGATGAGACCCTGCCAGCCGCTGTGTGGACAAGTGGGGTAGCAGGGCTGGGGGTGGAGTGTGTGCAGGGACCCCTGCAAGTGGATCAGACCCCCGTGGGCTCTCCTCAGAGCCCCACAGACATTAGTGCGCTCAGTTTCCCAAGGGGGGCGGACGCCCAGGCAGTACCAGGCACGCCTTGTCCCCAGGATCCCCGGCATGCTGGCCTGAAAGGTGACCTGTAACTGCAGCTGGCTGAGCCGCCGGAAGCCAGATCCCCACTGAGATCAAGCCCAAGGCCTGGTTTAAGGTCCCTCGCTTGGCTGGCTGCCTCTCGACACTGCCCCACTTTGCTGTCTGTCCTCAGGCCATTCCCAGTCCTCCCTCGGCCTCGCAGCCAGAAAAATTTGAGGGATGCCTGACTCCTGAGACCCCTTCTCACCCTGACCCTACACTCTGCAGGGTCCCTGCACCGATGAGTCACAGAAAGGTGCACACTGAGAGGCATGGCAACATGACAGTGGGAACAGAGGTCAGGTGGAGCAGCAAAGTGGGCCATTGGGTACGGAATACGGCAGACCCTGGAACCACCACCATCCTCTCCCCTGACTCAAGCCCAGCTCTCCACTCTTGGCTCTCTGCTCTCACCCCTCGTCCCTGCCCATTGCCGGGCAGTTTCCGGTTACAGAGGCCCACCACCACCATGCTATTGGTTTCCTGGCAGATGACTCTGAGCTTCAAGGGAAGTCTCATTCATTACCCCCAATTCACAAAGGAAGAGACAGAGGGCCGGAATGGCCAGGCCACTCGCTCTGAGCCAGGGCCGGCGGATGGAGATGGGGTGCTGGCCCTGGGGAGCGCCCTCTGCGTGTATTCCCAGGGCCTGTCCACCTCCCCCTCCTCAGCAGCTCTGAGATGTGGCCCTGGTGGCCCAGGCTGAGTCCATCCTGTGCCCGTCACCAGGCCTGTTGCCTGCAACAAAGTTTGCAGAGAGCTGTGGCTGCTCAGTAAAGGCAGTCGGCTAGGCCAGCTGTGGTTGGACAGGTGAGAGGGGGTGGGCGGGACAGCTGGTGATGGATGAGGCTTCTGGGACGAGAGGGCATCCTGGTCACAAGTCATAGCAGACAGGAGCTGGTAGGGATGGCAGGTAGACCAGCCAGAGGTGCTCCCATGGGAAGCTGGGGTCTTGGAGTGTCCCTCTCCTGCAGGGAGCTGACATAGCAGGACACAGGCCTTCTCAGAACGAGGGCCCTTCAGGACCCTGAGACTGACTGCATGTGGTGGGGGCCTTGGACCAAAAGGCAAGGGGCTGGGGAGCCAGCACATGGATGTCCCCTAAGCCATCCAGGCCCACCCCCAAACCCCTGCCATTGAAACCTATGGAGGGTATCCAAGGAGTACCTAAATCTTTCACCCCAAGAGCCGCTGGTGTATCCCTGCTGCTGACCTGGTGGGTAGCAGGCAAGTGCCTACCCATCGCACCACCAGAGGGCTTTACCTGCTTCTCCCACCAAACCAAACCCAAACTCACTGCCCTTGAGTAGATTCTGCCTCACAGTGACCCCATAGGACAGAGTAAAACTATTCCTGAGTGTTTCTGAGGCTGTAGCTCTTTATGAGAGTAGAAAGCCTCATCTTTCATCCCAGAGAGAGGCTGATGGGTTTGAACTGTCAACCCTGTGGTTAACAGCCCAGCACCTAGCCCACACACCAATAAGCCTCACTACCATTGAGTCTATCCTGACTCATGGCAACCCTGTAGAGCAAGGTAGAACTGCCCCGGCGGGTTTCTAAGACTCTTTACAGGAGGAGAGCCTCGTCTTTCTCCTGAAGAGCAGCTGGTGGTTTTGAATTGTCGACCTCTGTCAGCGAGCGGCCCAACATGTATCCACGATGCCCACAGAAGAGGAGAAATCCCATCAGACAGCTGCCCATCAGATGGGCTCTGGGCCAGGCCTAGCCAGGCCTCCCCTGGGTCCCCGTGTTGTGGAGGGGGATGCAGGCTTCCTGTTTGGTGTAGGGTGAGGGCAGGTGCGTCATTTGCCTCTCTGGGCCTTAGTTTCCCCATCCATCCACTGTGGACAGGTACAGTACTGCGGGCTGGGTGATGAAGTCGGGGGAGAACACTTTGTACACTTTGTGCCCTGGGGCTTGTTGGCGCACGTTGAGGAGGGAGGCCATTCGGCATAGCCTCTGAGGAGGCACCTGGCACAGGTGAAGCTTGGAGGTTCCCAGCAGGAAAGTTCCAGAACCCGAGGACAACGAGATCTCTCCCTGCTTCTTGTGGGGTCCCGGGTGCTGTTGGGGTGGGGCAGCTCTGTGCTAGGTGTGGCCTGCCCACCCTCAGGGAGAGGTCGCCTGGCCACCTGCTCCCTGACAGCCTGTGTCCTTTCTGCATGCGTCCTTCCCTACACTGCCTTCCCTATGTTCCCACCTGACCTGCAGAGGCTTTGGAAGGTTCCAGAAAAGCGGAGCAGCAGTTCAACAAGCATATGGCATCGGATTCAGCCCCGTCTCAGAGGCCTGATTACAGGCTGAGCGGAGAGTCTGTGGATTTGGTCCCAGGCCTCCGACGTAAGCCAGTCTTGCAATTGAGCAAGTCATACACATTTTTGGTTTCCCATTCATAGACACGTTAGGTGGCACCAGATGAAAGTCTAGTGAGTGTTCAGTGGCGTCTTGAACAGGAGAAGGATGGGCCCATCTGCTCCTGTAAAGACTGAGGCTCTCATAGACCCACAGAGGCAGTCCCACCCTGTCCTGCAGGGTCACTGTGAGTCGGCTTCGGCTCCACAGCAGAGTGTTTGGTTGGTTGCTTTGGGAGCATTTTGGGCAAATTTGAAACAGATGGGGATGATCGACATGGGACGCGGGGACGGGAAATGAGGCTGCTGGGGAGATGGTGTCACTGGGCTTGCTCCACGCCTGCTTGCTCCCCAACCTTCAGTGAGTAGCGAGCACGGTTACTGGGAGCGGGATAAGGCAAGGGCTGCCTGTCCAGGACACGTTGGCCAGCCTGGAGCCTCACAGCAGACGCTCATCGGGGCTGCCCGCTTCCCACCTCTGCCAGTATCTGTATACCCACCCACATGGTGCCTGTGAGCCATGAGAAGAACCTCAGGACCCTGCCACCACCAGCAGCTGTGTGGCCTCGGGCAAGTTGCTCAACCTCTCTGATTCTGCTGCCCATGGTGACACCTTCCTGGGAGGGTCATGCGAAGAGGAACCATGCTCCTTCTGGCCACAGTGCTGCTGGGAGGAAGGCCACTCGCAGGAGGAAGGCCGCCCAGTGAGATCAGGCGGAGGGTGCAGGAGGGAGGAGGGGGTAGCTCGAGAGGGAGACAGCATGGGGAAGCCGGGCACCTGTCCGAGAGCAGGGGCAGTGGAGGGTATCTCAGTAGAAACCTAATGCTGTAGCTGCGCCCGTGAGCAAATCACTGACTGACCAACTGACTCACTTGCTCACTCACTCACTCACTCACTCCGTAGATATTTATTGAGCACCTATTGTGTGTAACACAGGGCTTCCTACCCCATAAACAGTAAGCGTCTCAGAAACTCACAGCGGCAGTTCTATCCTGTCCTGTAGGGTCCCTATGAGTTGGGTTGACTCAATGGCTGCGAGTTTGGTTTTTGCTCGGGGTGCTAGATACCCCATAATTAATTACTGAGCATCTATTGTGAGTAGAGGGAGGCTCTGTGGGTTAAATGATGGACTGTAGCCACAAGGTCAACAGTTCAAACCACTCCTTAGGAGAAAGACAAGGCAGTCTGCTCCTGTCGATTTAGTCTTGGAAGCCCCCTACAGGGCCGCTCTGAGTTGGCATGGAGTCCATAGCAGTGGGTTTGGGGTTGGGCTCTATTGCCCACTGGCCTGGGTGCTGGGGCATCTCCATAGAGGGCTGCGAGTCTGGGGACTGTGGCGGCTGCACCTGCCCAAGCGGGCTGCGCTCTACAGGGTGTGTGCTGCCTGTGATCTCTGTGAGGTGGAATTGCCAGGTCTTGCTTCTGCAGTGCCAATGATGGATTGGAACTGCAGTTAGAGGCCATTCTCACCCAGGAACTCCTCAGCCCCTCCAGGAGGCACAGGGTGACACCTCCCTGTTGTGACTAAGGACCCGCTCCTGGAGCAGGCATGTTCGCCGAGATCCCTTCTCTGTTAGAATGCCCAGAGTTTTGCTCATTATTTTATTGGGTTGTTTGTCTTCTTGTGTTGTAAAAGCTCTTTATATATTCGGAACTGTGTTTCCAGAGCCCTAATAAAAATGCCAGCGTTCTCAGTAAAAATGCTGGCACGTTCATGGCAGTTACAGAAACTCTGGCACGAGCACCCAAAGGTGCTGCAGGTCTCACATGGGCAGGCTGAAAACCAGAAAAGCAAGCCCGCTGCCTTGGTGTGGAGTCCAGCTCACAGTGCCCTCGGAGAGGGTTTCTGAGGCCTTGCAGACCTTTCTGGGAGGAGCAGCCTCATCTTTCTCCCACAGAGCAGCTGGCAGGTCTGAACCACCGACTTTGCAGTTAGCAGCCCAACCCTTACCTGACAGTGCCACAGGGCACCCTCATTCCTGGCAGACACCTCTAACCCAGACCAACTCAGCAGCATCTTTAAAGCTCTATCGAATGGGGAGCTTTTATACTAATCAAAGCATAAACAGGGTTTTGACATGGGAAACATTTTGTTTGGTTTTACCTCCTGAGTCTGTATGCTCATTTCCTCAGCAGATGTAACAGACGAGGGGCAGGGGCTCCTGTGTTGGACTCTTTTTGCATGAAGGACAGTCACTCCGAGGGAGCAAGATGAGGCTGCCAGATCCCGTAAAGATTTATCATCCGGGAAACCTATGGAGGCCGCCTGCTCTGTCACCTATAAGGCCACTGTGAGTCCGAGACACCACCTCTCAGTGGGGTCATATTGCGGTGGCTTGTGTGTTGCTGTGCGGTTGGACACTGTACCGCTGGCATTTCATATACCAGCAGGGCCAGCTAAGGTGAACAGGGCTCAGCAGAGCTTCCAAACGAAGAACAGGCAACAAAGAAGGAACAGGCGGTCTACTTGTAAGGAATTAGCCCCTGGAAACCTGTGGACAACATTGGAGCTTTGCCAGATACTGAAAACCTCATGAACAGAAGCAGAAGATTGTCTGAGACGGTGCCAGAAGATGAGCCCCAGGCCAGAAGGCACTCACACCATGACTGAGGAAGAGCTGCCGTCTCCAAGTCGAGATGACCTTAATGACGTGGCTGGATTAAAGTTTGTGGGATCTTCATTTGCTGCTGGGGCATGACTCAAATGAGAAAAACAAAACCAAACCAACTGCAGCCATCTAATCATTATAGGAACGAAGTATGAACCGAGGGAAATTGGGAGTCATCAGAAGTGAATGGAACGCATGAGATTGATAGTCCAGGCATTGCGAGCTGACACGGACTGGTCCTGGCCATTTGGAATCAGAACATCATGTCGTTTACTAGGCTAGGAATGAACAACCAGGAGAATGGCGTGGCATTCATTGTCTGAAAGGCCATTTCAATTCTGAAGGACAGTGGTCATTCTTCTCAAGGCTATCACAGGATTCTATCTATCTACCTTCAAACTCCATATTTGTACCTATTCCAAATAAAGTAATGTAAAAATTGGACAATTCAGACGGAAATTGGTCAAATGTAATCAAGACGCATTGACAATTATTGGCAATTGGAAAGCAAAAGTTGAAACCAAAGAGAAAGGAGCCGTAGTTGGAAAAGATGGTCTCGGTGATAGGAAAGAGCTGGAAGTCACATGATGTCATTTCCCAACGACTTATTCACAGCAAATACTTTTTGTCAACAACACAACAGGCAACTGTACACATAATTCTCCAAATGGAATACATAGAAATCAGACTGACTGCATCTGTGGGAAGAGATGATAGAAAAGCAGCTAAGCTAAAACCAGGCCAGAGGCCGAATGTGGAAAGACCATCCATTGCTCATATCTAAGATAAGGATAAAGCTCAAGAAAATTAAAACAAATCCACAAGAAGCAAAATACAACTTTGAGTCTTTTTATTTTTTTAAATAATTTTATTGGGGGCTCATACAACTCTTAATCACAATCCATACTTACATCCATTGTGTAAAGCATATTTGTCTATTAGTTACCCTCATCATTCTCAAAACATTTGCTCTCCACATAAGCCCCGGGCATCAGCTCCTCTTTTTTCCCCCTCCCTCCTCAATCCCCCTTCCCTCATGAACTCTTGATAATTTATAAATTATTATTTTGTCATATCTTACACTGCCTGATGTCTCCCTTCACTCACTTTGTTGTACATCCCCCAGGGACGAGGTTGTATGTAGATCCTTGTAATCGGTTCTCCCTTTCTATCCCACCTTCCCTCAACCCTCCCAGTATTGCCACTCTCACCACTGGTCCTGAAGGGATTATCCATCCTGTATTCCCTGTGTTTCCAGTTCCTATCTGTACCAGTGTACATCCTCTGGTCTAGCCATATTTGTACGGTAGAATTGAGATCATGATAGTGGGGGGTGGGGAGGAAGCATTTAGGAACTAGAGGAAAGTTGTATGTTTCATCATTGCTACACTGCACCTGGCTGGCTTGTCTCCTCCCCGCTACTCTTCCGTAAGGGGATGTCCAGTTGCCAACAGATGGACTTTGGGTACCCACTCTGCACTCCCCCTCATTCACAATGACATGATTTTTTGTTCTTTGATGCCTGATAACTGATCCTTTCGACACCTCATGATCATACAGGCTGGTGTGCTTCTTCCATGTGGGCCTTGTTGCTTATGACCTAGATGGCTGCTTGCTTACCTTCTAGTCTTTAAGACCCTAGACACTATATCTTTTGAGAGCCGGGCCCCATCAGCTTTCTTCACCACATTTGCTTATTCACCCACTTTGTCTTCAGTGATCATGTCTGGAAGGTGAGCATCATGGAATGCCAGTTTATTAGTACAAAATATTCTTTCATTGAGGGAGTAACTGAGTGGGGGCCCAATGTCCATCTGCTACCTTAATACTAAACCTATAAATATATGCACCTAAATCTATTTACCCATCCTCATATATAAATATATTTACATATGTAATGCTTTTATTTAGACCTCTATAAACTCCCTTTGCTTCCTAGTTCTTTCCTCTATTTCTTTTTACTTTCCTCTTGTCCCACTATAATGTTCAGCCTTCATTTGGGTTTCAGTAATTCCTCTCAGTTACATTACCCTTGATCACGCCCTACCAGGCCTCCTACACCCTCTTCACCACTGATTTGGATTCCTTGTTGTTCCCTTGTCTCTGGGTTTGTTAACACCACTTCCTCCTCCCCCCCCCCCAACCTCCCTCTCTCCCATGTTCCCCTGGAACTGTTGGTCCTGTTGTTTTCTCCTCCAGATTGTTCATCCAGCCTATCTTATTTAGGCAGGCCTGTGGAGATAATAACATGCACAAAAACAAGACAGAGAAAAACCAAGCCACGCAAGAAAACAAAATAACAACAATAAGCCAATGGCAAAAAAAACCAAACAAAAAACCTCAAACAACCACAAGAAAGAAAAGCTTGTAGATAGTTCAAGGACTGTTTGTTGGCCTGTGGGAGTGTTTTCCAGTTGAGTCTGATGGGGTGCCAAGCCCTGGCCCCAAAGTCTATCTTTGGTATTCCCTGGGGACTTTGTTGCTCTGTTCCCCTTGCTGTTCTGTTGCACAACCTTAGTGTTTTGCCTCGGTGTGGTGGGATCTTATCGGGCGTACACCTGAATTTCAAGAACACATATGATCCATTGAACACTAATCACACAAAAACGTGTGAGCTGTGGGAGGACATCAAGACCATCATGCATGAAGAAAGCAAAAGGTTATTGAAAAGACAGGAGAGAAAGAAGATATCGAAGTGAATGTCAGAAGAGACACTGACATTAGAGAAGCTGAAGCAAATGGAAGGAATTATGACGTTAAAGCTCTGGATAGAACGTTTCAAAGGGCAGCTCGAGAAGACAAAATAAAATAAAATAATGAAATGAACAAAGACCTAGCATTAGAAAGCCAAAAGGGAAGAACACACTCAGTATATTTGAAACTGAAAGAACTTAATTAAAAAAATCCATGTCTTGAACTGAAATACTGAAAGATTCAATGGGCAAAACATTGACTGGCACAGAAGCATCAGGAGAAGATGGAAAGAATACAGTCACTGTCCCAGAAAGAACGGGCCGACATCCCACCCTTTTAGGAGGTAGTATATGAACAAGAAGCAATGGTGCTGAAGGAAGGAGTTCAAGCAGCACGGAAAGCAGTAACCAGAAACATGGCTCTGGAATTGATGGATACCCATTGGAATGCTTCAACAATGTTGAAGCAGGAATCACTCGTTCATCGATGCCAGGAAATCTGGAAGACCACTAGTTGGCCAGTGACTGGAAGAGACCCCTATCTGTTCCTATTCCAAAGAAAGGTGAAGGTGACCCGACAAAATGTTCTAACTATAGAAAAATATCAGCGATATCACACACCAGTGAATTGTTGCTTAAGATCATCCAACTTCAGTTTCCGATCGCTGCACACCGACAGGGAGCTGCCAGAGGTTCCAGCTGGCTTCCGAAGAGGATATGGAACAAGGAAGATCATTGCTGATGTCAGGTGGATCTTGGCTTAAGGCAGAGAATCCCAGAAAGATGTTTACTTGTGTTTTATTGACTATGCCAAGGCACCTGATTGTGTGGATCCACAAATTATGGATAACCTTGGGAAGAAGGGGGATTCCAGAACACTCTATTGTGCACATGTGGAACCTGTACATGAATCAAGAGGTAGTTGTTCAAACAGAACAAAAAAATACTTCATGGTTTAAAATCAGGAAAGGGGTGTGTCATGGCTGTATCCTTTCACCATACTTATTCAATCTGTATACTGAGGAAATTATCAGGGAAACCGGATTATACAAAGAAGAATGTGGCATCAGAATGGGAGGAAGGCTTATTAACAACTTCAGATCTGCAGATGACATAACCTTGCTTGCTGAAAATGAGGAGGACCTCAAGCACTTGCTGATGACGATCAAGGACTGCAGCCTTCAGTGTGGATGACACCTCAGTGTCCAGAAGACCCAAATCCTCACAACTGGACAAATAGGTAACATCACGAACTGAACAATGAGGAAAAGTTAGAAGTTGTGAAGGATTGTGTCTCACTTAGATCCACAATCGATGCTCACGGAAGCAGCAGTCAAGAGATCAAAAGGCCAGTTACATTAGGTGCATCTGCTCTGCACAAGTGCTCATTAGAGTAGTAAAAAGCAATTTTGGTGACTAAAGTGAGCCTGGCCCAAGTCACGGTGCTTTCAATCGCCTGATGTGCAGGTGAAAGTGGCACACTGAATAAGAAAGACAGAAGAAAAACCTATTCATTTGAATTACAGCGCTGACAAAAACTACTAAATACCTTGGAACAAACAAACCTTTCTTGGGAGAAGCACAATCAGTGTTCCTTGGAGTCAAGGATGATGAGACTTTGTCTTACAGACTTTGGACATGTTGTCAGCAGAGACCAGTCCCTAAAGAAGGACATCAAGCTTGGTAAAGTGGAGGGGCAGCCTAAAAAAGACGGCTCTTGAAGTGATAGGCTGGCACAGTGGCTGCAACAATGGGCTCAGCGATCGGAACATTTATTAGGGTGGCGCAGGATTGTGCAGTGTTACCTTGTTGTACATGGAGGTCGCTATGGGTGGGAACTGACTCAATGGCACCTAGCAACATGAGTCTTAATCGACTTGATGGCACTGGGTACTTGTGTGTGTGTGTGTGTGTTTGTGTGTGTGTGTGTGTGTTAGCAGTGGTGGAGGCCCTAGGCAGTGAAGCGAGGACACAGTTCTTCCGATGGTGGGGTGTCTCAGATCAGGCTCGTGTGCCTGGCCACCTAAGTTGATGAGCAGCACGGTGGTCCCAGAGCTCCAGGCTCCACCACTGGCAGCCTGAGTCTCCCTCAGCCCAGGGCAACAGCCAATGCCTCCATAATCCTGGACAACCGTCTGAGAGAGAGAGCTCCTCTTCATCCCAGGGTTCAGACATACAAACTGAGGCCAGGGAGGCTCTGTCTTATGGCCCAAATACACGGCCAGACCCTCAAGCAGGTAGTCAGGCCCTACAACTCAGTCTCCTAGGCCCCACTGTGTGAAAGTGAGGCCTGTGAATGCCTTGTACCGAGAATCCAGCCCATTCCTGGGCTTCTGCAGCATCCCCATCAAGTGGGAGGGTGTTGGGAAGACACTGTCTCCCCAGTTGTCACTAGGGTCACGTTACCCTTCACAGGGGTGTTTGGATGGTCAGGTGAGATAACTAACACGCCCTGGAATGGTATGAGGACACTTGCCCTAATCCATGTTAAATCTCAACATAAAAAATAAATGAAGGTATACTCAGAGGCGGCCATGATTCAGCCCTCCGTGCTGGGTGAGAAGTCCCTAGCCAGGGCGGAGGCACTGTCAAAGCCTGGGGGCTAGCACCGCAGCTGCGGACTGTGAGGGTCCTGCCTTGTGGGCATGTAGAGCAGGGCTGGGGAGGGCAGGCCTGCTGGCTTCTCCCCAGGCCTCCACTTGCTCACTTATCATCCATGTAGGAGGACCAGTGGACACCTGTGACTGCGAGGCCAGCAGGCCAGAAAGTGCCCAGTGGGTCAGAGCCACCAGGGAGACCACGGGGTGGGAGGTGGGCAGAAAGGAAACCAGGTAGATGGCCAGTATTACCAAAAATTTTTGCTGAGGATGGCTGACTGGGCCCTGCCTTTTGCTGCCCAATTCTCAGCCTGGTTGGTGGGGGGACAGGGTCAGCCGAGGGGAGTGGTCCTCAGTGTGACCAAAGCGCCAGCAGCACTGGTGCCCATGTAGGGATCAGGACATAGGAGGCAGCCAGGTGTGAGGGATAGGTCAGGTGAGGTCACATAGGTGAAACCACCAGGTATGAGGGAGAAGCCGGAGAGGCAAGGAAAGGTAGGCATGGGACGCAGTCTCAGTGAGACTGACAGGGACGGCCTCCATGTGATGGGCGTTGATGGTGCATGTAGAAGGGTCTTGAACAAAGGGGTGCTGGGCTTGGACTCTGGGTGACTACAGCTGTCCTTGAGAACCGGAAGGATCTGGCTGCCCATTTTTAGGGAGCCGCCCACACAGGCCAGGCCACTAGCACAGCTGCTTCCTGTAACACCTGCAGTGGGCCCCACTCTGGCCCTCCCTTGCGTGCAGCCCCCAACCTGCTCTTGCCTGGTGGCCCACCCTCCTGGACTCCCTTAGGCCCCACCGCCCCTCAACACACACACCACTCTAGCTGGGGGATGGTTATGTTCCAGCACCCTCCCTGTGGGCCCCCAACTCCTCCTGGAAACACTCCCCTTGCATAAACATCCCTCCTGGAATTTCCCTAAATTGCAGAAGCCATCTGCTTCCCAGGGACCCTGCCTGAGGTGACAGCATCTTGGGTCATGTGGGAGCTGGTAGTCCCTGAACTGCCCTAAGGGGCAGGCTCCGGAGCAGCCTCAGGGCCAGGTGCTCAACGACCCCCAGTGAGGGCAGACCTGCAGGAGAGGCTGGTGTGAGGCCCCCTCCAGACTGTCTGCATGCTCCCCTCCCACCCACAGCCCATGTGAAGTCAATGAGTGAATTAAAGAAAAGTGGTCGGCAGGTCAGGGGCCTGACCGGGACCAAGCCTCAGTGGGGCGGATGTCTGTGTGTGCCTGCATGGAAAGTGAGTGTCGTGTTTGCACCGAAGGGGGTGTGCATGTCATGTGGGCCCCTTGAGCACTGGGCAGTGTGTATGGTGTGTGAATCTGGGGTGTGTTCAAGTGCACAGGTGTGCACATTTGTATGCGAACCTAGGTTCTCCTCCACAGGACGTGTACATGTGTGCGAGTGTGTGCTCGCACGTGCACGCACACGACCTGAGCTTGGTGTGCTGGAATCCGGAGTGTGTGTGTCTGCAGGAAAGGGTGGAGCCCTGAGTCCCAGAGACCTGCCTAAGCAGGAGACCCCACCCCCCATCCGTGTCCCACTCACACGGTGTAGGCTGCAGAGCTGGGATGTCAGGAGGCAGGGCAATGGGACAGCTGCAGATTCAAGCCCCAGCCTCGTAGATCCTTTCTGTGTGGTCCCGCCTGACAGTTCCCCAAGGAGATGCAGTGGGGCTGGCGTCTCTTGAGTGCCTGCTGTGTCGTAAGCAGTGGGCCCAAGGGCGACTCAGTAGGGGTTCTTAGGAGCTTTCCAAAGTCCAGATGGTAGGGATTCTGGCTGTTCGGCTGGGCTCCCCTCCTTTCCACGGTTGAGGCAGCAAGGGGGCGGGGCGGACAGGCATTTATTTCGCACTCCCTCCGCCCGTCACAGCCCAACACACAGAAAAACTGGCATTTTATAATAAGTTGTTGGAAAAAGTAAAGCTTTTTATTTTTTTCCTTTTCAAAGCCACAGTGAAGTCTCCCGCCCCTCCCTGCCCTCATGCATCCGTTTCCCACTCTTGGGGCGCATGCACGGTGTGGGCGGCCTTTGTGTGGGTCCTTCCAGGGCTTCATCCAGGTTTGGAATGTGCTGTGTTCCTCCCACAAAGGGCTTTCTGTGTGTTTTGATGCGTGTTTAACCACTTTTAATATAAAATGTAGGGAATTGATTAGAAGACTTGATGCATTTGAATTATGCTGTTGAGTATCAAGCCTGTCAGAAGGACAAACAAATCTGCCTTGTAAGAAGGACAGCCAGAACGCTCCTTAGGAGTGAGGATGGCGAGACTCCATCTTACAGACTTTGGACATGTTGTTAGGAGAGACCAGTCCCTGGAGAAGGACACTGTGCTTGATAAAGTAGAGGGCCATGGGAAAGGGGGCAGGTCCTCAAGGAGTTGGAATGGCTGGTGGCTCCAACAGTGGGCTCCGACATCCCAGGGATTGCGCAGACGGCAGTTTCCATCTGTTGTCCACAGGGCTGCTCTGAGTGAAGACCAACTGGACAACCCCCCACAACAACACAACATAAAACATTCCTAACTGTTAAGGAAGAGAGAACAAGCATAACTCCACCCACCCGTCCATCTCTCCAGTGCAGTCATGAGCAGCACCGGTCCCACCCTGCCACTCTGCCCAGAGCCCCATCTCCTCACCGGACGATGCCAAAGCAGACCTCACGTGGGTTGATTGCACCTCCTGCCATAATCCTGTGGCCAGGAAGCCCCCACCAGCATCGTGGGACCCTGCAGGGATGATGGGCAACCGCCAGGGCCTTATGGCTCTGGAGGAAGGCCTTGTTTCTCATGTGTCCCTCCTCCATCCTTGGGTCCTTGGTGATTTTCAAGTGTCCTGGCACTTCTGTTCACACCTGTGCCTCCTGGCTATGCTTCCAATAGTTCACATGTGATTGGCTTAAAATAGACCCTACTTGGGGGGACTCCTTTTACAGAAGAAAGCAAACCCAGTTCCCAAGTGAGATTACATGCACAGACATAGGGGTAAGATTTATGGCACATTTGGACGTACACAATTCTATTAATGGTGGGGACCTCATTTTGGACAGCCGGGAGATCCTAGGCAGGCATGTGTGGGAGGGGTCCCAATGTCCCTGAGCAGCTGCAGGATGACAGGACAAGGGCCACCTGCAAGTCTGACCCTGGATGATGCAGGCCTGGAGTGTTGGGGTGAGGGGACAGCCACTGTCTGTGGCCACAGGCCCTGCAGCAGGCGTGGACCCCAGTGGCCAGGCTCCCTCTGGACAGAGTGGGCTCATTCTGACTCAAGGGCACCGAACAACGACATCAACAACCCCAGGTGGCCAGGGAAGAATGTGTGCTTTTGAGTCATGGTGTTGGCATAGAACACTGAATAGACCATGGGCTGCCAGAGGCATGAACAAATGTGTCTTGGAAGAAGTACAGCTGGGACTCACCAGGATGGCAAGACTGTCTCAAGCACAATATCAGGGGGAACCAGTCTCTGGAGGAGGGCATCATGCTTGGGAAAGTGGAGGCACAGCGGAAAGGAAGAAGACCCTGGATGACTGGAGCGACACAGTGGCTGCAACAGTGGAGCCGCACAGCAAGGGTGGAGTACATAGTGAGGGTGGCGCAGGGCCAGGTGGTGCCGGGTCGTTGTCGTTTTTTTTAAACATTTTATTAGGGGCTCATACAACTCTTATCACAATCCATACATGCATCAATCGTGTAAAGCACATCTGTACATTCATTGCCCTCACCATTTTCAAAACATTTGCTCTCCACTTAAGCCCTTGATATCAGGTCCTCTTTTTTCCCCCTCCCTCCCTGCTCCCCCTCCCTCATGAGCACGTGATAATTTATAAATTATTATTTTGTCATATCTTGCCCTGTCTGACATCTCCCTTCACCCACTTTTTGGTTGTCCATCCCCCAGGGAGGAGGTCACATGCAGATCCTTGTAATCGGTTCCCTCTTTCCAACCCACCCTCCCTCTACCCTCCCAGAATCACCCCTCACACCCCTGGTCCTGAAGGGATCATCCGCCCTGGATTCCCTGTGCCTCCATCTCCTATCTGCACCTGTGTACATCCTCTGGTCTAGCCAGACTTGCAAGGTAGAATTCGGATCATGATAGTGGGGGGGAAGGAGAGCATTTACGAACTAGAGAAAAGCTGTATTCTTCATCGGGCTACATCACACCCTGACTGACTCATCTACTCTCCCCTACACCCCTCTGCAAGGGGATCTCCAGTGGCCTACAAATGGGCTTTGGGTCTCTACTCTGCACTTCCCCCTTTATTCACTATGGTAAGATTTTTTTGTTCTGATGATGCCTTATACCTGATCCCTTCAACACCTCGTGATCGCACAGGCTGGTGTGCTTCTTCCATGTGGGCTTTGTTGCTTCTGAGCTAGATGGCCGCTTGTTTACCTTCAAGCCTTAAAGACCGCAGACACTATACCTTTTGATAGCCGGGCACCATCAGCTTCTTTTGCCACATTTGCTTATGCACCCGTTTGTCTTCAGCGAATGTATCATGGAGGTGTGCACCCAATGATAGTATTTTTTGTTCTTTGATGTCTGATAACTGATCCCTTCAGAACCCCGTGATCACACAGGCTAGTGTGTGCAGTGTTGGTTTTATGTATGTTGGAACTGACATGACAGACACTAACACCCCTCCCAGGTGGAATCTCTTGGCAGTTCCCTGACTTAGTGATCCTGCACCCACTCCCTCACAGGTCAGGAATGAGCGTGCTGCAGCCAGAAGGTCAGGGAAAATCCTGGAATCCAGGCCCTCTGTTGTGATCAGTAGGGAAACTGAGGCCCAGAGAAGGACAGCCAGTGGTCCAAGGCCACTCTGGGGTCAGAGCAAAGCTGGATGTAGAGCCCAGAACCCAGACCTCCCACTTGCGGGCTTCCAACTGACTCCAAACCGTGTTTTCTGAAGGCATGTTTGGGTTGCTCCACCCTAGGGGAGTAGGCTGAACACCTGGTCTCCCCTCTCAGGAGCAGGTGCACACATAGCCACTCCGCTAGCACCCGCACTTATGGAGCTGGGGCCACATGCCACAAACTGGCTTAGGAGCATCCACACATCAGAGCTAGGCCTCCCCAAACCCTGGGTGGTGGCTAGGTGCCCTTGGGTCTATTTTTGACTCACACTGACCCCATGCTGCATCTCCCTGTGTTGAGTATATGCCCGGTAAAGCACGTGCCAACCAATTCCCTTGTTTCATGTGGACAATCTGGTGACGTTGTTTGTGTTCTCTGGGTTGTGCAACCCTCCTAACCTCCCTTTTTAAGTTGTCCCCCATTAATATACATTCAGAATCCCCTGAGGTTCCCAGCTAATCTTTTAAAAATATATTTTTATTTAAATCATTTTATTGGGGCTCATACAACTCTTAGCACAATCCATACATACATCAGTTGTGTAAAGCACACTTATACATTCGTTACCCTCATCATTCTCAAAATTCGCCTTCCGCTTGGGTTCCTGGAATCAGCTCATTTCCCAGCTAATCTTTCAAGTTGCTTTGTCACTTTGATTCCATATATATCTTAATTAAAAGAGCACACAGCTGTAGGCAGGCATGGTTTTAAGAGGGCTCGAGGGGATGTTTTTGGCTGGAGCTTCAGAGATGGTCTCAGAGTAATAGTTTCAGGGGCTCATCCAACCTTCATAACTACAGGAAGCTCAGAGTCCGCGAGATCTCAATATTCGGTTGCACATTTCCCACTTCTTTGATCAGGATCCTAAAGGATCTTTGATTTTAAAACATGCCCAGTAATGGTGGCTGGGTATTGTAGTTCTTCTGGTATCCTGGCCATGAGGCAGGTGGTTCAAGGACGCAATACATTCCATTTCCTCCTCCTGTTCCTCACTGTTCGGCCCTTGTTCCGTTGTTGAGTCCTGTATGGCCATTCAGGAGCTTTTCAGACCCCAGGCACTCCACAATGAACTTGGGAAGTGCTCATTAATTGGGACATTCCATGAAATCATGACCCAAACGTCCAAATCAAGGAACCAAATCCCATGAGGTGGGTGGCTGGCTTAAGCAGGCCAGCTGGAATCTTCATGGGGGCACTTGGGGAGGTCTTTCTTCCACAGAGTTGCTGCTGCTGCCACCTCTGCTAGCTACCACCTTCACAAGTTATGTCCATGTCAATGCCTCACGAGGTGGGTCTTCCTCGGAGCTGCTTGGTGGCACAACTTCCTCCCGTCTTTGACTAGCAGCTGTGTGCTGGACCCCCAGACTCCCAAGGCTTATGGGGCAAGCCTCTTCTTATAAGCTCCCACAAACGAGATTAGCAAGTGGCAACACGCCATGTACCTAGTCTAGATGGGCCCCTGATAGAGCCTCAGATAAGAGAGCCCAGCCAGGTCTGTGTCCCTGAAAAAACCACGTGCGGCACCCCCCACCCCCACCCCGTGGCTTTTGGACGGGTCCCCATCGAGGGGCTCTTGGAGCTGGTCTCCTCCCTTTCTGTGCCCTCTTGCAGCAGCCTCCAGGCCCTCAGGGCACTGGGCAGGCGAGACAGGGCCCACCAGCACCTGCTGACATCTCTGAGAAACCTTCGGGTTGGGAGCCATGGCTGGTGGACTTGTGAACACCACAGCCTCACCTGTCAGGGCTGAGCCAGCAGCAGTGCCCAAGAGCAGCCTTCACAGAGGACCTGTGCTGGCCCTAAGTTGGAGATTCGTGTCCACCCTCTGGTGCATGCCTTGGAAGAAAGGCCTGGCGGCCTGCTTCTGAAAGATCAAAACCCCATGAGCACAGTGCTACCCTGCAGCGGACACTGGGTCGCCATGCGTGGGGGGCCCACGCCATAGCAACCGGTAGCGCCTGCCTGCGTGGGGCTCTGGGTGTACAGGTAGGTGGTCCTGACCTGGCAGGACCGGCTGCAGCCAGCAGACTCCAGGCAGCCCAGAGGTGAAGCCCTGCCCCAGAGGCGTGGGTCGGATGGGCCCCCGAACTTGGGGCGGGATTCTCACTTGGCTCTGAGCCCAGCGCGGCCCCGGAGGCTTTTGCAGGCCCGAGCCCTGCGGCGCCCGGCAGGCGGACCACGCGCTCCGGGTCAGCCTCGGGTCAGGACGCGCGCTCCGCCCCACGGAGACCCGCATTCGAGGCCCAGTGCTGCGGTCACTGCTGCGTAGCCCGGCCTCCAGGAGCGGATGGTCAGTTGGGCCATCCCTGATGCCCTACAGCCCCGGAGGGGATCCCTCCCCCCAATTCTGCGGCGACCGCTCCCTGCCCCCCAAGATCAGCAGCCGCCGCAGCGCCCCGCCCAGCGCGCCGAGAACGTGGACGCGCACGGCGCGCTCGCACCTGGCCGGGCGGGAGCGGGAGCTGTGGGCGGGCCCGCTAAAGCCCCGCCCCCATCCGCCCTCGGCCGGCCTGGCCAATTGGAGGGCGGCCGGCCCGAGTGGCGGCCGCGCGCGGGGGGCGGGGCTGCGGCTGCTGTGGGGAGACCCGGCCGGCGGGCTGCGGGCGCGGCGCTGGAGGCTCCGGCGGAGGCGGCGGAGGCGGCGGCGGGTCCCCGGGAGAGCGACGCAGGACGCCGGCGGCCGCCTCAGGGCCGCAAACGCTGCGCAGCCCGCCGCCTCTTCACCTCACCGCGGCCGAGCCCCCGAGCGTCGCAGCGGGCGCGCGGCCTGTGAGGACGCCGGAGCGGCGGGCGCGGCCGAACGTCCTGTCAGCGGCCGAGGGCGCCGCGGACCCGCGTCAAGATGATGCCGGTGGGTGCGAGGCCGCGGGCGGGCGGGCAGGTGGAGGCGGCGTCGCTGTCAGCGCGGCCGCAGTCGCGGTCACGGGCAGGGCCGCGGCGTGGCCGGGGTGGGGGCCGTCTTGGCGGCCGGACCGCCGAGGGCCGGGGTCGGAGCGTCCCGGGGTCCCCGCGGCTCTGGCCGAGGAAGCGCGCGGCCGTGACCTCCGAGCCGCCCCTCTCTTACCCGGCTCGGTAGATGGTCATCGCGGCGGCCGGCGGCCGTGGGCCCGCGGCGTGGCGGTGACCGGTCGGGTCCTGGCGCGGGGCCGGGGGACGTGACCCCCGCCGCTTTCCCACGCAGTCTGCCGCGGCCACTCACTTCCTGCAGCCCAGGGACCGGCCGGGGCGCGTCCCCGTCCCGGAGCTCGCGGGGCGCCCGCCTCGGGGCGCCTTTGTCCTACCCTCGGGGCACCCTCCGGCCCCGAGAGCCCGTCCCCGGGGAGACGGGACGGGCGCGCGTGGGTGCCATGTGCACCCAGACCCTGGGTCTCCCAGCCCGCCCCCCACCCTCTCCGCGTACCTGTTCACCTGTGGTTTGACGAACACCCGGGCCTGGTTCTGTGTTTCCCCGGCCGAGGGTGCTGCGTCTCTGAGCACCTGTATTCTAAGTCCGATTCGCGAACGCCTTCACGGTGGGATCCGGCGCGAGCATTCGGTGACCCTGCACTCCCTGCGTCGGAGCCGGCCTTTGGGAGGAAAGGTGCCCTTTCCGGGAATACTGTTATTCCGCCGGGAGACACCGAGAACAGCGTGCACGTGAGCGGCTTTCGTTTGGTTTCTCGCTGCCCCCCTCCACGCCCCCTCGACTCCCGCCCCCACCCCTCCCCCACACACTTTCAAGTTGTTTCCTGCCCTTTGAGCCCGTCTTCTCCCCTGTTCTGGACGGATTCCAACACAGCGTGTTTGCCGAGTGGAAGGCTTGACCCCGGTGATCCCAGGATCCTCCTTTGGCACCAGGCTCCTGGAGTTTGTAACCTCTGCTGGTGAATGGACTATTGTTCTCCTGCTGGAAAGGGAGTCGGTGGAGCCCTGGTAGGGCTGGGGTCAAGTAGGGTTCTGCTTCTTTGTAGCCAGGTGACCTTGAACATGTCGAGGCCCCTGAGACTGGAATAAACCCCCGAAGGAAGAATAAAAGCCTACCAGCAGTCTGTGAGGGCTTCCTGAGGTTCAAATAGGACAGTGGTCCCAAGGGATCGTCAAACAGGATGTCATGCAAATATTGACGATTGTTCCTGCAGCTTTGGCTTGTCGGTTTCTAATTTTAACCTTTGAGAGATCAGGCATTCGGAAAGGGTTCCCTGGGTAATTCTCACTCTTAGATTTTCAAAAGGCATTAAGAAGTTTCGGAATTTTGAAAGCAGTTTTAGTTTACCCTGCAACAGTTGACGTCTAAAAATGTCCACTGATTTGATTATTGTATAATGTCTACTTATAAATACTCTAAAGAAACTTCACCTTACATTTTCCATATGGTACACTCAGACAACTTCTGTCAAACGTGATCGAGTTTCTGTTCCCTACCTTAACAAGTTTCCTTCTTAAGAAGTGTAGCTGACTTTGGGGGAAAAATTTTAACAGTACTCAAAATAATCAAATACTTAAAAAAATTCAAAGTAGGTAGAGCTATGAACTATTTAAATTACATAGCTTTTGTCTCAAAATGCCTTCCAGAAACAGATGGTATTTCTCTTTGTTATTTTTTTGTGAGCTTTACTTTTATATTTCCTTCTTGATCCCTAAAAATACTACTTGTAGGATTGAGTCCTTCCTGCATTAACATAGTTCAGGGTTGGTTGTAAATTTAATAAAGGTTTTAAGGACATGCCATTCTTACTTGATCATATCTTAAACTATCCGAAGTGTAAATAAGATTTTTTTCACTTCATTGCATATTTACTACTTATGACATGATACATCATTAAAAGAAGACTGGATTTTAGTTGGCATAGTTTGTATACAGCAGCACAGGCTAATAGAAATATAATATGAACCACAAAAGAGATTTAAAATTTTCTAGTAACTATATTAAAGTAGTAAAAAGAATAACAACCTTCAAAACACCCAGAAGACTTTAATTTTAATAATATTCCTCATTTAACTCAGTGTAGCCTAAATATCTCATTTTTTAATCAGCGTGGAAAGTTAATGATAAGATACTTTGCATTTGTTTTTGGTATGAGGCTGGTTATACTTGGTTATACATGAGTGATTTATGTTCCTGTGTTGGGAAGAGGCCTGAATGAGTGTCAGACAGTCAAGGTACTGGTTCTACTGCCTTCTAGTTCTGTGACCTGGCAACCCAGGGTGCGTTTGCATGTACAGCACACCACAGTTCAGCCTTGGACATTTGAAGTGCTCAGTAGCCACATGAAACTAGTGGGTACCATAGTAGGGCAGAGTAAGTATAGAGTGTGTTTTATGCTGCTTACTGGAAATTAATGACTTGTGAGTAGTATATGCGGTGACTTTTAACGGACCAGAATGTTTAGTGTGGCTCCCAGCCTCTCCAGTGCAAAACTTCAGTCTCTCATCTGCTGAGGACAGTGGGGGCACATTGATCTGCCTATGGTCTCAGGTGACAGAGGGCACATGAGTCTAGTTCTCTGCCATACTCAGTCCTATGGCTTTCTGCTTCTGAGGTATGGTTTGGAATATTCCCTCATGTAAATAGTGTTGTATTCTGACATATACGATGAGGTACCCCCCCCAAACTAGAATGCCCCTCTACACACACACACACACACACACACACACACACACACACACACAAAAACACCTTGTTTTGTTTTACAAAACAACCTTATCACCTTCAAAGTACTTTCCATTACACTGAATACATTTGTTAAATCTGCGATTCCATTTTTGGAAACATTTTTCAAATTCATCTGTTTGGATGGCTGACAAAACCTCTGTCAGTTTTTTTCTTCACCTCTTCAATGTCGTCAAATTGTTGTCCTTTCCCTCTTCATTCGTGTAAACAAGAAGTCTTCTGGAGCCAGGTCAGGTGACTAAGGCGTGTGGGGCAAGAGAGACATGCTGGTTTTTGCCAAAAACTGGCATACTGAGCAGGTGCATTGTCATGGTGGCAAAACCAGTACCCCATCTGCCACAAATCAGATCCTCACAATCTTTTCATAACCTTTAAATAGAAGGCTTGATTAACAGTTTGACCTGGTAGAACGAACTCTAAATGCACTACGAGTGGACATTTTCATCCATTTGGGAAGTTGATGGACGTCCAGATGAGGTTTGGCATCAATCGACAGTTTACCTTTTTTGAAACAAGAAAATCATTTGTACACGCTGCCCTAGTAAGTTTTTGTTCAATATCACAACAGTTTCTGCTGCATTTTTCCCAAGCAGGAAACAAAAGCTCACAGTCACACACTGTTCTTTTAAATCAGCCATACCAAAAATCGAGGTTTGAGCAAAACTTTTTATGAAAAAAATTTCACTGTGACCAGAGAGAACCTTCCCAGGTGATGGCACTGGGTGCACTAATTCAGAGGGACTTGCTCGATCCTTGTCCAGTGGAGGAAAATTGAATACTATGATAGCTCCCAGCGGAGCTATTTTCCATTTTAGCGGGGCACCCCTGGTATAGTCATTCATCTTTCTTTTTGGTCAGAGAATGCCATTTCTAATATCCCTCCCCTCAAAAAGTGATTTGCATTTGGGCTAGCCGTTTAGATTTGCCAGGGTCTAAGGTGTGGTTGTAATGGATGCACTATTAACAGCTTTGATAGAAATGGGGGTTTTAAGGGAAATTGAATCCTGATGAAGAATGTGGAAGGTGAAAACTGCCATGATCATCTGTCAGCATCATTCATTCATTCATAGCATTTTTTAAACAAGAGAATTAACATTTTGTAATGGAAAAGCTTGTAGGTAAAGTAGATACCAGGGTAAATAAAAAAAGTATTGCTACAAAATCATAGAGACATATTAAACAGAAGTATCAAAATGTGAAGCTAAGGGTTCTCATTGTATCTTCCATGTAGGTCTATGCACTCAGGATGGTGACTCCATTTCTCTGCCTCTTTCCTGAAGAATTCTGCATTCTCTATTTTACACTACTTCAAAGGCAGAAGTTTGAGCATCCTCAGGGGACTTTTAAGTGTTCTTTTGAGTTTGGTGAACCAAAAGAAGTATGAAGGGCAGGAGAGTGCATGGGGTAAGGTTTCCCAATGAAATTCTGTAGGACCGCCTTTGCTACCCTTTCCACATGAGCAGATTCATTGTTGTGAGGGGAAAAAAACACAGTGGTGCAGTTTTCATGGCCTTTTTCTCACCAATGCAGCTTTCAACTTTATTAAAAGTTCTTTATTAAAAAAACAAGATTCAATGATTAGGGCAAAGAATGTACAGATGTGCTTTATACAATTGATGTATGTTTATGCATGGATTGTGATAAGAGTTGTATGAGCCCCTAATAAAATGTTTTAAAAAAAACAAAAACAAGATTCTCCTGTGTCCACTGAGAAAATTTATCAAGATGACCCCTTTTGGGTCCCTCCTAAACAGTTACCATAACCTCCAGAGGTAACCTCTGTCTTGAGCTTAACTGGCCCATCTGATCCCCTCAGAACCACTGTTTTAATTGGACTCCTAATGAGACGAACACAAGTGTATTAAGGAGAGCACTTGTCTACAGGCACACCACATACAGTGATATGTTTAAACATATTGTATATACTCAGGTATAAGCTGAGTTTTTTTTTAGCACATTTTTAATGTTTTTGTGGTAAAATTGGGTGACTTGGCTGATATTTGGATTGGCTTATACTCAAGTCTATACAGTAGTTTGTTTGGAATAAACATGTGCATGTTTGAACTGGAATCTCAGGAACAACGCTTTTTTTTTTAAGTACCAACAAAAAAAGTCCAGACCCAGATGGCTTCATGAGTAAATTTTTTTTAAATCATTTTATTAGGGGCTCATACAACTCTTATTACAATCCATACATACATCAATCGTGTAAAGCACATATGTACATTCATTGCCCTCATTATTCTCAAAACATTTGCTCTCCACTTAAGCCCTTTGCATCAAGTCCTCTTTTTTTTCTCTCCCTCCCCGCTTCCCCCTCCCTCATGAGCCCTTGATAATTTATAAATTATTATTTTGTCATATCTTGCCCTGTCTGACATCTCCCTTCACCCACTTTTCTGTTGTCCATCCCCCAGGGAGGAGGTCACATGTAGATCCTTGTAATCGGTTTCCCCTTTCCAACCCACCCTTCCTCTACCCTCCCAGAATTGCCACTCACACCCCTGGTCCTGAAGGGATCATCCGCCCTGGAGTCCCTGTGCCTCCATCTCCTATCTGCACCAGTATATATCCTCTGATCTAGCCAGACTTGCAAGGTAGAATTCGGATCATTTAGGAACTAGAGGAAAGCTGTATTTTTCATCGGGCTACATTGCACCCTGAGTGACTCATCTCCTCCCCTAGACCCCTCTGCAAGGGGATCTCCAGTGGCCTACAAATGGGCTTTGGGTCTCCACTCTGCACTTCCCCCTTCATTCACTATGGTAAGATTTTTTTGTTCTGATGATGCCTTATACCTGATCCCTTCAACACCTCGTGATCGCACAGGCTGGTGTGCTTCTTCCATGTGGGCTTTGTTGCTTCTGAGCTAGATGGCCGCTTGTTTATCTTCAAGACTTTAAGACCCCAGACGCTATCCCTTTTGATAGCGGGACACCATCCGCTTTCTTCACCACATTTGCTTATGCACCCGTTTGTCTTCAGCAATCATATCATGGAAGTGTGCACCCAATGATATGATTTTTTGTTCTTTGATGCCTGGTACATGATCCCTTCAACACCTCATGATCACACAGGCTGGTGTGGAACAACACTTTTTGACTTACCCTGGTGTCTAGAAAATGAGGACAAGGACACATACTTGTTTCTCTTTTAAAAACATGCTGATGAGTCAAGATTGGTACAAAGTATGTTCATTCATCAGGAAGGCACTCTGATGGCCATGTTCTGGAGCTGTCAGCTATGGTCCATCTCACTGCTGTGTGTGTGCAGTCCTTTCTGTCCTAGGAGCCCTTTCAGCACACTCAGGGTGAATTTCAATGGTTTGTGCTTATGACTAGCTCTCACTAAACACTAAATGCTTTCTTTCAGATATTTGTTATCTTTCCAAGTATTCAGAAAACATTAGTATTGTTATAAATAATATTAGTCTTTTTATAAATAGCTATAGCCAACTGGAAATAGTAGCCCCCCCCCAATAAAAATAGTAGCCCCACCTGCTGGGGGTGTGAGCCGTGCACTCTTGGAGTCTCGGTTTTCTCATTTGTCAAACAGGTCAGGCTTAGTGATTTCTAGTGTTTATAGTTGACTTAGTAGTTGATTTATGACAGAGGCTTTCAGGAAGATCGCTGATATTCCTGTTGGCTATGTCACAGGTGGAAGCAACCTGGCACTTCTTGTTTTGGCAACTGTTTAATCACTGCTTTCATATCAAATAGATGTATGATAACCGGCAGATAATAGTAGCTCAGTAAATGTTAGTTATAATTGTTAGCCCACCTGGTAAGCTGGGGGTTACAGCTTAATTCAATAAATTGTGAAGATTGGACAGGATTAAAAAACAAAGCGAACACTAGTTTCTTTAAGTAAAAAATCATAGACATAATTCTACAGTTCAAAATCCTAAAGCATTTCTGGCCATACAAAGCAAAAAAGCAAAGCCAATGATACACAGATATGTATTCAAGAGCTTTTATTATTAGAGTGTTTAGTAAATGTAAGAGAAGACTATATAACCCTTCCAAAGATTATTGACTTGGTATAGCCATATACTTTCCAATACTATAACATTCTACTTTCATGGAAGTAACCAAGGATCCTTGGGTGAAGGCATTTGCCTTTGGGTGCGATGCACTGTGCAGAAGGCTTTGTGATTATGACTCTGGTTTTGGAGAACTGGGTTTAGCTGTAAAGGAACTTGGCCATAGTCAAGTAAGTAAGTTCTAACTCATAGCGGCGACTCCATGTACAAGAGAATGTAATACTGCCCGGTCCCACACCATCCTCTCAATTGTGTTTGAGCCATTGTTGCAGCCCCTGTATCAATTCATCTCTTTGAGTGTCTTTCCACTTTTTTTACTTCCCCTCTTACTTTACCAAGCATGAGGTCCTTTTCCAGGGACTAACCCCTCAGATCACATGTTGCAAGTACATGAGATGAAGTCCTGCCATTCTCACTTCTAAGGAGCATTCTGGCTGTACTTCTTTCAAGACAGATTTGTTCATTCATTCTGGCAGTCCGTGACACTTTAAATATGATTTACTGGCACCATAATTCAAACACACCATGTATTCTCTGGCCTTCTTTATTCATTGTCAACTTTCACATGCAGGTGAGACAATTGAAAATACCCAGCTTAGATCCACACACCTTAGGTCTCAAAGTGATATCCTTGTTCTTAAAACACTTTAAAATAGATCTGTGCATCATATCTTCCCAGTGCAATGTGTTGTCTGGTTTCTTGACTGTTGCTTCCATGAACATTGATTGTGGATCCAAGCAAAATGAAACCCTTGGAGGCTTCAATCTTTTCTCTGTTTATCATGATGGGACCTATTGGCCCAGTGGCCACACAGTGATGACCTGAGGTCTGACAACCAAATCTTCCCAACTTAAGATGTGCTTCTAGCTTCTGGGCCATTTTGGAGAGTTTGCTGCATGTAGGCATTTTGCTAGGGTTGATGGAAAATTGAACTTTCCCCCTCTGGTTGCTTAAGTCGAGCTTAATGTTGAAAAGAATCCCAAGGTAAATTCCTTTAATAAGAGTTTTCTCCGTCTTAAGTTTGGGGACCAGTGCATTGTAAAAGTAAATGTGTTTGTTTCTCTTATTTTCCTTTTCAGCATCGTGCTCTGAACAGTCTAAGTCACTGAATATGCTTAACAGTTGATTAAGATGGTTATCATGATGGAAACTTTAAATAAAAACTGATTATTGCATTGATGTTATGTAACTGGTTGTCAGCATGCATTTTTGTGTGTGTTTCCACAGATGGGGACTAGTTCTAAGAAAGTATGGTGGCATTTTGTGTCTTAAGGATCTGTTGCTATAGTTATTTCACAAACCCTGGTCTAGGGCCAAGCATAGGAATGGTGGTGATCAAGTTCTCTTGAGATCTTTGGTATGCCTTATTGCTTTGTTTGCTCTCACTGCAAAGATCATGGCTGTATGAATGTCGTTCAGACTGGTGAGCAAGAGCTGCTGGTACTGAATTTTGCAAAATACACTGTTTTGCATGGCGACATGTAGAATGGTAAGAAGACTGGAAAATGAGGGAGTTTTGTGAACATTAGTAAATAGCATTTGAAATACTAGTGTACAGACCAGTATGACTCTTGAAGATGGCATTGTTGGTGTGTTGGGAAAATGTGAACTGAAGTTTTGGCAGAATCATGAGTTACACCATATGCTGTGATGGTAGTTGCCATAGTGCAAGCACATGCAAAGGGCCTGTGGTAGGGGTGTGCCTACAGAGAAACACATAGGCCTAAGGCCGGTGCAGTGTGAGTGAGGGGAGAGTGAAGGGATGGGGTCTGGAAGCAGGAGTGGGATGTAGGCTCTTTCAGGGCTGTTTAAGACAAGCTTTTACTCCTGCTGGGTGGAGCAGTTCTTGTAGAGGGGGTGGAACTCAGTTGTCTAGTTGCTTGTGAAGGTTAAGTTGTTCTGTGCAGGAGACATTGTTGAGGCAGCTTCCTTGTAGCAGGTGAGTGTGGGCTCTGGTGTCTGGCAGCAGGAGGGGGTCCTGGCATCGCCATTCTTGGACTCCCCACCCCTCAGTGCTTTGTCTCTAAATGAGGAGGATGAGAGTATGCTGTCTTAGAGGGCTGCTCTACAGAATAGATGACTGACTCAACCTGTGGGTGGCAAAATTACAGTTATGAAGTAGCAACGAAAATAATTTTATGGTTGGGGGTCACTACAACATGAAGAACTGTATTAAAGGGTCACGGCATTAGGAAGGTTGAAAACCACTGATTTAGAGGAAGGCCTGGTGTCTAGTAAATGTCAGTTTAGGAAGTATTACCTGGAAGTTCTCACCTCCTGTACCTTAGTCAAGCCTACCACTGGAGGGACTCAGCCTCTTGTGTCTTCTTTTGAGATATAGTCTGTCTGCAATATCCAGTGGGCCAGGCACTGGTTTTAGTGAACTGAGGTAATTGAACTACACATGTAATGTGGTTAAAGTAGCAAATGCTTGATTACATGTATTTTACCATTAAAAAAATGAGGCATGCTGTGTGATCACGTGGTCCCGAAGGGATCAGTTATCAGGCATCAAAGAACAAAAAATCATATCATTGGCTGCACACCTCCATGATACGATCGCCGAAGACAAACGGGTGCATAAGCAAATGTAGTGAAGAAAGCTGATGGTGCCTGGCTATCAAAAGAGATAGTGTCTGGGGTCTTAAAGGCTTGAAGGTGAACAAGTGGCTATCTAGCTCAGAAGCAACAAAGCCCACATGGAAGAAGCACACCAGCCGGTGCGATCACGAGGTGCCAAAGGGATCAGGTATAAGGCATCATGCAATATATATATATATATATATATATATATATATATATATATATATATATATATATATATATATATATATATATATATATATATATATATATATATATATATATATATATATACCATAGTGAATGAAGGGGGAAGTGCAGAGTGGAGACCCAAAACCCATTTGTTGGCCACTGGAGATCCCCTCATAGAGGGGTTTAGGAGAGGAGATGAGTCAGTCAGGGTGTGATGTAGTACCGATGAAGAACACAGCTTTCCCCCAGATCCTGGATGCTTCCTCCCCCCAACAACCATGATCCGAATTCTACCTTGCAGGACTGGATAGGGCAGAGGTTGTACACTGGTGCATATGGGAGCTGGAGGCACAGGGAATCCAGGGTGGATGATACCTTCAGGACCAAGGGTGTGAGGGGCGATACTGGGAGGGTAGAGGGTGAGTGGGTTGGAAAGGGGGAACCGATTACAAGGATCCACATGTGACCTCCTCCCCGGGAGATGGATGACAGAGAAGGCGGGGAAGGGAGACTCCAGATAGGGCAAGATATGACAAAATAACAATCTATAAATTATCAAGGGCTCATGAGGGAGGGGGGAGCAGGGAGGGAGGGGGAAAAAAGGGAACCTGATGCAAAGGGCTTAAGTGGAGAGCAAATGCTTTGAAAATGATTAGGGCAAAGATGTACGGATGTGCTTTATACAATTGATGTATGTGTATGTATGGATTGTGATAAGAGTTGTATTGAGCCCCTAATAAAATGCAAAAAAAATGCATGGTAAAGGAGAGAGAGAATCTATTCAGTCAGTGGTTGGTGTTGTGGATAACCTTCAGCAGCTTGGTTTGTCTTTCCTATAAGATAGAGGCTACCTGAGAAGGAGTGGGTTTAAACTTCAGAGGGCTGGGTGGGGGGGGGGGATACCTACAGGCCTGCCACCCCAGCTGCCAGTGAGATCTGTTCCTGAGCATGTCTTCAAAGTGAGTCTAGATGAGTCAGAACAGGTACCTACAGTTATGATTTAGCCTTATGTTAGCACCTGAGGAGCTATAGAAATCACCTGGGAATTAAAGTTGTTAAAATGTAGATTCTGATTCCGTAGATCTTGAGTGGGAATGGAAATTCTCTGCAGGGCATCAAACCAGAATGAACCAGTTTGAAGCCCAGAAGTCTTTTCGGTGATCTAAAAGCTGCATCTGTGAACCCCACTTACCACAGCTCTACCATGAACTTGTGTTCTTCATGGTAGTTGCAAAATCCATCAAGTTGATGAGGCTGGAGGGCAATGAGCTGATTTTTCTTAGATGAAAGTCTGCCTTTCGTGGTCAGGGGGCCTCTGCCTTGCAGACCACAGCTCAGGGGCAGAGTAAAATCTATTGCCACTCGTTTGCTCAGTTCCTTCTTGAAATATCCCTTTGTCGATGAGGTCTGCCCACAGCACCCTGTGTAATTGGCTCCCTCCTTTCCTGCTGTTTCTTTTTGTCATGGTACTTAGTCTAAGTCTCATTTATGCTGCAGGCTTCACCTGCAAGATCCCAGTACCCAGGGCAGTGCCTGCTCCTATAGGCAGTCAGTCACCATAGTTTACCCGTGAGCACAGCAAATATTAGGGTTCTTCAATTACAGGATAGCTGGACCCAGCCCCTGCCCCCCACAATAGCCAGGATAATAATATGTGCCTTCCAGAAAGAAAGCTTCAGAGTGACCCAGGTGGTGTGGGAGTTCATGGAGGAGGTGATGTCTGAGTGATATTTAGAGAGGGGGGGGGTGGTCAGTCAGCGGCAGATGAGAGCTGCTGAGCATCGGAGGGAAATGGCCCAGAAGGAGGAGGTGAGGTGAGGTGAGATGGAAGGCTGAGGAAGATAGGGAAACTGTGGAAGGATTTTCAGTGGGATCTTAAGTACTCCAGCTTAAGTTTAAGAAAGCTAAAGGTGTTACTTGGGTCTGGAGGGGATGCAAGGATAACCTCCAAAAGAAAGGCTCTCTGTCTGGACATTGCAGCTGGATTCACCTGGCAGGGACCTCTCCCCACCCCACCCCAGTTTATTTTAATCCACCAGGCCTGACGGGAGCTTCTGTGAGCATCCGAGATTAGAAGGCATCTGGGGATGAGGTTTGAGGGGGCCTAGCCTGAACTCATAAACACTGAGGCCATCGGATTCCATATTACAGGTTGAGCACAGGGTAGCAGGTATCGTTCCTCATGATGACTGAGTTGCCAAGGTGCAGGGAGAGATGACCCAAGGAGTAAGGTAAGCATGTGATTAGGGCATCAACAAAACAGCACTGCCCATCAACACCAGCAGAAAGTACACCAAGAAGAGTGCTGCCATGGAAGGGAGCTGGCAAGGGCAGCTCCAACATCTGCTCCAGTGTGTGAGAAGGGTCACTGGACACAAAGTTTCCTGAGGTCACCCAGGGCACCCAGACACATGGCGGTTTAAGCTTTGAGGCCCCATCTACTTCAACACCTCAGATGGTAGTCTGCCTCCTCAAGTCTTCTACTACATACTTGAAACCTCATATGTCAACAGATCTCTTGGGAGGACACTGTTTCTCCCTAATATACAAGAGGTGCGGTGGACTGTGGAGTGTAACTTGCTGCATTCACCCAATAAGCAACTGAATTCAGCATGAGTGCTTACTGGGTGTGTTGTGTTAGTCTTGGTAATTTAAAGAAACTCATGTATAAGAGAGTTTTATATAAAGGGTCAGTGAGCATCAAGAAAACATCCCAACCCAGTGCTGCCCAAGCCCACAAGTCCAACATTAATCCATATGTCCAATACCAATCCACAAAATCCTCCTCCATCTCACAAAACAGATGCAATGATGCCGACTGCAGGAGGAAAGCTTAGTCAGTGAATGTGCAGGCATCTCAGCGCTGGCAGGGGTCTCCACGTGGGTGCTCCAGCACCCAGGGCTGCATCGGGGTAGGTCCATGTGGCTTTTCTCCTCAGGGATGTCTTGCAGGAAGTGAGCCTTGCCAGCTAAAGCAGGGAACTGGCTAAGGCAGCTGCACCCTGGTCTGCCCATCAGAAAGCAAGAGACCTGAGAACTAGAAAGGTGTGGCTCACCAAGCCATTTATCCCTCTGCCCTTCAATTAACCCCACATGTGTTTATTGGCTAGGTTGGCACAATAAACTAACTCACTGGGTGAGGCCAGATGATAGGCATGGGAAACAGGTCTCTATGAGAGTGTATGTCTGCTGCCTAGGACTTCCAGTCAAGAGGGTGAGCAGTGATGCAGACACAGGGTGTGCCCTGACCAGCACCTCTGGTCAGCACCCATTGGGAACTCCAGCCCCAGGCAGTGCATACAGGGAGGGTGCTTGCACTTGGCCATGGATGGACTCGGGTACATTAGTGTTCAACTGGGCAGCATTTATGGAAGGTCAGGTCCTCGTCTCTTTCACTGTCACCTTAAAATATGCTCGGTACTCACATGGCACAGTCTAACATACTTTAGCAGTTGGTGGGAGGACTTCAAAAAGTGTGGGAAAATTCCATTCTCTCTCAGTTCCATTCTTCCTAGAACTTCCTGAAGCTCCTTCATACTACCATAGGTAATGGTTTAACACTTACATAGAAAATGTCGGAAATTGCTGAGAATACTCATTTATCTAGCACAAAAAGTGTGAGGTTATGTATCAAGTGAGTTTTGTTTTTATTGGCTGTGTCCTAGGAGGTCAGCTTGACTCTGTGCTAATAAGGAAGGGTGAGGAGAACATAAAACGTAGTATTTTTCTATTTGTTGTGCAACATGTTTGTGCTCTGCAACAATGGGTGTTTCTAAATTCATCTTCCAAGGATACAAAAGACCTTTATCAGAACATTGCATTTGTGTTTTATCAGAATGCTTACACATCTTCGTGTAAGGAAATTGAGTAGGTCCTTGAAGAAATAGACTAAAGGAATATTTAATAAAAATTATGTAAATATAGTTTATTTTCCACTTCCCCTCATATTGACTTTCTTTTAAGAAATTAATATGGTTGTGATTCACAAACAAATTTACTCAGTAAGAAGTAGTGCTGTTACTGCATCAATTATGTATGTGTCTACTAAATAGGGGAGTTGCACAATTCTACAAAAAAGCAAGTATATTTTATAAATTTTGTGTACAATAATAATTGCTATTTTTATTTGGAACTGATCAGGTGTAATCTCATATTCTGTTTTCACTGACCACATAATACTGTGTCAGCTGCACGATAAGCCCATGGATTTTGACATATTTGATCCTGTTCTAGGAAAAGCAAACCAAATTACATCTTGGGTGGGATTGAGCATCCCCTTGCGTTTGAACCCTTATCCTGCTCTTTGTGGCTGCTCTTGCCCTGTCAGGCACCAACAGCAGTCCATTGAGTTTTGAAGACGCAGAATCAAATGGCAGAAGACAAAAAGCACTTGGAGAGTTCTTCCAAGAGCCTGTGAGCAAACATCACACAAATGGGTGAAACTTTCAGGTGACTATGGGAGTACTTGACCTTTATACTCTCCCCGACCTGAAGAATGAAGCATGTTCCAAATCAATTTTTTTACTTACCAATATTTTAATATAATCTTTGTGTTAACACCCAAATTTCAACGTAAATTTTGTTTTGTAAATGTTAGTTGTTTTCAGTTATCCATATTTATTTGCTATAAAACACAACCAAACTCACTGCCATCTCGTCTATTCTGACTCATAGCAACCCTGCAGGACAAAGTAAACTTGCTCTGTAGGTTTCCGAGGCAACCTCATCTTTCTCCTGGAAAGTAGCTAGTAGTTTGGAACTGCTGGCCTATGGCTAGCAGCCCAACTTGTAACCCACTGCAAGAGAACCAAAATTTTAAAGAATCATAATTTTATGATTTCTATCTAGATCAGCAGTTCTCAGCCTGTGGGTCGGGACCCCTTTGAGGGTTGAACAACCCTTTCACAAGGTTCGTCCAATTCATAAGAGTAGCAAAAATACAGTTATGAAGTAGCAATGGAAATAATTTTAGGATTGGAGAGTCACCACAACATGAGGAATTGTATTGAAGGGTCGCGGCAGTAGGAAGGTTGAGAACCACTGATTTAGATAAAAATGAAATGGCAGTAAACCAAGTGAAGTGCAAAAAGGAAAACTCACTGAAGATAAATAGGAGAGGATTTGTGAGTCCCTGGAGATGATTCCAAAATTACCTTAGACCTCGTTTGAACACTCAAGTTTAATGAGTGCAAATCATTATAATTGTACTGCTAGTGTTGACATTACTAATAGCAATATAAATACAGCAGTATATTTGCAAATCCTGTATCCATTCCTTGCTATAGTAAAGGAAGTAAAATGTAAAAAGTAGAACTGTTTTAGAATCTGAAATGGTCACATCTACAGACCCATAAATAATAGAAATGAAGATCCTGCTTTGTGAAATAATTTTTCTTCCAATGATGTAAGTTATTGATTTAAAAGAGAGCCAAAATTTGTCTAAAAAACATACAAGGTTTTGTAGCCAGAATATATTTCAAGAGAACAAAGCTAATGGTGAAAATTATAAGTGGGTCTCACTCACTCACTCACTCACTCACTCACTCACTCACTCACTCACTCACTCACTCACTCACTCACTGCCATCCAGTCAAGTTCAACTCATAGTGACCGTGTAAGACAGAATTGAACTACGACTATGGGTTTTCAAGGCTGTGAATCTTTATGGAAGCAAAAAGTCTCATCTTCTGTGGAGTTGCAAGTGCATTTGAACTGCTGACCTTGCAGTTGACAGCTTAGAGTGTAACCCACTATTCTACCAGCGCTCCTCAAGAGTACATTACTATTAAATTTTCCATTGGTCTGTGCTGTATTGTTTGTAAACTATTCTGTTCTAAATAGTTCTAGATATGCTACAGATAGATTTATCAATTTGTACAACTCAAAGTATAATTGATAAAATTGAAAACCATTTCCAATTATATCTTATTTTATTTCTTACCGGTTTATTGACATATAATGCACATAAAATTCACAATTCAATAGTTACTTCATATCAAGAAGAGTTATACAATTATCACCACAGTCAGTTTTAGAACATTTTCTTTATTCTTGTATTCATCATGATTAGTTATGTTGGCATATTTAAGCCAATGACAAGATTTTGGCTTAACTCATGAACAGGAAACACAAATTAATGAACAGTGCCAGTATTGGAAAATCATTTTGTAACGTGTTATTGTAATATTTGCTGAATGTAAACTATCTTTTCAAGGAATAAATGTGTTTGGGTACCCACAGAATGAAAATTTGGGGGATTTACTTGAGCTTGTTGCCCAGTTTGATTCCTTTTAGTAGGTCCCATCTGAAAATCTGGTAACACAGGAAAGGGCATCCATCACATAGCTCTAAAATAATGCCAAGAATTAATATGTTTGGTGAGGGACAACGTTCATCAGCTCTTTTCAGTGAAATAAATAAGAGATTCTATTCCAGGTCTTTCTCATATACATTAGCTAAGTATTGTTTTAGAAACATATTAATAGCAAAGGAAAAACCCTTTGAGCAATTAATGTTACATTTACTAGCTTTAAAAAAAAGGGCTGCTCCTCCTAGTGTTGACAAACAACCACATCTTCCTGTTCCATGCAGTCCCAGCTGTATGCCAGAGCCTTGATGGTGAAGCTCAGAGTAAATGGATTTGGCTGCATTGGGCGGCTGGTCACTAGGGTTGCTTTCAACTATGGCAAAACTCTGGACATTGTTGCCATCAATGACCCTTTCATTGACCTGAACTACACTGTCTACATATTCCAGTATGATTCCACCCATGGACAAATTCAGTGGCACTGTGAAGTCTGAGAACAGGAAGCTTATCATCAGTGGGAAGTCCATCTCCATCTTCCATCCTGCCAACATCAAGTGGGGTGAAGCTGGTGCTGAGTATGTTGTAGAGTCCACTGCTGTCTTTACAACTGTAGAGAAGGCTGGGACTCACTTGAAGGGTGGTGCCAAAAGGGTGATCATCTCTGCTCCTTCTGCCGATGGTCCTACGTTTGTGATGGGCGTGAACCATGAGAAATATGACAGCTCCCTCAAGCTTGTCAGCACCACTAACTGCTTGCTTCTCCGTGCCCCCCCCCCACCTAAGGTGATCCATGACAACTTTGCCATTGTAGAGGGACAGTCTACACCATCATTGCCACCCAGAAGACTGTGGATGACCCCTCTGGGAAACTGGCACAGTAACCAAGAGGCTGCCCAGAACATCATTCCCAATCTACTGGTACTGCCAAGGCTGTGGGCAAGGTTATCCCGGAACTGAATGGGAAACACTGGCATGGCTTCCATGTCCCTATCCCCAGTGTGTCAGTCATGTATCTCAGCTGCCATTTGGGGAAAGCTGCGAAGTACTAGACATCAAGAAGGTGGTGAAGCAGGCGTCAGATGGTCCCCTAGAGGGCATTCTGGGCTACACTAGGACAGTGATATCCACTCTTCCATCCTTGATGCTGAGGCTGGCATTGCTCTCAACAACCACTTTTTCAAGCTCATTTTCTGGTAGGACAGTGAATTTGGTTACAGCAACAGAGTAGTGCAATCCACATTGCCTCCAAGGAGTAAGAGAGGTCCCACCTGCTGGCAGGGGGTGGTGTCTTTGACTCAACTCAATCCCCCAACACACTGAGAATATCCCATCACCTCGAGTTCCATCCAGACCCCCTGATGAAGGGGTTGGACCTAAGAGAGCCCAGCCTTGTCATGTGCCATCAATAAAGAACATTGTACCCAGGGAATAAATAAATAAAGTTCCAGTGAAGAATTTGTAAATCAAACACTTCAATATTGTCAGGTTTGAACTTTCTGAGTGCAGAGGCCAGTGCTCCCAGTGTGTTTGGGCATGATAAAGACATATACTGGAAAACCCCAGAACATGATGAATATGCCATTTTTATACCCAATGCCACATATTAATACTGTAGATATAACAGTAGATTGTTTTCTGGAAGCAGTTGAGTTTTTCTTCTGCTCAGTTACTGTACAGACTTTTTGACATCTCTGCTCACCAGTGGGCAATTCTTAATACATATGTGGGCAATGATCATGTATTAAAATGTCTTTCTCTAATGCATCCTTTCTGGAATTGTAAAATCAGATTCTAGAAGCCTTAAAAAATATTGGTGAAAACTAGATGCAAAAAGATATTAAAAGAGCTGAGCAACAACAAAATGCAAATGCTGAAATATGCATTTACATGGATTATGTGGCAATTTCATTGAACAAAAGCTCTCCAAAATCCAGAAGTAAATTGAAAGACATACAGATCTCTACCAGTCAGTAACAGGATATGTACATAATTTAAGAGAAATATTTGAAAAAACAACAACTGCTGATTATCAAGCAGTTCACCGCCACAGAACGTAGAAGCAAGTAAATGCTGGGAGTGCTCCAGAGGGATAGCGTGCCAGCAATCAGATTTTCATAACCACCCACTACACTATCATTTACACATTTGAATCTTGTAAGAAAAGCACATAACATGTTTTTCAAATAAGTGTTCTTTCTTAAGCAATGTGAATGTACCTGATGAAGGCACCCAAGAAATTGGTGCTGTTGAATTGGTTCTGACTCATAACAACCTGTATACAACAGAACAAAACACTGCAGGGTCCTGTACAGTCCTCATAATTGTTATGTTTAAGCCCATTGTTGTAGCCACTGTGTCAATCCATCTTACAGGGCCTTCCTCTTTTTTGCTGATCCTCCACTTTACCATGCATGATGTCCTTCTTCATAGACTAGTCTCTCCTGATAACATGCCTAAAACATATGAGACAAAGTCTCACCATTCTTGCCTTGAAGGAGCATTCTGGATGTACTTCTCAGACACATTGTTTCTCCTTCTGATAGTCCATGTAGTTAGTACAGGTTTACTCCAGTGTCTTAATTAAATCTTCATAGAGAAGTGCAACAATTTCAATTTCATGAGAACTAAGTTTATAGATTTAGGGAAGACAAATTTTACTCATGTAAGCATATCTGATTTCATAATAGGAAATTAAATACAATGAGTATTTCCCAATGTTGAGTTACATGTATTTCTAACTTTAACCATCACAAACGGCACAAAAGAACTCCCAACTTCACCCGTAAAGGGAGTCAGAAACCTTCAGCATACAACTCGAAGCACTAGATGTATTATTATTAATATGCATGGGAGTACAGGAAGCCTTCAAAAAGTTTCTGGGAAAATTCCATTGTCTTTTCTATTTTTTCATGTTTATAGCTACTGATTAAGCTGTTGAAACAGGCATTTGCAATGAATAAATCATTGGTCTTGAAAAATTGTATCACGTAATCTCTTAACAATCTATCACCAAGGTCACGTTTTCCAGTTACTGATTTTTTTTCAACTTTCTCATCCCAATCACTAATAATTATCAATACATCTTGATTACATGTTTGATCAATTTCAGACTGAAGAAGTTGGTAAATATCTTCAACTTCTTTATCCTTGACATTTGAGGTTGGCCTGTAAATTTGAACAGTAACAGTAACTGGTTTTTACTGTTGGTGTGTGGATATCATGCTATCATTGACAGCATTGTACTTCAAGTTAGATTTTTAAAAATATATATATTTATTTTTAGTAATCATTTTATTGAGGGGGCTTCTTACAAATCTTATAACAATCCATCATTCAGTTTTATTAAGCACACTTGTACATGTGTTGCCATCAACATTTCCAAAACATTTTCTTTCTACTTGTACCCTTGGTATCAGCTCCTCTTTTCTCCCCTCCTTCCCCTACCCTCAAGTTAGAGCTTGAAATGTTCTTTTTGACAATGAATGTGACACCATTCCTCTTCAACTGTCATTCCTAGCAGAGTGGACCATATGATTGTCAGATTCAAAATGGCCGGTAGCAGTCCATTTGAGTTCACTAATACCAAAGATAGTATATCATTGTTCATGCATTCCATTTCATTTTTGATACCTTTCAACTTTCCTGGATCCTTGCTTTCACATTCTGATACTTAGATGTTTACAGCTGTTTTGTGTCATTTTGAATCATGTCATCTGAGTAAATGACAAGGTCCTTAAGCTTTGGCTTATCCAGAGTATTAAGGTGACTCTGCTGTGAGGAGTAAGCTCTTTGCCAGTTGTAATTGGTGTGGCTTCAAGCCGAGGAGCTCATCTTCAGGCACTGTGTTAGAGATTGGTCTGCTATTCCTAGTGTTTTCTCTGGCCTTTTTAAGAAGAGATTGCCAAATCCTACTATGTGTTTGTGTGTGTGGGGGTGTGTGCACACACTCGCACACATGTGCGTGTGTAACTCAGGTGCATCAGCAGAGATGCACACTACAGATGATGAGTTTAGGGCCCACACGCCTTCCCCAGCGCTGAGTGAATCGATAGCAGTCTCGACAAAGAGGCAGCTGTTTGACGGGTTTTAGATGCATAACTCTCCAATAGCAACACCATAAATGTACTTTGAAATTTTCTGGTAACCAGGTTAAAAACGTGAAGAGACAAGTGAAATTTATTTGAATATGTTTTCTGCATCTCAGGAGATCCAAAGTATTATTCAGCATGTATTTAATATTAAAATTTAATATTAATGTTAAAGTAGGATTTCTACTCTGTCTTCATTTTTTTTCTTCATGCCAGGTCTCTGAAGTTCCAGTATGTATTTTATGCTCTTAGTGCATCTTAATTTGGACTTGTCACAGTCAGGTGCCACATGTGGGCATTGTATGGTCAAACAGCATTGGGCTCCAGCTCTTCAAGGATTGCTAGAAGGATTCCTTCCTCTAGACCCTGCAGGGCTCCAGCTTCTGGCAGTCCTTTTCAGTTTTTCAGTTTTTGTTTTCTTACAAACTGCTGGGGCAGGACTGTGTTAGAGAGGAACATGGATTTTGGGATAAACAACCCGAGTGTGAATTCCAGTTCTCCCATTTCCAAGCTGTGAGATGGTACGATTCCCAGGTGCTTCTTATAGGTGGGGAATCTAGAAGAAACACTTGGATCTGGTTAAAATGTAGATTCGGATTCCATTTTGCTAGGGTGGAAAAGGAGCCTCTCAGCAGGGGAGGGGTGGGGGGGGTGAATTGGAATGACCTGGTCCAAAGCCCTAGCCTGCTGTATGTAGGAAGATCAAAGATGCCTGCTGTTATCCCTAGATATGTCTTATATTTCCAAAGTGTTCCATGATTTAGACTCCAAATATTTCAGAGACATTCTTGCTTTGTAGACTGTTTAATTTCAGATGGGTCTTTAACAAGTTTTCACAGGTGAAGAAAATGTGAGGCAGTCATTCTGGGAGAATGCTTTCTAATTGGGGTCTTTGGGTAACTACCTCGTTTTCCTGTTGGCTGCAACATTTAAGATGCTGAACAAGATAGATTAGGTAATGATTAAAGGATTGAGGCTTATAATTAAAACTAGACATTTTTGAAAGGATTATTTTATCAACATTTAATTAACAGCACTGTTATAATTAGACTGCTCTTTCTCTCAGAAATACTTTATTAGTCTTACGAAGGCTCAGATGCCTTGCTGCCTCTTCTAACATTGGTTACTTAGAGAGTCTGACCCTCTACTTACCCTCCCTGTCATCTGAGGAGGAAATGGAAGCAAAAGTGAAACCAAGCATGAAGTCCCTGCCGAGTTCTGGAGACAGCTACAAGGAGAGAGATCCCTGGTGGTGCTGAGGGGTCATCATTGGGTCTGCTTATCTCTAATAGCCAAATGTGGGCATTGGATGGTCAAACAGCCTTGGGCCCCAGATTCCAAGTCCACTAGTTTCTCCTTGGGAGAAAGACAAAGTGATCTGCTCTCATAAAGATTGACAGCCTCACTCTTGAGTTGAAATCTACCCAATGCCAGTGTGGGGGAGGGAGGTTCATCAACTTTAGGGATCCTGATGGTGCTATGTTAAAATAATAGACCAGTGCTTCCTACTCTACTTCTATAAAGGTTTTCTGCTTTGGATCCCCTCTGGAATAGCCAACTCTGTCCTGTGGGGTCACTATGAGTCAGGAGTGACTCCAGGCGATGGGTTTGGTTTTCTCATCATGCAGAGTATAGCTTGGCTAGAAAGGGGACCAAGTTATGGTATGGTTATTTAAATGTCAAGTTTTTGCTGCAGAAGAAAGCAGTAGTAGTAGTACTGTGTGTGAGATTTAATTCTAGTTGTTTTCATCTGTCACTATCAGCCTAACCCTGCTGTCCAGTATACCCATGTAGGAGAGTTTGAACATAATCTCACACACCTCACCCTACCCTACCCCACTCCTGCTGCTCCCCCCTCAGATCTTGGCCTAGCTCTGGCTTCTTGGGAAATCCTTGTGGAACTGAGTCTGGCTCTGACATCTTAAGGGTTGCGTGGCATGCTGCAGCTCTGCTCTGTAGTTTACTGGTGTCTTTTTCTGACTCAGGTCAAGTTCAGTGAAAAGGGGAGCTTGGGCCTGGCTTATTGGCTGTGTGTGCCCATAGCCTGCCCCAGGGCCAGGGTAGACTCAGTAGTGTTTTCCTATAAGAATGTATGAAACTGATCCTGTGAGTGTTTACAACTTTTGAAATACAAGGTGACACTTCTTGACACGGGCAACTGATGGGAACATTGGCCTGTGGTCACAAAGGTCCAATTAGGGACTCTTCATGGGTAGGGGGCCATACTGAGGCAGGAGTCCAGGACCAACACAGTGGCACCTGGCAACAACAACAATGGGTTTGGGCTGCTTATGCCTGCACAGCTGAAGTCTCTTGGCATACAACAAGCAACCTGAGAGCCTGGTTCTCATCTCTCCCTGTGGTGATTTGTCCTGAGTTACACAGTCTCTAGTGTCACCATTCACAGAGAAGCCCTCGTTGCCACTGCTTTCTAACAAGGGTCCCGTGAGCTTTTCTCAGGACAGATGGTAGGTGATGAGGCTTGCTGGGGTGACTAGTTAAAGGGCAAGTGTGTGGACAGCACTACTAGCTGCTGCTCATGTTTTTGCTGGTAAAGCAAAGAAAGCATTGACTTTCAGGCGCTAAATGTAACAGCCAAACATGAGCTGTGCATTTATTCTACAAGCTTTGTTGCTAGGTAATGGCCAACTTACTGATATCTCTTACTCAAAACAGGTATGGTTAATAAGACCTGTGTCTGACAACTCCTGAATCCTGGCCGATGTGCAGGTGAGCAGCCGGGCACTGGAGCCTTGAGGGCAAGGGCAGGATGAGCAGGACAGACATGCACTGGGACTCCCCATTTCTGTCTCTATTGGCTCAGGTGACATTTAGATTTCATTGCTCATTGTTCATTCATGTTCTCCCCACCCCCAGTGCTATCTAGCATAAGAAAACGACTTGAAGGGCTTCTACTTTAGGAAAATGATGTGGTGGTGAGACTGCATAGCAGAGTGTACACCACTTAGCACTTGACCCGACCTTGATGGCATGCTTGCCCTGTGGTGCCCTCATCACCCTGTACCTGGTGTTGAAAACCTCCGTGTCTTCCTTGTGATTTGAAGGCTTACTTAGTGTCATAAAGCTGTGGCCAAGGGTGAGGAGGAGGGTCCAGGGGTATAGGTGCTGGGCTCCTTCAGGGCCTGTTGTGGAAGCACCCATCAAAGTGGGTGGGCTCTGTGTTTGAGTTGAATGTGAATCATGAGTTGGGGATCCAGGTGATGGAGCTGTGTTGGGTGTTGGATCTATACTTCCCTCAGTGTTGTATCCCCACTCCGCCAGGGTATGGTGAAAGTTACGAATGGCCCAGTAGAGAAAATAAGTGCAGTAAAAAAAAAAAATGACATCGTATATATGTATGAGCTCTTATCATGTGCCATCATAATACTGAGGCATTGGGGACTTAAGAACATTTAATTCCCTGCCTCCAAGGTTGATAGAAATACCCAAAGCAAAAACAAAACAAAAAAATACCCAAAGCACATGCCCTCAGGAACGGGAATGTAGGGGAGTCATTTTGGGACTTGAGAGGATTGAGTGAAGGGGTTGAGTCTAGTCTTTGTCAATCAGGTCATAGCCAATGAGGCCTCTGTATGGGCATGGCCTTCTCCTGAGAATTCTGGGAACTCCTGTGTTTCCTCCTTGGAGGCCGGAGACAGTTTCTCTCTACACTCTCTGAGAGCCTCTCTACTGACAAGACCCTTGGAACTACACTAGTGCCCCGAGCTGAAGGAACCATGTGAGACCGCTGCCACCACTGAGATATGTAGAAGACTTTGCACCCACTGGCCTGTGTCTTCTTGCATTCAGTGTCATTGCATGTTTCATGAGTCTGAAGAGGACTTTATAGATTGGTATCAGGCATATGGGCTAGTATCAGACTTGTGGACTTGATCTGGATGGGGCTGGGATGTTTTCTCAATATTCAATTGCTCTTGTATATAAACCTCTTCCTTATCCACATATGAATGTCTATGAATTTGTTTTTCTAGTCTTCTGAGACTAACACAAGCAGTGACCCGGGACTCCACATCCTAGCTTGAGGCAAGTCTACATGTGCACTTGCATGAGAAAATGCCCAAATGGTTTATTGGCAGAAACCCAGAATGCAACTTCATGGGGCTTCATTGTACAAAAGGACAGGGTTATCAGGGACAGAGATGGTCTGGAAGGATATATACCAGCTAGGTGGGTGGTTAGAGGAACTATTTGATTTTTAATTTCTTCTATTGTTTTGCTTTTAAAATTTATGTGTGTTGATTTGTCACTTAAACAAAAATCAAGACAAGAACAAAGGAAAACCTGCTTCCCGGCTTCTGGCAGGCCTGGAGGCTGAGGAGTGCCTGGGGTTTGGCCTAGGCAGCACAGTGCCAGGGGCAGAAAGCAGGTGTTCATTTTACCACTGGTGATGCGCAGAGGACAGAAAGGCTGCTGGATGACTGAGCTAGGGGTTACTGATCCCTCAGGGCCAGCCCCTGGTTGTCAGGTGGAGCCCAGGTCTGAAGCTGAGCTCTGTTGGTCCACTCACTTTGATGACCTTGTGAGCACACCACAGTTGGGCTGGATGCGCAGGTACTTGAAGCACTGCTGTTCTGCTCCTCTCCCTCCTCCTCCCCCTTACTGTCTCACTTTAGGGGCAAGAGAAAGGTGGCCTGCAGTTAAGAATCCCATCCTAGAAGAAATCTGGGGGTCCCTGAGGGCGACATAGGACTTTTAGACTCAGCCCTAGCCCTTTCTTGACCCTGTGCTTTTAAATGTAGTGGGGGGTATTCCCAACTTTTCTGGTGCTCAAAATCATTAACAGGTACTTGAATAAGTAAGTCTTCACTGTCACCATGTTTATCCAACTAATAGTGACCCTGTAGAACAGAGTAGAACTGCTCCCTAGGGTTTCCAAGGCTGTCAACCTTTATGACAGCAGGCTGCCTCTTCTTACTCCCTTAGAGTAGATAGTGACGTTTAGCAGTAACCCACTGCACATCAGGGCTCCTTTAAGTAAGGAGGGAGGAATGGAGACTTGAGGAATCCTCTGTGTGGATTTCCCAGGCCTCCTCAGTCAATGTTCAACACTAATTTAATGAGCCACTGATGGGAGGCATCTGAGGGACTTGGAAATGGAGCTGGTTTCTTTCTGCCTCGGTTTTGATACTGAGAAGATGTGTTTTCTCCATGACTAGTGAACCCACTCCCACACCCTACCCTTGGCCTTACCTGTGAAATGGGAAGGGTAGTGGTTAGACCAGTTCCTCCTGGCCCTAAGGTTTATGCTGACCTTCAGAATGGTGTAAATTAAAAGGATACATCCTTTTTGTTGCAGTGAATGCTTTTAAAAGGACTCTGGAGCAGTGGTCACTAGCTTGGGCACATTGGAGGCGCAATGGTTAAAGTCCTCCACTAGTAACTGAAAGGGTGGTGGTTGGAACTCACTGCTGCTCCTTGGTGAAAGATGGGATGGCTTCCCTAGGGTTGACCGTCTTGGAAACACTTTGGGGCTGCCTCCTTTGTTCTGTAGGGTCATTAGGAGTCAAGATCAAATTGATGGTAGTGGGCTTTTGGTTTGGTCTCTTACTCTAAAATTACTCACATTTCCAAATAGTTTTTTTTGTTTTTCCTTAAAAGACTGCTGGGGAGGGAATGAGACACTTGCCTATAATCCCACAGCCATCGATTTGGTTCCAATTCACAGCCACATATAGGGTTTCCAAAGCTGTCAATCTTTACAGGAGCAGATGGCTTCATCGTCTCCCATGGAGTGGCTGGTGGGTTTGAACCACTGACCTTGTGATTAATAGTCACCTAACAGCTTCAACAGAGCTCCTGACAGTTCTCCCAAATTATAGCTTAGAAAGCATTTTTTCTTCTCTTTTTAACTTCTACTTTTTATTTATTTTAAATTGGAATTAATTCATACAATTCAATAAGTTCAATAATATTAGAGTCATGCAATCATCACAATCAATTTTGGAATAATTTCTTCTTATAGTTATTGTTGTTAGTCTCCCCACTTCCCCCCAAACTCCCGCACCTAGGTGATTATTAATTCAGTTATTGACACTATATATTTAAAATGTTTTTCTTTTAATGGGACTGGTCATCAAGTTACCTCAGGGGCAAACATGGTTTATTTAGGGAACACGCTGAGTGCTGAACTGAGAACAAGGGAACCATCTGAGCTCAGTGAGGAGAGAAACTGGCCAAGGTGGGAGTTGGGAGCAAGGCCACCAGGCAGAGATCCAGCTAAGCTCCTTTCCTCCGGCGGGTGCGTGTATGGAAGCAGCAGCACTGTCCACTTGCACACAGCTGGGGCTTCCCGGCACCTGCCACACAGAGGAGCAGAGTCTCTTGACCTCTTAGGGTGCTGGGAGCAAGGGGAATCTCCGGAGTGGAAAATCCCTATCCTCCATGCCTCCCCAACCATGGGACTGAGCGGAAGGAAACTCTTCCTCCCTTTTCTGCTGCTGTGCTGGCAGTTCTTAGTGGCCTCAGAACACAGCAGGTCTGGCACCCTCAGCCCCACTGGCAGTACTCAGTGGCTGCTGAGGACAAGGGGATTAGCTTTGGCTTCTCTTGCAGTACACAGTGACCACAGAGGCAGGCAATAAGCTTGGTCTTGGCATCAGAACTCTGTGCTCTGCTAATGTGGTACCTTTAGAGCCCCGTTGTCACCTCACCTCCTCATTTGTAAAATGATCATAATCGTAGTTTACTTTGATTTCAAGTAGCAGAAACCAATTCTGGTGTTCTAACCTCTTAGAAAAGAGGGAGGCTTGGGTGGTGGTGGTGGTGGAAACGGATCCTCCCCATCTTCCCATGGGGCAGGCTCTGTGGTAGCCCTGGGATCCCTCTTGCTGGCTCCACTCCCCCCCATAATCCCTATCTTCCTGCCAGTCCATCTGGCTGGTGCAACCCTTACAGGATGCCCGACTGCTTCCCATCCCACTCTACTCCCACCCGAGTCCAACCCACATCGGCTTTCTTCTGGGTTCTTGTATCAGCTTTCCAAGGAGGCTTCCTTGTCTGTCCCTGCTCCCCTCTGCCCTCCATACAGCAGCCAGAGGATCTGTCATCACATGTCAGACCTGTCACTTCAGAGCCCTCTGGGGACTTCCATAGGCATTCTGAGCAAGAACGGAGATGGCAGCTTTTGTCTTGTCCCCTCAGCAGGTATACCCCTGGTTCTCTGCTCAAGCAGGTGATTGATTCCCAGCCTGACCTGGCATCTCTTCTGCCTCAGGGAATTAGCACTTGCAGTTCCCTCTGCCTGGAGACTTTTCTTTCCAGACAAACACCAGGCTGACTCCCATCCTTCAGGACTGGCTCCTGCTCCTTGAGGTGTTTCCTAACCACCCAGGCTGAGTCAGCACTGCCCCTCTGCCTGTCTCTTCTGGCGTTGTTTTCCTCTAGGAGTGTCTGCCACCACTCTATGGGTTTTGCCTCTGTTTGTTTCTGCTGGCCAGCCCTGATCCAACTCCAGATGGTCAGTGCTGAATCCTACTGCCTGGCATACAGGCTGTCCTCTGGAAGGAGTACAGGGGAGCAAAGAGTGTTGTCAAGTGTCCTCCTTCCTAATTGAAATAGGCACAGGATAGCAAGATAATCACGACCCACGACCCCTGGGGGCCACCAGGTGTGGGTCCCAGAGTTGGGAGAGAAGAGACCTCTGGATGCCAGTCCAGCTGTGTCTGGGGTAGCTGGAAGGACGGCATCAGTAGTTGGTGTGTGGTTATGTAGGAGTTAATCAGACAACATTAACATTCAGAAATATAGTTACTCTCTACTCTGGGGCTGTTGTTTGGAAGAGTAGGTATTGCTCTGGTGGCAGGTGAGGGGTCACGAGTTGGGCTGCTCTGGTGGCAGGTGAGGGGTCACGAGTTGGGCTGCTCTGGTGGCAGGTGAGGGGTCACGAGTTGGGCTGCTCTGGTGGCAAGTGAGGGGTCTCGAGTTGGGCTGCTAACTGCAAGGCACTCTGTGATAAAGAGGAGGCTGGCTTCTCTGGTGAAGAAGCCTACAGGGCAGTTCTATGTGTGTTGGAATTGGCTCGATGGCAGTGGGCAGTGACATGGAAACTCATAAGCAGCCTGTGGTTATAATAAGTTATGAGATACATACTTCTTCCAAAGGAATGGCATTGAAATTCTGTAAATCATGCCTGGATTTTTTTCCCATTTATATATATATATATATATATTTATTTTAACAATTTATTGGGGCTCATACAATTCTTTTCACAGTTCATACATATACATACATCAATTGTATAAAGCACATCTGTACAGTCTTTGCCCTAATCATTTTTTTCTCCTCTTTTCTTTTTTTACATTTTATTAGGGACTCATACAGCTCTTATCACCATCCATACATATACATACATCAATTGTATAAAGCACATCCATACATTCCCTGCCCCAATCATTCTCAAGGCATTTGCTCTCCACTTAAGCCCCTTGCATCAGGTCCTCTTTTTTTTTTCCCCTCCCTCCCCTTTCCCCCCTCATGCCTGGATTTTTATAAGGACATATTTGTTCTCTGAGCAGTCCTGCACCTAAGATCCCAGACCAGGCTTATCAGAGAGATGAGACCCTAGTCAGGCAGGTGCCAGAGTCTCCCTCCTGGCATTTCTTTCAAGCATGACCTAGGTTATCGTGCCCATTCACTCTCTGGTTTGTTTATCAGACATCTTCCTCCTGTGCTTTCAGAGCTGTACACAGGGCATCCCTTGTTTTTCTAAGGTGCGTGTGTGTCGTATGTATGTATGAATGAATGAATGAATGAATGAATGAAGTGAGTGCTACTGCTATTAAGCTATTTTGACTTTATAGCCCCATCTCATAACTTTTGGATAAAGATTAAACTTTAAATGTCTTAAAATTTCAGCAAAATGAACTTGGGCTGTGTCTGTGTGTGCGTTTGTTCGTACATTTTAGCATTATTTTGTTCCTGAACTCAGCTTGAAGGCAGCCACACTTGGTGCAGTGATTCTCAACCTTCTTAATGCCCTGGCCCTTTAATACAGTTCCTCATGTTGTGGTGACCCCCCAACCATAAAATTTTTTTCATTGCTACTTCATCACTCTAATTTTGCTACTGTTATGCTACTGTGAAAAGGTCGTTCAACCCACCCCCACCCCCCATAGAGGTCGCGACCCACAGGTTGAGAAACTCTGGGTTAGAGCCTTGTGTCTGGCACCGGTGAATCATGTGTCTGGGCCTAGTGCTCTAGCCTATGGTTCCAGAGGTTGGGAGCAGGGTGTAGGAATCAGTAGTGCGGTGCCTGACAGAGAGGCTCTGTCTAGGAACCTAAGCCCTAAACACAGCCATTTTCCTTGTGAACAAACTAGAAATACCCTTTGGTATTGAGTAACTTGTTAGAAACTTCATTACCATAGGGAATTATTTTTAAAAAAGGGGGGGGGGGAAGAGATATATAGTTCTGTATACGAGGGGGTACCCACAAACAACTGGAGAAAAACTTAGCTGAGCAGGCTTTCGTAAGCATTTTCGTAAGCATACTCACTCTGAGTTAGTACACCAGTCGCATCACATGGGAAGGTTCTCTCTGGTCACAGTGAATTTTTTCGTAAAAGCAGTTTCACTCGAACCTCATTTTGGGGGATGGACGATTTAAGAGAACAGCATGTGGTTGTGAAATTTTGTTTTCTACTTGGGAAAAGTGCCACTGATGTTGAAATCAGCTTACAAGGACAGCACTAGGGGAAAAACTCAAGTGTACAAGTGGTCTTCTCATTTCAAAAAAGGCGAAATGTTAATTTATGACAAGCCTTGTTCTGGGCATCCGTCAACTTCCTGAACAGATAAAAATGTCATCAAAATTCATGCATTTGTACTTGAAGGCCAACAATGGACCATTAAAGAGATGGGGAAGTTATCTGGACTATCTTGGGGCTCGGATCAGCAAACTTTAATGGAAGATTTGAGAATGAGAAGGGTCACTGTGAAATTTGTGCCTCAGGTTCTGACTGACCAGGAAAAAAATCGTTGACAAGAATCATGCTGTGCTTTGAAAGAACATCTCCAAAGGGACCCAGACTTTTTTTTCCCCCAAGGTCATTACTGGTAAGGAAACATGGTGCTATTCTGACAACCCCCAAACCAAACATCAGTGAAGCCGGTGGAAGATGCTCGCCCCAAAAAATCTTGTCAAGTGAAATCAAAGATCAAGAAGATTCTCATTTGTTTTTTTGATGTGGGGGATTGTGCATTTGAAGTTCATTCCACCAGGTCAGACTGTTAATCAAGCTTTCTATTTAGAGGTTCTGAAAAGATTTGCTTAATAGTGTGAGACAAAAAAGACCTGATTTGTGGCAGAAGGGACTGGTTTTGCCACCACAACAATACACTTGCTCACAGTCACCTCAGTGCACTAGGTTTTGCCGAAAAGCAGCATGCCTCTCTTGCCCCACACACCTTATGCACTTTATCTCACTCTTTGTGACTTCTTTTTGTTTCTGTGAATAAAGAGGGACATGAAAGGGCAGCGATTTGATGACGTAGATTTGATGTCAGCCATCCAAGCAGATGAACTTGAAAAATGTTTCCAAGAGTAATGGAGAATACTTTGAAGGTGATAAGGTTGTTTTGTAAAAAACATTACTGTAAATTTATAACTTTGAAAAAAAATCCTGGGTTTTTGGGGGTGAGGCACCGCCTCGTATTCCTTTTCTGTGCTCCATGTTAAGTAGGACTGAGGCACTGACTGTGAAGAGGAAAGTGGAAACTTTTGGCATTTTTTATTAAAGTTGATAATCAAGCTGAATGGTGCCCTGGTGGTGTAGTGGTTGTGCATTGGTCTGTAATCCTTATGGTTGGCAGTTAAAAATCACCAGCAGCTCTGTAGGAGACGGACTGGGCTTTCTAGTTACCACCCACAGGGGTAACTATGATGGCAGTGAGTTTAATCAAGCTGAGGACAAGTTTTTGTTTTTGTTTTTTTTAATAACATGCTGTAGATGGAGATTAGCCAAGGAGATTCCAGGTTTCCCTGAAATTTGATTGGGTCCTGGTTACAGCTGACCTGGACTGAGTACAGTGAAAAAACACTGAGCATCTTCTTCCAGGGCTCCCTCATTAGGTGAAACTGTACCCGCCTATCCAAGCTCTGTCTGGCCTCATTAGATCTGCTTATCAGAACTCCTGTCATTAGGGCCCTGGTTTAGATCCCATGAGGCCTGTGGGGCCGCCAGGAAGTCATTTTTCTTTGTAAAGGGCACAGATAACCGCTGGCCACTTGGACAGACCTTTGATTTCTGCACTTCATTTTTGCCGAGTTCTCTGTCTGAGGAACGTTACAGAGGGGCGATGCAGAGCATGCAAGGTAAGGAAGTCTTATTCTGTGATTTGCTGGCACACCTAATTTGGTTTTTTGAAGACCAAGAAAGTTCTATTATAACATCTATAGTAGTTACATGTTAGGCTGCTAACCACAAGGTCAGCATCTCGAAACCACTAGCCACTCCAGGAGAGAAAGGAGGCTCATTACACTTGTAAAGAGTTGCAGTCTCAGAAAATTTCAAGTGGTATTTTACTTTGTCCTATAGGGTTACTATGAGTCAGAACCAACTCGCAGTGATAAAGACTTAGCTAAATAATTTTTATAGTTGATTAATTTAATAAAAAGGTCTTGATTCTTTGTTTTGGTTCACTTATATAATGTCTAGAAGAAAAAAATTCTAACATTGAATTTCAGTTTAGAATACAAACACTTGATAAAACTTGGTTCATTGGCCATTCAAAACCGATAGAGTCCTCAAGCTGATATCAGAGAATATGAAAAGTAGAGCATAAATTCACATTGGGTCCATAAGGAGATCATATTACAAGGTGTTACATTCCAGCCCAGCTTTTGTACAAAAATCTCCTTTACCATGTTCACCATCTGATTTGGGGGTTATTGTCCTTCCTAGACACTGTGTATTGGGGAATCACTGAAGGCTCATCCCATGTAGTGACCCAGCAAATGGATTTTGAGCTACCGCTAATCATTCATAGTTTTCTCAGTCTGAGGATTTAGGATGTTAAGAGTGGTTCTGTTTCCTTTCCAGATTTGTATCTTATTATTAGGTACCTTTGAATCACATGAGTTGGTGTACTTCTTCCATGTGGATTTATTTGACTCCTCACTTAGATGGCTGTTTGTTTTGAGACAATCGTTTTAGACGCCAGAAACTGTTACTCACGATAACTGGGCAGCATCTAGTTTCTTCACCACACTTTGCTAGGACACCAATGCATTTTGATGGATCTTTGCTGGTGTATGCCCTAGTCTTATATAGTTATCTGTATAGGGAAACTGGGATTGATGAAAATACAAAGATAATATAATGGGACTGACAATTACCTGGGGACATGGAGAAAGATGGGGAGGGAAATCGACATCAATGTGTAAAAGAAGTGTGGGGGGGACTACAAAACTGTATTGATGACTGCACAGCTCTTCTTCATATGATTGAATTATGTGATACCTAATTATAGATCAATAGAAAAACTTGGTCTATTGGAAGATGTTATTAAAGAATGAGTGACATATTGCACTAGTTTTGGCTGCTGTCTAGTCGAATTGATTCTGATGTGTGGCCACTCCTCCTTGTATGCACAGCAGAACTGCTCCACTGAGTTTTCAAATCTATGGCCTTTCACAGCAGATGCCCAGACATGCCTTATGAGGTGCCTTGGAGTATGTTTGAACTGCCCACCTTTCATCTAGTGCCACCCAGCTGCCTGGATTGTTATGAAGGAAGCATTCATGAGAACTTGCCATCTTTTTCTTTTGAAGCAGTGAAAGCAGTGCATTCAAGCCTGAGGTTTGGAGTCAGACAGAGCAGCGTTAAACCCCACTAGCTTTTACTAACTCATTGGCCTTGAGCAGGTTATTTAACCTCCATGAGCCTCCTTTCCCTAATTTTTTAAATAAAAACTCACACCTACTGCTCATACAGTTGGTGTGAGAGGCCTTATCTTTTTTTTCTTTTTTTACATTTTATTAGGGACTCATACAACTCTTACCACAATCCATACATATACATACATCAATTGTATAAAGCACATCCATACATTCCCCGCCCCAATCGTTCTCAAAGCATTTGCTCTCCACTTAAGCCCCTTGCATCAGGTCCTCTTTTTTTTCCCCCTCCCTCCCCTTTCCCCCCTCCCTCATGTGCCCTTGGTAATTTATACATCGTTATTTTGTCATATCTTGCCCTATCCGGAGTCTCCCTTCCCCCACTTCTCTGCTGTCCCTCTCCCAGGGAAGAGGTCACATGTGGATCCTTGTAATCAGTTCCCCCTTTCCAACCCACTCACCCTCCACTCTCCCAGCATCGTCCCTCACACCCTTGGTCCTGAAGGTATCATCCACCCTGGATTCCCTGTACCTCCAGCCCTCATATGTACCAGTGTACAGCCTCTGCCCTATCCAGCCCTGCAAGGTAGAATTCGGATCATGGTAGTTGGGGGGAGGAAGCATCCAGGATCTGGGGGAAAGCTGTGTTCTTCATCGGTACTACCTCGCACCCTAATTAACCCGTCTCCTCTCCTAAACCCCTCTGAGGGGATCTCCATTGGCCGACACTTGGGCCTTGGGTCTCCACTCTGCACTTCCCCCTTCATTTAATATGGTGTATATATATACATCTATACATATACATATATACATATACACACATATACACATATCTTTTTTTTTTTTTTTGCATGATGCCTTATACCTGGTCCCTTGGCACCTCGTGATTGCACTGGCCTGTGTGCTTCTTCCATGTGGGCTTTTTTGCTTCTGAGCTAGATGGCCACTTGTTCACATTCAAGCCTTTAAGACCCCAGACACTATCTCTTTTGATAGCCGGGCACCATCAGCTTTCTTCACCACATTTGCTTATGCACCCATTTGTTTTCAGCGATCCTATCATGGAGGTGTGCAGTCAATGATATGATTTTTTGTTCTTTGATGCCTGGTAACTGATCCCTTCGGGACCACTCGATCACACAGGCTGATGTGTTCATCCATGTGAACTTTGTTGCTTCTGAGCTAGATGGCCGCTTGTTTATCTTCAAGCCTTTAAGACCCCAGTCACTATCTCTTTTGATAGCCGGGCACCATCAGCTTTCTTCATCACATTTACTTGTTCACCCACTTTGGAGAGGCCTTATCTTACGGGAGCCTAATAAGCTTCCCAACAATGGGGGTGAGTGGGGCTTTTTTTCTTTTTTTTTAGTTCAGTGATTTTTTTCAGTTTTATAGGGTTCACTCCCAGAGCAGTATCTTTCGACCTTTTGGGACCAGAACCCACACTGCGAAACACTTTCTTAAACATGCACATGCTCACACAGGCTTCAAAAAGTTCATGGGAGAATTCTGCTATCTGTCCATTCCCCTTTTGAAGTCCCTCATAGCTAGGTGTCTGTCCTCAAAAACCCTCAGGAGAGAGCACCGCCCCTTCCTGTGTGCTGTGCCCTTTTATCTTGTCCTCTATTCAAAATAAAATCGAAGCTGATCCAGAGGAACTGAACTGGTTCTGCAACCCACTCATGGGTCACAAGGGAGGGACAGTGGTGGCTCAGGGGAAGAAGTGTCTTCCAGGTACGGGGCCTGGGTAGTGCTCCTCGTGCATAGACACCACTGTCTGTCAGTGTAAGCTGTGCATGGGTATGATGATGGACAGGTTTCAGCAAAGCTCCTTGGCCAAGGTGTTCTGTAAAGAAGGGGCTAGTGTTCGAGTTCTGAAAGGCCAGCCTTTGGGAGCCTAATGGCTCACAAGGGCCTGGCTGCGGTTGGCCAGGGAGATGGCATAGGACCTCCCTGACTGTGTTTCACTGTACAAAAGAGCAGATCACAAACCTGTTTACCATTCAAACAGACAGCCAAAAACCCACTGTCACCCAGTCCGTGCTTCCAACCGCATGGGCAGGTGTCAGAACTGGCAGTGCCATCTCCTTTATGCAGAGACTGTCCCAAGGTTCGGGGGCTAGATTACATTTAGTAAGCAGCACTGCTGCTGTGCCCAGTAATGGTTCAGCTAGGTGCTGTGGGGAAGGGCAGAATGTGGCCATTGTGTACAGGTTTAGACAGGTCTGTGCCCCAGGCATAATGCACCCAAGTTTTACCAGTGAAAGATTATGATAGAAGACATTTTTTAATGTCTTCAACTCTTATCACAATCCATACATACATCCATTGTGTAAAGCACATTTGTGCATTCATTGCCCTCATCATTCTCAAAACATTTGCTCTCCACATAAGCCCATGGCATCAGCTCCTAATATTTTCACCTCCCTCCCCACCTCCCTCTCCCTCATGAACCCTTGATAATTTACAAATTATTATTTTGTCATATCTTGCACTGTCCGGTGTCTCCCTTTACCTACTTTTCTGTTGTCCATCCCCCAGGGAGGAGGTTATATGTAGATCCTTGTAATTGGTTCCCCCTTTCCAACCCACTTGCCGTTTACCCTCCCAGTATCGCCACTCACACCACTGGTCCTGGAGGGATCATCCGCCCTGATTCCCTGTGTTTCCAGTTCCTATCTGTACCAGTGTCCATCCTCTGGTCTAGCCAGATTTGTAAGGTAGAATTGGGATCATGATAGTTGGGGGTGGGAGAGAAAGCATTTAGGAACTAGAGGAAAATTCTGTTTCATTGTTGCTACATAGCACCCTGACTGACTGAGCTCCTCCCCGAGGCCCTTCTGTAAGGGGATCTCCAGTGGCCTACAAATGGGCTTTGGGTCTCCACTCTGCACTCCCTCCTTCATTCACAATGATAAGATTTTTTGTTCTGATGATGCCTGATACCTGATCCCTTCGACACTTCATGATCGCACATGCTGGTGTGCTTCTTCCGTGTGGGCTTTGTTGCTTCTGAACTAGATGGCTGCTTGTTTACCTTCAAGCCTTTAACACCCCAGAGAGCTATATCTTTTGATAGCTGGCCACCATCAGCTTTCTTCACCACATTTGCTTATTCACTTGCTTTGTCTTCAGTGATTGTGTCGGGAAGGTGAGCATCATAGAATGCCAATTTAATAGAACAAGGTATTCTTGCATTGAGGGAGTGCTTACTTGAGTGGAGGCCCAATGGATGGAAGACATTTTTTATGTTCAATTGTAAACTAATAGAACTGATAATGTTGTTAAGATTTAATTCAATTGATATTTAACTGTTAAGTAGATAGGAGTTAAATACTTTCTTTTTCTTTTGAAAAATATTTTTGTTGCTTTCCGAAAATTCTATTTCTTCTCAAAGTAATATAATCTCCAAATTAGGAAAATTATGCTTAATGTAACCTTAATTCTTTCCAAAATTTGAATAAGGGAACCTTTTCTCACCCCTGTCAGCCATGCAGTGCCACCTGGTGGAAAGAGGAAGAGTGTGACACAGGGAGGTCCCTGTGGATATTGGTCCATCAGTTGGCCAGGTTTTACACATGTGGACAGGCCTCTGACTTTTACACTAACATTTTTTAAGGTGCTTTTTCTCTTTGATGTGTATTCATTGACACGAGTAAAATATCGTCGGCCTTGTTTCTGCAGAGGCATGAGGACATAGGAGGCCCACTTACTGTAAGGAGACAATGTCTATCTAATTGTACCAGGCCTTCTCCAGGCACTGATGACACAGTGGAGAGGCCAACTCCTGCCCTAGTGGTGGAGACAGCACCTGCAGTGGGTCTGTAGTTTGGATCTGGGGAAGCTGTGCCCCAGAAAGATGACAGAGTGGGGTTTGAAGATGGAGATCAGTAGGTGGAACTGTGTCAGACACTCATGAGAGAGACTGCTGGGGAGGCGGGAATCGTGTGAAGGTAGTCTAGGTGCAAAGGTGCAAAGGCCCGGCTGGGGTCAGGAGCTGACCTGCTGGGCTCTGGGAATAGCGGGAAAATATATGTGGCTAGACCAGGGCATGAAGGCAAGGGTAGAGGAGATGCCATCTGAGAGGTGTGACTGTGTGTTCAGGCCTTATAGACACTGCTGGGATGTGGGCTTTATCCTGAGGGAGATGGTCCCTGGTGTGGCATGATGATACACCTAGGGGACAAGAGAAGACACAGAGACTATGCCACTGTAGCAAGCGCCCATTCAGGGTCGATGGAGGCTTGGGCCAGGGAGACAGCCAAGGGACAAGCGGTCAGAGTGTGGGTATTTGGCAGTAGGGCTAGCAGGGTTTGCTAGTGGGTGCTGGTGGCAGATAAGTGAATGCTCCCTCCTCTGGTGTCCTCCTTGGATGTGCTTGGTTCTCTGTGCACAGCGAGGGCTGGCTCCCAGAGTGTAGTTCAGTGATGTGTCCAAGGAAGTGGGGTGAAGCCTTCAAGGTGCTTTCTTAGATTTCGTTTTCCTGAGGTGGCTGGAAAGGGAGCTAAGGATGGGCTCTGTTGACCATGGGACCCACTGCGAGGCCAAAAGGTCCTTTTCTGAGGCTTTAATGAACTCACTACCCAGCACTTACTAAGGTAGCTATACAAAGGACTAGTGTTTGGTCTTTTTTGTTTTGTTTTAATTTCTGCTCAGGTGTTGTCTACTATCTACAACCCCTACCAGTAGAGAGTGGGCACAGGTGGGGAAGGTGGGCAGGAGAATTTGTGCTTTCCTAAGAGGGTCAGTTCAGAAAAACCTGCAAACCCTTCTCCTAAAGGGTGGCTCAACATTTATCCTCAGCTCGTGGCCAGAACCCAAGCCCAGAGGGTGCAGGAGGAGCAGAGCAGTGGTTGACCTGAGGCCAAAGCTGAGCTGTCTTGTGCTACTTGTACAGTGTCCTATTCCCAAAATGGGAGTTTGTCATTTCTGCTTTTTAAAAACTGCTTTTTTGTTGTATAATTTGTGTACCACAAAATTACTCATTTTAAGTGAACAATTCCATGATTTCTAGTAAATTCATAGACTAGTGAATGCAGCCATCCTCCCTTTAGACTATGTGCACCTGCATCTGCATTGGTCGCCTCTCCAGCCCAAGCCCAGCCACCATTGATGACTGTTGTTTCCAGAGACTTCCTGCTCTGAGGCTCTTGTGTGGCTGGAATAGTTCAGTTTGTTAGCCTTGTGTCTGCCTTCTTACACTTAGCATGCTGTGTTCATATTTCATCCGGGTTAATACACCACTTCAATCCCTTTTCGTTGTGGAATGACGTTCCAACGTGTTTATCTGGTTGCCACTGGGGGACTTTGGGCTTGTTTTCCTGCTTTGATGGTTATTAATAATACTGCTGCAGGCTTTTGTGTGTGCAAGACTTTCCATGATCAGATGGCCATTCTCTTGAGGAGAAACCTAGGCCTGGGATTGCTGCTGCTCAGATGCAAATCCAGGATTCACATGTTCAGAAGCTGCCTGACTGTTTCAGAGTGGCTGGGCCTTTTACTTTTCCACAGTGTGGGGCAAGGGGGTTGCAGGGGGGGAGACAGGACACTCCATTCCTGCCCCCTCACACACTTGCTATTGCCTCTCCTTTCGATTGTAGGATAGTTCCTAGTTTTGAATGGCTCTCAGCCTTTCTGTAGGCTGTGCCTTGCTTTCTTAGATACCCAGTCTAAAGGACTTTAACAAAGCCTTAGTTGATGGCTTGAGTTCATGAAGGTTGGATTCCTAGCATTTTCTCTGTGCCACTCCAACATTTTTGAAAGTCAGGCTAAGGCCACCCTCTTAGGCGCCTTCATAAGGGTATCCAGTTGTCTGCCCGCCTACCTGAGCTTTCACTCTCTGTCCACTATGGATATGTGTCCAGCAGTGCACTCTGACACTGAGATAGATGCCCCCCACTATGCCCCCAAGCCCTGCCCTCTGTGGTCTTAGCTCTAGTTCTGAGGTTTTCAAGCTTTTTGGATGAATAAGTGTCCATTGGGGCCCATTTGGATGATTTCAAGACCATCCAGAGGGTTACAGCTTACTGCCTGGGCAGTCAGTGCTGCTCTGGTGGGAGCTTTTGCCCAAATGGTGATTCTATGCAGTCTGTAGGCCCCGACAGGAAGACAAGTGTGATCAGGGAATATTGCCAGGGGAGCCGGATGTTGTGGGGACATAGATGGGCGGGGCGGGGGATGCTGGTCAGTTGGGAGGATGAGCTGAGTGACTGAAGGTGCCTTCTCCTCACATGCTCTGTCAGTCTCTGGACATCCCCCCAGCTGCCACCAACCACCTTTCATCATCAGCATTTGAACCTATGGGGGGCTGGGGGAGATAGCCATACTAAACTCCTTCCTCCTTTCCTTTGGTTTCCTGATCTTCTTGGGTTTCAGAGACTCCTCTGTCATATTTGATTCACTAGAGTGAGAAACCACTACCCCTTACACGATGACATCAGTCATAAGCTAGATGACGGTTCCAGAGATGCATAAACAGAACATACTTGTAGAGTCAGAGCATTAAGACATTCAGTTGGAGAGTCTAGTTGTTGCCTTCTTTTAAGCTGTGTGACAGTACCTGTCACATGTCTTTTCAGCTCCAGGAAATCAGCAGTGTCCATGGCAGTGCCAGCCCGATTTCCCTGGAACACTTAATTCTCTTGTGATCACAGTGAATTCAGCTGTGACTTCATAATGCAGATTAGGGAAAGTGAATTTTGCCAAAATTGGGAAAGCAGGATTTACAAATAGGCAGAATGTAAAAAAAAACAAAAACCCAAGTACTGTTTGCTGACCGCTGATCAGTGATTTGGGAGCTCTCAGCTTTTAAGAATGAATGTTCAAACTCACAGCCTTTCCAGTCTGCCTACCCTGCCCCGTCCCCTATTACTCTGAATTTATTCATTATCAGAAATCTCCCTTCATCAGAAAGCACTCTAATTGTGTCATGAAGTCCTGCATGCTGGCCGTGTGTTCATAAAGAACTCCCTTTTCAAAGCTGCTGATCACAAGCTGTGCCATGTGAGGGCCTGCTGCACTGGCCAGATGATCACTGGGACAGTGTGGTAGCCTCCAGGGTCCGGGGTGGACTGGGATCACTCAGAACTGAGGGAGGGAGGGAGGGAGGGAGGGAGGGAGGGAGGGAGGGAGGGAGGGAGAGAGAGGCTTCCTGTGAGCTGTAGCTGCAGCACAGACTCGCTTGCACCTGGGTTTATAAAGTGTGGTTTGGAAAATACATTATGTATTTAGATCCTGAAAAGCATAACAACAAAAAAACTCACAGTCATGGAGTGGATGCTGATTCATGGGGACCCTAAAGGACAGGGTAGAACTGCCCCTGTGAGCTTCTGAGACTTTATCTCTTTATGGGAGTAGAAAGCTATCTTTGAGTGGCTGGTGATTTTGAACTGTTGACCTTGTGGATTACAGCCAACATATAACAACTACGATACCAGGGCTCCTCTCTGGAAAAGCATAAGCGATGAAATCAGAGTGGAAAATTACTTACCATTCCAATGAGCCAGCCATTGCCATCGAGTCTTCTGACTCAAGGCATCTCTGTGTAGGGTTTCTGAGGCTGTAAAATTCAGACAGCCTCATCTTGCATTAGATGTATAAAACACATGAAGAAAGGAGCTTTGGCAGCACTGCTAGATAAGCCTTGGGCTGCTAATCATTGGTCCGAGATTCTGCTCCTCAAGATTAAAATGGTGAATTGTGTGTGCTTTGAGGAGCAATGAGCTGGTGAGCGAAGAGGACCGAGTGGAGACTGGCTGGAGTGCTGTGATGGAGGTTGGTCGGTCTGTGGGCAGGGGGCCCTGTCATGGGAAGGGACAATGAGCCTCCTAGGAGAAAGGGTAAAAACAAGCCTGGCTAAGAAGGTGTCAGATGAGAGGGGTTTTGATGGGTAAATAGGTGTTTACAGGTAAACAGTGGAGGTGGTCATTCCAGACAGAGAAGGGGAGTGCAGCCCAATGTGTGAAGGGTCGGTCCATGAAGAGTTTGTTATCTTTAGCGACTGACTGTCCATCTGGTTGGCTGAGGGGAGAAGCAACTAGAACTTCTCAGGTCTGCTGTAGCATCCACTCTAAGGGTGGCTCAGTACTGAACCCTGCTTCCTGTTTACAATTTACAAACCATGGTGCCAAATGGCTTCCCTAGGCAGGAGGAGACTTCACTTGGTTTACATTTGGGAAATTAACTGACAGGGCTGTAAGGTGGGCTGGGAAATTGTTCAAAAACAGTGACCAACTTCGTTTATATAAGATCTAATCTCGGGGAGGGAGGGGAAAAAAAAGAGGACCTGATGCAGAGGGCTTAAGTGGAGAGCAAATGCTTTGAGAGTGATTAGGGCAAAGAATTTATGGATGTGCTTTATACAATTGATGTATGTATATGTGTGAATTGTGATGAGTTGTATGAGCCCCTAATGTAAAAAAAAGAAAATGATTAGGGAAAAGAATGTACAGATGTGCTTTATGTAATTGATGTATGTATATGTATGGATTGTGATAAGAGATGTATGAACCCCTAATAAAATGTTTTTAAAAATCTAATCTCAAAATGTACATATTTAGGGCACTTATGAGAAAAATATTTTAGCAATGAACTAAACATTTAGTTGGCAACAGCGATTATAAATGAGAAGAGAGATTTAAGATAAATGCAGGTTTTGTTTCTGAGCTGCCTCTGTTCAAAGACTAAACAGAAATACTGTGATAATTTCTGGTTTTTAAAAAAATCTTATTTTAATTACACTTTAGGGATAATCATTGAAAAAGATCCTTTCCAATATGATCGCTTCCGATTTTTAATCAACATGATAGTGTTTTTATTGTGGCTTGACTTGTTCTTTCTCTATTTTTCTTCAATTTTCTTTTTAAACTAAGGCCAAGCAATTTTTTTTAAGTCTGGCAAATAGTAGATAATGTATTTGTATGTGTATTTCTTTTACTTTGTTGTATCCTCACCTTTTTATTTTGTTTTGTAAATTGGATGTCTGGTATTTTTGGTGCCTTTTTAAAAAAAAAAAAACCTTTACATTTTAGGGATATGAATTACAAAAATAAGTTCCCAAATTTTTGGTTTTGTAAATTCTCATAGTTACTATACTTGAAGAGATCAGTATTTTTTAAAATATGCTATCTGGTTCTGAGTCATAGCTAGGGCTTTTATATATTGTTATAAAGGAATTTGCTCAGGTTTTAGTCTAGCACCTTTATGGTTTTATTATTTATATTTAAATCATTGATCTAGACTGTCTTAGTATATGGTGTTAAGTACAAATCCAATTTTATTTTTCCAGATGAGTTGTTCCTTCACTCAGATAGCATTCATTGTGTAATCTTTTCCCTCCATGGTGATAACACACTGCCACCAGCATTTGCCACTTGCCTTTGTGTTACCAAGTCAGTGGCTGGACTTCACACCCTCCCCAGACTGTGGGCTGGCTGTAGTGGAAAGGCTCTCAGTGTTAGGCAAGCAGGTTCCCTTCTCGGGCTCTTAGCTTTAGGAACCTTCCTGACGCGGCTAACCTTTCAGATGTTCTGCTTCAACTGTCAAATCAGTTCACCTCTTCCCAAAAGTTTATCTCAAAGATATTTCAGGGGTAGATATCACTTTAAATTTTCAGATGATTCTCTTTATGATAATGTATCTCCTTTAATTTTTTTCCCTTGCAGATGATATTAACCGTGTTCTTGAGCAACAATGAACAGATTTTAACAGAAGTTCCTATAACACCAGAAACAACATGTCGAGACGTTGTAGAATTTTGCAAAGAACCTGGAGAAGGCAGCTGCCATTTAGCTGAAGTCTGGAGGGGCAGTGGTATGTAAAAGATTCAATAAAGCTCATTAAGTACATAGCACTTAATTTATGTTTATCAAACTTAGAGTGTTGTGTCTATGGTTCCTAGTTATCTGGGACTGTGAGAGCTATGTGATTAAGTGCCAGCCTGTGGCATGGGGACAGGAATGTAATTGTTTCGGGCATGTCCTTTGTGACTTGACTCTTCCTTCCCCAAGCCATTTGGATGAAGCCTTTTTTCCTGTTACTGCTGAGTGAGAGTGTTCCTTCCTCTGCAGTGTTGAAGTATTTTGTGTGGTGCGTGTCAAGTTGTTCAGCCACTTTTCTCTTCCCTTTTGACATCTCCATGGAGGCAAAAACCATTTTGCTCAAACTGTGCTTGTCTGCGCATTATGAGTAGTAGGCCATCTCTACAGATTTGGTTCTGTAATTGAGAAGAACAAAACATCAGCTCTCACATGGAGGAGCTTTTCATGCTGCTGGGCAGAAGAGTTCAGTGTAGGGGAGATGGCCTCTCTGCCTATAGTCTCATTTGGAGGGAGTACATCCGAGACTCCATCTCACTAGAGTGTGTGAACCAGATCACCACTCTTTGTTTCCTTGGAGTGTGTTCTTCTGAAAGACAAAAACCACACCTCCCTCAAAGCTTTTCCTTTGTATAAAAGAGAGACATCAGGGAAGCAGAGAGAAATCCCAGGACCATCAAGAAAGAAGAGCTACCACTGGAGCATGTTCCAGACAGAGACTGGCACAGAGACCATGAGACAGAGCAAAGGAATCAGGCTGAGACCAGAGGCCAAGGCAAGGAGACCCTGAGACAGAGCGAAAGCGCTGAGATGATGGGACTATTGAAGTCAGAGTGGCAGCCTGACTTCCTGGCCCACAAAAGCAGAGGCCAAAGGGACCATGTGGCTGAGAGGCTGATGACTGGAGAGAGGTTGCTGCTAGCTGAAAAAAGGAGTTGCTGTAGACCAATTTACTTTCTGCCCCTAAGCGTGCCTGGTCTGGGCATTTTATATAAAGGGACTCATCCAATAGGTAGTTCTTTCCTGTGTGGCTTCTTTCCTTAGCTAGCATATCTAGTCAAGCTCAAACCAAGTGAACCATCCGTTTATTCCTTTTCATTGCCAAATCTCTCATTGTACAGGTGGACCACAATTTATCCAAATGCCAACTGATGTATGCCTTGTTGTTTCTACTTTCTGCTTATTGTGAATCCTGTTTCTGTGAACACTCCTATACAAACTCTGGTGTGGATATATGTTTTCATTTCTGTTGGGGATAGTAAATCAGAACATAGTGCTACAAAGTCATAGAAACCTTTTTTAAACAGAAATATCAATGTGAAACTGTCATTCCTTGATATGCCCTCCATCAAGGTTTATGCATTTCAACCAAGGTTTATGTATTTTCCTCTCTAACCCTCCCTTGAAGAGGTCTGCCCCTCTTTGATTTGTAGCACATCAAAACGGCAATGTTGACAACCTTAAGGGACTCATCATCTTCTTTTTCAGTGTTCTTTATGTTTGGGTCACAAAAAATCTGAAGGGGCACAATCAGAACTTTCCCAATGAAATCCTCATAGTACAGCTCCTGTTACCGTCTAAGGATGAGAATTGTCTGTATCTTTTTCTCATTGATGCAGTTCTCAATTTTCTTAAAACTTCATAACAAGCTTGCATGATCATCTTGTGTTCTTGAGTAAACTTATCAAGATTACCCCTTTGGGATCTCAGAAAACACTCTCTGTAACCTAAGCTGCCCTCTCTGCCTTAAATTCATCTGTGAAGCCTTTCCAACTCCTTACAGCTCTTGATCCATTTGAAAACTGTTTTGTGTAAGGCAGCATACCTGTCTCAGAGCTTCATTGATTTGGGAAAGTGATTAAATTTTGCTAAAAATTTGATAATAGCCCTGATCAGCTTTAGTCACTTTTTCTAAGAGCACATAAAGTATGTTTTTTAAAGGCACCCTAAAGAGATGGAGACATGTGTATTACCAAAAAAACTTATCTGCAGTCATCTACAGATCACCAAGACATATTTACAAGGAATAAAGCTGTACACACAGGAACTGTAACTCTCATAGCAGTACTTTTTTACTTACCCTTGTTTCCCTAGGAGGAGAATTGCTGGGTCACATGGTGACTATTTAGTTAACACTGTGAGAAACTAGCCTTGATTTCACTGTGGCTCTCCCATTTTATATTCCCACTGCAGTACATGAGGGTGTCAGTTGATCACATCCTGGCCAGCACTTGTCTTTGTTACCCTAGGAGGTATAAAGTGGTGTAATAAGTAATGATGCTGAACCTCTTTGAATGTGCTCCTTGACTATGTGTGTGTGTTTGTAAATAAAAAAATAGATAAATATATTTATTTGTCTATAAGAGACAGAAATGTCCATTCAAACCATTTGTCCAATTTTCAATTGGATTATCTTTTTCTAATTGTAAGAATTCTTTAAATATTCTGGATAAAAATCCCACATCAGTTATGAGTCTTGTAAATCTTTTCTTCCCAAGTCTTATACTTTTGATTGAGCTTCTAGTATTATCCTTAAAATTCTGAATGAAGATTGTGAGAACACCGTGAGAACAACATGGATAAATGTTGGATTCCTACTCAAGGAGGTGGGGTAGTTGAGTCATTGTAATTACTGCTGTTAGGACACTAATATTAGATTCTGATTATCATAGAATTTGTTGGGTTTTTTTTCTGTAGCCTTGTTATGACTTGTCATTTCTTGCCATTTGCCTTCATTTCCTTCAGGCCTTCCTAATACCTGTCTCAGTTAATCTAACAACCTCCTATAATGAAACTTGGGACTGGACAGCATGATTCTGAATGCTCTCTGTGGGGAGGACACAGATGGCAAGCAAACCACCAGGAAGAATCAGAGGCAGCACTCTGAGCCAGGGGACGATGAACAATTCTCTAATTCTGAGGGAGACATGTTTGCTATTGTGTTAGGTCCAGTTGACTAGAGAAACAAATCCCGATACACTCATATGTATAAGAAAGCTTTATATCTAAGAGTAATTGTTTAAGAAAACATCCCAGACCAGTACAGATCAAGTCCATAAGTCCAATATTGGTCCATAAATCCCTCTTCAGACTCATGCAGCCACAAGCAATGATGCAGAATTCAGGGAGATCATAGGCTGGTGGGTGTAAAGTCTAGTGGATTCAATTGTGGTGGACTCATCTCCAGAGGTCTGGCAGGTCTCCCAAGTTGCTCACCAGGAGGAAGGTGAAACAGAGAGAGAGGGGTCCAGCCTCCATTTATCTTGATCACACCTCCAAATGAGGTCATCAACCTGTGGCCTGATAGACAGACTAAATTCCCACCACTACACATGATCAGATTGATGTGAAATTATGTACTACCACAGCTACCTAATTCTGTACCCAACCAAACTATCACCCAGTGTGAAGGTAGAAAAATGTCTTTTTCTGAGATACAAGGTTTCAAAACTTTTACTTTCCTGGTATCTTTACTCAGGAAGCTACTAGAAGATCTGAAATGATGCTGTGAACAAAGAGAGAAGACAGGGAATCTAGGAAGGAGGGGACAGCACTGAAGAGATGGGAAGGTGTTGAGGAAGAGACTGCTGTGGAACAGGATGGTCTGTGAAAAACCATGAGCTTGGAATGGGACAAGAGGAAAGCTGCTGGCAGGGATTTTAGAGATGAGCTAGTGAGAGGTACACAGGAAACTAAGTCAATAGCAAAGATTATAGGAAATAAAATGGAATCATAGTATAGAGCATAAGTTAGCAATGAAAACTTAGATGTGTAAAACAATGTAACATGGAATTTATCTAACCAAAATTATAGTCTTTTTCCTTGGGAGAGGTAGTTCGTGGAACATGGAAGAAAGGAAATCCTGGTGTTCCCTGTGTAGAAGGAGTAGGCATCTCCTTCGTGGACAGATGAAAATGTCCTGGAGTTGAAGTCGTGTGCCTGATTGGGCCAAGGACTGCAGCCCTTTGTTAAAAGCTTTGTAGAATTGTTTGACTTTTAAAACTGTGGACATCTATATCTTTAACACCAGTGAGAGGTACCTTGGAAAGCAGGTGGTGATAAGGCTTGGAGGTGGGATCCTGCAGACATTGAGCAGGATGTGCATGTAGACTGGGGAGAAACACTGACATACAGAGAAGGTGCCAAAGCCTTGAATAGCAGGTATGGAAATAAGGTTGCAGCAGTACATTGACAGGGAGCTCAGCTTCCAGAGGTTTGGGCCAGATGCAGAGGAAGACATGGAACAAGGGGGATATCATTACTAGTTTCATCTTAGATGAAAGCAAAGAATACCAGAGAGATATGTGCTTGTACTTCCTTGAGAATACCAAGGCATTTGACTGTGCAAATCATAACCCTAGATACAGCAACTCACTGTGCTTCTGCAGAACCTATACAAACAGAACAAGGGAATAAATACTGCATGGTTTAAAAATCAGGAAAGGCGTGTGTGTCAGGATTGTCTCCTATCATATTCTATCTGTATGCTGAGCAAATAATCAGAAACTGCTGGGTTATATGAAAAAGAATGGGGTATCAGGATTGGAGGATGTCGAATTAACACCTGTGATAACACAACCTTACTTGCCGAGGAAGATCAAGGATTACAGCCTTCAGCATGGATGACAACTCATATAAAGACCCAAATTCTTACAACTGGAACAATAGGTAACATCATGAGACGTAAAACAAAGGTTGGAGTTGTCAAGAATTTTGTCTTGCTTGGATCCACAATCAATGCTATGGAAGCAGAAGTCAAGAGATCAAAAGATGAGTTGCATTAGATAAGTCTTCAGTATAAGTCCTCTTTAAACTACTGAAAAACAAGGATGTTACTTTGAGAAATAAGATGCGGCCGACCCAAGCCATGGTGTTTTTTATCACCTGAATGTGAAACTTGGACATTGAATAAAGAAGACCGAAGAATTGGTGCATTTGAACTATGGTGTTAGCAAAAAATATTGAAAGTGTCATGGTTTGCCAAAACAATAAAGGGATTTGCTTGGAAGAAGTACAGCCAGAAACTCTTTAGAAACAAGGATGGCAAAACTTTGTCTCAAGTATTTTCAACATATTATCAGGAGAGACCAGTTGCTGGAGAAGTAACATTATGTTTGGCAAAGTGGATGGGCCGTGGTGAAGAGGAAGGCCCTGGATGAAATAGATCGACACAGTGGCTGCATGATGGGCTCAAACATACGCACACTTATGAAGACAGTGGGTGCAGGGCCAGGTGATGTTTTGTTACGTTGTACATAGGGTCACTATGAGTTGGAACCAACTCAAAGGCACCAAAAGTCTCTTCACAGAAAGTGTTTACTAACACCTGATTCAAAGTCACACTTTTTGGTAGAGAGGGTGGCCTTTAGAGAACTACGAAGAGAAAACTTAGTCATAGGGCCAGTAGTCAAGGAGAAACGGGTATAGTGATCTCAGGTCCGAGGGGATGAAACCACAGTGCTGAGGAGTAGAGTCCACTGTTCTCACCTCAGAGATCTGAGTTGGAAACATTGCTGATGGTCTAGTCTTGGGATGTACTGTTCAGTCGTTATTTCATTAGCTGAACTTCTTTGTGAGGATCTACTAGGTGTAAGAGGCTGGGTGTAGACAGTTTATTTACTTGAAATAATAAAATAGACAAGTTGCTAGCTGAATTAACAGGAAAAAGTAACTATATACTCGAGGATAAGCCAACCTGATTATCAGCCGAGGCACCTAATTTTACCATAAAAACTGCATTAAAAATGTGCTGAAAAAACTCAGCTTGTACACAAGTATAAATGGTGGATATATAAACAATATTAAGAAAAAGAGGAATATAACCAGGCATGAGGGTGCTTTTTAATTTATGAACTAGGTGAAGTTTAGTAGAGGCTTTAAAAATGAACAAAGTAAATACTTAAAAACACTAATGTAATATGAATAATTTATCAATAAATTTCAAAACTTAGACATTTCCATCTCACTTAAGGTTCATTCAGCAGTTTTTATTTAAGCACCAACTACTATGTGCCATCCTGTCAGAGAGAGCAGTCCCTGGGAAAAGACATCATGCTTGGTAAAGTAGGGGGACAGCTAAAAGGAGCGAATCCCTCAACATAATAGACTGATACAATGGGCTCAAACACAAGAACAGTTGTAAGGATGGCACAGGACCATGTAGTGTTTCTGTTGTGCGTGGGGTCTCTTGAGTCAGAACGGACTCAACAGCACCTAACAGCAACAACAAACTGTGCCAGGCACAGTGTTAGGTTTGGGGCAGTATAGCAGTCAACAAAGCTCAAAGATTTCTGCTCCCATGAGATACCCTGACAGAGAGCATCTGACAGTAATGGATAAATAGTATGCTTTGAAAAGAAAACAGCAGATCCAGGTATATCACCTTTGCTCAAAATTGACCAAAGGAGGAAGAGAAATCCTATATAAACTAGAACAGTCAATAGAATCTATAATTGTTGTCCCCAAAACTCTCAGTCCAAATGGTTTTAAAAACAAATTTCATCGGAGGAGGGGAGAAAGTGGTGACCAGATAGGACTCATCCGTCCAGAGCTCCTGCTCCCAGACCAGAAAATTGGGAGGGTATTGATTGTGTCTCCACAGGGAAAGAGGGACCAGATATAAAGCCAGTGCCAGACGAATGCAGTGTGCCAGCAAGGAGTAGGGAGCCAGTGGAGGGGCCTGAGGGCTTGACCCCCATACCAGCTACATGGACAACTGCCCCTCACCCCAGAAGAATTTACTTGAGAGGACGGCACTGATGCTGCAGCTAGGGAAGTGGGGCATGTTTGATCAGAGCAAATGGGAGCAAAGAAGGGGGAAGAAGAGAGAGTGGAGCACATCCTGGCCCATCAGACCTGCAGGATGATATCCCCGCTCTGAACAGCCAATGGACAGAATGAACAATATGGCTGATCCCACTACGAGACACACCGTCCCTTGATGGTCCAGGGCCCTAAGAGGGACAACACTGGAGACTCAGGGCTGGGACTGGCCCAGACTGACCCTGTGACATTAAGGGAAACCACTAAAAACTGGAGCAGAGCATCCGTTGGATCAAAGCAGGGAACCCCCGAGGGAGTACAAAGGGCTCGGGGGTCAAAACATGGTACCCCATTGGACCTGACTGAAGGATACACCTAGAGATCAAAAATCAGATCTTAATCTATTTACAGGTTTTTCTTTTTAAATTTTTTTTCTTTTAATTAATTTATTCTATAGGTAATTGGTTTCCTTTTTTGTTGTTATAGCTGTGTTCTCACTCATCGCCTATCTTGCTATGACTTGATTTTTGGTGCATATTATTATCTCTACAGATCTATCTAGCCCCCCTTCTTTTCCCTTTCCCTGATCTCCAAATAAGACATTTGAGTCTTCCGAGATGTCTCCAAACTCTGCCTACCCAATTAGCAAGAAATGTACACTGTCTTGTAAGACCTTGGATTACTACCTGCAGCTGTGTTGTTCCCTCCAACCCAGTTACCCTGCCAACCTGATAAAAATGTAACTGCCAGCTGGAGATCCCAAGCAGGCCGGAGATCTTGAGCAGAGCTCTTGCCTTCTGGAGCTAAGTCGGTTTCTAAGGACATCCTCCGCAGATAGCAGCAGAGTAGACAAACTACCCACTTTCATATCCCCTTCCAGCCCCAGACATCAGAAATACAGCTAGTGTGACCCCGAACCAAAAAAGAAAAAATATATATGTACAAAAAGTAAATAAACATTACAGTCCAAAAAAAAAGAGAAAAATCAAGAACAGCAGTTCTAATAAAGATTGACACAGAAATGAAAAATAAGGGAAAAAGTAGAGGACTGGGACCTTCTAAAAATAGGATATTTATGTACATCAAAAGACTTCATCAAAAGAATTAAAAGAGAACTCACAGATTGGGAAAAATTTTTAGCAATGATATAACAACTTATGGGCTGATTTCAAAAATCTATAAAAAATTATACTTTAATAAAAATATAAAAACCCAATTTTTAAAATGGGTGTAAGAGTTGAGTAGGCAATTTACTAAGATAACACCTAGGTGGCTAACAATCACATATATAAAGAAAAATTTGAGTTCATTTACCATAGGATACAAATTCAAACAACAATGAGATGTGACCTCATGTCAGTACTCTGCAAAATTCAGAAAATTATAAGTGCTGGAGAGGACGTGGAGAGATTAGAATACTAATACATTGCTGGTGTGATTTTACAAATACATAACCAAAAAAAAGAAGTGTATGACCATTCTGTAAATCAATCTGGTGCTTGCAATATATAACATATACAAATACAAATATCCTACAATTTCTCTCTATGTCT